>NC_138173.1:14792814-15392814 GCF_964165515.1 Mesoplodon bidens | reverse complement strand
CCTTAGGCAGGTAGGCAAACCGTTTCTCTGTGGGAGCATCCTGGGTGTGAGCCCAGGTCCTGAGACTGAGCCTGAATTTTACTTGTAACCTAAACCCCTGTCAGCATCAGTTCCTAGCGGCATGCACCGCCACGTGGGGCACTGAGAAGGTAGGTCCTGCCCCAGAGGGGACAACGGGAAGTGGTGGATAGAGAGGGACGAGTAGTGGGTGGTGGAGAGCAACACGGATGCAGGGGCTGGTCCATTAAAGGTCAAGTTCAAATGAGGGTATGGCAAATCCAGGCCAGTTATAAAGAGGCTCTGAGGATTTGGGAAGCCCAGCGGGGGGGGTGGTGGCCCATGGAGGGTCTGGCAGAGGTAAGGGTCAGGCCTGGAGTGGGGTGGGGTGAGGGTCAGTGCTCTGTGACTGTAAAGCCGGGGAACCACGTCTGTCTAACCCAGCACTTCATGGGAAAGGGGCATAGAGGTGGCACACGGGACAGGGCAGCCCCAGGGATCCAGGGAGCGCGAGCCGTGGATGGAGGGCAGTGTTGCAAGGATGAATCCACTTTGACAGCTTCTGTTACTTCACTCAAGGGTGGAAGGCCATGCCTGCCTGGTGTCTCTGTTCAACGACGTTTATTAGTGCCGATGGCCAGCAGTGCGTAGGGATTGATAAGGCATCCCTGAAAAAGTCCTTGTTCTCGCAGAACTGACATTCCAGTGGGAGAGACAGATACTAAGCAGCTCCCCGCCACCCCCAAACGTCATGTTGTATGGTGATGTGTGCCACGGTGAGAACTCCAGCAGGGTACGGTGATCAGACACGGTGAGGGTGGGGAGCGGGGTGTCCTGTTAGATATGGGGTGAGCGTTGGCTACCCTAAGGGGTGATATTTGAGCAGAGATCAGGGAGAAGTAGCGGGGTGAGCCACGTGGGGAGCCGGGGGAAACTATTACAAGGGGAAGAAGAGCATCTGCTTGATTGGCCTGGGTTCGTCCCCCGTCCACCGATGAACCACCAAGGACAGGGCTCCATGACTGACAGGCCGTCAAGACTGTGCGGTGAGGAGATGGATGGTCCCAAAGGAAAGCGGAACGGCTTTTCTTGAAAGAAGGGAGCACGGAAACTGAACAGGTGGAAAGAAGAGATGTCCCTGCTCCCCGCCCCAGTTGAGGGTAGTGGTTCTTTCACTGAATTCTGCCCATAAATGAGGAGAATGCGTGAGAAGGAGAATTGTTTACACTCCCAAGAGCTGGGGACAGCAGGGAGGAGGTGGCAGGAGAGGCCTCCGGCCATGACATGGTACCCTGGACTCCGCCCCGACTGAGTTGCAATGACTGGTGTCAGAGGGAGAGGGGAGGGGAGTGGGAGGACAGAAATAAGTGCTCAGGAGGCCCAGGCCCAGGGCCCTGACTTCCCTTTCTAGAAGGCCTGCCCTCCACTGCACAGTGGAAGTAACTTGTTCCTCAACAACAGAAAAATCACTTCTTAAGGATGCTGAATGGTAGGGGAAGCCAGGGAGATGCTGCTGTCCACCCTCACTGTCTCAGAGCAGAGGGACTGGCAGCCTGCACACAGCTGGGTACCGAGCCCCCCGGATGGGATGGGGATGGCGGCGGCGGTGGTGGTCTCTCTTCTCTACCTCCCCCACCAGGTGTAAGATCACCTGCAGTTCCCTGAACATGTTGGGCGCTTCCAAATCCCCACGCCTGTGCCATGCGAACCCCTCAGCCACTGGTGTCCTTTCTCCTATCCTTGCAGGCTTAGGCCAGGAGCCCTCTTTTCCATGAAGCTCTGTCTGTCTTCTCTCCTCAACTGTTACAATGCATCATGCTTCCCCTGTGGTCCACAGCGCGTCGTTGGTGTCGGTTGTATTTAATCACTGAGCCTTGAATCATAGTTGGTTTTACATGTTTCTTTCTGGGGGACCACGCACCCCTCTTATTCACCTTTGCAATGCCCCCTCCTTGTCCCAGGGCCTGGCATCACAGAGTGCATGGCTGAGTGAGTGACCTGTGACCCTGCGATGTGGAGCACTGCTCAACCATTTGGGGTATAAGGCCGGGAAGGAGGTGACTGCGAAGCCCTCTGTGATACTGGAATCTTTGCTGGTTTTGACTGGGCCCCTCGTTTTCCCCGGTCCAGTGAGGCTCATGGTTGCCTTACTGACCACTGTGAGGGGTTCTGGAGTCGTTTCTTGGGATTTAGGGTGTAGGGGAGGAAAACTTACCACCCCAAATAGCTCTTTGGCATGGGATTATTTCGAGCTGGAAATAATCAAGGCCCAAAAGACTTGGGAAGAACATTTGACCTTCCCCCTAAGTGCATAAAAGTGTAGATAGAGGACCTGTTCCGGGAAGGGAGCTATCTCTATAGATAACTATGGAGGAACTAGGTGTGTGGACGGGGTGGGGGTGGGGGGGAACCTACCAAAGTCTGTTAGAGTTTGTCTCTGTGTCCCGGAGTCTCTGCCTGGCCCAGCAAGCATTCATTTACCAAATCTTTGCTTTTCCATCTCCATGTGAAGTTGCCTTCCTCCCCTTTGAGGTCCCGAACCACTATCCCCAACATCCTCTTTTGTCTTTAGCTGAACTTGGTGTTTAAGGCTTTGGCCTTGGTATAATGGCTTTGGCCATTTTTGGTGAGTTGAGTTTTCCTGAGTCTCTCCCATGTATACATGTTATTAAACTTTTGTGTGATTTTTCTCCTGTTAATCTGATTCATGTCAGTTGAATTCTTAGACCAGCCAGAAGAACCTAGAAGGGCAGAGAAAATTGCCTGCTCTCCGACAAGGGGCAGGTTGAGTTACCCAACACAGATTCCGTAGACTTCAGAGAAATGCTGCCTGGGTCGCAGCTGATCTCACGGAACAACCTTATTTGAGATAATTTTGTAGCCAAGTTGGGCTTTTGTGATGAGGAAGGAGGGCCTTTCAACTCTGCCAGAAATGGAGAAACGGAGGTGTCCGACTGCAGGGGTGGAACAGGTGCAGGCTGGCATCGCAGGGTGCATTGTGCTTCTTCTCTCAGGGAGCCACTGGGAAGGTTGATCAACCCGTAGGACCCTCCCCAGGGCAGGCGGAACTGAACGAGGTGCCCTCTGGCTTGTCTGTTTCACTCTGCGGGCCTGGCTTGTCTTACTGTTAGTGCTTATTCATCGCAGACCTTGGATTTAGAACTTGAATTTTCTCATTACTGGATAATTCGAGACAACAATCATAGGGTCCAGCTAATCAAATAAGCCGTGTGCAAAGCGAGCCTTGAGCCCAGGGCAGAATTAACCCTGAGTCGCTCAGGCTGCCATCCCTAACTGGTGGGGGCAGCCATGCAGGGAAGCTGGGACGGGACCACAGAGACAGTGGGGAGATGGGTCCAGATGTGATACGAGGCCCAGCCCAGCTTCTAACAAGCTACTGCTAAAACTGATCACAAAATAAGCAAAATGTAAGAGAAGACTAAGATAAACGAAGACTGTTAAAAGAAGATCTTGTCAGAAGGATAAGAAAAAGAAAGAGAAACCGCCAAATACAAAAACATAAGTTCAAATTCAGCAGTTTAACAAGATTTAAGGTTTGAAATCAAACAAATTTTTAAAAATAAAAAAATTAGCCTAATAAAAATAAGGCTAAAAAAGTAAGTAAACTTACTTAAGGTATGAGAACTAGAAGGTAATCAATGATTTAAAAGAAAAACTTGAAAGTTAATTAAAAAATAAAACCCAGATGAAAAGTGTTTTTAAAAAGATAAAATGCAAAACAAACAAAAAAAATGGTTCTGAAGAACCTAGGGGCAGGACAGGTATAAAGATGCAGACATAGAGAATGGACTTGAGGACACGGGGAGGGGGAAGGGTAAGCTGTGACAAAGTGAGAGAGTGGCATGGACACATATACACTACCAAATGTAAAATAGATAGCTAGTGGGAAGCAGCCGCATAGCACAGGGAGATCAGCTCATGCTTTGCGACCACCTAGAGGGGTGGGATAGGGAGGGTGGGAGGGAGACGCAAGAGGGAGGAGATATGGGGATATATGTATATGTATAACTGATTCACTTTGTTATAAAGCAGAAACTAACACACCATTGTAAAGCAATTATACTCCAATAAAGATGTTAAAAAAAAAAAAAAAAGAAGGGAATGGTCCAGCGTTCTCTCAAAGAGGAGGTGTGTGAGACCATCCACGGAGAGGGCAGGAAGAAAAGACTGGAACTTGTATTTATGTTTCTATTGTTAGCTCATCGAATAGCCTGTGTTCTCAGTACAAGCTCCTCATCATGAGAAAAAAACCCAATGATAGTATAATCACATCCGATGAGACAGTCAAAAACCATGAAATTACCAAGTTCACTCTATGCAATATGGATTGACATCTGTGTCATTAGCTAGTGTCTCAAGAGATGGTAGACACTGAGGAAGAGTTTGTCACTGACATCTGTTGTTAATGGCCATAGACGGTGCAGACTCCGTGGTGGTGACGGAAGTAATGAATAATGGGAGTGAGTATGGGTGATGCCTCCTATACTGCTGGGTACGGGGGACACAGCAGTGAACCCCTCCGTCAGGTGTCCCCGATCTCGTGGAGCTTACGGTCCGGTCGGGGAGAACAGGGGATCAACAAGATGAACCAAGGAAAGATAAAGTGCGTTAGGTGGTGATACATGCTGAGGAGAAACATGGATCAGAGAAACGACGGGAAGAATGGGGGAAAGAGTTGTAACTTTTTTTTTTTTTTTTTTGCGGTACGCGGGCCTCTCACTGTGTGGCCTCTCCCCTTGAGGAGCACAGGCTCCGGACGTGCAGGCTCAGCGGCCATGGCTCACGGGCCCAGCCGCTCCGCGGCATGCGGGATCCTCCCGGACCGGGGCACGAACCTGCGCCCCCTGCATCGGCAGGCGGACTCTAAACCCCGCGCCACCAGGGAAACCCCTGATGGGGAATTTTTGACTGAGGGAGTTAGTGGTTTGCTTTAACAATTTGCTCCTCTAAAAAGCTCTGAATAAGTGCCATTAGTTAATGAATTAACAAATGTTAACTCAGTGGCTAGAGTGATTTATTTACTAAATGGGACTATGGTAGTAAGTTATGTATACATATATGTATGATATATATTTATAAATATATAAACGTACTTATGTATGCAGCATAGTTATTGTACTACATCATATAGTATAACCTGTAGTATAGTTATATAGTTGTACATATGTAGATGTACATATATGTATTTCTGTTAATGAGAGTGATTCCATTGGACCTAACATTGTTTGCTATACGATAAAAATGAATTTTTCTGATTCTAGGTGAATTTTAAAAAGCTTGACCTATAGTTCCTAAAGCAGTTAAGGTTTCTTGGTGCACGTTATTTCATTGGTTTTCCATTCACCGGCTGATTGAGTGGTCCTGCCAGCACACATCCTGCACATGGCTTCTTGGCACTTCAAGATGCTGCACGCAAGTGCCCCAGGCATAAAGAGTATGGCGGAAATACCTTTTCCTCCATCTGTGTTTGTAAGACAGTCTCTTTCACGCCAGAAGAACAATTTTGGGGAGATGATTTGTGTCACATTTTGGCCTCATTACAGTTTTGAGTTGTAAATGGCGCTGGTTTGCCTGGAGGTGTAAACATATATTTTATCTTCATGTGCTTATGGGAATACCTGAAACTGAAAAAATACTTTCTATTCTTGAGCTCTGTTTTAGGCTATAAACAGAGAGGTTAACAAGATATTTATCAAAATTCAAATTTTATTTTATTAAAAGCATGTGTCCAAAAGAATGCCAATTACTTGCTGCTATGCCTCGGTTCTTCATTTCCAAACACAGATGGAGAAGCCGAAGAACCTAATGTCTTATTGTTACAATCATATGATTCTGTAAGATAAATAAACACTGTGCTTTTCTCTTTTGAAATGGTGAGGAAAGTGCTAGCAGGTGTTAAATTGCTGTCTGTAGTTATAAGTTACAGGAAGTATAAGGTTATTCAGTGTTTATTTAGGTGCAGCTGATAAAGTCAGGCGAAGGGATTGTGACTAGTCGAAATTTGCTTTCTGGTAAATAGGTACTATTTAAAGGATATGACAAATCACTTATTTATTCTTTGGTTAAAATGCACGAAAGCCACAGAAATGAGAAGCACGTATCACCTGAGTTTATCATGCCTTGCACACAGGGGTATCTCAAAAGTGTTTATAGATTTGTCCCCAAATAACTGAGTTTCAACAGGGGGAAACGTGTTTGGAGTGCAGCTAGATTTTTCTACGACTTTCAAGGAATTTCCTCTTCTACCTCAAGATGTACAAATTGGCAATATGTTATTTATTTTAAAAATTTGAATCACAGCAGTGAAAGCAATATAAAGAAATGACCGTGCATCTGTTGTGGTCATTTTTCCTATAAGGCCATTTTGATGGCCACATGTTTTTGGACAGAATGGCAGCCTTTCTGATCTACTGACAGTAAACACCCCTCTCCCTTTGGACATGTGCTTTAACATTTTTTCAGATTCAGCTGTGCATTAGTGCTTTCCATTTGGACTGTCTCTCTCGTGCCATTTAAGGAGATTTATTAACCTTTAAGTAATATTCCTCGTTTAACAATAAACCAAACACACTGTGAGGTCTTCTTTGATTCTCAAGTGGTGATTTGAAAATACTAGTGCTTTGAGGCTGCTGAATCCAGCTTCATGGCAAAACTGGCCTCGAGTTCCCTCAGCCCGTTAGAATCTTCTAGCTGGGATGAGGGACGTCTACTTCTTTCTCTTTTCTTATCTTGAGACTACCTGTTAGCCTCTCTTGGTTATCCAGTGACTGCCTTCATAACTAGCCCAGGTCTGTACTTTCAGAAGTAACCAAAGAAGTTCTGATGTTCTAAGCGGACAACAGGGAACGGTTAAGTAAAGGACATGGTTTGAAACCCAAATGTCAACGTAGACAGGATCTCTAAAGTTCTCTGTTTTTGGAAGTTGTTAACTGGATTTAACTGTGACATATGCATGGTATGACTGAAATTAGACAACTACTGAAACAAATGACACGATGTTATATTTCGCATTTCCCCTTCTGTCTTCTCAGCCATCATGTATGTCATGGGAGCACTTGGTCCTGCAGTGGGATATTTATTAGGTGGACTTCTTATTGGTTTTTACGTTGATCCTAGAAGTCCCGTCCACCTTAATCAGGATGACCCTCGTTTCATTGGAAACTGGTAAGACTCGTTTATTAAATCTTTCATTTCACTTGGTATTCTGATAGAGTAATAGTCCCCTTGTAGTTAAAATAAGAATTTCCCCAATGGGAAGATGAAAAATAGCTAAACGTCACCTAGGAGGGGTTGGCAGGCAGGATAATAATCCCCAGAGATATCCTTGTCCTAATCCCCAGAACCTATGAACGTGTTACCTTCACATGGCAGAAGGGATTTTGCTGATGTGAATAAGTTTAGGCTCTTGAGTTGGGGAGATTATCCTGGATGATCCGAGTGGGTCCAGTGTAATTACAAGGGTCCTTACAAGGGAAAGAGAGAGGCAGGAGGGTCAGAGTAAGAGAGGGAGGTTTGATGATTGGAGCAGACGTTGGAGTGATGTGCCTCAAAGATGGAGGAAGGGACAAGGAATGCAGGTGGATCGCAGAAGCTAGGACAAGCAAGGAACCAGCTTTTCCCCTAGAGCCTCCAGAAGGAATGCAGTCCTGCCAACCCATTTTTTACTTCTGACCTCCAGAACTCTAAGATGATACATTTGTGTTGTCTTAAGCCACATGGCCTGTGGTGATTTGTTATCACAGCAATAGGAAACTAACACAGAGGAGTTGGGAACATCAGTTTAATCCATATTCTTTAGGTTTGAGATGGCTGGTTTCTTCAGAGCAGAGTGAAGGAAAAGGAGAGCGCAGCTGTGTCGGAACTTTCCTGTGTAGCCTAATCGTAGCTTTCATTATCTTTTCTGTGCCTTTAAAAAAATATTTTCTCCCACTTCCTTATTATATTTGTGTTTCTGCTTTGTCCTTCTCCACTGCCCAGGACTCTAGCCCTCCGTTTCCACTGTCCCACCCTTAGTGAATCTTTTCACTCGGTAATAAATAGTTACTTCCCCTGGGTGTGCTGGAGATGTAGCCACCCTCTCACTCGCTAGCCTTTAATTGTCTTGCTAAATAAGTAAGCTTAGTATTTAGAATGAGAACTCCAACTTTGGATGATAGGTTACTTATCCCTATCTCCAAGGGCTGCACTTGAATTCTTCCCAGTCCTCATCTTGAACATAAGGAGTTATTTCTTCATGATTGCAAGCACTCGCTCCAAGTATCGGCATCCCCAATTCATTAAACATGGATTGGTAATAGGCATACATTGATAAGAAATCTTCATTTTAGAACAGAGAATTTCATTAATTAGAAACTAGTGTCAAGTAATTACTTTCCAAAGAGTTTCTTAGACTACTTGTGTTCTCTCTGTGTTTCATTATAAGTTAATAACCTCATAACTTGAGCTGTGTGAGAATGTTTCACACTATTTTCTAAGCAGTTA
Organism: Mesoplodon bidens; assembly: GCF_964165515.1. NCBI lineage: Eukaryota > Metazoa > Chordata > Mammalia > Artiodactyla > Ziphiidae > Mesoplodon > Mesoplodon bidens. The sequence goes on along the minus strand of NC_138173.1, from coordinate 15,384,315 downwards.
ATGAATATTAATTACATTCTAGAACACTTGTTATTTTTATAAGTAAATACTCTTTGAAGGTGGAAGTGCTAAGATCTAGATGAGCCTGGCCTGGTAGAATTTTCAAATCATGCAAAAGGGAGCGTTCCCTTGTCAGCAGTAGGGGAATGACACAGGAATTTTAAGTTCTTGATCAATCGTGAAATGTTTGGCCTCTACTGTTTGCTCTGCAGTTCTGAAATAATTCAGAGTAAAGATTTTTTAAAAAGTTCTCAGAAAACTAGATTATTAAAATATATCCATGAACATCCCATGTATAATCTGTGTTCTGTATAGATTTACATGAGAAGAGCATGGCAATAAGGGAACATCTGGAAGGAGAAAGGCGAGGAGGACAGCCCAGGGGCAAGGAGAAGGCAAGGAAGCAGGAGCTTTAAGATTACAAGTGCTTTATGCTGTTTTCTACAAGTTTTCTAGTAGACATCCACCCAGTTGGTAGCCAAGTGGAACAATTGAGTGCAGACCCTGAAGCCACACTCCCCTGGTTTTAAATCCCAGTCTGCCACCTAGTTACTGTGTGACCTTGGGGAAGTTACTTAACTTCCCTGAGCCTCAGGGTTTTTTTAAATCCATAAAATGGAAATAGTTGCCGTACCTACTTGATAGGGTTGTCGTGAGGAATGAATGAGTCTATGTATGTGGAGCTCTAAGCAGTTCTTCCTCCATAATGTGTGTTAGCTAGTATTCAGTCCTTTGAATTTAATCAATGTTCAAGTAGTTTTATTCCTTTTAATGGCTCAGTATTCTACAAATGATAAAAGTTGTCAGTATAGAAATGTATACTAGGGGGTCTCTTTGAAAATGAATTTTGTTCATTGAGTAGCTCTGTTTGTAACAGACTTCTACCTTGAACAAAGACAGAGTTATTTGATACAATGTTAGGTTCTATGGTGCCTAGTGGCAATGATAGGTTTTTTGGTAAATAGAGGCTGGAAGAGGGAAGGAAGGAATGAGTGAATAATGCTAATATGAATTGGGTGCTGTGTATCAAGCATTATTCTAAGAGCTTTACCAACATTTTCATTGAAGCCTTATAACAACCACATGTAGTCACTAAGAGTGTGCCCATTTTGCAGATGAGGATATTGATGACCAGCAACTTGAACACCTTGCCCAAAGTCTCAGAGTCAGTGGCAGCTGGACAAGAAGTTGAGTCCAGGGTGGAGGTTTTAGTCAATGTACTTAACTGTCCTCCCTTCATGAATAGTCTCTGAGTAATGGTTCATGAAAGGGAGTCAGGAGCCCCGGCTTTTCAATTTTAGCTCTTACCGATGCGTCTTTTTCCAACATATAATGCACACTTCCTTGCCTTACTTAGCTTTTCTCAACGTCCTCTTTAGCACCACCATTATATCATGTGTTAACTTCGATGTTTCTGGAGACCGATTTGCTCTGCTTAGAAATGTCCCTAAACATTTTTTAATTTTTTTGTCTATTCACTATAATTCTTTCCCTTCTTCTGTTATTTTCTCCCTTTGGGGTACTCTGAGTGTATCTTTAATGTTTGCATATAATTTTAAGTCAATGGCTCTGGGTGGAGGTGGGAGCCCTGAGTGCAGATCTACATAAAAAACAAAACTAGCTACCATGAATTTATTGTTGCTCTGGGGGCAGGCATTTTATTAGGTCTTATACATTGTCTTATTAATTTTGATGACCACTCCCCCAAAAGTTATTATTACTTCCCTTTCAGATGAGAAAGGCTGTTCAGAAAAGCAAACTAATTTCCCCAGGATCTTAGAGCTAGTAAGTGGGAAAGACAGGATAAAAACCCAGGTCAGTCTGAAGCCACAGCTCAAGAATTGCCCCTTATAGTCTGCTGCCTGCCCTCTTCTGGAGAGAGCATGAGAGGTCCAGGAAAGTAAGGGGTTCAGGGGACTTGAATGCAGAGGTGGCAGAAAGAAATTCAAGAAAGGTAATGGCAGGGCTGGGTTAGTAAAGTCCTCGTATGCAGCCAAGTACAAAAAGGGCCAGATAGTATCATAGCTATGTCCCTGCCGACAGATGGCTCTGTTTTTAAAACACCTATCTCATTCAATTTATTTATTTAGGAAATTTTTTGAGTACCTAACCTGTGTTAGGCACTGGGTTCGTGATTAAATACTGAATCATTGAGATTGCTGGAAGTCTGCCCTGAGCAGTCTTCTAAAAATAAACCCTTTTTCTGATTGCTTTAATATCTTAATTGGATATAACGTTAAGTATCTTTGAAAATAACACACTGGATTATTAATGACTGGTTCTAGGAATCATTCTCTCAGTTAAGCTGTGACCTTTAGCAGCTGATAACAGCATTTTAATAAAAACACTTATTTTCTAAAAATGAATTTTCACTTTGCAGTTGGTCTGTATTCTTACTGGGTTATATTCAACATGAATGCTTAGAATGCTGTTTGCGTTCTGATAACAATGGATGGGAAAGTATTGATGCGGCCAGAATCTGAGCGTTTATGAACTTGGAAACTTTGAGGACAGAGTTTGGAGTTGAGGAATCCTAGTTGGAAAGTTAGTGACCCTGTTAGGCAGGACCAGGGACCTCTATTTGCTAAGAAAAGGTTGAAAGGGGACTGAAAAATTGCCCTTGGGGAATTATGCAGGCAAGAAGTCCAAGGCCTTAACACATGTCCTAATACAGGCCTAGAATTAGAGATCTACTCTGTATTTGCTTGCTAGTTCCCTCAGCATGGCAACCTCAGATGAGTCTAAAGACAGAATCTTGATTCTACATAGCTCAAGTTCCACTTCTCAAGTTCCAGATCAGCGCTACTCAAAGTGTGGTCCCCGGCCACTGCTGCCCACCAGCAGTTACTGGTCTGTGACAGAATATGGGCTGAAATTGACAGTAAATGTTGAGAAACTTAAAAAAAAGTTTGACAGAGTACTTTTGTGTCTGACACATTGATTTCCCTTCTGAATTTTTATAACATTCATCTTCTATACCACGTGATCTAACAATTGTGTACATTCTTGCATTTCTTGGAATTGTTTGGAATCATTTCTTATATCTTTAGCTTGCTTACAAGCAGATTGTAAGTTCTTGAAGGCAAAGATTGAGTGTAAATGTCTTCAGCTCTGCTCAGACTTGGTTAAGTTTGGGAAGGCCAGCTAAGAAGGGTTAATACATTCTTAAGTGCTTGCAGAAAAATATTTGAATGACATCAGCAATTTGAAATGCATTTCATACCAGATATGAATGGTTTCCTTCTAAGAAAAAAGTGTCTATATTGGTCCAGAAAGCATGCTATAGACTCTATATTATTTTTCTCTTAAATTTATGGGCTATTGATTTATTATAAGATGCACACTGTAGTAGGACTAACAATGTTAATTAGCAGAACGAACATATATGTGCTCAAAAATACTTGAATTGAATGGAATTCTAGTCAGGCTGCTGATTGTAATAGTCATTATAATACTAGTATAATTACTGGGTAGATTTCTCATTTATACCGCAGAAAGGGAGGATTCCATACTCTATTTTCTTAAGTTGTCTAACTTCTTACTGCTGTGCACTTGATGAAGGTAAAAAGTTTTCTCTGGAGAAATTTATCACCACAAACTTCTACTTTGCTAATTTGTTCACACTCCTAATGCCAAAGCCATAAATGCTATTCACGTTTCCCAATTTTTTAGGTGGAGTGGATTCCTCCTTTGTGCCATTGCAATGTTTCTTGTGATATTCCCAATGTTTACTTTTCCAAAAAAGCTTCCTCCTCGACACAAGAAAAAGAGAAAGAAAAAATACTCTGCTGATGTTGCTGGTGACGATGACGTCATGAAGGAGAAACCAAACAATTGTGAAGAAGTGGACAAAAAAGTGTCTTCTATAGGATTTGGAAAGGATGTCAGAGGTAAAGTATATCTTTTGAATAAGTACGTGCATGGGACTTCAGATCAGTGCTACTCAAAGTGTGGTCCCCGGCCACTGCTGCCCACCAGGAGTTACTGGTCTGTGACAGAATATGGGCTGAAATTGAGAGTAAATGTTGAGAAGCTTAAAAAATTTTTTTGACAGAGTAATTATGTGTCTGTTGAATCTAATAACAACAATAATAAATAGGGCTTAACTTTTGTATGTTTTAAATTTTTCATTTTCTAGTAATTCATCTTTAACATATCTTGCAAAAGTATCGGTAACTATAGACTAGATAATAATTTTAAAAATAGTCCTTCGTCACAGATAGTTTGAGAAGCACTGATTTAGAATCTAAAGGTGAAGACTTCATACTGTAATTAGAGATGTCTGATTTTTTTTTTTTTTTTTTTTTTTTTTGCGGTAAGCGGGCCTCTCACTGCTGTGGCCTCTCCCATTGCGGAGCACAGGCTCCGGATGCGCAGGCTCAGTCAGCGGCCATGGCTCATGGGCCCAGCCGCTCCGTGGCATGTGGGATCTTCCCAGACCGGAGCACGAACCCGTGTCCCCTGCATCGGCAGGCAGGCTCTCAACCACTGCGCCACCAGGGAAGCCCCGAGATGTCTGATTTTTAAAATAATTATTGCGTTTTACAATGGATGATTTGTCTCAGGGAACCGTAGGTTTGATAGTGTGGCCTGATCCTTACATAAATATAAAACTTACCCCTAGGAAAGGATCTTGTTCAACAGTGGCTCTGTCAAAGCTTGAAAGTGGCCATGGAGAAGGGCAACCAGGGGATGGGTCTCCAAACCCAGCATAAAAACATCCAGAGAATTCCAGTGATGTGTACTGGTCTATTTTTTTCATGTTTATCTCTCTTAAAAATAATGACTTTATTAGAGCCAGATTAGGGAATCTCAAATCTAAACAACTTAATCTTAACCAAGCCATTTTTGTTCCATATTCAATACCTCTGTTGAATGGCAATAAATCCCTTTATTCCAAGAAACCTATAATGCTACATTCCCATTAGTTCCTGCCTGTTTCTTGAATTCTCTGAATTGGTTTTTCTAACTTATGAAGCATAATATTTATCAAGTGCTTACATCAGTTAAGGTTGTTTTAGGGTAAATTTACCTAGGCACATTATCATCTCACTTTGACTATGTACACAGTAAAGGCAAAGAGGAACCTTTCAGGCCTAGAAGGAAGTTACTAATATATTATGGAGCTGTCCCTGCAGCCTAAGAATGGTTAGATTGGACTATTTTTAAAGACCATATTTGTTCAAAACAGTGAAGTGACATTTCATTGGAAATGCTTCTTCCCAGTTAAGTTTTAGATTTGCCTTCCCCTTTCCCTCCTCATTATTTTGGGACAATGTGTACTTTTGGAACTGCCAAAATTACCTCTTCTGCTCTCATAACATAAAAGATTCTCTGGATGGTAGCTCTTACCCTGTGGACCAGTCCATCGTTTTTCGTGGATGCATGATGGACCCTAATACTACCAAGGGAGTGACTTTTTTTTTTTTAAACAACCCAGTTGAGAGCAAAGTTGATGTTAAAAAATTGACAACATAGGAATAGACTAAGAGTTTTAATTTACAGAGAATATAAAGTAGACTCAAGGGGGGAAATAAAGGCTAAGCTAAAATGGTATATTTTATAGCTTAGAGGTAGATGGCTCGAATGTGGAATATATGCTCTGTTGGATAGTAGAGAAAAGGGAGAGAGAAGACTGATATGAAATACCAACAGCGGACACAACCATTGATGGGAATGAAGTCCTTGGAGGAGCCAGTGTGGACAATGATTTCAGTGCCCCATCTGTACTGTGGGACCTTCCCGTTGTCAAGGTGGAGGACCTCCTGAAGGTCTGTGGGTCTTCTTTTGCCTGAAGGTCTTCTCTGTAGGCTGGGAAAGTGCATGACTCCTGCAGACTTCAAGTGCCAAAGAATTAACACCCTGGCCTCCCACCCCTAAAGCCATCTTAACCAATGGCTGATAAACATCCCAGCTCCATCCCCTCATGGGTGAGACAATCCTGAGGTATGTTTCTACATCTTTTGTAAGCCACTCTTTCTTCCTGTGCATCACGTCCACACTCCCACCCAGTGTTTCCTAAATCTTCCAAATAAACTGTTTGGTCTTGAATCCTTAACTCAAGTCCTGCTTTTGGGGGAAAGCTCACTTAGGCAGGCGGGTTCAAAAGTGGTAAAAGCCATCATGGGATTTTAAAATTATTTTTCAGAATTGAACCTATGTACTATTTTATTGGATGTCTTCTTGTACTGCTAAGGATTGTTCTTCTCCATATTCTCTATGCTCAATTTGATGGTTCAGGATATTTTCTTTTAGAGGAAAGAATAAGAGGAGTCTTTTGACAGTGATGGGTAGTTGGTTTATAAAATCCATTTTCATTCTGGTTTTCTTGTCAGTATTTCTGATAAATTCTCAACTTTTTCACTCTATGCCTTAATTATGATGACTGATCTTACTTTGGCAGTGAACCTTCCCGATTAGGATGCAGAGCTGGTTTATTTTATTACTTCTACTTGCACTGGATTCTCTAATTGTATCTAGACCTGGAACTTCCAGAGACACTTTCTTTTGTTAGAAAGGAATCCTGTTTAAATGGGAATATAAGGTGAAAATGTTTTGCTAAAAATTATTCAAGTGATATTGATGACATTGGAAAAATGTTCAAATACAATATTTAAAATTAACTCATATATATCTTGCACATTTTGGTTTCTAATACCTTCACCTATAGGAAATGGCAGTCTAATATTTAATCTGATTTTCAAAAAGATCAATTAAATCTCTGGGAATCATTCCATCACTGACATGGTTTGTATTACAAAGCTGAGATTCATAATTTAGGTCTTGAATGAAAGAGTGGTTGCTAAGATTTCATCTTGAGTTAAATCTGAGTTTGATTCTCAGATCTTCTTTTTCCTTGTCCTGTTTTTTGTAGTAAGGCTCCTTTTAGTCTTTATTTTATATTTGAAATCTGTACGTCAATATTAGCTTCTTCAAAGAGAAGGTGGAAAGGTGGCCAAGTTAGTATTTTTTAGTTCTTAAAAACAAAAATGATTTAGGCCATACAGAATGGTGCTCTTTGAGAAGTTTTATTGCAGAGAATGCAGGAAGAAAATACACTACACTTTCTACCCTCTGCCTCCACATTTTAATGATAGACATTGGGAAAATCTGACTCAGTGTTTCTAGATTCTTATTATAAATTATGCAGGCATAAGACTGTTTTAAAACACCACAAAGGAGAAAGTAGAATTTTTAGTGTGTCTGCATCACTGTCCCATAAAGAGATTAGCATTGATTGATTCAACATCTTACCCATAAATATAAACAGTTAAAATATTTAAGTGGATCAATTTTCCTCAGGTTTGAGGTCCAGCATTTTAAAAGTCTTCTAACTTTAACTGGGTATTTTCCTAAATAGAAAGCTTTTGGTAGCAGTTAATCGTAAGAAAATGTTTATTTTTGTGTCCACTTTTAACCTTTTAAGCTTCATTACTTGGCATTATTAATTAGCATAAAGTATAACAGACTTTCTCTGCTAGACTTTTGTTTGTGTTCAAGTAGAACATATTTATCATCCTAAGTAAAATAGCTACTCTGAGGTGATGCACTGATTTAGAGGCTATTGGAAGTTATAGAGTATTGATCACTAGAGGGTGATGTTGTCATCATTTAATTCAATGACTATTCACTCTGTAGAAGCTGCTGTACTCCAAGCCGTGGCAGATCGGAAGATGAGTGAGCCATGGTTTGCCCTCAGAGAGCTTATAGTCCATTGAGGGAGACAGGACAAGTACAGATGGAAATATGCTAATGGCCCAAAAGGAAGATGGTGTGAGAGTCCAAGGCAGGCAAGGGAACATCTAGTTGAGGGATCAGGAAAGGTTTCATGGAGGAGGTGGGATTTGTGATGGACCTTGGAAGACTGGAAGAACGTCAGTCGGTGGAGATGGGATGGTGTGGGTATTCCAGTCAGAGAGAGCAAAGGCAAGAAGGTCAGGCTGGGGGGATGTATTTGAAAATGCTGAGCGAGTGTATTGTGGTTGGTGTGTTGGATGTGCATGGTGGAAGCCTGGGAGGTAAGGTTGGGAGGGTAAGGTGGGACCATATTGTGTGTAGAGAGTTCTAACTTTAACTGAGTTTGGCCCACATGGGCAGTGGGGAGGTTTGAGCAGCCTTTGGCAAGCACTCTGTTAGGTAGATTAGGGAGGGAAGGGAGTGGAATGGAAGGAGGGCGCCCAGCTAGAAAGCTACCGACAGAGCCCGAGAGGGGTGATGATGGTTTTGCTTAATACAGATGGAAAGGACAGTAGCCTGCTAATTTTTTTTTTTTTTTTTGGCCACGCCAGGATGGGATCTTAGCTCCCTGACCAGGATCTAACCCATGCCCCCTGCAGTGGAAACACAGAGCTCTAACCACTGGACCGCCAGGGAATTCCCTCCTTGTCCCCTTTCCGTTGCTTTCAACTCTGCAGCCAGAAGGATCCTGTTGAAATGCCACTCCTCTGCTTAAAGCTTCTGTGGTCTCCCAGTCTAACCCCTGGTTACCTGCCTGCCCCCATATCCTTCTTGCAATCCCATTTATTCATTCTACTTCAACTACATTGGGCTCATCACTGGTCCTCAAATCTGCCAGCGCACTCTCACCTCAGGGCCTTTGCACTTGCCATTCCCGTGTGAGGAATGCTCTCTCCCACATCCTCTCCCTTCCTTCAGGGTATTCCTCAAGTGGTCCCTTTTCAATGAGGCCTTGCTTGGCCACCATATTTAAAAATTTCTACCTTTCTCTCCTTTGTTTTTCTCCTTAGCACTCATCACTATGTAGTATACTTTGTATTTTACTTATCTTATTTATAGTCTCAGTAGTGAGAAAGTAAGCTCCATGAAGGCAAGGAATTTTTGTCTGTCATGTTCCCTGATAAATCCCCACCATCTAGTAGATACTCAGTAAATATTTGAAGAATGAATTATGGAATGATGAGGAGGGAAGGAAGAGTTTGTGTCTATAGAATGTGGCAACTGCTACGGGAATAATGGGGAGGGAGGTACCAAAGTCGGTTTCAGGGTTTCAACCTCAGATGATGGAGAGAGGAATAGAGGGGCAGGGGGAATAAATTCTGAATTTGAGTTGCCTAAGAACAAAGAACCATTGCATGTGGCTCTTTGCTAGGTGTTTTAAAAACTGGTATAGCATGGAATATGTTAGAGGCAATACTTGACTCAGCAAAGAGAGATCACCAAAAGCCACGTGCCTGGGACATGCCATCTTAGCCTCTTGTGTTTTGCCTTTGCTCTTTTGTTGAATTGCACTTTAGCTTTAGGTTTGCAGCTTCTATTGAAAGCTGTTGCTTGAATTCCCCATATTTGCCATAAGAGCATTGCTCAGTGTCCTTTATATAAAACCCTATTTCTTGAGAACAGAGTTCTCACACTTAGCCTACTAGGAAGCACCATGGGGGCTTCTGAAAACCCAGAGTGCTGGACCCCAGCCCAGAGTGTCTGGTTCAGGAAGCCTGAGGTGTGGCCTGAGAATATGCATTTTAACAGGTTCCCAGGTGATACTGGTGCTGATGGTCCAAGAACAACACTGTGAGAATCACTGCTCTAGAACATAGTTAAGAAAAGCATTGTTTTCCATAAGGAAATTAGAATGTTTCTGCTAGTGATGATTATACAACTTTCTGCTTTGGTGGCCAGGAAACTGAGGGTCAAATTTGAAGCCCAGGAAGAATCTCATAGAAATATTTAATTCTTTTCTCTGGCTTTGATGTTCTGCTCTATTTACATCTTCTCTATTTCTTTTTTTTCAAGGAAATATGAATTTCTTTTTCTGTTTTTAATTGAAGTATTGATATAGTTGATTTACAATATTACATTAGTTTTGTGTGTGCAATATAGTGATTCAATATCTTTATAGATTATACTCCATTTAAAGTTATTACAAAATAATAGCTATATTTCCCTGTGCTGCATAATATATCCTTGTTGCTTATTTATTTTATACACAGTAGTTTGTATCTCTTACTCCCATATACCTATTTTGCCCCTGCCCCCTTTCCTATTCCCATTGGTAACCAGTGGTTTGTTCTCTGTATCTGCGAGTCTGTTTCTGTTTTGCTATATGCATTTTTTTGTTTTACTCTTTAGAGTCCACATATAAGTGATTACAGAGTATTTGTCTTTCTCCATCTGACTTATTTTACTAAGAATAATACCCTCTAGGTCCATCCATGTTGTTGCAAATGGCAGAATCTCATTCTTTTTTATGGCTGAGTAGTGTTCCATTGTAAACATATGCCACATCTTCTTTATCCATTCATCTCATCTTCTCTATATCTATTTCTTTGTTTCATTTCTCTTTTACATTTATTTTGTTATACCTTCAGCTTAAGAGGCAACATGTAGATGGTAACAGGCATGGCAAAGAATTGCTAAACAAGAAAACACTTTTCAAATACTCAGGGCAAATTAACTGTGGGACTACTACTCATCAGAGTAATGTCTACTTAGAAATATATATAAATACTCATTAGATTTAAACAAGCAGGATTGTACTGTGGCCAGTAACCACTAATAATGTATTTTGGGCCCCAGTGGCCGCTGTTTCTGTCCACTGTTGGCAGGTAAGTGGTTCAGGAGCTCTGTGTGCTCACCCAGAGGTGACTGTGGTGTGCCAGGGTCATTCAGTTCCTTCTGCTCTTTTATTGGCAAACAGGGAATGCCATTTGTCAGTATGCTGTGGGGTGGGGGAAGAAACTGGAATACTTTAATGGGGACTTGTGATTGGGGAACCCAGGGACATCATTAGTTCCAAAGAAAATGGGCAGGAAATGGGGGCACTTGGGGTCCTGTGTTGTCCATGTTACATACGAAGAGCAACTTTGGTTTTGCTTTTACAGGAAGACGTGACTAAAAGTAGTTTGGTGCTCCTTTGTAATACACATCGTAAAGTTGTATCTGCTATATGTCCATGAAATATACAGGAGGGTGCAAGGTTTACAGGCCATAAAGGAGGTTATTGAGGTTTTCACTGCATGGTGATGGTATGTTTCCACCAGCTTTTTGATGCATCTGAAGGTTTAAAAGTATATAAATAATAAGAACTAAAAGATTGGAGGTAAAGGAAATTTTGTGGAGAGATGTTAAAGAAAGCGATTCCAGGATTTTAATTTATGGAGGTGACTGAGTGATGGTATGGAGAGGTCAATGCCATTGAAAGAAGAATTTATTACTTACATTTCTCCCAAGAGAAGGGGGCATACCATGCCATATGGGGCCACAGGGGAAGCACCAGGTTCTGGTCAGGAAACAAAAGACAGGAGTGAGGGGAAAGCCAAGGCCAGAGCCCTTACTGGGGTTTCCATGGGAAAGACAAGGCAGGACAGAGTAAACAGCTTACCACTGTCTAGTCTGAGTGATTCCAGCAGACTCTGGGCTGTAGGGCTGGTTTCTAGTTGTCTGGGTAGTTTAGGGCAGAGGAAATACTGGCTTGGCGTGTGAGAGTTAGATAACAAGGTGGCTGATCATATAAACTCAGGATTGGTTGGCTTCCATATAAAAGATGTGCTCCCAGCTGAGCCCTTGCTATATCTAAGCACTGGTAGTCCAGTCTCTCCCCAGCCAGCAAGCTTTTTAAGATGTCAAAACATTATAAAATACAGGGAAAAAGTGATTAATATAAAGCTGATGGGAAAAAAGAAGCTTCTGTATTACAGCCAGAGGTACATTCCTACCTGGCCCGATTCCACTATAATTATTATATGGAACTCCCACTGCCTTTCTTTCCACCACTTTCCCTCTCCCCATACTCTGGAGGGCCTTTCCCAAGCCCTTGAGGTAGAGGCTTAGGTTCAGCCCTGTATTTTGGCATCATGTTATTTTATAAAGATCTCCACATTCTGCATAACAATGACCCCCCACTCTGGTGCTTCCATTTTTACCCATGGTCTCCTTGTCTTTGCCCAATGGTAATTCTGTGCCTGGTTTGACTTAGTTCACTTAAGCCACCTTTCTTTGCTTGTTCTGTTGATATTTCCCTCAAATTTTACTTTGATTTAAGAAATTGGCATTACCTAAGACTTTCAGGAAAGGACTAGACTGGTTCCCAAGTATCATTCTAATTATTGAGATAGATGGCTGGCACTGTCTATCTTAAGAAAATTTCTTTGCTTCTTTTCCTCTTTCACAAATATCTTTATTAAGCAACTACTACAGGGTGAAGAATTCAGGATACATATATGAAAAGTTACAGTCCTTGCCTCAAAGGGAGCTAGAAAGGAAAATAGGCATAATAAAATGTAAGTCTTAAAATGGAGGTATATACCTTCTGAGGAAGTTGAAGAAAAAGGAGGAAGGAATTCCTAAGTTAGCAGCCTGAGTCAGGGAAGACTTCTCTAGGAGGATGACATATTGCTGCATCTTTTTAAATTTGAAGTTTTTTTTTGGTGGGGGGGTGGTGGAATATAAAAGCAATGCGTGTTCATGGTTGAAAATTTAGAAAGTATTTAAAAATATAAAAAATAAAATAAAGGTGAATTCCAACCTCATCCCTGAACATAAATAATTAAATTTTTTTATAATAAAAAAGTATATTTTGAAACTGGACAGAGGTGGTGATTGCATACCATTGTGAATGTACTAAATGTCACTGAATTGTTGACTTTAAAATGGTTAAATTTATGTTATGTGAACTTCACCTCAAAAAATTATTTTTAAAAAGATGTTTATTTTAATTTAAACATAAGGAAAATAAACTGAATGGGCACTAAACTGCAGATAAATTCTTTTTTTTTCCTCCCACAAGAAGAGATATTATTTCCAAAAATATCTATGTCAGGAAAATTATAAAAAGTATTAATAGGAGTCAGTATGTTTGGTTGGTACTTAACGTTTATAATTTATACCTGGGTATAAATACAAGTTTCCAGGTAATAAAATCTAGTCAACAACTTTATAGTAATAATAATTCATCTGTTTTGTATAATAAGAAACCAAACACTACCCCTCATCCCACTCTCAGTTTAAATTAAAAACATGCTATACTCCAATAAGAATTTAAAAAATAAATAAAAGTAACCACCACCTCCCCAAATCCATAGAACCATACATGAACAGAAAAGTTAATTTTATTAATTGCTAATTTATTTTTTTAAAAAATGGATGACTGGGACTTCCCTGGTGGCGCAGTGGTTAAGAATCTGCCTGCCAATGCAGGGGACACGGGTTCAACCCCTGGTCTGGGAAGATCCCACATGCCGCGGAGCAACTCAGCCCATGCACCACAACTACTGAGCCTGTGCTCTAGAGCCCGCGAGCCACAACTACTGAGCCCATGTGCCACATCTACAGAAGCCCGCGCACCACAACTACTGAGCCTGTGTGATGCAACTATGGAAGCCCGCACCCATAGAGCCCGTGCTCCACAACAAGAGAAGCCACCACAGTAAGAAGCCTGCGCACCACACGGAAGAGTAGCCTCCGCTCACCACAACTAGAGAAAGCCTGCATGCAGCAACGAAGACCCAACATGGCCAAAAATAAATTTAAAAATTTAAGATAAATAAAAATAAAAATAAATTAAAAAATGGATGACAAAAGAACAAGACTGAAAGCTTATGTCTACTTTAAAAGGGCTCTGTAGAAGAACTTAAAGTGGATGTGGACATAAGATATCAGCAGGTAAAAACAAATACAAACAACATATTGTGGGGAAGGAATTTTCTTGCAACCAGAAAAATATCAGAAAATAAATGGAAAGTTAAAAAATATGCTAGAGCAGAAGCAAGAAGAACTACAGTCTTGCAGCCTGTGGAACAAAAACCACATTCACAGAAAGATAGACAAGATGAAAAGGCAGAGGACTATGTACCAGATGAAGGAACAAGATAAAACCCCAGAAAAACAACTAAATGAAGTGGAGATAGGCAACCTTCCAGAAAAATATTTCAGAATAATGATAGTGAAGATGATCCAGGACCTCGGAAAAAGAATGGAGGCAAAGATCGAGAAGATGCAAGAAATGTTTAACAAAGACCTAGAAGAATTAAAGAACAAACAAACAGAGATGAACAATACAATAACTGAAATGAAAACTGCACTGGAAAGAATCAATAGCAGAATAACTGAGGCAGAAGAACGGATAAGTGACCTGGAAGACAGAATGGTGGAATTCATTGCTGCAGAATAGAATAAAGAAAAAAGAATGAAAAGAAATGAAGACAGCCTAAGAGACCTCTGGGATAACATTAAAGGCAACAGCATTCACATTATAGGGGTGCCAGAAGGAGAAGAGAGAGAGAAAGGACCCAAGAAAATACTTGAAGAGATCATAGTCAAAAACTTCCCTAACATGGGAAAGGAAATAGCCACCCAAGTCCAGGAAGCGCAGAGAGTCCCATACAGGATAAACTCAAGGAGAAACACGCCAAGACACATAGTAATCAAATTGGCAAAAATTAAAAACAAAGAAAAAGTATTAAAAGCAGCAAGGGAATAATGACAAATAACATACAAGGGAACTCCCATAAGGTTAACAGCTGATTTCTCAGCAGAAACTCTACAAGCCAGAAGGGAGTGCCATGATATACATAAAGTGATGAAAGGGAAGAACCTACAACCAAGATTACTCTACCCAGCAAGGATCTCATTCAGATTCGATGGAGAAATCAAAAGCTCTACAGACAAGCAAAAGCTAAGAGAATTCAGCACCACCAAACCATCTCTACAACAAATGCTAAAGGAACTTCTCTAAGTGGGAAACACAAGAGAAGAAAAGGTCCTACCAAAACAAATACAAAACAATTAAGAAAATGGTAATAGGAACATACATATCAATAATTACCCTAAATGTGAATGGATTAAATGCTCCAACCAAAAGACACAGGCTTGCTGAATGGATACAAAAACAAGGCCCATATATATGCTGTCTACAAGAGACCCACTTCAGACCTAGGGACACATTCAGACTGAAAGTGAGGGGATGGAAAAAGATATTCCATGCAAATGGAAATCAAAAGAAATCTGGGGTAGCAATACTCATATCAGATAAAATAGACTTTAAAATAAAGAATGTTACAAGAGACAAAGAAGGACACTACATAATGATCAGGGGATGAATCCAAGAGGAAGATATAACAATTTTAAATATATATGCACCCAACATAGGAGCACCTCAATACATAAGGCAACTGCTAACAGCTATAAAATAGGAAACCGACAGTAACACAATAATAGTGGGGAAGTTTAACACCTCACTTACACCAATGGACAGATCATCCAAAATGAAAATAAATAAGGAAACAGAAGCTTTAAATGACACAATAGACCAGATAGATTTAATTGATATTTATAGGACATTCCATCCAAAAACAGCAGATTACACTTTCTTCTCAAGTGCACACGGAACACTCTCCAGGATAGATCACATCTTGGGTCACAAATCAAGCCTTGGTAAATTTAAGAAAATTGAAATCATATCAAGCATCTTTTCTGACCAAAATGCTATGAGATTAGAAATGAATTTCAGGGGAAAAAACGTAAAAAACACAAACACATGGAGGCTAAACAATACATTACTAAATAACCAAGAGATCACTGAAGAATTCAAAGAGGAAATCAAAAAATGCCTAGAGACAAATGACAGTGAAACATGACTATCCAAAACCTATGGGATGCAGCAAAAGCAGTTCTAAGAGGGAAGTTTATAGCTATACAAGCCTACCTCAAGAAACAAGAAAAATCTCAAATAAACGATTAACCTTACACCTAAAGGAACTAGAGAAAGAAGAACAAACAAAACCCAAAGTTAGCAAAAGGAAAGAAATCATGAAGATCAGAGCAGAAATAAATGAAAAAGGAACAAAGAAAACAATAGCAAAGATCAATAAAACTGATAGCTGGTTCTTTGAGAAGATAAATAAAATTGCTAAACCATTAGCCAGACTCATCAAGAAAAAGAGGGAGAGGACTCAAATCAATAAAATTAGAAATGAAAAAGGAGAAGTTACAAAGACACCACAGAAATACAAAGCATCCTAAGAGACTGCTACAAGCAATTCTATGCCAATAAAATGGACAACCTGGAAGAAATGGACAAATTCTTAGAAAGGTATAACTTTCCAAGACTGAACCAGGAAGAAATAGAAAATATGAACAGACCAATTGCAAGCAATGAAATTGAAACTGTGATTAAAAATCTTCCAACAAACAAAAGCCCAGGACCAGATGGCTTCACAGGGGAATTCTATCAAACATTTAGAGAAGAGCTAACACCCATCCTTCTCAAACTCTTCCAAAACTTGGAGAGGAAGGAACACTCCCAAACTCATTCTGTGAGGCCACCATCACCCTGATACCAAAACCAGACAAAGATACTACAAAAAAAGAAAATTACAGACCAATATCACTCATGAATATAGATGCAGAAATCCTCAACAAAATACTAGCAAACAGAATCCAACAACACATTAAAAGGATCATACACCATGACCAAGTGGGATTTATCCCAGGGATGCAAGGATTCTTCAATGTACGCAAATCAATCAATGTGATACACCATATTAACAAATTGAAGAAAAACCATATGATCATCTCAATAGATGCAGAAAAAGCTTTTGACAAAATTCACCACCCATTTATGATAAAAACTCTCCAGAAACTGGGCATAGAGGGAAACTACCTCAACATAATAAAGGCCATATACGAAAACCCCACAGCAAACATCATTCTCAATGGTGAAAAACTGAAAGTGTTTCCTCTAAGATCAGGAACAAGACAAGGATGGCCACTCTCGCCACTACTATTCAACATAGTTTTGGAAGTCTAGCCACGGCAATCAGAGAAGAAAAAGAAATAAAAGGAATACAAATTGGAAAAGAAGAAGTAAAACTGTCACTGTTTGCAGATGACATGCTACTATACATAGGGAATCCTAAAGATGCCACCAGAAAACTACTAGAGCTAATTAATGAATTTGGTAAAGTTGCAGGATACAAAATTAATGCACAAAAATCTCTTGCATTCCTATACACTAATGATGAAAAATGTGAAAGAGAAATTAAGGAAACACTCCCATTTACCATTGCAACAAAAAGAATAAAATACCTAGGTATAAACCTACCTAGGGAGACAAAAGACCTGTATGCAGAAAACTATAGGACACTGATGAAAGAAATTAAAGATGATACCAACAGATGGAGAGATATACCATGTTCTTGGATTGGAAGAATCAATATTGTGAAAATGATTATACTACCCAAAACAATCTACAGATTCAATGCAATCCCTATCAAATTACCAATGGCATTTTTTACGGAATTAGAACAAAAAATCTTAAAATATGTATGGAGACACAAAAGACCCCGAATAGCCAAAGCAGTCTTGAGGGAATAAAAACGGAGCTGGAGGAATCAGACTCCCTGACTTCAGACTATACTATAAAGCTACAGTAATCAAGACAATATGGTACTGGCACAAAAACAGAAACATAGATCAATGGAACGAGATAGAAACCCCAGAGATAAACCCACGCACCTATGGTCAACTAATCTATGACAAAGTAGGCAAGGATATACAATGGAGAAAAAACAGTCTCTTCAATAAGTGGTGCTGGGAAAACTGGAGAGCTACATGTAAAAGAATGAAATTAGAACACTCCCTAACACCGTACACAAAAATAAACTCAAAATGGATTAGAGACCTAAAGGTAAGACTGGACACTATAAAACTCTTAAAGGAAAACATAGGAAGAACACTCTTTGACATAAATCACAGCAAAATCTTTTTTGATCCACCTCCTAGAGTAATGGAAATAAAACCAAAAATAAACAAATGGGACCTAATGAAACTTAAAAGTTTTGCACAGCAAAGGAAACCATAAACAAGATGAAAAGACAACCTTCAGAATGGGAGAAAATATTTGCAAATGAATCAATGGACAAAGGATTAATCTCCAAAATATATAAACAGCTCATGCAGCTCAATATTAAAAAAACAAACAACCCAATCCAAAAATGGGCAGAAGACCTAAATAGACATTTCTCCAAAGCAGACAAACAGATGGCCAAGAAGCACATGAAAATCTGCTGAACATCACTAATTATTAGAGAAATGCAAATCAAAACTACAATGAGGTTAGAATGGGCATCATCAGAAAATCTACAAACAACAAATGCTGGAGAGGGTGTGGAGAAAAGGGAACCCTCTTGCACTGTTGGTGGGAATGTAAATTGATACAGCCACTATGGAAAACAATATGGAAGTTCCTTAAGAAACTAAAAATAGAATTACCATATGGTACAGCAGTCCCACTACTGGGCTTATACTGAGAGAAAACCATAATTCAAAAAGACACCTGCACCCCAATGTTCATTGCAGCACTCTTTACAATAGTCAGGTCATGGAAGCAACCTAAATGCCTGTTGACAGACGAGTGGATAAAGAAGATGTGGTACATATATACAATGGAATATTACTCAGCCATAAAAAGCAATGAAATTGGGTCATTTGCTGAGACGTGGATGGATCTAGAGACTGTCATACAGAGTGAAGTAAGTCAGAAAGAGAAAAACAAATATCGTATATTAACGCATATATGTGGAACCTAGAAAAATCATACAGATGAACCGGTTTGCAGGGCAGAAATTGAGACATAGATGTAGAGAACAAATGTATGGACACCAAGGGGGGAAAGCGGCAGGGGGTGGTGGTGGTGGTGTGATGAATTGGGAGATTGGGATTGACATGTATACACTGATGTGTATAAAATTGATGACTAATAAGAACCTGCTGTATAAAAAATATATACATATGCTAAAACAAATTGGCATATAGATATTATTATTCATAATTATGAGTTTGAATCTTGAAGAACATGTCAAATTATGCTGTCGATTTCCAGTAATATCAGTTAACACATAGGAAATATTCAAAGCTCTATCGCTTAAAAAGGCAATCGCCCAGTTATCTGAAAAATTCAAGCATACAAACTATTTCTCTCCCAGATAGGCTGGATAAAGCCAATATTGTATATCTCCCCCTTGTTCTTTTGTTCACATTTAAATTTTTCTTTTAATGGGATTTTTAGTTTATAATCTTATCTACATCCCTTTAGGATTCTTTAGCTTTAAAGAGCCCCACTTTAAAAAAGATGATCTATTTGGTCCTTCACATTTTTCTGTGGTTTTGGTAAGTCCACCGCCACATGGACTACCCTTAATTTTATGGCATATGCTTCCTTAATACCTAACTCTCTCCCCAGGAGGAAATCAGGCATCCTTGGAACAGACTTCATTTTCTCATAAGTATATGGATATTGTTTTAGTACCAATTATTGCCGTGATGTAATAAAAAATGTTAATAAATAAATACATTCCAGGAATATTTTTTGAGTGCCCACTGAATGCCAGATCTGTGCCAGGGGCTGGGCATACAAAGATATACCAAGGTCCTGCCTTCATGGCATTTACATTCTCTTGAAAGAAGCAGATGGGAAAATATGTGCAGCTACAAAAGAACTGATGAGCATGGATGGACAGGAGCAGCGTGTAGTGGGAGCACAGAGAAGGAGCACTTCCGTCTGTCTGGAGGGGCTGTAACAGCTTCCTCCAGGAAGGGATTAATCTCGAGACTCGATGGACGAGCTTGACATTTGCCGATCGGACTTGTGGGGAATACAGTTAATAGCACAGAGATAAGAAAGACCCTGTTGTAGCATAAGGGGGTAACTGTTGTGAAAACTGAGAGACTGTACATGTCAAAAGTAATGCAGCTCACCTCTTCCATGAAGATATGTAAAGATCACACACGTGAGTTAATTCACATTACAAACCTGCAAACTATACAAAAGTATATACACAAGGATCTTTTTTTATTTCTCTTTCCCAATCTTACTCCCATTCACAGCATTTCTTGGCATTATATATATTGAAATGTATACCTTCTACCATGTATAAATCCATTGTTTTAGTTTGTTTTTTACTTAAATATTATATATATATTTATGCACACAGGCATATGTATATTTCTGCAGCAGCTTGCTTTATTCATTAACAAAAATATTTCTTGGAGTTCCTTTTATGCTAGTACATAAAGCTCCATTTCATTTTTAACTACTACATAGTATTTCATTACATGGCTGTGCCATGATTTATGTAAACGTTTCCCATTGATGGATATTTATTTTTTTCCCCTAAATTTTTGCTCTTATAAATAATGCTGTAATGAAAATGCACATACATCTTGAAGCATATATATGGCAAGTTCTGTGAAATAAATGCCTAGATTCAAAAATGGGACTTTTCTCTCTTCCTTGAGAGGTGGCTGGATAGGGATGGAGCCCGTACCTCTGGGCTGTCTGGCTCCTTTGGAGATCATTTCTGTTTGTTCCCCAATCCAAAGTCCCTGGGAATGTCTGACCTGGTGGCCTTATCCCTTATGGCTTTTTAGCTGTATTATTTCCTGTTTCGTAATGAGGCTGGAAGAACAGATGTCCCATATCATGTACCAATTCCTCTGCTGTGGGTGTCAGGCCAGAGAGCTGGCATCTCAGAAGTGCGCCTACTCAGGGAAGTGTTAGTTGGGTGAAGTGGAAACTATAATTTAGGACTATATTGCAGGTACTTTATACATTTAGTAGACTTCAGGGTCTTAACAAAGAATACCATTATTTCAGTCAATAAAAAATGCAAATCATTTATTTTAAGCAGTTTTTGAAATAGGAGTCATAGGTTGGGGTATTTCTTATAAGGATATTTGTGTATGGGTATGTTTTTAGATTCTTTATTAAATTTCCTTATCCTAGTTGAAAAACTAAAAAAAACCCCCCAAATCTATTTAATAAAGGGGATGCGTTCTAATCAGTCATCAATTTTTCCTATATTGCTGAATGGCTATTTCCAGTTCATTTCAAAAGCAATTCAATTTTCTTTTCTTCTCCATCCCTTGTTTATAACATTCATTTGTCATTTTTGTCATTTTATAGACCTACCAAGAGCAGCTGTCAGGATCTTAAGCAACATGACATTCCTTTTTGTGAGTTTGTCATACACAGCTGAGAGTGCCATTGTAACTGCTTTCATTACCTTCATTCCCAAGTTCATCGAGTCACAGTTTGGTATTCCAGCTTCCAATGCCAGCATCTACACTGGTAAGGCACTGCCGTTAGAACTCCTTGAAACCATGATCATTTTTGACCACTAAACTAAAATGCAATGAGTAAAGAGAAAGTTCGTGCTAACATCAAGGTGTTAAATTCAAGTTCGTGAACAGCAACCTTCCCCCACCTCAGGTTTTAGGAGGAGGAAGTCTTTGAATGTTTTCTCTTCGATTCAGGTTGTACTAAAGTGTAACATTTTCACCAACTGTGTTTTGGAAAAGGGAGAACTTTGCATATTTGTGTTTTTACGGTTCTCAGTTCAAAAGAATGAAATGGGCAAACTTAAATCTGAATAAATCTTTTCATGGTCTGACATGAGTCTGAAAGTGTTAAATTTTAAAATATTGATGATCTGAAATATAGATCATTTTCATGGATTTTCCATTCATAAATGTGAACAGGTTTTAATTGCATTACTGGAGGTGCTTGAAGTTAGAAAGGCAATCTATGAATTTTGTTTTAGATGATGTTTTATGTTGGTACATAGACCCATAATACTTTGTGCTCAAATCTTTTTTTTCCATAGTAAATTGGGTGCTCAGAAATGTGGGAACATGAATTCTCAGATATTGGGATTTTCAGTGTATTATATCATGTAATATCCTGGATGTTTCCTTAGTGATTTCAAAGATGGTCAAATGACTGTATCTACCTAAGGCTCAATTTATTAATGAAGTATATTTAAGCGGTTAAGTGGAGAATTACAAGAGCTTTTGCAATGGCCGGCTCCCACTTTTCTCCTCCACTTCCACATTCAAACCCAGCAAGCTTGGATTATCTGAAAATTAGTGGACAAAATTATATTATTGTATAGAAAGAGAAGTTGAACTATTTGGGTAATCATTTTGTTCTCTATTTCATTTTACCCATAAAAAGACATACATACTGGGTTGTGGGTCCATGATAGCAAATCTTTTTATAGAGAGTATACTGCTATGGACATTGTAATTGTCACCTATAAATCTGTTTTTTTCTGTTGGTTTTAAATAATATATGTTTTGCTTATATTAAGGTAAAATTTACAGATTACATTATAATTTGGTTGTCAGAAATCCTGAACATCCCATTTTTTGTTTAATTCTTACACTAACCTTTGTTGAGCAACAATTCTTGGTCAGGGAAACCATGAGTTGTCTTGTTGTTAGATCTGAAGCCATGTAACTGTCAAATGTGGTCTCAGTATTTCCCACCCTAAGTTTCAATATTAGAGGTGTTACTGGAAAGAAGGTTCATAGTCAAATAAATTAGGGGCTTGTTGAGTTAAACAAAGCATTACAGAGTCCTTTGCTGCTGGACTTTTCATAACCCTTAATATACCAATGTGCATTGTGAAACTCCCAAAGGAAAGTTCAAAGTACAGTCTCTCCCAAATTTATTTGACCATGAAATCTGATTTCTTTAAGGCATTCTTTCTCATGAATAGTGTTCTTCAGGACACACATCAGGAATCACTGCTAGTTCAGCCTGTGTGTCCCTGTTCCAGCCAGGCTAGGGAGCAGAACCTTCTGGATCATCCCATTTCCCTCCAGATGCACCATTTGGACCATGAGAGTTACCAGGCTGTGGTCCAGTGCTGAGCTGGGTAGGAACTGATGTGTATTGAACCCCTATTGACCAAGGCCATCTCTTAATGACTGGTTGAGGCAGAGGCTAGATAGACAACTTTCTGTGGACCTGGGGTCTTGGGCTGCAGAGTTCCACAGTGATGTGGTCAAGGCAGTGGTCACTGAGTGTGGCCTCCTTGGTGAAGAGGGTAAACGACTGAATAAAGCTAAATCACGGAATTTGTTCATCCCACGTTCCAACATCCGGGTTAAAAAGAAGCAGTATCACACAGTGCCAATGCCATTCTGGTTTTGTCATCAGGAGCTTTTTTTGTTTTTGATCATTGCCAATGCAATTTATACAATGTTTGGTAGCCTTTGGTGTTTTGATAAAAGGCCTTTCATTTCCAGCTCACATACTTTTTCCTTCCTTTCCAGACAGATAACAAATAATAATAGTCAAGAGATACTCAGATTGATTAAGAGTAGAGGGTGGCCTGTCATATTACAGTAAACTTAAACAGGGATGATACTTCTTTTTAAAACTTACCTTGATTTTTTGAATTTGTATCAATTGAATCCTTCTTACTCTCTAAGCAGAGATTTGTATTTTTTAAGGACTTATTTCATTTAATCTTTTGTATTTAAACCCCGTTCCATGCACATAAGTGACATGGAGAATTAGGAAGTGTATCTGAAGATGAATTTAAAAAGTTTAAATTTCTCCTCTGACAAAGTTTTCAAGTTAAAGTTCTTTCTTCATTTAAAAAAAATTACCTGACCCTCCATAGCAGTTTGCTTGTGTTGTGTTATAGTGGTAGAGATGAAGCTCCGTACGTGTATCATATGGTAGAGATGAAGCTCCGTACGTGTATCAAAGATGGGCCTTTGCTCACTCGCCCTCTCTCATAGCCATTGAATACCGACCCCGGGCATGGTGCTGTGCTGTGTGTGTGTGTTGTGTGTTGTGGTGTGTGTGTGTTGTGTGGGTGTGTGTTGTGTGTTGTGTGTGTGTTGCCTGTGTGTGTCGTGTGTATGTGTGTGTTGTGTGTGTGTTGTGTGTATTGTGTGTGTGTTGAGTGTTGTGTGTGCTGTGTGTGTGTGTTTGTGTGTGTGTGTGTAGGTGGGTGGACACAGGGCGGGGCAGATATAAAGGCTCAAACCTGGACCTTAAGTTGCTTACAGATCTAAGAGGAGAGAGACAGCTTACAAAATAAGTTTAGAGAAAGCTGTTTAAATAAAGGAATGGAAGCTGTGGGCTACAGAGATTATTTTGGCTGTCGGCTGCATGTCATGGCGGAAATGGCTTTTAACCAGGCTTTTAGGGAGAAGTAGAATTGGACCGTTTGGAGTTTGGAGGAAAGGCGTTTGCTCTCTGTGCACGACCGACTTGAACAAAGGCAAAGAGCAGGGAAGGCTGAGGCTTGTTCTGGCTCCAGCCAGCACCCCCGGCCCCAAAAAAGCTTTCCTCGGACAGACATGAGAGGGCTCTAAAGGCAAGCAGGTGGGAGGTGGGCTGGGCGGTGGTGGAGAGATGAATGCTTTCAGGTGTTGCTGCGGGGGCACCTTCAGCACCACTGGGCTTGTCTCGTCATCACATTGGGGGCCCCTGTGCCCTGAGAGGAGGTGGTGACACTCATGAGTGTGTCACTAAAACACCTTCAGCCCACTGGTGTTCGTTTCTGTGCAACAGTGGATCTGTGGTCACGCTGCACCCTCCCTGTTTATGGTCTTCTGCTGACTCACTTAGGGTCACATTTATTGAATGAAATGAAATATTATGAAGTTGATATTTTGGAAAAGCCTGAAATAGCGGGAAAAGCCTTGCAGGAGGAGTTAGACGGAGCCGTCATGAACTCTGCCCTGCTGGTCACCAACTCTGTGACTTTGGGCAGGTCACTTAACTCCCTGAACTTCAGCTGAAACTGAACTTTATCTGTCTGATGAGGATAATATCTCCCCTCTCTCGGGGTCAGTGTTGTTGTCAGGATCAAATGAAGTAGTAAATAATGATTTCTTCCAGAGCTTACCTAACTTCAATAGGTACAGCAGTATAAATTGAAATATATAACTCAATCATGTATTCTAGGAAATAAAATTATTTCTGATGATGATGACAGCACCTGACATTTGAAGTCCTGCGTCTTGAGCAGGTCTGAGAATGAAACCTCTGTAATAATAGTGATGGTAATAAAATGACTGATAATATTTGTTGAGTGTTCGCTAAGTAGAAGATGCTAAGTATTTTTATACGTAAAACATCATTTAATCCATGTAACTAATGCCTATGCAGTAGGTATTATTGATTATGCCCATTTTCCAGATGAGGAAACAAAGGTCCAGAGAGGTTTAAATAACTTGCTTGAAGACGTGCAAACAGTAAGAGCCAGGAGGCTGGAGTCTTGTACTCCTTGGAGTATATAAATGTGCATATGTGATTTTTATTGAAATACTATAATAGGCATATTCTATTGTCATAATTTCCAGTCAGTTGGTGGGTTTTTTTTTTAACTATTTCTGGAGAAATGATAGTCTAAGATTCTACTTTGCCACCAAACCATGGTCAACAACATTTGTTTTTAGAGCACTGTGGTCTCTCAGCATCACCTTGGCTTTCCTGGGATCCCACCCTTTGTGTGCAGAATTATGAAGAGTTAGCCATTCGTTTGTCTTTACAACGGAAATAGCCTTGGAAAACTCTATTCTGTTTTTCACTGGAGAATAATCAAGATACTGGGTTGACCAAAAAGTCTGTTTGAGTTGAATGAATTTTTGGCCAACCCAATACTTTTTTTCTGTGTCTTGAAAAGATAAGGAGATTAGGTTGGGGTGTGATTTTTAAAAATAGACTGTAATTTTTATTGCTTTCTAATTAACCAAATATTTGCCACCTCTCTTCAACCACTGATTTTGAGTCATTGATGAGAGTCAAGGCGGTGCCCCTAAACTCAAATTGCAGCCTCAGATTTGTTGCGTCTTTAGATGCAAGTGAAGCATGAACATGCTTTGATTGGTTTCATTCTTCTGAGAGCATTCACAGCTTTTCTAGACCCGTTCTTCTATGAGATAGTTTTTAAAGTTCATTTTGTACTAATTTTATAAATGTATACAAAGATTTTTTTAACGTTAAAATTAACCTTTTAAATGCAGATAGACTGTATTAGGTGTGGATGTACTGTAGCATCACTGGCCATTTCCAAGGTCAGGTGATGAGGTTTGGCTCTGCGAGATGTATGAACACCACAGTTAAACTCGAGAGAAGAGGAAGGTCCCCTGCAAACCAATATCCTGCAGCAGCTGCTAGAGTCTTCTCCCTTCTGTAATGTTAAACAATCTTGAGATGAACAGAGGCTGTTAGAAACTCAGAGAGACAATGATAGGTTTTTTTGAGCAGAGAGGTATTTATCACACCGAATTACATTAGTTTTTCTTCAATGCCAATTAGAACTTTGGTAGAAGATTGTAGTGGACAGTATGTGAGGATACTCAGATTCTGTTTGTTCATTAACCAATTAATTTAAGACATGTTTGAGTGCTTACCGTGTGGCCGGTTCTTAGCCAATGCACTCATGGTGGCGGTTAGGCAGGGTTGAGTTGCTTAAGAAGCCTCAGAGGACCCAAAATGACAACTGCTACACATGGATACTACGCAACTACAGCATTAAAGTAAGAATGGACTGGGACTTCCCTGGTGGTCTAGTGGTTAGGACTCCACGCTTCCACTGCAGGGGTCATGGGTTTGATCCCTGGCTGGGGAGCTAAGATCCCGCAAGCCCAAAACAAACAAACAAAGTAAGAATGGACTTTGCATCCACAGGCCGTCTCTGAAGGGCACAGCAGGACCCACTTTCTCTCTTATCTCAGGCACCAGTGACATGTGCAGGGAACACCCAGGAAGCAGAGTCCACATGGAGTCTCAGCTGGAGCTTTTTATATTTTTGAAATACTTTTTATATTTTAAAATACTTCTTATATTTTTATTTCTTCTGTATTTTGCTGGTCACATAGGTTCTTGCTCTGTACAGTCTCAACGGTAGAACTCTCCAGGGGGTCTTAGCACCTACATGTACAGAACCATCATGCTCACTGTCATCAATAAAGGATGCTGGGGACTTCCCTGGTGGTGCAGTGGTTAAGAATGCACCTGCCAATGAAGGGGACACGGGTTCGAGCCCTGGTCCGGGAAGATCCCACATGCCGCGGAGCAACTAAGCCTGCGTGCCACAACTACTGAAGCCTGTGCGCCTAGAGCCCGTACTCCACAACAAGAGAAGCCACCACAGTGGAAGCCCACACACTGCAATGAAGAGTAGCCCCCGCTGGCCGCAACTAGAGAAAGCCCATGCAAAGCAACGAAGACCCAACGCAGCCAAAAATAAATAAATTAATTAAAGTAAATTTTAAATTGTCCTGCACACACACTCTCTTAATTCCGTAGGATGGCTCAGGCCTTCTGACGTTACCTCTCAGAACTCCCTGAGGGCTACAGTTACCTCTGTACCCCAAGGGCTATGTTACCTCTCAGAGCTCCCCGAGGGCTCCCCAAGGGCTACAGTGGTACCTAAGGTGGAGAGTGTCTTTGCCCTCATGCCGCTAACCCATTGTTTGGTTTTAGGCTTATCACTGTTTCTCTCCAGGTCTGTTTTCTAATCTAGAAAACAATAATTTGGACTAGAATGAACTCTATGACTTCTTCCTTCTTGAAAAATCTTAGATTAAATAATTTTCCCAAGGCCACAACTACCAAATGAACTTATTCTTACATCTCCCTGTAGAGTTACATGATTTTCTTACAAGGGAAATAGTTAATGAGCAATTCATCACTGCGGTATTTTTAGTAATGGTGCATCACCACAGACTTCGACCACGTCCAGCATGCATGTGATCTCTTTTTCTTTTAGGTGAGGAGTGTGATGTAGTTCACGGATTTCTCTTTGAAGCCCAGCTCTGTCCCTTAACTAAACGCATGACTTTAGCCAAGTCCCTTAACCACTCTCTCTCAGTTTCTCATTTGTAAAATGTGAATGATCCTCTCCTAGGGCTACTGACAAAAGTTAAATGAGATAATGATATCTTAAAACATTTGGTATATAGTCATAGGTGCTCAATACAAATTGGTTCCCCCTTTTCGTGTTGTAAGACTGTGTTAAATTTAAATCCCCATTAAAGAGTTTTGTTAGTTTTTCTGATTTAAAACAAACATTGTATTAGTCTAATTTACAGTGGTATTCAAAGGCATTTTGCTAAATCTCACCTGTTAAGAGAAGTAATACATTCAAATGAAATTGTAAGGAGTGACTATTTTAGTCCGGATCATAGGAGTAAAGTGGCAGAAATCTTCTAGGGCAGCAGATAAGCAGGAGGTGTTGGGAAGGAAAGTTCACAACATACTGCATCATCAATCAGTCTCTGTCTCTGTCTCTCTGTCTCTCTGTCTCCCCATCTCTCTCTCTCTTTGAATTGCTCTAAGTCAGTTTCCCAAATGACCAGCCTCCTGTCTGGCCAGTTCTCCAAACCATTATTTCTTTTGTGATTCTTTCTCTTTATTTACCAATTATCAGAGTAAAAAATTTTGTTCTAGCAAATTGGTATAGTGACCAGTAAATTTTAAAAAATATAATGGGGCTTCCCTGGTGGCGCAGTGGTTGAGAGTCCGCCTGCCGATGCGGGGGACGCGGGTTCGTGCCCCGGTCTGGGAGGATCCCACATGCCATGGAGCGGCTGGGCCTGTGAGCCATGACTGCTGGGCCTGCGCGTCCGGAGCCTGTGCTCCACAACGGGAGAAGCCAAAACAGTGAGAGGCCCGCGTACCGCAAAAAAAAAAAAAAAAAAATATAATGAACACATGGCTTTTTATATGTTTGATATACTTTAATCTACCGCAATCATTATTCTTTTTTTTTTTTTTGCGGTACGCGGGCCTCTCACTGCTGTGGCCTCTCCCGTTGCGGAGCACAGGCTCCGGACGCGCAGGCTCAGCGGCCATGGCTCACGGGCCCAGCTGCTCCGCGGCATGTGGGATCTTCCCGGACCGGGTCACGAACCCATGTCCCCTGCATCGGCAGGTGGACTCTCAACCACTGTGCCACCAGGGAAGCCCCATTATTCTTTCTGATGCTCCAGTTGTTCAGTCTTTGGCCACTGGGAGCCCCTTCAAGCTAGCATCTGCAACATTTGGATGACCTCAGTAGTTTTTATGGTTTCCTGCCCTAGACCTGGGATCAGTCACACTTCTCCAAGGAGTCTTGGTTCCTTTTAGAGGAAAGTGATCTTTGGAGATCACCATCTGGGCACTGGGTGTGCTCGTTGCTACAAGATTGTCATTGTTTCTAGGTCTTTTTGTTTTTAATAAAAAGAGGAAAACAAATCATGAAGTTATATTGATATTTCCACTTCAAATGTAAGATTACAGGTTATTACTTAACTTCTTTGATATTGTATCTCTTTGCTCTAATACTGAAAGTCTTTCTTCCTAATAACTTTTACATAATTACTGTATCCAAGTGTGTGTGTGTATGTATAATGGTTTCAAACCAACTATCAGTGTTTTTACTAACTATGAAATATGAAATGCAGTTTTAGACATCTTTGTGGTTCTTTCTGTCCATAGGCTATCTCTTAGGGATTTGCAAAATACTGTGACCTAGTTATTTGAAATAATTCTTCTCTGTTTGGTTATGCCCACAACCCGATATGCTGTGGAGATTTATTTGCTTTAATTTGTTTTCAGTTTTTAGGGATTACTTTATTTTTCTATTTTTAAGTTAAATTTGTTTTTTTAAATTATGTAAGACATTTATATGATTTGAAAGTCAAAACCATAAAACAAAGGACATTCAGAGAAGCCTTGCTTTCATCCTGGTTTGCTCCAATTCTCTCTCTTCCTCTACAGGTGGCATTTTCTTTGTTCCTCCCTCTTTCGTTTCTGTTTGAATATGTAAGTAAATATGAGTATTATGTATGCAATAAATAAATATGCATCAGTATGTTATATTAGTATTTCCCCTTCTCTTACCCCAAAGTTGGCATACTCTACACTCTGTCCTGCACTGTAGCAGCATCAGAGGCCTTGCTCATGTCTTTCACAGGCACACAGTTCTCTCAGTTTGGCTTTATCCTGGCAGAGAAACTAATTCCAGCCAGGTGAGGGAGACTGAGAGCTCATGACTCTATTTGTCATATAATACTCAGTCCTTACCCCCTACCCCTGCCAAGATTTAGCAGATTGTTACAAAGATCAACAGAGAAAATCTTTCTGAAAACCCTTTGAAAAATCTGGATAGCTTTTGGGAATCCACATAAACTTGGAGTCTTTCCTTCAGTATGGGCCTGTGCTGTGATGGTAGAAGCCTGGGACCTTTGTTAGATCCCACTCTTAGCTGGGCACAGGGATAGAGAGGGGCTGTCTGTGCATCATTTTCAGTCCTCCCCACAGTACTGCTGTGGAGGCCCTACTCTCTCCAGCATAGAGTAGCTAAAACCAAGGTGTACAGAGCAATTTTTGTAAGCTATACACCGAAGCAGCCCATAATACAGGTCCACAATGTATAGATTGAGCTGGTCCACAGAGAAGCTGCTTATAGCTTAGAATTTTTATTGCACTAATTCTTTCCCCTCCAACTTTTAATGTATTGGGTAAGACATATAGTACAGGTTTGGAGGGAGGCAGATCTTGTTGAAATTCCTGCTCTTTCTCTTCATCCATCCATCCATCCATTGGCCATCCATGCACAAATATTTATAGAGCTTCTTCTATGGGCCTGGCACTGTGCTAGGTGCTGGAAAAACCACGATGAGAACACAGAGGGATCCCATCCTCAAGCACCTTACAGTATAGTGACCCCAGTGGGCTGCCTGTGTCCTTGGACAAGTTCCTTAACTTTTAGGAAAGAGGTGTGATGATTAAATGAGGGGATGTAGATGGTGTGCTTAGCACAGTGCCTGGAAAGTAGCTTCTAGTAATAACTGCAGTTCTCACTTGATGAGATACTCTCATGAAAATGAATCTAAGACAAAAGAATGAAGCTAGGACTTAGGATATGTGGAAACATTCATTGGAAAGATTACCTGGGAGAAATTGATTCGAAGGGTAAGAAAAGAGAAAAATGGCTAAAGGTAGTGGGAAAAATGAAAGAGAAGGCAAGAGACCTGATATTAACATGAAGGCTGAAGGATTATTTCATCTGAACTGATGGAGGCTTGGAGATGTAATGTAAATGATAACAGTGCAATTGCTTTAAGAGTGAAACACATTGTATGTGAAACTGATTTCAGTTGAATCAGTGTTGAGCTAGGGATAAATCTTTATATCTCTGATTTATTTATTCTCCTTTATTTTTCAACCTGAAATAAGTCTATTTTTCACTACTCTTAGGACGGAGAAATACATTTTAAGTGTTTTAATTTTCATGTTTGAGCATAGTGCAGTGAAACGTCAGTTGATCAGATCTCTCAGTTAGATGACATGTTTTCGTTTCACCTATCTTTGATGATTAATAACAGAGTCCTTACGTCTGGGGTTTCTTTTCTGTGTGCCCGTGCACGAGTGCATGCACGCGTGTGCAAACACACACACGTATAAAGACAAACGTCACTTCTAAGGGATTTTCTGGGCTCAGAGGGCATTCAGATCAGTTTTCTCCAGATTTCTACATCTACATTCATCGCCCCTTGATGATCACTGAGGTTCAGAATGGCCCAGAGCTCCCTTGAGAGCTTTAGTTATCAAAAAATACTACATTCTGGGCTTCCCTGGTGGCGCAGTGGTTGGGAGTCCGCCTGCCGATGTAGGGGACGCAGGTTCGTGCCCCGGTCTGGGAAGATCCCACATGCCGCGGAGCGGCTGGGCCCGTGAGCCATGGCCGCTGGGCCTGCGCGTCCGGAGCCTGTGCTCCGCAACGGGAGAGGCCACAACAGTGAGAGGCCCGCATACCGCAAAAAAAAAAAAAAAAAAAAAACTACATTCTGTTCACAGAGCAGGATTCATTTTTGTATAAAAGTTGAACTGAGAAAGATTAGGGAGCTTTTCTAAAGGACTGAAAACCCAGGGGAAAGAATGAAGTGTCAGGAGCAAATGTAAAAGCATTTCCGCTAACAAGTGCGTCACGTCCTTGGTTAAATCACATCCAAGATAACACCCAGTGGATCTGATGAATGACTGAAGGTAAACATTAACCTCTCTGGCCCTCAGTCTCATCTTGGGAACGAGGGATTGAATTAGACAAGCTTTCACCAAAGCTCAACTAACAGACCTCCTACTGTCTCCCCTACCCCACCCCCAACCTCACAAAATCCTCTGATTTTTGTGAGCAACTTCTTTTTCTAGGCATTCAAGTTAGTTATTGTCTTACCATCTTACTCTGGATATATGTAATACCTTTCCCTGGCACTTTAAATTTCTTTTACAGATATATTGATTTTTTTTCTCCTTTGGTGTGTGTGATGGAACTGAGGTTGAACTGCCACACTTTTTGCTTTTTATGGAGGGACTATCGAAGAGTAAGGTAGCTTGATGATTCAGTCTCTCCTTTTAAGAACTCAGGAACTTTTTATTGAGCGTGGTCCTGTTTTAGCAGGTTCCTACCCTACTAAAGTGAGGTGATCCCTATCTGCTTTGCAGTGAGTCAACATCTTATAAGAGAAAGGTGGTGAATTTTGGAGTCATCAGGTCTGTGTTCAATCTCTGCCCATTTATTTGCCTCCTTGGGTGAGTTAACTAATTTCTCTGGTCTCAGTCTTACTAGTTGTGAAATGGTGTAATCATAGCCATTTTACAGGGCTGTTGAAGTTTTAAAAAGTTTAAAAATGACTTATTAAGTGTAAAGAGCAACACAAGTATTAATTATTAATGAGAACGACCCTGGCTTTCATCTCTATTCATCAAATATTCCATTCTCCATAATAGGACAGGAGAACCAGGAGTATTATTGAAAGAGATGAGGAAGGGAGGAAAGTAGGGGCTGGAGTATAATATTGTCCATTTTGTTGATAGGTAAGTAAAGGTATAGGCACTAACTGAAGGGTTCACGGCCTCACAGGTAGTGGCACACTGGGGCTGGAGACAAACTGTTCTGACTCCCAGCTCATGTCACCATTTCTCATTTCCTCAGAGATGCTGTTAACTCGTAGAAATCATGTCCGGACCTAATGAATATCTTGGCTCTTAAGTATGGCCCGATATAGTTATACCACACAGGCAGGAAACACCTTACTCTTTTCAGCTAAATAATGAAACATGTGCTTAGACATTATTAGAAGTGGAAGTGATGTCCTCTTGTAACCTGACCATCTCATCATGGACCACAGAAAATTTGCTTTGCTGTCAGGTTCAACTTCTCATTGTGGCATCTTTCCATTGGCTAGAAGGTAGAACATGGGGTTATTTGCATTTGTTACTGTTCGACTGATTAGATTTCAGGCTAACGGTTAATTTTTTTTCAAGTCGTATTGAGAGAGTTCCCTGGCAGTTCAGTGGTTAGGACCCGGCCCCTTCACTGCCGTGGGCCCGGGTTCAATCCCTGGTCCAGGGAACTAAGATCCCGTAAGCCGCGTGGCGTGGTCAAAAAAAAAAGTCATTGTATTGAATTTTTTCTTATGTTTCTATTTGCAATAAAGATGAATATAATTTCTGTTGGTTTTTTGATTAAAGCGGATATTTAAAAACATTATAAGTGCATACTTCTCTTACCTGTGCAAGGAACGATTTGTGTATAATTGTTTTGTATAGAATAGTTCAATATTATTTTGCCATATCTTCCTTAAATTTGTTTGAAATATATTCTGTTTAAATACCAAACCCTTCTGGAAATGCAGTTGAACTTGGTGGAATCATTCAGACCTGGAGTAGCTATGTAATTGTCCATATCCTTTGATAAGATTTTCCCATAGCACATCTGTATTTGTGACATTACAAGTTTTTTGTTATTGTTCTTATTTTAGCCTTGTTCTCAGAGATAGTTATTCATGTAATCAATAGGTTGATAGGTGTAGTTACAAGATATATATATATATATATATACATATATATATAGTATATATATCAGCAAACTATCAATTTGTACTTTTATTTATTTGAACAGAGTCATTGGCATTAACTTTGCTGGACAAAGCATTCTACACATTAATTGAAGATTTTTAGGAAGCATGTTTAAGATAATTAAGGAAACAAAGTTACAGTTGCCTCAAGTATTGTAAAGGCATCAGGTGCAATTTTAGAGCTGACAGTTAATAGTAGATAAGTCTTTATTTGTTTTTAGATCAGAGTCCCAAGAATCTCGGAATAAGGTGTCAGTAGAAATTTTGTGTTAATATAAAATATCTGCCCGGTAGAATTTTGCCCAATGGTATGTGCTCCCAGCCCATCTTAGGGTCATAACCTTCAAGAAAGAAGGGTCGTCATCAGGGGATAGGTAGTCATCTCTGGAGTAAACTCCCAAATTCTGTGGTTCTATGATAACAGACAAATAAAACCCCCCAAACAATTAATTTTATATTATGTGGGAATAACTTTGAAAATGTTAGTAATCTCTAAAACAGGGGTCCCCAACTCCCAGACCACGGACCGGTACCAGTCTGTGACCTGTTAGGAACCGGGCCGCACAGTAGGAGGTGAGCCGCGGGCGAGCGAGCGTAGTTTCATCTGTACTTACAGCCGCTCCCCATGGCTTGCATTACCGCCTGAGCTCCGCCTCCTGTCAGCATTATGGTGAGTTGTACAATTATTTCATTATATGTTACAATGTAATAATAATAGAAATAAAGTGCACCATAAATGTAATGCACTTGAACTGTCCTGAAAACATCCCTTCACCACCCCTCATCTGTGGAAAAATTGTCTTCCACGAAACTGGTCCCTGGTGCCAGAAAGGTTGGGGACCGCTGCTCTAAAACACATGCTAGTAAATACTAAAACACAGCGTTCTTTCCTGCTCTAACAGGCTGAAACTTGAGTCGCATCTGTTAAATTGCCTTCTTTTTTTTGTTCCGTCCACTTCCCCGTCTTTAATGGTTGCTTTCAGTTCCAACCCAGTTGTTTGAGATGTCAGCTACTCCTCTCCAGCTTTGAGTAAAAAACCACTGCGTTTGGCATGTGCCTTGCATATCCTTCATTTTGGTGAAAAGAAAAATGTGAAAAGATACAGGGCTACCTTTGAACCTGGTGGAGCGCCCCCTAGTGTAATATCTGGGCTTGAAAGTGAGCCAGTGACCATGATACTGGGAGAGGAGCCAGTGGCTATTAGTCGGGAGGTACATTGCATTGATTGTTGTTTGCTACACTGTATTTTTTTTCATTTGCTGGTTCACTTGTATCCTTTGGGGTGAAGTTTAAAATCTTTATTGCATTTTCTTATTCTTTTAGCTTTTGAAGATCTATTGTTGCTTTCCAAAGAGAAGTTTTATTTGAAAATGTGTGATTTTATTCTTCAACACTAAGAGTAGATAAGGTCTGAACAATGAGGGAAAGAGACTATTTTGCTGAGAGATTTCGAGACGCATCGGTTGATGGGGCTTGTTATTGCATTAGGAAGGCACACAAGAACCATGTCATCTGTTTCTTTTCTATTGCTTTCAACCCAATGGCTATTTATTTATTATTTTTTTTGCGATATGCGGGCCTCTCAATGCTGTGGCCTCTCCCGTTGCGGAGCACAGGCTCCGGACATGCAGACTCAACGGCCATGGCTCATGGGCCCAGCCGCTCCGCGGCATGTGGGATCCTCCCAGACCGGGGCACGAACCCGTGTCCCCTGCATCGGCAGGCGGACTCTCAACCACTGCGCCACCAGGGAAGCCCCCCAATGGCTATTTTTATAAAGTGATTAATTAATGGATTTCTGAAACCTAAGTTCTCATAAACAGTAGGTTTGGTGTACTCCAAAGATACTCAGACCATTAGATTACTAGATTATGTTTCCATTCATAAAACTTATTTTGTGGATTTCTTTACCTGTGGAATTATGTATGTCATTTGAAACAAAACATCTTTATTTTAAAAGTGCAGGCTGGGGCTTCCCTGGTGGCGCAGTGGTTGGGAGTCCGCCTGCCGATGCAGGGGACGCGGGTTCGTGCCCCAGTCTGGGGGG
Source organism: Mesoplodon bidens (assembly GCF_964165515.1). Lineage (NCBI taxonomy): Eukaryota > Metazoa > Chordata > Mammalia > Artiodactyla > Ziphiidae > Mesoplodon > Mesoplodon bidens. The sequence continues at coordinate 15,348,598 of NC_138173.1, read as the reverse complement.
ATCCCACATGCCGCGGAGCGGCTGGGCCCGTGAGCCATGGCTGCTGAGCCTGCGCGTCCGGAGCCTGTGCTCTGCAAGGGGAGAGGCCACAACAGTGAGAGGCCCGCGTACCGCAAAAAAAAAAAAAAAAAAAAAAAAAAAAAAAAAAAAGTGCAGGCTGTATAGCGAACTGGTTAACATTTCCATCTCAACTGTCCCTGCTTTGTCCAAAGTTCTTAGTTTTTCTGCCTTAAGCTATCTCATTCAGCAAGCAAGTGAGTTTAATTTTTGAATTTTCTTCTAGTTATAAAATGTTCTGACCTTTAATAATCTTGGCTCTCAGTAAACTTATTTTAATGGATAGATGAAAACAGTGTGTAATTGGGGGATCCTTTATTTTCTATGCATGCTGTACTTCCTTTCCTCCAAGTGTTTGCTCAAATGGTCCCTTGTCAATGAGACCCTACCCAGTGTGCCCCACTTAAAAATGCAACTCCTCTCCCAGAACTCCTGATTTTCCTTGCTAGGCTGAACATTTTTCTCTGCGGTGCTTTTTTACCTTCTAACATTCAATACAGTTTGCTTACAGTTATTGGTTTATTGTTTATTGTCTCTTTTCCCCACAGTAGATTGTAAACTCAGTGAGGGCAGGGTTTTTTGTCAGCTTTATTCACTAAGTACCTTCAGAGTCTGGAACAGAGCCAAGACATAGTAGCTACTCAGTAAATGTTTTCTGTTAAATTAAATATATGTTTTAAAAATTATATATTTTTATGAGCTTTCTGTAAGTTATACCTAACATATTTGTAAATAACACAAAAATGAATTTTAGCTCAACTACTATTTAAATGATTGGAGGTTTAAAAACAATGCAATAAAGGGCATCTACAAGAAATCCACATCATACTTAGTGATGAAAGAATGGATGCTTTCCTCTTAGGATCAGGAACAAGACAAGGATGTCTGCTCTTGGCACTTCTATTCATCATTGCACTGGCGATTCTAGCCAGGAAAGTAGGGCAAGAGAATGAAATAAAAGACATCCAGATTGGAAAGAAAGATGTAAAACTATCTCTATTCATAGATTTACGCAACCTTGTATAAAGAAAATCCTAAGGAGTGCACTAAAAAATTATTAGAACTAGTAAATGAGTTTAGTGAGATTGCAAGATACAAGAGTAGGGGCTTGCCTGGTGGCGCAGTGGTTGACAGTCCGCCTGCCGATGCAGGGGACGCGGGTTCGTGCCCCGGTCTGGGAGGATCCCACATGCCATGGAGCGGCTGGGCCTGTGAGCCATGGCTGCTGAGCCTGCGCATCTGGAGCCTGTGCTCTGCAACGGGAGAGGCCACAGCAGTGAGAAGCCCGTGTATCGCAAAAAATAATAATAATAATAATAAAAAATAAAAAGAATGGGCAAAGGATCTGAATTGATATTTCTCCAAAGAGGATGTACAAATGGCCACATGAAGAGATGCTCAATCTTATTAGTTATCAGGGAAATACAAATCAAAATTATAATGAGATACCACTTTACACCCGCTTGGATGTCTGTAATCAAATATTATTTGTGGAAATAACAAATGCTGGTGAAGATGTGGAGCAATTGGAACCTCACACACTGGCAGTAGGAGCGTCAACTGATGCAGCTGTATTGGAAAGCAGCTTGGCATCTCCTCAAGCATAGAATTACTAGATGATCCAGAAATTCCATCTCTAGGCATATGTCCAAGAGAAATGAAAACATATGTCCACATAAAAACTTGCACATGAATGTTCATAGCAACATTATTCTAATAGCCAAAAATAGAAACAACTCAAATGTCCATCAACTGATGAATGGATAAGTCAAATGTAGTCTGTTAGTACAATGGATTATTGTTTGGCCATAAATAGGGATGAAGTACTGACACGTGCCACAGTGTGTATGAGTGTTGAAAACATTATGCTAAGTGATAGAAGCCAGACATATTTAACGACTCCATTTATATGAAACATCTAGAATTGGCAAATCTGTAGAGACTGAAAGTAAATTAGTGGTTGTCTAGGGCTGAGGAAGGGGCATAGGAAGAAATGAGCTTGATAGCTAATGGGTACAGGTTTCTTTCTAGGGTCATGAAAATATTCTGAAACTGATTGTGGTGATGGTTGCTTATCTCTGTGAATATACTAAAAAACATTGAATGGTGCACTTATTTAAGTAGTATGTATGGTATGTGACTTATAGCTCAACGAAGCTGTCAATAAAAAAAAGAAAGAAAGAATAAACAGAGCATTTAGTGAGTTGACGATCTTTATTAAATGGCCGCTCTGGTCCTCCTTATTCATTTGGCAGAATTAACATGGCTTTTTTTTTTTTTTTTTTTTTTTTTTTTTTTTTGGTGGTACGCGGGCCTCTCACTGCTGTGGCCCCTCCCGTGCGGAGCACAGGCTCCGGACGCGCAGGCCCAGCGGCCATGGCTCACGGGCCCAGCCGCTCCGCGGCATGTGGGATCCTCCCGGACCGGGGCACGAACCCATGTCCCCCGGCATCGGCAGGCGGACTCTCAACCACTGCGCCACCAGGGAAGCCCAACATGGCTTTTAATGAGTCAAGTTTTCACGTGACCATAGTGGGGCAAAAGCACTCTAACAAGTATGGTTAGGTGTGTAGAAGTTTGTCTCAAACTTTATTTATTTTTTTGGATAAATAGAGTTTGAAAAATCTGCTTGGATTTCCCTGGTGGCGCAGAGGTTAAGAATCTGCCTGGGGCTTCCCTGGTGGCACAATGGTTGAGAGTCTGCCTGCCGATGCAGGGGACACGGGTTCGTGCCCCGGTCCGGGAAGATCCCACATGCCGCGGAGCGGCTGGGCCCGTGAGCCATGGCCGCTGAGCCTGCGCGTCCGGAGCCTGTGCTCCGCAATGGGAGAGGCCACAGCAATGAGAGGCCAGCGTACCGCAAAAAAAAAAAAAAAGAATCTGCCTGCCAATGCAGGGGACAAGGGTTCGATCCCTGGTCCGGGAAGATCCCATATGCCGCGGAGCAACTAAGCGCGCACGCCACAACTACTGAGCCCGCGTGCTACAACTACTGAGCCTGCACTCTAGAGCCCGTGCTCCGCAACAAGAGAAGCCACCGCAATGAGAAGCCTGCGCACTGCAACCAAGAGTAGTTCCCGCGCGCCACAACTAGAGAAAGCCCGCGTGCAGCAACGAAGACCCAACTCAGCCAAAAAAAAAAAAAAAGAAAAAAAAGAAAGAAAAATCTGCTTACTTGTCCCAGGGGAAGGATAACTTTGCCAGGTTTTGTAGCTCAGCTATTCTTGGGCATAATGACCATCAACTCTCTCGATGGGAAGGCTCAAGAGCTGCTGGATTTGGACAACAATGGAAAGGGGAGATGTTGAAAAGTGCTGAGGGAAAATGGATCTCCCCCATAGGGCCTCCAAAGAGTGTTTTGTCTTTGGCACTGGCCCACATCTGTAGGCTTTGCTTCTCTGAACGGAAACTGAGTCTAGTAACTTAACACTAAGGTCTTCCTTTGAGGCTTCTTTAGATAACTGAAAAGGTTAATAAGATCCTTTCGTCTTCTGTAAAATTGCCTCTACAAAATCCCCCCCTTCTCTTGCAATAATTTGTTTTAAACTTTTGCTGTTTCACCTTAAGTTTCCCAGAGCCAGTGAAAAACAGAAGTAAACACTTTGATATTTTGCATTTCATCATTTCAAGTTATTTTTGCCCTTTGTGGTTTTATTGCCTGGATGCAGAAAGCTCTTTTAGGTTTTTAAGCCATACAGGATGAAATATTCATTTGATTGGATTTTTGAATCCCTTTCACGACCCAGCTTGGCATTTGATTTTATGTATTATTTCAGCCAGAGCTTTGCAGAACCCTGAAATGAAAAGTGGGCTTGTTTTCTCTGTTGAATGTACCTTTTTATTACCTTTCCCTCAGTGCTCCCAAGACCTTGAATCCCTGAGACTGGGGTTCTCATATTTCTCTCGTGCTGCACGGCATTTCCCTGTGTTGGCAGAGTTGCAGAGAGTGTTACTGTGGTTGAATGAGACCCATTTACCCTGCTGGAGGTTCAGTGTGAGCTTGATTTTGATGTCTCCAGGCTGAAGTGATGGAGGTTAGGTTTTCAGAGATGTGTAATTCCTTGGAAAGCCTTTATTAATCATTTCAGCAAGGTCATGCGAGATGTTTCAGAGCAGGCTCTGTTGCTGAGCTGCAGGGGGTCCCACCTGAGCCTCACTGTGTTCATCACGGGGTCCTCAACAGAGGAAGCTGTGGCCGGAGAGGTCTGCTTCCGGCGCTGTGTCCTCTGAAGTGGTAGAGGTAGACAGGCCGTCTGCAGCAGCCTATCTGCCTCAGGAGAACTGCTGAAAGAACCCTGATATTGGGACCTCCCTGACAGTCCAGTGGTTAGGACGCCGTGCTTCCACTGCAGGGGCCGTGGGTTCGATCCCTGGTCTGGGAACTAAGATCCCACATGCCACGTGGCATGGCCAAAAAAAAAAAAAATTAAAAGAAGAACCCCTATAAATCCTGCCACTCAACCTATAGGCTTCTCTCCAGGTGCCCGGTAGCTTTGAGTGACACATGCTGTTCAGGTCAACATACACGGGCTGCCCCACCTAATTCCAAGCGAACAGGGCATCCTTTACAATTTGACTTGATGTTATGCTATGAAATATTATGGATCAAAAGAAATAGTCTGGTCTCTGTCTTAAAACAGTCACCGAATTATAAAAATGGCACTATAAATTAATTCTAATGATGGACCTCGTTCATAGTTGGTGAAGGGATTTCTGAGATTTTTTTACAAGGGTGATAGTGAGATCTATGAAAGAGAAAGAGAAATATGAAATATTGTGATTTTGTGATACTTTGTGGATTTATGAGCAGTTTGTGAAAATGTATACTTACTGTGCTGTGTATTCTCAGACCATTTAAAATTTGCTGGCTTCAAGGTTCGAACTTGAAAAATATTCTCTTCTTCTATTCCCCTCTGACAATAATTGTTATTTATTTCCTGTAAGAAAATATTTTCAAGGGAGAGTGGAAGCTTAAAGGGGTAAAATATTTAGGCTTGGGTGATAGGAAAACATTTATTTTGTATCATAAGATTAGAAACATAGTATTTGGAAAAGTTAAATAAATTTGAGTTTATTCCCCTGCTCTATCACTCACTAGATGTTTCCTCACCTGGGATGTGGAAAGAAACTTCTGTATTCTTTCCAACCTAAGACACCATTCATTGTAAGATGCCCCATGATTTTGAGTTACTATGAAAGAAAAATGCTTCTAATTAGACAATGACACAAGGTAGAGATCCTATTGATTGTCAGGCACATTCTGATTTCAGAGCAATTCAAAATGCATACAATTTTGAGAATTAGATGAGATACTATCCATACAGTAGTTATCACAGTTTCTGGCATATAGCTAACATCAGTGTGTGTGTGTGTGTGTGTGTGTGTGTGTGTGTGTGTGTGTGGTGTATATGTGTACAGAAAGAGAAAGGTGGGAGAGAGGGAAAGAGAGAGAGAGAGAGAATGGGCATGAGAACGAATTGTACTTCCTTCTTTTCTAGGCGCTCACCCCGCTTTCTCCTCCCCTTCCGTCCCCGGCTGCCTTCCCCAGAGACAACGGCAGAACCTGGAAGCCATAATGGCTGACAGTGATAGTCTGTACTGATTCATAGTTTTAGGTTTGCAAACCATTTACTTTTCAACTTACCTAAAGAAAACTTTGGATGTGGAATACACAGAAAGGGTCAGAGAATTTAGAGAAAAGAGCATGAGGACATCTAGGATTCTGAGGATCTGTCTATAGTAACTTAATTCACCACAGTAGGACAGTCTGCACCATTGTGATCTCACCATAGAAAAGAGGGTATCAGGGCTACTGACATTCCACGCTTTGTCACCTGTGGTGGCTTGGCAGTTAAGCTTTTGCTAATAACGCCCAAGTCAATTTTGATAACAGTGAGATTTTTTAGGCGTCAGTCTAGATATTTCATGTGTGCCAGTTTTAAACTGATTTTAGTAAGTTATTTTAACTCCAAATGAGATCTTAGATCTCCTATTTGTAAAACAAGATATGGCTTATTTCAAGGAATAATTGAAAACAAAAATGAATGTCATTTGAGGATTTTATGTAATAAATTCTTTTTTTTTGTGGGGGGGTACGCGGGCCTCTCACTGTTGTGGTCTCTCCCGCTGTGGAGCACAGGCTCCAGACGCGCAGGCCCAGCGGCCATGGCTCACGGGCCCAGCTGCTCCGCGGCATGTGGGATCCTCCCGGACCGGGGCACGAACCCGTGTCCCCTGCATCGGCAGGCAGACTCTCAAACACTGCGCCACCAGGGAAGCCCTGTAATAAATTCTAAACAACAAAATTATTCATCCATACATTCACCAGGCCTTGGTAAGTGCTAGAAAGCTATGAAGATAAAAAAGATATAGTCCCTACCATGCACAGGAACCTTCCAGTCTAGCAGGAAAGAGAGAAGTAAACCCAGTAGATGGTGGCAGGTCTTATGATGGGGGCAAGCACTGGGTCCTGCGAAAGCAGGTTGTGATTCTTCGCAATAGCAATAGCAGCACAATAGCAGTTCCCTGAACCTGAGACATTCCTGATGAGTGGGTCACCTGAGTTTGTCCTCCTGTCTTCCAGTTCAAGGTTTTCCCGTGTTCCAAATGATGCCTTAGGCTTAGGCATATTTTGTGTGTCTATGTGCAAAATAGATAATGTCTGCATATTGACAAAAATTGGAGTGAAGAGGAAAAATTTCATCAGTAGCTTTAATATTTGGTAATTCACCAAATATCATTTTTCATAAAGACCTTTTGACTCCATCCAGCCACACTCTGTAAGGGTAAGCAATATTGTGACCTAGAGCAAAAACTTCAGCATTGAATGAATGCTAGGGGATCATGCTTGAAATAAGGGAAAGAAAGGAAGTAGGACAATTAACATGTCAATCTGCTTGGATAAGTAAGTAGATAAAAGATTTCCTACTGGAAAGCAGTAGGATGTGCTCAGACCTTTTATGAACGAAGCAGGGTCCTCTGGTCAATACTTATGCAGTGATGATTTCTTTAGATTCAGATATATACACACAGTAGCTCAAAAGCTAACAGAGGTTTATGTGTTTGAGAGGACATAGTAGCTAAATATCAGGCAAAGGTTTATATATTGAAGAACACATACAGGTTTATGTTGGACAATTATGAGTAGTATTTTATTTTATTTTATTAAAAATTTTTTTAAAAAATTGCCATATAACATACAGTAAGATTTTTTTTCAATGCTTTTCTTTAAAAAATTTTTTTATTTTATTTATTATTACTTTTATGGCTGCATTGGGTCATTGTTGCTGCGCACGGGCTTTCTCTAGTTGTGGCGAGCAGGGGCTACTCTTCCATGCGGTGTGCGGGCTTCTCATTGCGGTGGCTTCTCTTGTTGCGGAGCACGGGCTCTAGAGCGCAGGCTCGGTAGTTGTGGCGCACGGACTCGGTAGTTGTGGCTCACGGGCTGGCTTCCACCTTCACAACACCCTTAAAATTGCTCTTACCAAGATCTCCTTTCAGGCTTCATCTTCCTCAGCTCTTCTGACTTTGCTCAGTCTTGTTGGAACATCCCTTCTATGCTATGAATTCTGCCACCTGTTATGAAGGTCCCAGACCAGCTCTTCCTGGGCTCGTGGGGCAGGGACCACTGTGTGAGGCATATCTCCTTGATTGTCCCCCGGGGCCCTTCACACGTGGTGTGTCTACCGTGGGGTTCGAGAGCTGCTCTCCCCCGGTCCTTTCCTCCTCATTTTCTGGACCCCTGCCACCTTCCAGGTGTCCCCGTCCCCTCCTCAGCTTGTTGGCTGTGCTGTCGGTGTGGAGCCTGACTGTGACTCACCTGGACCTTTGCAGTGCTCTCCCAGCCATGTCTCTGATTCTAGTGTTGACTGCATCTCACCGCCAGCAATAATCTTTGTCACACACACCTCCTATCCTCTCTGACCCTGGCTCCAAATTCCTTGGTGGCCTCCTGTTGCCCAGAGGTACAACCCAAGATCCTCTCCGTGATCCTTCATGGTCTCTCTCACTTTACATCTCTTGCCTGTGTCCCACCACGCCCCAGGAGCTTGCATTCCACACTCCCATAGCTTGGACTCCTCTGAATCCTCAATTCCGTTATCTTTTGCCTCTTTGCATATATTTCCTTTGTGCAGGATATTTTTTCCGTGCTGGCACATTGGACAGATTCTGTCTCATCTGTCGAATGTCAGCTCAAATACTGCCACTTCTGTGATGTCCTCCCTGATTTCTCCCAGGGAAGACTCAGGTACTTCTTTGCCTGTATTCTCCCTGCCCTTTGTATAATTATCTTATTATACTCTAATGTGTTTTGTTTATTTCTCTTTTAGATTATAAGGTTTGTGGGGCAGGCGATATGACTAATTTTTTAGCTTTTTTTTTTTACTGTGAAATATAATGCACACAGAAGTGCATTAATCAAAACTTAGATCACTTATATGTAGAATCTAAAATATGATACAGGGAATTCACTGGTGGTCCAGTGGTTAGGACTCTGCACTCTCATTGCAGGGAGCATGGGTTCGATTGCTGGTCAGGGAACTAAGATCCCACACGGCCAAAATATATATATATGTGTGTGTGTGTGTGTGTATATATATATAATACAAATGAACTTATGTACAGAACAGAAACAGACTTACAGACATAGAAAAGAAACATGGTTACCAAAGGGGAAAAGACGGGGAAGGGATAAATTAGGAATTTGGGATTAACATATAAACATTACTATATATAAAGTAGATCAACAAGGTCCTATTGTATAGCACAGGGAACTATATTAAAAATCCTGTAATAAACAAAAATGGAAGAGAATATGAAAAAGAATATATATACATATATATATAACTGAATCACTTTGCTGTACACCTGAAACTAACACAACGTTTTAAATCAACTAGACTTCAAAAAAACCCTTAGGGATAATGAATAATCATAAAGTGAACACTTGTGTAACTACTGCCCAGGTCATGAAAAGGAGTATTTTCAGTCCTCCAGGAGCCCCCTGTATCCTTTCCAGATTCCACCCATCCCCCTACTATCTTGGCTTTTATGGCAATTTTTACTTCCTGGCTTTTCTTCATAGTTGCACTACCTATATGTTCATTTCTAAACACATCATTTAGTTTTACCTGTTTTTGAACTTTATACAGTCAGATCATGTTTTCTGTTGTATTTTACTTCCTTTATTCAACATTGTGTTTGTATGTGATTATGTGTCCTAATTTTTATTATTGTATAGCAGCATTTCATTACATGAATTTACTGCATGTAATGTATCTATGAATGGACTTTTGGTTTATTTCCAGTTTGGGGCTATTATGGTGCTTCAGATATCTTGTACACTCCTTTTGGTCCCCATGTACATGAGTTTCTTCAGGGTATAGATCCAGGAATGGAATTGCCTGTCACAGGGTGTATATATCTTCAACTCTACCAGATAATGCTAAACGGTCTTTCACAGTGTCTGTCACAATTTACATCCCACCAGCCTTGTAGAGGGTGCCCATTGCTCTGTATCTGTGTCAATATGTGGTATTGTCAGACTTTTCCACTCTTACTGACCTGGTTGGCATGGAGTAGTATTTCCTTGTGGCTTTAATTTGTGTTTCTCTCTTTAGAAAGGTGGCTGAGCACCTTTATGAGTTAATGGGTCAGCTGAATTTCCCCCTTAGTGAAGGCCCATTTAAGTTTTGCTCGCTCTCTAATGGGTTGCTTGTCTTTATTTTATGGCTTTGAAAGTTTTTGCACATCCTGGATATGAGTCCTTTGTTGGCTGTATGTGTTGAAAATAAGCTATACTATACAATCACAAACATTAAAGATTTATTGATTATAGTGTTTTTAAAATTCTTTCCCTTAGTGCTAAGTAAGTAGAAACAGAATAATTAGACAATAAATAATAGTATACATGACTTCAGATTAATCCTGTCCTTCCCTTCTTCCCTCCAGGCGTCATCATTGTCCCCAGTGCCGGTGTTGGGATTGTCCTTGGAGGCTACATCATAAAAAAATTGAAACTTGGTGCAAGGGAATCTGCAAAGCTAGCGATGATCTGCAGTGGTGTGTCTTTACTGTGCTTTTCAACCCTGTTCATTGTTGGATGTGAAAGTGTCAGTCTGGGTGGCATAAACATCCCGTATACAACAGGGTAAGTATCTTGGAAGAGGCGTCTCATCTCATCCTGGTCACGATTGAAGTGCGAAGCTCTGCGGTGTGTGGATCCCAGGGTTCGGCTTGCGCCCCTCCCTCCATGGGGGGCTCACTACGCCTGCGTTTCTGTCCTGGTAGAGCTGCACCCTCTTGGGCAGAGGCCTCCATCTCTCCGTTGTCTGTGTCCCTTTTGACCCTCGCAACGTCTCCCATGGCATTTGGGTTACAGTACGTGAGGAGGAAATGCTACTTGGCTTAATGAAAACTGTTCTTTTTTTGAAATGTAATGTTTTGAATAGGTAACACATTCACACAGTTTCAAAACAAAGTTCAATGAAAATACAGCGTGCCCCAAGGCCTCCACCCCACTTCTCCCCAAAGACAAACCAGGGAACCACTTTAATTCATCTCTTGTGTACCCTTCCAAGGATGTTCCTTATACAAGAAACTATGAATGTGTATTTTCAGTGTTTTCTGTTTTATATCCAAAAGGTAGCATTCGATACATTCTTTTATTTATTTATTTATTTATTTATTTATGGCTGTGTTGGGTCTTCGTTGCTGTGCGCGGGCTTTCTCTAGTTGCGGTGAGCGGGGGTTACTTTGTTGCGGTGCATGGTTTTCTCATTGCGGTGGCTTCTCTTGTTGCGGAGCACAGGCTCTAGGCACGCGGGCTTCAGTAGTTGTGGCTCGCGGGCTTAGCTGCTCCGCGACACGTGGGATCTTCCCGGACCAGGGCTCAAACCCGTGTCCCCTGCAATGGCAGGTGGATTCTTAACCACTGCACAACCAGGGAAGTCCCTATACCTTCTTTTCTGAGCTTTTTTTTTTTTTTTTTTTTATGTAACCATCTGGGTTGGAAACTTTCTGTCACAATAATAATGATGATGATGTTCAAAGCGTAGCTAACCCTTGTATTAACACTACTGCATGCCAAGCATTCTTCTAAATGCTTTATGTATATTAACTCATTAATCCTCATAACAGGCCTAGTCAGGTAGGTACTATTATTATTCTGATTTTACAGAGGGCAAAACTGAGGTATGGCTGACACGTATCAGTATATAAATCCGTTCAGGCTGCTGTAAGCGAACACCATAGGCTAGATGGCTTAGAAACAACAGAAGTTTATTTCTTACAATTCCGGAGTCTGGGACGTCCAAGATCAAGCTGCTAGCAGATTTGGTGTCTTGTGAGGACCTGTCTCTGGCTGTCTCTGGCTGTGTCCTCACATGGTGGGGGTGAGGCATCTCCCTAGGATCCTTTCTATAAGGGCACTAATCCCATTCATAAGGGCTTCACCTTCATGACCCAGTCACCTCCCAGAGGCCCCAAACTCCAAATACCATCACGTTTGGGGTTCGCTTTCAACATGTGAATTTTTCATGGACCCAAACATTTAGTCTATTGACCTAAAGATCACAGGCAAGGATTACACAAGAAACATGTGTAAAGCTCTCAGCTCTCCTGGCACACAGTAAGTGCTCAGTGGTAGTTAGCTATTGTTATTAGTCATCATTAATCCATTAAGAACAATTCCTATCAAATTATTTTTACTACAATTGGAAAACATAAATAGAATATTAAAAGTTAGTAAGAAAAAACCAGCAGTCTCCTGACCCTGCTTCCCAGGGGCAATAATTTAAAATTCTTTTTAGCTATCTCTTCTGGTATTTACCTCTATATTTTTAAAGCATACTGTATAAATTAACCAAATGAAGACATTATTTATGACTTCCTGTCTTAGTCAATGAGGAGTCTAGCATTTGCTTCACAGGTTATGCTCAAATCCTTTTCTGATATTTTCATGGTATGGTTATGACAGTATTGTTAGCAGCTGAGGCACACGTACTGTATCGTGATTAGATTTCCTCCTTTGTACAGCAGTGATTTTCCTGGAATTAAATCACTGCCTCGTTTTCATTTCCTTTGTTTTCTTTGAGTCTGCTTCTGCCTTCCCATATCCTCTAAGGGCTCAAGAAATCTCAATATGACTTTTCACCCATCCGATGACCTCAGGATTCCATTTCCCCGCCCCTTGGAGTCGTCTGTATGGGAGCCCTCTGGGCCTGCTGCTCCGCTGTTGCCCCAGGAATCTCACTTGCCTCTCTCTGTACTGATCCTTCATTTTCTGGGTTCTGTGGATGGCTCTTTTTTGGCTTCCTCCCCCATTTTGTTAGAGCACATCCTCCAGTAGCTACAGGAAGGCTGTCAAGGCTGTTACCTTATTTATTTATTTTTTTTAACAATTACGTTTGATTGCCAAATTGGCTGGGTTAAGAACTTTGGACTGGATGAATCATTTTCACTAAAAAATTTAAAGTTTTCACTCCATTTTTGTCTAATTTCTAATGCTCTTGTGGGGATTCTGGCCTTTCTTTTTCCCAGTCCTTTGTATGTGCCCTACTTTTCATTCCTGGGAGTTTCCATTTATTCTCAGTATTCCCAAATTTCACCACAGTACACTTTTTTTTTTCCCTCTGAGCACTTGATGAACTTTTAATGTCTGGAGACCATGTCTTTTGTTTCCATTTTAAATTTTAAAAAAAATGTAATTGTTGTTCTTTTCTCTCCACAGTGTTTGTCTCCTATCTCTCCTTCATTGATTCTCTACTTTTCTTATTCTTTATAAACTATTTTATATCTCATGATGGCTTGTCATTTAGTGGATCTCACTGTAGGGTAATTGTAGGGGGACAGCTGGCATTTTCATTGGGGTGCTCAGTGTCAGAACCTGAGGTCTTACCTTTGAGGTGCTTCAGTTCCTCAAGAGAAGGATGCTCCTATCTCCTGGCTTGGACTGTGTTGCGGTGGGTTCAGGGTTGAAAGCCTAGCTGCTGACATTCTAGAGCTGGGAGTAGGGTGGTGGGTGGAAGAGGCTAGGGTGCTACTGTTCATTTTGCAAACTTTTACCAAATTCCTCTGTCATCATCCTAGCGTCTTGCCAAAGGTCTCTTTCATGTGGTGCTCTTAAGTCCAGAGCCTTTGGTTCATTTTCTCCAGAAAATAGAGGGGGTGGAAGAAGAAGTAGTCATCTATTAAGTAGGGTGGGGGAGGGAACCTGCTTAAAATTGTATCATATTTGGACCACGACTTTCTTGTGGTCTTTGTCCTTGAGTTCCAAAGGCCTGTTCTTTCTCCTACTACTGGCGTTTGTCTTGTCCATATATATATATTTAAGTTCTCATTATACTTTCTGTTTTTTTGAATCCTTTTTTTCTGAAACTCTCCATAATTTTGCTTCAATTGGATTGGTTGCTCTTTTGCATAACTTCTATCCTGGAACTTCCTTTCATAGGCCTCAATTGTATCCACTAGGTTTTGTCTGTATAGTTATTTATTTGTTAACTCCTCACTTTGCCAGAAAAAATCCTTGGATAACTTCCTAGGGAAGGGTTCATGGAAAGAGAAGCTGTCTGAAACCGTAAGTGTATTAAAATGTCTTTATTCTTCTTTCACGTTTAAATGATAGTTGGAGTGGGTATAGAATTATAGGTTAAACATTTGTTTTTCTGAGAACTTGGAAACCATTGCTTTGTCATTTAGCGTTTAATGTTGCAGATACTTAAATGAAATTTAATTTTCGTCTGAGTTCTCATATCTCCATTACCAACTTTATTTGGAAGTTTTGAGGATATTTTTTATTCAAGGTGTTCTGAAATTCCGTAAGGAATGCTCTACCCTCCGATTTTGTCTTGGCTGGACTCTTCCAATGTCACTTTCTCAGAGAGACTTTCCCTCTCTGCCCAATATAAGGGAGCCCACTTTCCCCTCATTCTTTATTACATCACCTCTTCAGTTTCCTTGTAGCACGTGCCACTATCTGAAATTGTCTTGTTTACTTGCTTTGCTCTTGTCTTTTGTCTCTAAAATATGAGCTCCTTGAGAACAGTTACTATAGCTGCCTACATAATAGTTGCAGCCCCGCCATCTACAACAAAGTTTGTTGTGTGAATGAATGGACAGGCGCATGAATGTCTTGGCCCAGGGCTTTGTTCATTCATTGTATTAGGCACTTTTAATCTAACACATATGTCCTTTTGTTTCTTTTAACCTCAGGGAGATTTTCTTCTACTATATCTTTACTTGTTCTCCTCTTCATTTTCCCTATGTTATCCAGGACGCCTGTTTTTCAGATGTTGGAACTTACAGACTCGTTACCTGTATGTTTAACTTGTTTTCTCATATTTCATATTTTCTTTGCTATGAGAGATTTTTCCAAACCTGCTTTTTTATTCTTTATGTAAATTTTAAATTTTGAAAATAATTTTTTCTTTGGCATTCTGAGTGTTCCCTTTTCATAACGTCCTGCTGTTGTTTGAACAGGAGTAATATCTTCTCAGATCTCTCTGCACATATAATTCAGTTTTTGTTTTTTTTTTTTTACTTTGTTTCTGTGTCGTACATTTTATCATTTTCTTTGAAGTGTCAATTTTTCTGTTCATTTACTCTGGGTTTTACAGGTTGACAAGACTCAGTTCAGCATCTGTCAGGTTATGTGTCCCTCTCCCCCACTCACCCCCCACCACACACAAGAACGAGGGAGTTTTATCCTTATTTGTCAACATCTAAGGTAGAAGCTTAGCTTTTAAATTTTGTTCTGATCTCTTTAGAAGAGCTTTCTGATGAATTTTGGGGCTCTGAATTGGGGATGGAGGGGGTGGATATGAGAGTGGAAGGGCCCACTGATACAGTCTCCCTTAGGTCTCCAGTGAGTTGCATTGTTTTCAGCTTCCCAGTCACTTTTGCTCCCTGTTGCACCTGCTGGATTTGGATTCAGAGTCGTGTAGAGGTTCCATGGGGCAGGCTGGCTCTTCTCCAAGGTGGCCTCTGCTCATTTCACATGCACCTTTCCTGTCCACTTTTATTTTCATGGAGTTTGGTGTCGCTCTTTCCATTTCTCTTTGTCAGCTCGATTCACTTTCATTATACTCACTTTTATTTCAAGTGCCTCCTCAGAAGTGGTGGAAGACAGACTCCATGTCTTACCTGCTTTTAAACTGCAAGTCCCCTCAAGACTTCTAAAGCTTTTGCTTAACACCACATCAGTCTTGCCAATCCTGAATCAACTGATTCTGGACTCCCTAGCACTACTGGGAAAAAATTATATAATTGTGCTGATTTGCTCCATTACAAATTGATGAGTTCCAATCTTAGCAGGCCCTCATCTTTGCTGAGCAATCCATTTACTTGGCCCTAGAGTCAGCTTCCTTTCCTATGCCTCATATTGGTCCATCTAAAAAAAATGCCTTTCTTCAAGTTTTTTTTATCTTACCGTAGCTTGTTTTTCTTGTCGGACAACCTCGTATTCCTTATCACTGAGAAAAAAGAGGTCCCAAGTAAGAATTCCTTGAATTTTTCTTCCCTCTCCCCTCAAAGATAGTATTATTTTCAAAGGCAAGTAATAGCGCCATCATTTTCTAGCTATGTCACCTGGTAAAAAATTATCTAATATTGTTAACTCTTGGTTTCCTCGTATATAAAATGGCAATAATGTCAATCATACCTGGTTACAAGCATAATTAAAGTAAAACACATGTGGTTGAAAGAATTAAAATAATGCAGAAGGGTAGAAAATGAAAAGTCAGTGTCTCCTTCCTCCATCCTCAATCTCCAGTTTGAAGCGTTTAAATATTATAAACAAATATTTGTAGCTTTGAGGATTAGGTAAGGGAAGGTTTTTGATATTTCCCAGCACAGAGTCTAACACTTAGTATGTGTTGAAAAAAGTTAGTTTCTTGGCTTTACTCCCTTCCTTTCTAGATCATGCAAAGCGACTCTTTTTTCCTTTTTAAAAGATCAATGAATGTCTGGCATCCACCTCTGCACTGAGACATTACTTATATAGTGATGCTGAAACTAGTAAGAACTTGATGTAAATAAACATTGTGGTTATCTAAATCCATGACTTATGGTACATTTCTTCTCATTTAATTGTATTCAACAAAGAAAAGTTGATTAGGAGTGCCAGAGACTGCTGCAAGGATCCATTCATTCTAATATTTGCGGCCTGACTTCATTGAAGTTTATAAACTAGCAAGAGAAAAACCCAGTTTCCTTGGAGAATTCCTCTAGCTCCCCAAATACTTCTAGGAAGAGAGTTAAAATTGAATTCGTATAAACACTTTTGGGTGGTACAGCTGCACAGGTTTGACACTTTTAGAGTAGCAGTTACCTTTGTGTGAAGAATAATGGGACCCTTTCTCCAAGCAGGGTATGGACTACATTTCAGCCTCTCCTTGCTCCCTTGGCTGGGTACTCTTGTGCAGTGCACAACCTGCTCATCAGTACATGGTTGGCCTGCCTAGTAAAAATGGTAGATCTGCATGATTTTGATCCTTGCATGTAGGACTTTTCTCCTTTAAAGCTGATAAAGAGAGAGATGAAGGGAGTGGCAGTGAAGAAAGGAGCCTTTGTTAGACACCTGTTTGGCTCAGGTATGGTGATTGGCACTCATGTATATCTTTTATGTACATGGCTTACAACATCACTCCACTGTATGTGTTATTAACATCACTCCACTGTATGTGTTATTAACCACATATTTCAGTTAAAGAAACTGAGGTTAGAGAGTAATTGATTTGCCCAAAGTCATCAGTTAATAACGAGTGGAACTGAATGAAACCCAGATTATCTATTATCTATTATCTATCTAGTTTGTATCCTTCCTGAGTACTACACTGAGGTGCTGTTATACATTTTGTATTTTATATAAGCACACATCTAAGTGCACACACCGCCTCCTTACTCAGAAAGCTATACAGAATGCATCCATTTCTTTCAATAGTGCACTAATATTTGGCCTTGCCAGTTTCTAGCTGTGTGAGTATGGGCAAATTAGTTAATCTTTCTGTGCTTGGTTTCTACATCTTTAGGGTAAGGATACTGATAGTATTGATCGTGTTGAATTGCTGGGAAGATTGAATAAGGTACTTGGCAAATTCCTTAACCTCTTTGTGCCTCAATTTCCTCATCATTAAGATGAGCTAATAATAGTCTCGATCTCTTAGAATTATAGAGAGGATAAAATGGAATAAAACCCACAGTAATAAGCAATTGTTAAATAACTGTTTAATGTTATTTTTCTCATTTTAAATATGAGGAGAAAGAAATTCAGGGGGATCAAATAACTTGCTTAAAGTTACACAGCTAGAAAATGATAGAGCTAGGACTGGAGCCCAGGTTTCTCTGATTTTGAATGTAATGTTTTTAATTATTAAACTGTCCTGAAAGAAGAAAAGAAACACAAAGAAGAAAGCACAATATATAAGCCAATTCCATTTATTAAAGTGTGTGTGAGAATCTCCAGGTTCACCAGCATGGTGAATGTTCTGACATTAAAGGAGTTAATGACTAACCTGTCTCTGAATTAGCATCAAGTGCTCAAGAGACACCTAAGTGCCTGGGATGGGGTTGGGATGTTTTAGAAAGATGAACTTTTCCTATTGAACCAAAATGGAGTCACAGTTTTTTTGTAGAATGAACCTGATGTGTTATTAGTGGTTCCCTTAGAAAATTCAGATTTGATGGCCAAGATGTGGAGACAACCTAAAGGTCCATCAGCGGCTGAATGGTTAAAGAAAATGTCATATATACATATAATGGAATAAGATTCAGCCTTAAAAAAGAAATTATGTAATATGTGACAAAATGGATGCACCTTGAAGACATTATGCTAAGTGAAAGAAAATAGTCACAGAAAGACAAATACTGTAGGATTCCTCTTATATGAAGTATCTAAAATAGTTAAATTCATAGAATCAAAGAGCAGAATGGTGGTTGCCAGGGTCTGGGGGAAGGGGGGAAACATGGAGTGACTAATCAATGGAAACAACGTTTTCATAAAGCAAGATGAACAAGCTCTAATGTTGATGATGCCCAAAGGAGGCATGTCCATTTCACTAAATGGCCTTGGACAGCCCTCCCCACTCCACAATATGTCAGACCTCCAGTTTCCTTTATCTTCTGAATTTAGAGGGAGGTGTCCTTATGAGGTAGGCAAACATTGACACTTGTGCCAAACTTCGATCCTTAGGGTACTTGCTGGCAATTTAAACAGTAATATTAACTTGGTTTGGTCACTCAGTATAGATTATATTAAAGATTTAGTCACTTCCTTTCAAAATAAATCTTTATTTTTCTAAAACAAAATAAGACAATAACAACAAAAAAGGTGACTAAGCTCTAGACATCTGCTGTACAACTTTGTGCCTGTAGTCAACAATACTGTACTGTACACTTGAAATTTTGTTAAGAGAGTAGATCTCATGTTAAGTGTTCTAACCACAATATGACAAAATTAAAGAAAAAAATTCAGATTTGATTCTCCTAGCACCCACAATTTCCCTGCAGTTTTAATTAAGAAATGTGTTTTGCTTCCCCTCTGTGTCTACCGAACTGTATTTCACACAGGTGTGTCCTAATCATTTTGTCGACAAAGGAGCCAGTGAAAACTGTAGCTTAAGCAATACTTTATATAAACACATTGTATAATGTGAGTTTTTGCTCTTTATCTTCAAATAATTTTTTCAAATGGGGTTAAATCTGATGTCCATGTACAGAATTTTTCAAGTACTGTCTTGATAAATCATTTAATAATTCTAGCTTTATTATCTTTCATTCATCAAGTGTCATCTCTTTGAACTTAAACTAAAATCTATTATATCATCTTCTGATTTGGAGACTTGAGTTACTGGGTCAGAACTTTTCCAGGGATGATTTCTTGAGCTGTGACATGACGAAGATGCATTTGCTCAGTTTTCTGAGAGCATTTTCAGCAATGACTGTGATCGACCAGTGCACAGGTCCAAAATCTCAGGGATTGGGGTATTCTTCTCAAGTTACTTCTCTCAATATAGTTTTATTGTCCCAAGGTACTAAGACATAAATATAGTCTGTTAATTCAGACCTTTGCTGCAACTCAGCAAAGGTACATTTCATCATCTTTGTCACCACTCCTGAACTTGCCATCCTGCCAGTATTTAGATAGTATTCTACTACCAGCCCTTGAGTGACTAGCATTTCTAGCCAGATCATTCCTAATTTCTCTAATTAAACCATTCCTCTCTTCTGTGTTTCACAGACAACTTAACCTTCTGAATGTTTTTTTTTCCTATTTAATTTCTTTGGTGACATTCAAGCTCTTTTATTTATTATAGGTATGACTAATTTTAAAGGCAATTCCTGAAAAGTAGAGAAAAAATAGTTTACTTAAAGGTTCTTAGATATGTGTGTTTCTGGATTATCTTGGCTACTTTTATTAATAGGCTTACAGTTCATTTCTAGCTGTAAGTATATGATTTGATCTATTTTTGGCTCTATTTGGGAGATACAAACAAAATTTGCTTTACTTCCTTTTTAGGAGTATCGAAGGGATATAAAATATAAGCAAATTTTCTTTCCAGTGAGTTTTAAGTTTTGTAACTGAGATTTAAACAAATTACAGGAACTCCGTAAAACTATATAATATCTGTTTAAACACAGTAAGCCTTGAACCTATATTATTAAACTCGGGGCCAAATTTGCCATTCATAATGTCATATTAACATAGTCAATAGAAAATGTTCATCATATAATGTTAGCAGGAAAAATAGAATTTAGAACACTCTGTGAAATCTTGATAACAATATGTTATTAACGTTAATTTATATGCATATTGAAAAAAGAGCAAAGGGAAGTAAATATACTAAAAGCATAATGGTGGATATTCCTGGACGGTAGCATTACTGTGTGAGTTTAATTTGACTTTTTAGTCCTTTTGTATTTTCCAAATTTTCTACAATGAATATGTATTACTTTAAAAATAAAGGCATTTCAAAACGTTGTTCAAGAGACACATCATTTTATTAAAAATGATTCTGGATTTAAAGAGACGGTTTGTATAGGTTGTAGGTTATTATATGTAAATTTCAAGTTATATCTGGTTTGCATTTGTTGACTACAAAGCTAAAGGAAGCTTTAACAATAAAAAGAATGATTGGATGCAGTAACTGTAACTTTCATGAGTATAGTCCTGGGAAACCCTAAGCTATCCCATGAGTTATTACATACTCCCCTGTGTTGATCATGCTTCTCTCCGCTCATGTAGGCAGGAAGGGTATTGACAGCCATTAACTATTAGGCTGTTAAGGTCATACAGCTTCTAAATGGTAGGCCTGCAACTGGACCCTCATCTAGTTTTCTGACTGTTCTCTATATGAGTAAATAAGAAAATGATATCTTCCTTTTTGAAAAGAAAATCATCATGAAGGCCTTTTATGCTCTTTGTGTTTGTGACTGTGTTACTTTTTTTTTTTTTTTTCGGTACACGGGCCTCTCACTGCTGTGGCTTCTCCTGTCGCAGAGCACAGGCTCCGGACGCGCAGGCTCAGCGGCCATGGCTCACGGGCCCAGCCGCTCCGTGTCATGTGGGATCCTCCCGGACCGGGGCATGAACCCGTGTCCCCTGCATTGGCAGGCGGACCCCCAACCACTGTGCCACCAGGGAAGCCCCCAACTGTGTTACTTTTATTCCTTTCTGCTTCTGCCCTGTGTAGATAAAGAAAACACATCAGTATCTGCGTGTCTGTTATGTGCTAGGAACTCGCTGGGCGCTGGGTATCCATTTACTTATCTAATCCTCCCATCAACCCTGCGATATAGATATTCTGGTCTCTGTTTTACAACACAAGTGAAGTCTCTCTAGATTTGTTCATGGTACTGGTGAATTGTAGATATGGAATTGAACCTACTCTTTTTATTTATTATTTTATTTTTTTATTTGTGGCCGTGCTGAGCGGCTTGCGGAATCTTAGTTCCCCGACCAGGGATTGAACCTGGGCCCTCAGCTGTGAAAGCACAGAGTCCTAACCACTGGACCACCAGGGAATTCCCTGAACCCGCTCTCTCTGACTCTAATGCTCATCACAGTGAGAGCTGAGTGCCAGGAAAGCTGCATTAGAGGAAGAAAAAGGAGGAGAGTGAGTACACAGAAGACTCAAGGGAAACCATGGCCAATTACACAAAGCGGGTCCGCTGCCGTAGGGGTTTAAGGGGACACACTATGGAGACAGAGGTAACTGGGTTTAAATCCCTCCCTGATTCTTACTAGTTCTGTGAACTTTAACAGTACCTATCTTATCCTCTCAGATATTCAATTTCATTATCTGAAAGTTGGAGACACAGTCATAATAATTTTAATTCTCATGAGGAATACATGAGGTAACTTCTATAGAGATCTCAGTGCACAAGTCCTGGAGTAAAATTAGGACTATGTAAATGTTAGTCCTAAATGATAATGATGATAATGATGATGATGATGATGATGATGATAACAGTATTATTTATAAACCTGAAGTTGCACAGCTATATCTGTCCAAGGAAGGGCTTTAATATAAAGCCAAGGATTTAAGCAGAATTGAAAAGAAACATTCTAGTTGAAGTCTCCTTAAAGACTGAGATAAATTGATAAAAATTTAAGAAATTATGAGAAAGATACCATTTTTTTTAGTTGATTAGTATATTTTGCCTGAAAGGTTTTTGTTGCATGGCTCATATTCTTTTAATCCATGTGGCTTGAATATAAGATGTATGGATCCCTATTTGTCATATCTCTTAGTAAGGAGAAAATTAACAGGAGGCAGAAAGAAGGTTAAGGGGCTCCTCTTTGATTTGTGGAAACCAGTAGAAGTGTGTCAGGTGGGGAAGTCCAAGCGTCCTTTAGGTTTTGGGGTGGGGTGACACAATTGTGTGTGTGTGTGTGTGTGTGTGTGTGTGTGCGAGAATATGTGTGTGATTTGAGAGCAACTGTATCCTTACATACCCAGCTGTAATGGCTCCTTGGTAGAGATTTTTACTTATGTTAAACCTCAATCTGTTTTATTGTTGTATGTTACTTTAAATAAACATTGATCCTTAAGCAACTGATTTAATGAAGATTAGGCAGCAAGCTTGCTCTTCTTCCCTTTTCTGTTCATTTTGGTCTCCCCATGGCTGGTTTCCTTAAAGCCTCAATGATTGTGAGGCATGTCAATATACCTTTCATAGTTTCCTAGGCTTGAAAATCAGTAAGTTGTACTAGTTAACCTCAGAGACTCCTCCCATCTCTCTAATTCTATAATTCCATGATTTTTATAGGAACATGTCATGTGTAACCTAGGTTTACAGCTTAGACCATGTAGTTATAAGGCATTTGTTAGTGAGTCATTGTTCCTGTCGTGGAAAGAACACTTACATGGACACTGAGTTAACATGAGCCTCTTGTTTGCAAGGCTAACTTGTCAGTAATGTTTTCATTTATTAGAAAGGTGATGTACTGTCCCTTTGCACAAGGATGAGTGTGGTGTACTACAGTCCTTGTAAATTTTGTACTCCCATGATGGTCTTAGCTCAGGCTAATGAGAGGTTGCTTGGAGTGACTCAGATTGAAACACTTGCACTATTATTCTAATCCAGTCTGTCTTCTGGAGTGTGAGTGATAGTCAAACAAGACGTTATTATTCTTAAAAATAATTTTTTTTAAATCAGTGCAGTGTAAAGGATTAACTGTGTCAGCATCTTTCTTTTTTGTGTGCCACTATGGCCTTTTTCCCGAATGACATTTTCCATGAATGCCTCTTTCTTTTCACTGCTATTTATATTGCTTGTTTTGATTTTCTTAGAGCTTTCCATATTGTATCATTTCTTTGTATCAGACACCATGATCTCATGAGAAAAGCAAGCATACCCAAGGGTGACCTGGGACTGTACCTTTGTTTCCAGAACTCAGGAAAGCTTTTGCCTTCCTGTCATTGATGTGTGTTCTGAGCATCTGTTGACATTCTCTTTAGATTCCTTTCTCTTGAGTGGACATACCCATAAAGGAGAGATATTTGAAATATGTGGCTGTCATAAATGAATACAAAGCATGCTGTTAATAGGAAATTCCTTGTAACTTTTAAATATGCATAGTAAAAACCCTATTGTATGGATTTGAAGCGTGTCATTTTTAGTGACTAAGCATGCAGGCATATAAATTCCTTTTATTTCACAAGTTCCTGCAGTTTGGTTCTTGAAGAACTAGTGAAGATAATAGTAATTCACACAGAATACTCTTCATGTGATATCAATTAAAATAGCACCAATCGGGACTTCCCTGGTGGTCCAGTGGTTGAGAATCTGCCTTCCAATGCAGGGGGCGCGGGTTCGATCCTTGGTTGGGGAACAAAGATCCCACATGCTGCGGGGCCACTAAACCCGCGCACCACAACTAAAGAGCCCGCAGGCTGCAAGTAAGACCCAACGCAGCCAAAAATAAATAAATAAATAAATAAATGTTCTTAAAAAATAGCACCAATCAGCCTCATAATGAATCATTTGGCTTCCTTAGACGTCCATTTCATCATCCTTGGAATGTGGAAATAGGTCTAGAACAGGGTTTCTCAGACTCAGTACATCGAGATTTGGGTCAGTTAATTCCTTATCCTGGGGAGGGGCTGTTCTGTGTATTGTTGGACTTTTAGAAGCAGCCCGGGCCTCTACCCACTAGATGCCAGTAGCATACCTTTAGTTGTGACAAACAAAAATGTCTCCTGACATTGCCGAAATTGCTGCCCCTGTGAGAACTACTGGTCCCGAATCACATTTTAAAGGTATATTCAATTTATTTATTTATTTATTTATTTATTTATTTATTTGGCTGCATTGGGTCTTCGTTGCTGTGCGCGGGCTTTCTCTAACAGACGGTATGATTCTAAGAGTTGGTGAATAATTATGAGAGTCTTGTGACAGTTTCTTCTGTGGAGGGATATGAATGAAGAATACAGTTTATTTTCCTTTTGCCTCTTTGGAAGTCTTTCTTGGTAAGGTTTACATATTGCTGTGAACTTGTTCCATTAAAATTCGATGGCTCATTTATCAACGTGCGACAGGAGAAAAGCCTTTGAACAAACAACACTTTATGTTTATGGATTAATACATATGGTTGGGATGGACTAGGCTACTGGGTGAGTGGTTACTCAGCACTTGGGTCAGCATAGTCATTAAAGGTAAGTCCTGGAACATAACAGACATTCCAAAATATCTGCTGAATGGAGGGAAGATGGATAGTTGGGCAGGTGAATGAAGGATCTGCTATTGCCAGTTCCTGAGGCTCTAGGAAGGGTACGTCATCAGTGACACCTAAAAATGATGGTCATGAAAGCAAAGGAAGGAGGTCATCGGATGTGAGCACTCAGAGCCCCTTTCATCCTTACATGATTCCCTCTGGGTACCTGCCTGCCTCTGTCTTTCCATAGCCATTTCCTTACATCTCTCTCTCAGGCCCTATATCCTTACTTGCCTGCCCTCCCCCGCTTTTTTAGATTTTTTTGATGTGGACCATTTTTAAAGTCTCTGTTGAATTTGTTACAATATTGCTTCTGTTTTATGTTTTGGTTTTTTGGCCACGAGGCATGCGGGATCTTAGTTCCTCAACCAGGGATCAAACCCGCACCCCCTGCATTGGAAGTGCAGAGTCCTAACCACGGGACTGCCAGGGAAGTCCCTTTTCCCCCTTTTATATTTTTTGCCTGAACTGATTTTATTAGAGTTTAAAATATTGTATCACTTCTTTGAATCAGACATCATGATCTCAAGAAAAAACAGAACCCATCACGCTTGTCTGTAAATCCACATCTGGGCATTCTTGAGGGAAGGAGAGTTTAATGGTTCTTCTCTGGTCATCTGAATCAAACCAGTGATGTGATTCCTGATGGCCTTTGAAAAATCACCTCCTTTTGATTTTCTAGAGTCCCATGTCTTTCTTTGATAAGTTATTCCAGAATAATTAAAGTTTTTGGTCAAAGGACCTTATGTTGATAACTCTGATTGATGGATTCCTTGTTAATGTCCTCATCATGATATTATTAGTTTGGCACAGAAGAGTATTTCTTCCATTTTACATTTAAAGAAATCGAGGGTCCAGTTTGTTAAGACATAGAGCCAAGTGTCTATAGTAAGTGAGTAGTTTAGTTATATGAAGGTTAGAACTTCTGAGCTCAGATCCGTATCACCAAGATGGAAGATAGAATCGAGATATGATAAATAATTTGATATGAACGTCATAACTGAATCTGTAGGACCAGAAAATTGGAACATTTTTCTTTATGTTTTGTTTTAAAGTCATAAAAATAATTACCTAGGGTGCTACGTCAAGGTACCATGGCTTTGATTTCATGGGAATATCTCCTGTAAAACGGACACACGACTGAACATCAAGAACTGTCCTATGAGTTTTATTTTAGCAATGTTGCTCATGATCTACTTTTTTCTCTTAGACCTTCTCTGACCATGCCTCATAGGAATCTGACAGGAAGCTGCAATGTGAATTGTGGTTGTAGAATACACGAGTATGAGCCAGTCTGTGGATCGGATGGAATTACATACTTTAACCCTTGTCTGGCTGGCTGTGTTAATAGTGGTAACATGAGCACTGGGGTGAGTATATTTCACAAGTTCCTGTACTGTTGTTAGATTTCATAGGCAAACATAAGGCTTCAGTCTCCCTTTTCAAGAAACTTCAAATCATCTACAAAATACCTTCTGTCAAGCACCCAGAGGAAAGAAAATTATGCAATACTATATCATTTTTTTGTCCAGGGATGATTGGAGCATTTGTGTATAGTGATCTGATTCCACATCAGCTCACTGATATAAGGTTGAGTGCTAGCTTTCTCCTTTGTTACGCTGACAGGGCCCTTGTGATGGACTTGAAGGTCAAGACGACCACATTTGGTGCTGATAGAAGAGAACAGGAGAGCACCTCCCCTGATCAGAGCCTGCAGATGGGCAACGGCCATTTCTCATAGACTGTCAGTTCAGACTTTTTGTTTAAACTTTCAGAGTAAAGATATTTCTGTCAGTTCAAGAATAGGCTATTTTGAGAATTCCCTTCCCCGTGAAGTATAAATAGTCTGTAACACTGTGGGAGAAGGTTTTCATATTCTACTCAGTTCTTTATTGAGCCTTGTTTCATTCTTTGCATAAGAACAGATTGTAGGAGGCTGCTTTCATTAAAAGGTTAAAGTGCATTCGCTTGTTCTGTGCAGGCGATATGGGATTATACTGTTGACTGCCTGTTTTGGGGATATCATATTTGATTTCTGAGTTTTAAACTATAGTGATAAATTGAGATTCCTTTTGCTGGCCCCCCGTTATGTAATTGGTGAGCTCCAGCGTGTGACTGAATTGAAAGGGACAATGAGATCTCTTCTTCTCAGTGGCTGAGTTCTTCCCTGGGAGTGAGTGAGTCCTCTGGTACAGCGTGCTCATTTTTTTTTAACTTTAAAAGTAACTTTCTTACACTCACTTGATATCATGCTGAAAATTGACAGCACAAGCGTATAAGTAGCACATAAGCGTGAAGTGTGTCTTATCACAATTTGAAAAATTGATACATACTTTTCTAACAACAGAGGCATGGATTTTTCCTGTTTAAGCAGCCATGTATACAACTTGTCTTCTAGTCTAGTTATTGGAAAGGATCAATCAGAAATATGCAAAGATGTTTTGCTACACATTGTAGGGTTAACCAAACAACACACTAAAAACTCAATTGATAAAGAAAACCAAAAGCATCGCATAATTAAAAATCGATAGCAACTTTGACCAACCTTACCCTTGGCAATAAGCGTGGACGTAAGTATGCCTAAGGAGGTCATGCACACAGATGACCACATGTCCTATTTTATGGAATCTAGTTTCATTTCTGGACTATCTTTCCTGGGAGTGCAAAAAGAAGGGGATGGAAGGAGATAACATCAGGCTTTCTGGACCTTACTCTGGTCCAGACATCTGGTCATTTGCCAAGATAAACAATAACCTGAGGCTTCAAAACTCTCTTCAGGGGAGTGGGGAAAACATGGGCTCCTTGGTGATCACATCCCCGGGTCAGCCATCATCTTACAAAGGGGCCCACAGTCCTTGGAGCACAGGCAGCCAAACAGTGGCCCATCTTTGTACTTGTTCCTCCTGCTTCTCTAGGTGGTCAAGAGGTCACAGTGACAGTGAATTCATCTGATGTCCATTCAGCAGCATAATAGGCAGGAAAGGTTAATTAGCTGTTTTGTTTGAAACACGTTTTTAATCCCTTGCATTAGCTGGTTTCAAATGAAACAGCCAATGATATATTCACTATTATGGACGCTGAGGTCATCACGGCTGCGTTATGAATTCTCTGTATTTATTGAACAGATATTTACTTTAGGTCCTACACTGTGTTCAGGGTTGTGCTAGGCACTCTGGTGGGCACAAATAAAAATAAGGCTTAGTTCCTGTTTTTGAAGGGCTTCTTTAATTGGAGAGCCCAAGAATTAAACAGCCATGGAAACAGCATATGATTATGACCCCGAATGAGCATCTGGAATGTGAATGGTATAGAATGGAATGTTGAAAGCGTCTTGTCAAAGTTTAGGTTTCAACAATCTTGACCAGCAGATTGTGATGTTGTTTGATGCACTCTTTGGATCCTAACTGTTAAAACGAGGAAGATCTTTTCTTTTCTTTCTTTTTCTTTTTGGTCGCTCTGTGAGGCTTGTGGGATCTCATTTCCCCAACCAGGGGTTGAACCCGGGCCATGGCAGTGAAAGCCTGGAATCCTAACTGCTAGGCCACCAGGGAACTCCCAGAAGATATTTTCAGTGAAATATTCTGCATATGTTTAAATGCTAGAGTGATTTTAGAGCATTTTAACTTTGTCTGACTATTCCTATGCTGAATTTTGCTTAGCATCCAACTCATCTTTGTTATCACTTAGATGCGGAATTACACAGAGTGCACCTGTGTCCAAAGCCGCCAAGTGATCACGCCTCCCACAGTGGGGCAGCGCAGCCAGGTCCGCGTGGTTATTGTCAAAACGTATCTCAATGAGAACGGCTATGCTGTGTCTGGGAAGTGTAAACGGAGCTGTAACACCCTCATCCCGTTCTTAGTTTTTCTGTTCATAGTGACCTTCATCACAGCATGTGCCCAGCCATCAGCCATCATAGTAACTCTCAGGTGAGGACAGCATTCAACGTCTAGGGTGGGTTATACACTCAGAGTTGCCAGAATTCCTGGTCCAGACTGGGGGCTGATGTGGTAAAACAGAGAGGAAAGCAAAGTGAGATTGTGCAGGAAAGGAGAGGAAGATGGTAACATTTCATACTTCCGAACTTTCTTTATTCAGATGCGTTCTCTCCCTATAGTTCAGGGAAACTTATTTTGGGTGCCTTTGGTCCCTGAAGTCTCTACCCTAAAAGGTTCAAGTGCAGGAACTGAAAGCCGTGACCGTTGTAGCTGCAAGAAACCTGGCCCTAGAGGAGGCGGCAAGTCATTTGGGGAAGTTAATAAATTGTGCACATAGCGAAGAATATTATCTCCAACCTTGTAGATGCTTAATGCTCCAGGATCAGTGCCATTGCTGCTGGTCTTGCAGTTCCAAATGCTGCTTTAATTAATTTCACTGTCATAAAATTTTGACGTTGAATCAAGGAAAGGGCAGACCTGGAAACGTATTTATTAAGTTGTTCATGCTGTGCTTTCTTTGCTGTGTTACATATCCTGTTCGTGTTTTTTGGCTTCTAAGAGAGAATGTGAAAGTTACCTTAATGGAAGCCCTATTTAAAATGCTGACACCAGCACATTCGGATCAGAGTTTTGGTATTTGCAGTAAAGACTGCAGTGGACCAAGGAAGGAAGGAGGCAGTGTGGTGAAGAAACAAAAGCACGCCCACAGCAGCTTTACGGGGGCTGGGATGCAGGGTGATGAGGGAATGAGGGGTGTCAGTCTCTATTCTTTCTCCCTTTTATGTCCCCCCTGGTTTCTCAGTACCCCACAATGCTGGGCACCTGGTAGGATGCATCTGCTGAGACGTCATTCTTAGCAGGGCAGCTGGGCTGCTCCCATGCTTGTTCTGCATATTCTGGCTTCCCTTCTATGGGATGCTGAGTTAGACCATGTTTAGCCGATGCATTCCTTGCCAGATAACAGCACACGGAAGTCCCATTGGTCCCCATGGTTTACTCGCTCAATTCCTCCATCAGCAGATACTTACAGAGTAACAAAAATGTGTTCCACACTGGGGAAATTGCTATGAGAAAATAAAGAAATAAGGGGAAAAGATGACAAACATGCTGGTCCTTGGGAATTTTACATTATATACTGAGAACCCTATGTGTATGGGATAGAAAGGATGAAGTACTTTGTCATGAAAAAATGTGAATCACTAATAATCTAATACTTTGAACTTTAATTCTACAAGAGATGTTAAGAGACCCAGATAAGGGCTGCCCATTTTATAATGTTCAAACATGGCAGATCACCAGTTGGTTTCTAACCCAAAACTTGAGAAAAGAAGCCCTTTAATCTTTACTGATTACAAAATCAGTAGACTCCAATCTTCCTGCCACGTGGGAATTACTTGGAGCATAAGTTTTAGGAAGAGAAGAAAATGTGAGGTGACTGGGGAGGGTTCATTCTTTTTCTAACTTTTGACTTGTTTCCTACACATTTGGGGACCATTTTTAAAAAACACCTTTTTTCTCTATACTTGAGAAATTACAGGAGTCATGTTCAGTGTACACACCTACCATTCTGGAAAGTGCAGGCAAACAGAGAGAAAGAATGCAATAATTAGGATAAAATGCTATATATATATATATATATATATATATATATATATATATTTTTTTTTTTTTAAACAGAATTGATTTTGCAAACTCAGAGCCACTTCTGTGCCTTCAGAAAACTCAGTTAGAGCCACTTCTGTGCCTTCACCTTCCATACCTTCAGCTGTGAACCTTTGTCCTTCCACCATTATTTACACAAAAAGTAGAGTTAATCGGAGTTTCTTTGCAGTCTCACTGGGGAGACCTTTATTCGGTGATTTAGCCATAAGCAGTCTTGTTCTGCTATTGTTAGTAAATTCTAGCGAATTCAATATTTTGGCCCAGCATGTTTGGTCCCTGGCTCTGCAGCTAAGCAAGCTTGATTTGACATTCATTTTCTTCAGGCCATTATCTAAAACATTTCTTTCTTTACCTTCTTCGTAGGTCCGTAGAAGATGAAGAGAGACCTTTTGCCCTGGGAATGCAGTTTGTTTTATTGCGAACACTTGGTATGTTCCTGTATTTCCAAGAGTGCCTCTTTGTTCCTCTTTGTAGATGGCAAATTTCCACTGTCCTTTCAAAATGGCAAGTCAAGTCATTTGTCACCATTCATAGTAGCTAGGATTTTACAGGTTAGTGGCGAGGCACAACTTCCTCATTTCCTGACTTGGACTAAAAGCTGACCAATTCTGTCACTGATGAAAGAAAACAAAACTGACTTTAGATCAGTTTCTCTTTCACTGTGAACATAAACTTGGGCTAAATTCCCCAGAGTTTTGTAGAGTAAGAAATCTTGAACCAAGAAATTGTTACGGGCTTATGATCCTGATGTTTTTGTCCCTTTTGTGCCTTTGTAACATGAAAGTGATGGGAATTGGTGCTCATTTTTTTGTGTGTGTGAAAACTTCAATTCCTTACTTCTTTCCAGTCATTTTATTGGGCTGGGTAAAGAGTATACTGATCAAGTTTCCTGAGGAAAAGAAATTAAAAATTCTAAAAAAAAAAAAAAAAGAAAGTTTTCCAAACATATATAAGGACTAGGTTTTACTTATTAACAAAAGAAGCTTGTTAGCGCTATGTCAGTGGGGTAAGTCCCAAAGTTTATTTGGACATGAAGAATAGCCTTCTGATTCTTACAAACACTGCATCACTTGTGATGTCTTGGGACAGTGACTGGGAAACAGCATGTGAAGTGATCCATTCCCTTGATGGATTTCAGTGTATTTTTATATGACTTCCTCATCGTCAGGCATATTTTTTCTTTCTTAAGTGGCAGTCTGTCATCTTCTTCAGCTGTTATTTTCCCCAGTAATCAGTATCATTGTCCACAGCACAAAAAATTACTCTTTTGATTCAAGTTGCTTAGTTCAATCTTGAAGGATGAAACATTTTAAACACTTAAAAATCATCTGGCCCTTGACAACACGAATACTCTCTGAAATTCTCATTTTGTCTCATGTTGTGCTTGATGGCCCTGACTTAGAGTGAGGACTTGTCAGTGCGCATCAAAGGCTTCTGGTTGCTTAGAATTAGGTGGCTTATTATTATTTTTTTAAATATCAGATTTTAATTTTACTTATATTGTGGAGGGGGCGCCGTGCCACATGGCTTTCGGGATCTTAGTTCCCCGACCAGGGATTGAACCCCCGCCATGACAGTGAAAGCACCAAGTCCTAACCACTGGACCGCCAGAGAACTCCCTGGGCGGCTTATTTTTTTGGTAACATTGATACTTTGAAAGCACCGTTTCCCAGAGAATGCTGGTTCAAGGAACTACTGACATTCTTTGATTTAGTTAAGAAGTTTGCCTTATACTTCTCATTGAAAACAAAAAAGTTATTTTCAAAGAAGGAAATTTGTTTAGCAAAGGGGTAGTTGAATAAGAAAAGAAAAAAGTAGTTCCTCCTTTTTGCTTGGCCTGTCTGTGATGCCAGGGGCTTGGGTGATTTCATATGGATGCGGAATAAGTCAAGAGGTGCACACCACAGCATAAGGAGTTAGTGGAGGGAGAACAAACATATCAGGCATTTATTATTTAATTCAACCTTACCTTAAGTTCCACTGATTATGAAAAAGTATAGTTGGGCCAACCAGCCACTTTCCATTTCCCCAAGTGCCAAAGCAAAAAGAGAGTTTCAGGTATTTCAGTGATGTTAAATTTTTAAAAAGTGAAACATAGTTGATGTACAATATTATGTTAGTTTCCAGTGTACTCCATAACAATTTGACATTTGCAAACATTACGACATGATCATGATGATGAGTCCAGTGACCATCTATCCCCATACAACATTATAACAATATTACTGACCATATTCCTTATGCTGTGTATTACATCCCTGTGGCTTATTTATGATTTGAGTTTTGTACCTCTTAATCCCCTTCGTCTAATTTGCCCAGACCAATAATGTTACATTTCAGTTGTAGTGACCATATCTCCTTTTAAATGAATACAGCGTATTTAAAAATGTACCACTTGGTGGACTTCCCCGGCGGTCCAGTGGTTAAGACTCCATGCTGCCAATGCAGAGGGCTCGGGTTCGACCCCTGGTCAGGGAATTAAGATCCCACATGCCGTGCGGTGCAGCCAAAAGATAAAAATGTACCACTCGCAGCCTCCTGGGCTATTAGCCCACCTGTCCTCTCTCCCTTCTCCCCCTCCTCCTTCCCTTCCTCCCTTCTCTCTCTTCTTCTTCCTTTCCTTCCATTCATCACTTCCTTTTATAAACCCTTATTGAGGATCCATGGGCTGTCCTGATAGGTCATTGGGATGTGAAGAATAAAAGGCATGGCCCCTGCCATCGAGGAGCTTATGGGTGACAGACTTACAAATAGTTTCAATACTGGGTGATAGTGGACAAAATGGAGGTGTACACAAAATGCAATGGTAATATGGTAGCATCTGAATGAGTCAGGAATTTAAAGGGGGAGTAGATATTTGCAAGGTGAACAAGTTGGGAATAGGGACACATTTCAGCAAAGGGAGTAGCGTGTGATGAAGGAGGTCTACCTGGGTAGACAGTTTTCCTTATGGGAGTAAAGAAATGTCTACATCGTAGCCCAAACAATGAAGCTGCTACTCATCACAGGTGCTGCATAAGCTGTAAAGATGAATATTATGCCTTATTTATTTCCATACTCCAAGAGCCATTTGATGCGATTTCCGACTTACAGGGCACAGTGCTTGCCTTATACTCTTCCTGCAGCCAAGGCTAGAACCCAACCCACAAGAACTAAGTGTACTGAATTTTTGTGGATCATAAAGGGTTCTAATATGGCCAGCTGTGTATTTCATAACAAAATCTGATTTTTTAAGTTTAAAAGGATTCCCTAATTGCATTTTTTTTTTCTTGGCTGGGCAGAGAGGCTTGTGGGATCTTAGGTCCCACACCAGGGATTGAACCCTGGGGCTACGGCAGTGAAAGCACCGAGTCCTAACCACTGGATCGCCAGGGAGCTCCCCTCCCTCATTGCACTTTTATCAATAGAAATTTTTATGTCTAAAGATGTGTTAATGCTTTTTAGACATCTTACATCATAATATGTCAACTGTAATAAATAATAATAAATTATAAAATAACTATCATAAAATGCCTGAAAACCAAAACACATTCTGACTGAGTTGCAAACTACAAGATTTAAAGTATTTACAATTTAGTGAACATTTGTATGGTAAGAATATTATGACAAGATGTGGTATATATTTACAAAAAATCAAGTAACACGAGAAAACCACTCCCTTCAACTGATTTTTAGAGCAAACAAGCATCCTGTTAATTTACAGATCTGTTTCCTCTTATAAGATGTGCTAACTATTTTTCTTTTTCTTTTTTCCGACAACTCTAGCATACATTCCTACTCCAATTTACTTTGGAGCAGTTATTGACACCACCTGCATGCTCTGGCAACAGGAGTGTGGCGTGCAGGGCTCTTGCTGGGAGTACAATGTCACATCATTTCGTTTTGTCTATTTTGGTTTGGCAGCTGGCCTCAAATTTGTTGGCTTCATTTTTATTTTTTTGGCCTGGTACTCCATTAAATACAAGGAGGAAGAACTACAGAGGCAGAGGTGGAGAGAATTCCCTCTGAGCACTGTGAGTGAGACGGTGGGCCACACCGACAGTGCCGATACATCTGTCCGGACTAGATCTTGCCCAGTTTTCAGCACCCAGGGAGAATTCCACGAAGAGACTGGTCTGCAAAAAGGGATCCAGTACACAGCACAGACCTATCCGGGGCCCTTCCTAGAAGCAATAAGTTCCTCCCCAGACCAGGGGCTGGAAGAAAGCCCTGCTGCCGTGTAGCCTCCCTTCTGAAGCTTGAAAATGGAAGACTTTTGTTGGTTGAGTTGAATATGGTGACTTGAGAAACACCCGTGCCTTCTTTCCTTTCTTTCTTTTTTTAACCTCTAGAGATACAATCCTCAAACCAACAAAACTCAGTATGCACAGCCACTGTTGATTGAGGGCTGGATACCTCAACAAGACTGAGCCTTTCCCCCCTTCTCTCCAAGAGGAAGGAGTTTAGATAGATTTGTTACCATTTCTGAGTTGTTAATTTTGATGCTCATGCTCCAATATGGTATAAGGCTGGGTGCATGATTAACAAAATCATGGGAAGTGTGATGGCGGTGCATATCATTAGCATGCACTCTGAACAAGGGTGAGCTTGACCATGATTCTGCATTTACAAAGCAAAGTTTTTAGATATGAACACCTACTGTGAGTCCTGCTACAAAGCACAAATGAATTTGCCTCAACTATGCAATTTGATTGGGAAACTGTAAGTGCAGCATGTTACTTTTAGTGTCAGAGACTAAAACAGATACGGTTCTGAAATTAGGAAGCTAAACTTTCCCTAAAGTACTGTTAATAGCATTGTAAGCCATAACAGAGCTAAAAATCAGGTAGAACTTTTCAAATGCTTCAAAGGAACCATAAGTGTAGCGTGAAAAAGGGAACAGCAACTTCGTTTCATAAGACACATTCTCTTTTAGTCTATCTGCCCCACCGTAAAGGAGTTAAAGAAGCTGCTGAATCATGAACCTGAGAGCTTGAATATCAACTTCAGGATTCTTTCATAAGGGGCTTTAACACTCTGTGTGCTAAACAATATGGCTAGAAACTGTCATTTGAGATGCAGAATAAGGAAAGAAACTGATGGCTTTCTCATCCAAAGAAAATTGCTGCAGAAATTCTTAGAGTTTTTTTTAAAATATAAATTTATTTATTTATTTTTGGCTGCATTGGGTCTCCGTTGCTGCATGTGGGCTTCCTCTAGTTGGCAATGAGCAGGGGCTACTCTTCGTTGTGGTGCGCGGGCTTCTCATTGCGGTGGCTTCTCTTGTTGAGGAGCATGGGCTCTAGGCGCGCAGCCTTCAGTAGTTGCAGTGCACAGGCTCAGTAGTTGTGGCTCGCGGGCTCTAGAACGCAGGCTCAGTAGTTGTGGCGCACGGGCTTAGTTGCTCCACGGCATGTGGGACCTTCCCAGACCAGGGCTGGAACCCATGTCCCCTGCATTGGCAGGCAGATTCTCAACCACTGCGCCACCAGGGAAGCCCTCTTTTAGCTTTTAAGGGCCCACATAAGGGTTGTTGAGGATTGTAACCTTGACACTCAAAAGAGTTGGAAAAAGAAATCCCACAGACGTAAGATTGAGTCTCACCTGAGCATTTTAGTTATATACCTGGAAGCACTAGCCCATGTGTAGCTTTCTTTTTTATGTGCAGAAAATTGCTGCAGTCACTCTGAAATGAAGTCATTTAATCAGGAAGATCACCTTGAACACGGGAGGGGGGAGATCTGTGAGCTGGATTTAGGTTATGATCCCAAGTAATGGTTAAAAATTATGTATAATAAACTGGTCTGCCATACTGAATCCTACCTTATCTGAATCATTTTATACCTCCATTTAATTCCTTTCTACTGTAACCTTCTTGAAGTGACTCCGAGAGAGGATCTTTCTGTTTCCACATGCCCTTGGTGTTCAACATCCATCATCCTTTTCAGTATCTCCCAGCACATCACTTTGATTTAGACGCCACACAGAATGTTTTCCATGTGGTCCTTAAGGTAGAGGCCTCCTGACGGCACTGTGGACTGATGGCAAGTTAACTCATGGAATCTGACTGCTCAGAAAAAGAATCATGACAACTCAGACTTAGGAGGGACTATAATGTACAAATATCAATATGATTGTGGATGGTTTCTGCCAATGAGCCTATGCTTCTGTAAGGCTAATTTGGGAAATGGTTTCCTTGGCTGATTTACAGTCTTCCATAGAAGGGATGAGACTGACCCATGATTCTGGCTTTTTTCCCTCCATCCATGGCTGCATAGGTGGAGCTGTGTGAATATTCCTGGGTTCAAGGTTGTCTTCTTCTCTACCTAGGAATGTCATTGGTCAAATGGTTCTCTTGGTTGCATGCAGTTTATGGAGAGGGTTCTCATTGTTAGACTAAATAATGTCTACAGGGGGTGGAGTCAGTGGTCCCAGGTGACAAGGACTTCCCTTGGGGCAGACTTGTTTGGCTAAGTCATAAGAAGCATCGTTGCCTGTAATTACACTGTGTCTGTCAAACTTTGGTCAACTTGGTGTAGTTTGAAGGTCTTCAGAGAATTTTGCTGATTATCTTCATGTCTACTTTGGGAGCTTAGTGATCCCCTTTACCCTTTGTGGGAGATCTTTAATCCTTTAGAAGAGAAAGTTTCCTTTTGTGTTGGAGCTAAAGATATGTAGATTGGGAATAGGTATTTTCTTAATTTTCCTCTGATGGTTAAGAAACTGCACTGAGAGAATTTTAGTGGGATTGGCACTTTTTTTTTTTTTTTTTTTGTAGCTAAGATTGTGTGTTCCAACACTCTTAGAATTTCTCTCATCTTAGTAGCACATTTTTTTTTTTTTTTTTTTTTTTTTTTTTTGCGGTATGCGGGCCTCTCACTGTTGTGGCCTCTGCCATTGCGGAGCACAGGCTCCGGACGCGCAGGCCCAGCGGCCATGGCTCATAGGCCTAGCCGTTCCGCGGCATGTGGGATCTTCCAGGACTGGGGCACGAACCCATGTCCCCTGCATCGGCAGGCGGACTCTCAACCACTGCGCCACCAGGGAAGCCCAGTAGCACATTTTGAAAGGAACTACTCTTAGAAATCTACGATCTGAAACGATGGACTCATCAGGTATAATTGGAGACCCCCTCCCCCTTCTCTACCATGAACAGTCATCCAGTTCAGCCATCACTGACTGAGCACCATTTCCCTATCAGGCACCATTTTACCCAATTACCATCTGCCAATCTATGAAATCCTTTGGGTTGATTA
Organism: Mesoplodon bidens; assembly: GCF_964165515.1. NCBI lineage: Eukaryota > Metazoa > Chordata > Mammalia > Artiodactyla > Ziphiidae > Mesoplodon > Mesoplodon bidens. The sequence continues at coordinate 15,311,492 of NC_138173.1, read as the reverse complement.
GGCCATAATTCAAAGAAATTGGCCTGAACTGTACACCACCATGTTAATATTGTACTTCCTCAAGTATCTGGTACTTATAAATAGCAGGTATATCATTACTGTGTTGTTGGTGAATGTAGGATAAGTAGTAAAAATCTTGGGGGACTGACATTTTGGAATATGTACCAAATAAGAGTTGTCCCCAAAATGCTTTGGGTTCTGGTGGCATCATTGGACTATTACATAGTCAACTGAAGTGACTACTTGATAGATGACACCATTTAATTGTACATATATATTAGGTCCTTATATGCTTGATAATAAATTGGTTGTGTTACTTTAGAGTCACCACTCCTGTTAAATGTTTAATTGCCACTCTCCGTTAGCTTAGGCTTCTAATTACTTATTTTTTGGAAAGGTCACCTTTTTCTTTTAAAAACTCTATAGATTAATGTATTATTTGACTTTTTTGTGTGTGTGTGTGTGGTACGCGGACCTCTCACTGTTGTGGCCTCTCCTGTTGCGGAGCACAGGCTCCGGACGCGCAGGCTCAGCGGCCATGGATCACGGGCCCAGCTGCTCCACGGCATGTGGGATCTTCCCGGACCGGGGCATGAACCCGTGTCCCCTGCATCGGCAGGCGGACTCTCAACCACTGCGCCACCAGGGAAGCCCCCTATTATTTGACTTCAATATGCAAATGTAATATCCTTGAGTCTAGTCTATTAATTTAGAAACCCCAGGGGGTGGAGTGGGCAGTTAGTACACATTATTTTGGTTATCTTCTGTAGCTTGAAATCCATATCCTTTGTAGGTGGATGTAACTCTTGAAAACAGTCAAAAGTCATTCAGAATTAGGGTAAGGAAAAGAAAAGAGCAGCAGAGAGGAAACAAATGAGCATTCGTTGAATGTTGACTATTGGCAGAGCATTTTGTCAAGTACTTAATATACATCATGCATTTAAATCCTCTTAATAACTTTGCAAGATAACTATTTTTATTGTTTTTCTTTTTTTTAACCAGATCATGAAAACTGAGGCTCAGAGAGTTAACGTGGTTTGTTTAGGATTGTACACAGTGGCCAAGTCAGGGTTCAGACACATGTTTCTCTGTTGTGCACTTCTTACACTACGTAATGCTGTGCAGTAGTTTTGGTTAACATAGGTAAGGTGTGACTATAAGATAGTGAGGTGAAGCATTTCATTTTTTTTTTAATTAGTTTCTGCTTTATAACAAGTGAATCAGTCATACATGAAGCATTTCATTTTTTGATGTGTTACTGTTTCTGAAGAGTAATTATTATTTCCTTGTGTAAAACAAAAAAAAATCTGTAGGAAACATCAAAATTTAATGTTTTGAATTTCAAGGTAAATTTACATTTATTTACCTAAGTCTTATATTCACAATTATTTGTCCTAACATACCTCAAGTATTTATTTATAGTTCCTATTTAATATAGAAGAAATCCAATTCTAATGTTAACATTTAGTCTCAGTAGAGTTTCTGAAATGAATCATAATGAGGAAAGGTGGTTCAGATTTGTTGAATTTGAGTTTTGGGGATTTCAAGTGTATGCTTCCCCCCCACCCCGTTTCAGAATGTTAACACTTATATTAGTTTTATAAAGTGACTATAGCTTTTAAGTTTCTTAATAAAAGTTTTAAATGGACACATACAAAGTGTTACATGTTAAGTGAACAGATAAGTGTTGTATGTTATAAACCAAACCACAACCTGATTACTCCTGATTGTTACCATTAGTAGCTGCAGGAAAAAAACAGAAGCATGTTCCTAGAAATGTCAGCTTACCTGCAGAAGGTAATGGCAGCCCTACCTTTTTACCCACCACCAAGACACTTCTCCCTTAGTCTGCATTTCCAGCTTGCATTGTTTGGTGGACTTGGAGCCAGAGAGTTTCTTTTTGGAGCCTGTTTTGTATCAACTACAAGTGCACCAAAGGGAAGAGAAGCTTCATAGTTTGAATGGACCTGAAGCATTTGCAGAGATTCTCTAGTTGTGCCCGGGAGCAGCAGGAGAGGCCAAGCCTGGAGTGGTAGCCAGTTTTACTCTGTGACCTTGTGTGCGCTTCAAACATCCTAAGTGGCACAGAAATATGAACATAACTATTGATATATAGGTGCATACTGAGTAGTCTAAGTAGCAGATAGATATCAAAATACTGCATAATCCCAGAATTGCCTAGACTGCAGTTTTGCTAATTCTGTTATACAGACTGGTAGATACCCTTTACACACACATATTTGCATTTCCTCTTTCATGGAACGGAAGGGAGTGCCATGGCTGGTAAGGTGAAGTTCGTGGCCTCGCGCACTTTATCTTTTCTGTCTTCTCTCCTTTCCTTACCTTCCAGGATGCTGTCCCAGATCTGTGTACGTTTGAAGAGGTTATTTTAAGCACTTCGTTTTTACTCAGCCCTAGGAAGGGTCAGATATGACGAAAACCCTTCCTGGGTATTTGCTTTTGCAACATTAAAAAATAAATGCCTCGGTGCAAAAAGTATTTGACGATGCATGCTCACTGCAACAATGCACCACTGAATTCACAGTATTTCACTGATAAGGGGCAGCATGTGCTTTGCTTTTGGAAATCTGAAGAACTACTCAGAAAACAAGCGCTCATTACTCTGGTTACTACAGTTAATCCATGAACTTTACACGGCAAAAATGAAGAGTATAAGGGGGAGTACTTTTCTATGGAAAACTCAGCGCTTTTGATATTTATTTAAGCCAGAATAATCAGATGCTACAAAGAATTTCAGAGAGAGGGGAAAATATATTTCAGATCATCTTATTTCTTCTCCAAAAAAACCTTACACCCATGTAAGGTGTTTTTAATATTGAGGTTTTGAAGGTGTTGTCTTTTTCTGGTATTCTACTGTTACATAGTAAAATTGCAGGAGAAGATATTATTGAAAACTAAAGTAATTGCAGGGACATATTAAACCAAAGGGGTGAACAAAACAAGTTTAAAGTTTGTATGTAGAAATGAAAACTAAGGATAATTGGTAAGGTATTATAGTGGGCATTTTTCTTAAAATACATACCTCTACCGCAAATATTAATTTAGAAACATGAAACAGGCAGGTCAGCCTCTAACTCTTTAGTTAAAGGAAATGTAATACTGTGTCAAATAAACTGGCATTAGGATCCTAGTGGAGTGTGTGTTCAGCGTGTGTGTTTTTGTGTGTAGGGGTGTGCTTGTGATGAAAGGCTGTTTTGAGTTGTTGCATAAAGGAGTTTGATTTTGTGATTTTTAAAATGAATATTTATTTGGAGACCTCTTAGGGTAATGTAAAAGATGTATAATTCCTGTGTTTAATGAAATCTATTGTCAATGTACTAATAAACCTTGGTTTATAACATCTTGAATACTTGATCATTGAAAATTCAGAAAAAAAGTAAAAAAAAAAAGAAAGAATAAAGTGTGTTGGATTGAAATTAGTTTGTCTCTTAGGATTTTTGTTGTTTGAAGAGATGAAGAAGTAATGATGTCAGTGTTTTCTCCCACTATTAGACACAGGGGTTTGATGGGATTAAATGGGCCTCAACTTACTCTGGAAAATGGCAGTCATGCACTCCTTATGTAACTGATAACTCTGCCTTGAAGCCAAGTCTCCCACGTGGGAACTATTAAGACTGTAGTTTCAGAAGTCTGCAGTAGCACACTTTTCATTGAGTTAGCAAAGAGAATAATTTAAATATTTCACTTATCTATTTAAATTCAAACAGAATTTGGGGTTACAGAGCTATATGGCTTGAATATGGTTCGTGTTAGTCAGGATAGGCTAAGTTATGCTTAAATAACATGCCAACCCCCAAATCTCAGTGGCCTCATAGCACAAAAGTTTTTCTCATTTACGGGACATTTCTATGTGGGTCTGTTCCACAGAGTCCCTCAGGGACCCAGGCTGACGAGACTTCCTCATCTTGGAAGCTGCCCCATTTGGAACTTTCAGGGTTGGTTTTGGTTGCTGAGGCAAAGAGCCCAGGGAAAGGCAAAAGTCCTTTTCTTTTTCTCAGCCCGGAAGTGACACATGTCAAACTGCATTAGTCTGAACTAGTGCCACGTTCCTGCCTAACTGCTGGGATCCTGGGAGTGTCAGGGAGCAGAGGGTGGGCATTTGATGGGTATTTTTCTTTGCCACACTGTTGATCATGATAAGTTAAGGATAAAATTGGTAAACCAAGGGAAAGTCTCAAGCATAAAAAAGAATGATTTCCAAAGGAGTAAATATCAAAACTTGATCAACAAAACAGTTAAAGGCTCCCTTTCCCCAGTCTCTACTGAATAACAAGCTAGTCATTGCTCAAGGGGCCCAGGAGCTGGCCTGTGACTGGAGGAAGAACGTGTGGTCAGACCCCAACCATGGAGAGAAAGCCCTGGATTCTGAGCTCTTGTCTGACGACCAGCAGAGTTTTCTAAGTACACTGGCATCTAAAACTTTTGAGTGAGAGGCGGAAGGAGCGGAAGGAGCCATGGAAATAACAGCATGACTCACGGACTGAAGTGCAAAGTGGTTATATTTAGAAGCCAGCTTCGAGCACTCTATAGGCGGAAAGCAGGGCAATTGATTTCCATTTCTCACTCCATCACTCCCTTGCACACCTAAACTAAAAGGTCACGGTGGCCCGAGATACATGGATAATTGGAGAGAGTGTGTGCTTCTGTGCTGACTTCTGGGTAAAGCTTTCTTTTCCTCCATGTCTTCGTGCATTTAACCAGGGAGCCATTTATGTAAAAAGCAAATGGTAATCCCTGCCCAAACCTACCATCTTCTCTTCACTTATGTGTGCAATTTAAGCAAAAGGATTCTCTTGAATCTCTTCAGTATCGCACGCTTTCAAGGGAGATGCAGAGCCATTCTGGATTTTGTGCCATTTGAAGTGGACACATGAGAAAACGGTTTCTCTTTAAGAAATGAAGAGAGCAGAAAGGTTATGAAGGTGGCCACTCATCTTCCTTGCTTTAGCCCCAGACTTGGTAAAACCTCAGCATCTTAAGAGCTGTTAAAAAGCATCCAGTTCCTTTCTTCTTTTTAAAATGGTCAGCTAGGCAGAGGTGGCCTCTGTTGCTTCAGTGTAGCCAAAAAACATTTTTAATTGCACGGAGTCATTGGAAAGCAAGGAGATCAATATTCGGTGCTCACTCTTGAATTTAAACGTCAAAGTCTGATGCAATTCCAACTCATAATACCAATATACATCAGTGGAAAGCTAAACTGTTCTTTGGCCCGCTGGAGTGGCTAAGATCCTAGGCACTGAAGAAAGAGCGAAAACTTGCCATGGATCAAGTTCTAGATGTTTTCTTGTCGAAATGATAGTGCTGCTACTTTAGAAATCAATGTAAATGGCAGCTTTGCCAAGGGCCCAGGTCCTGGCGCCCAGCAAAGAGGTCTTTAGTTGCACTAGGGTGACACCTAATGGTCATTACGGAAAACACAGGCTGTAATCTCTCGGCCCTTTCAGTTCCTGGGTTTGATTTAGGAGCTCCTAGTGACCGGATACATATCGGGGTTGTACGGTGGATGACATCTCCTCTTTGGATGAAACCTTTTAGTGGTTGTGTCCACTCTAGCTCTGGGTCACCTGTGCTGTTGAGGCTAGGAGGTGAGGTAACGTGGGGGAGGAGGTTTGCGGCGGGGAGGAAGCAGATTCTGGAGTCCTGGGATGCCCACCTGTGCGGGGGCTAGAAACTCAGAACAGAAGGTAGACACCTTCACTCACCACTTCCTTTTGCCAGCAGAAAAGTGAAGCGACGCTGAGCGCAAAAAAACCTCAACATTTGTCGTTTCCTTGTCCCCCAACCCTCTGCAGTGCTTTCCCTAACACCAGGGAGCAGGACTAGGACACCCTAGTCCCACCAGGAGCAATCTAATGTTTGAAAGTCATTCTCTCTGCTTACTTCGTACAGCAACAGGTGCGCTATCAGCCCAAAGTATTAGGCTGCGGACGTCCCCAAAGTCCACCACACAACTTAGAGGAAGGTGAGTTGTCTAGATCAGCATGAACAGTAGGCATATTAGGTAAGTTTCTTGGTCAGAAATGGGGGAAGGAACCTATATGGGAAAAGAATCTTAAAAAGAGTGGTTACATGTATATCACTGTGCTGTACCACTGAAACTAACACAACACTGCAAATCAACTATACTCCAATAAACATTTATTAAAGGGACTTCCCTGGTGGCGCAGTGGTTAAGAATCCGCCAGCCAGTTCAGGGGACTCGCGTTCGAGCCCTGGTCCGGGAAGATCCCATGTGCCGCGGAGCAACTAAGCCCGTGTGCCACAGCTACTGAGTCTGCGCTCTACAGCCTGCGAGCCACAACTACTGAGACCGTGAGCCACAACTACTGAAGCCCGCGCGCCTAGAGCCCGTGCTCTGCAACAAGAGAAGCCACCGCAATGAGAAGCCCGTGCACCACAGTGAAGAGTAGCTCCCGCTCGCTGCAACTAGAGAAAGCCCACGCGCAGCAGTGAAGACCCAACGCAACCAAAAATAAATAAATTTATCTTAAACAATTGATTAAAAGATTGAAAAATTTATTAAAAAGAGAAATGGGGGAAAGAGCAAGGTACAAATGTGGCCAATTCTTCTCACTCCCTTGGCCCCAGACTTGGTACAACAGCAGTGTTTTCTTACCTGGGGGAGAGTGTAAAATGGACAAGATATCATGTCCAGGAAAGTTTACATGGAAGGAAAAGGTAAAATTTGAAAAGGTAGGGGAATGAAAGATGGATGAGATTAAGGTGGGGAATGGGATTATGGCCCAGGAGGGTAGATGAAAAGTTAGAGAAAAATTTAGACCTGGGAAGGTGCTACTTATCCAGGGGAAGCTGGTAGTGAGAGGGTGGTGGAGAGCGGAACAAGTGGGTGGATGGAAGGAGGAAGCTTCTGGAGGGGACAAAAATCACTGGAGATTTCTGAGCAGAAGGCTGAGGTCTGAGCCATGGCAGTGAGTATGGATGTGTTAGAGATGGAGGGGCAGGAGGTGGGAAAGGGGCTTAGGCAGCTCTGACAGCTTTTGCTTCAGCCTCTGTAGGAAGCCACAGAGGCCTAATAAACACTAGGGTATAAAGGAGGGAGGGAGTGAGGGAGGGAAGAATGGGGTTAAACAGAAAGAAAAGTGGCAAAGAAGTAGGGAGGGGAGGGAAAACAGGGAAGCAGGGAGGGGGAGAGGAGGAGAGGCAGGCAAGAGGCTTTTTCTAACATCACCCACCCTGCCCTTCAAGGGAGGGCACAAACCCGAAGAAGAGTTCCTGCCAGAACAGGTCACTGCTGTTAATATAAGGGAAAGGAACACTGAAAGCCACTTCTGTGAAGATGATAAAATACCAGAGGATCTGAAGATTAGAAAATTCAACCCTGTGTGTTAACTTTGTAGGTTTGTAACATTTACAAAAAATGTTTAAAATAATTTTTTATTTTTGTAAAAAAATAATTTTTTTATTCTATGAAAAAATAAATTTTTCATTTGAGTTGATTAAAAAAAAGAAAAAAGGAAGTCATGAGGCCTTAATGAACCAGGGTGGTGGACCATACTGAGGTATTAACTTCCTTAGGTATTTTAATTATCCATCAAAAATCTTTCTTTTCTTTAAAGTAAATTTTGAAAATCTCAAGCAGAACTGGACTAATTTAGGGGAATTGAGGACCTTCTTATATCTGAGATCAAATCAGCTCTAAAGCAAATCCTAAAAAAGAAGCATTTAAAAATCTTTTTTAGAAGGTCAACATGTGTAGGTATGTCTGGCTTGCGGTGGGAGTGTGAAAGTGTGAAGTATTCATTCCTTCTCTCTTAACCAAAGTTCCCTGCAGATGCTACCATCACAAGAATGGTTGTTTTTTTTTTTTTTTCTTTTTTTTTGGTGGTACCTTAGTTCCCCAACCAGGGATTGAATCTGGGCCACAGAAGTGAAAGCATTGAGTCCTAACCACTGGACTGCCAGGGAATTTCCAGGATTTTTTTAAAAAAAGAAGGCCGGGAGGAGCCTCAGAGATGATCTAATTTGCATATGGCAAATAGGTTTTGTCTTGCGTGCCAACACCAATTCAGCAGTGTTGATAGTAGCTGGCTGCATTGAGGATTCTAAGGATACAAATGCTCTGGCTTAACGGAGAATTGTCCCGAAGAATTAGCACTGTCTTCCCTGGGCACATTTTGGGAAAAGCAGCACATATGCTATGTATTTGCCATCCTTGATTCAAACCTCTTATTTTATAGTCAAAGAAGCTGTGTTTGAGAGGTTGTGTAACTTTTCCAAGCTCACACAGATAGGAGAAGCTAGAGTGTGCAGTGAAGTGAGTCTTGTCTAATTTCATGTCTGTTGTTCTCTCCACTATTCATTACCAGATGGGGTCCCACTGTGGCCTCTCTTTTCACTAATTTGGTGTGTGTGTGTGTGTGTGTGCGTGCACATGTGCGCCCATGGATCTTGGAATGGAGAAAGTGGAGAGGACTGGCCCTCACCTCTGCTAAATCTCTTTCTCTTCTAAATCCGTGGGGAATGCACAGATGGGAATCAGCTCAGCCCTTCTGGGCATCAGCTTCCTCAGGCATCAAATGAGACCCAGTGGCCAGCCAATCTCCAAGGGCCCTTCGAGATCTGAAATAGTCTCTCTCGTGCCCTTTACACAGAGTAGCTACTCCAGGAATAGTTATTGAACTACAATGGAATTCTCTCCAGGATAGCAGCATTTGGCCTATACACAATTTTTTTTTTTTTTTTTTTTTTTTTTTTTTTGCGGTACGCGGGCCTCTCACTGCTGTGGCCTCTCCCGTTGCGGAGCACAGGCTCCGGACGCGCAGGCTCAGCGGCCATGGCTCACGGGCCCAGCCGCTCCGCGGCATGTGGGATCTTCCCGGACCGGGGCACGAACCCGTGTCCCCCGCATCGGCAGGCAGACTCTCAACCACTGCGCCACCAGGGAAGCCCTGGCCTATTCACATTTTATAGGAAAGGAACAAGGAGGGAGGCACAGTGATGTGTCTTCGGACAACAGTATCTGGGATTCTTCTCTCGATGAAACTGTGGTGTTATGGACTGCACTGTGTCCCCTCGAAATTCATATATTGAAGCCCTACTCCCCTGTGTGACTATATCTGGAGAGAGGACCTTTAAAGAGGTAAAGTTAAACGAGGTCCTAAGGGTAGAGCCCTGAACCGACCTATATGACTAGTGCTTTTATCAGAAGAGATGGGTATGCACAGAGAAGAAGGCCATGTGAGGACACGGGAGAAAGTGGCCCTCTGCCGGCCAAGGAGAGAGGCCTCTCGAGAAACCAAACCTGCTGACAGCTTGGCTTTGGACTTCCGGCCTCCAGAACTGTGAGAAAATAAATTTCTGTTGTTTAAGCCACCCAGTCTGTGGTATTCTGTTATGGCAGCCCTACCAAACTAATACAGATGGTTTCCTTAATTATCCAAGGATGGAACTGGCGATCCCAAAGTCCTTTGCTTTTTTCCTTTATTATTAACCTTGTGAGCTCTGGACATTTCACAGATTGTTAGCATCTCTATCTGAAGGGGACAAAGCTCCTCAGGAGGTCTGGAGCAGAAGGAAGTGCATGGAATTTGTCAGTCAGAACACTTGAGCTTTTGGAAGGTGGCAAGGTCTCCACCAAAATTCATGGTCCCCAAAGAACCCAAATTTCCTTCAGAGGGGGTCGGGGGTCCTGTCCTCTTGCTTTTGAAAAACTACATTTTTGCTGCCCAGGACTGGCTACATGATTTGCGGGTTCAGTGAAAAATGGAAACATGGGGTCCCTTGTTCAAAGACGATTGAGTATCTCAAGATGGCGACAGTAGAGAAATTAACCCAGTGCTGGCCCTGTGCAGCTGCCCAGATGCCTGCCCAGGAAGCAGCCCTCAGGTTGCCTCTGCCACATCCCACCGGACAGCAATGAGGCAAATCCATGTGGAAATCATTAATCTGAGAGTGTTCTATAACACACTGACTTTGGATCAATTTTACAAGGCTAATGTTTAATCATGTATTGGTACATTGAGATCAGGACTCCAGTTTACTTGCAAGGAATGAGCATACCACAAAAACTTGGTTAAGTTCATTTCGCTGAAACAGGTAAAGTTTAAACACCTTTTATTTCAAGAAATAGTGCTTCTAGACTTTCCTGAAGCCAGAATTGTTCTATAAAAGTATCACAGAATATTACACAAGATTAAAAAACACAGTATGCTTCCTAATAACTTGAAACCTTTTTACAAAGCACATCATTCATGACCATAAATATGTTTCATCTGTCATTCAGCTGGTGACACACACATCTGATAAAGAGCTAGTTAATTTTAACATATGTACAGAGTCTATGATAAAGACTTAAAGTTATCAAAAGATTCAACTATAACATATTAAATTTTCTTTAAAAGCGTTCACCTTAAACACGTAAAGGAAACATAATTTACCTACGCGTTTGAATCATCTAAAAATAAAACAAAAATTACTGTTAAGCTAAAAAAAAAAACCTTCTTGGGAAGTTGGCTAGGATACTGGTAACTTTCAATGAGGTAATAATCCTTTTGCTGGTATTTAAACATCTAATACATGACAAGAATATTTTCAAGAACACAGAATTTCAAAAGCAGTTTTGAATTATGCTTTTAAAAAATCAGAACCTGGTGAAGGCCTTAAAAATAATCACACAACACATACGGTGCATTTAAATTATGAAACATTCATGAGTTTGTTTTACTGAAAAGAATTCCTTATGTAAATTCATAACTAGATATATTTTCTTAACACTTAAGCTTATTAGCCAAGTCAAGAAAACAAAACAAAGATGAAAAAAAAAGTCTGCAGTCCTTTTATGCTGTTAAGAAAATAATAAAAATTTAGCAATTTTAAGCATACGATGAACACTTTGAGGGTAGGCACAGAGTAAGCAGGCAATCTTTGTTTTGTTTATTTATTTTTACTGTCAACATCCTTAGCCATGCCTTTCTGCTAATCAGTTTTAGCAAGTAGAGGTAAAACACATGCATTATTTTCTGGCAAAAGCGTATGTTGGACAATATGTGATCCATACTGTGTGTCACCCTTGGGGGTCCCTTTTCCTTTGTCACACTGAGATCAAGCAGTGAGACTGACAAGTCTGGAAAAAAAATAAGACTAACCAAATAGACATGGCATTCCGATCTCAAAGTGCAAAATCACTGAGCTAAAAACGAGGGCCTTGAAAAATTCCAGTGGTTAAAAGTGAATCAAAACCACACTTCGCAGGCCGTGGAAAATGGATTGCAATTTCACCGAGGATGTCAAGTTTCAGAAACTCAGAAAGGCACAATTCTAGCCGTCTTGGTTGGATAACATTTATAGACTCATGTCCTTACAACTTTCAAAAGATAATACTGTTTTAGTATCCCCCAAACAAACAAAACCCCACAAATCCACCTGTCTTTCTACTCTGGTCAAAGAGCGACTTAGAACAGAGTCCCTGGGCGCGTACCGCTCGCATGCGCGCACTGACTTCTGCTGCACGGGTGTATCCGGGGGAGGACCCGGGGGAGTCTGGAATGTCGGTTGTCATGATTGCCTTTATTAGTTTACTAAGAAAACGTTAAAAAAAAATACTGTGTTTAGGGTAAGGTAACATGGCATCTAATCAGAGGAGAGTGGAAAGGAGGCACTGCCTCCCGGGCTCTGTAAGTCCCGCCTCCTGTGACTCTTCTCCACCTGGTCTGACCTCCTCTCTTGGCTGCAGGAGGAAATAGGCTGCTCCTACTGGTGGACGCTTTGATCCCGATGAATGGAGTCAACATCAGGATGCGTGGTAAGATGCAGCCGACCTTCAGAAGCATCTTCTCTTGGAGGACCATCCTGGGGAAGTCCCTTCTGGTGCCTGGGACCGGGCTGCACCAGCTCCGTCGTCGTGCCGTCGCCGCTGAAATCAGTTTCAAGAAGATTGATCCCTTCATGCTCCATCCACTTGTCAGTTTTATGATTTCTCCAGTGTTCAGAATTCAAACGATTAACTTCGGGCATGTCGTTATTCCATTCAAGTTTACTCTCTGGGCTGAAAGTTGGTCGGTTGGAATGCAGGGTGGGAAGGTCAGCTGGCAAGGTCAAAGGAGGTGCTTCCCCAACCCTACGCCTCGGGTCTTCATCTGACTCTGCTGGTGCCGAGAGCTCAGCAGACATAGCCAGGAACCCATCACTTTGAGCACTTTTAGTCATATTTGCTTTATCTTGCTCATGGTGACTGTTCAACAGTGCAAATACTCTATCTGCAGCCTTCAAGTAATTAGTCCAGTCAACCAGACTAAGTCTATAGTTTGGTCTGTCCTCGTAGATGCTTCCATTCACACTGTATAGATCCTCCAGGCCTTGCCAGTTGATGTCTGCAGTGAGACCGGGCTGACTAACCTTCCCATCCATCCCATAACTGTCCTCTGTGAAAAGAGATGAAGGTGGATCCTTAGTGGAGAAAATATTTCCTACTTATTGGCTAAATAACTTACATTGTTTTTGTGGTACAAGTCAATTTGAAATAAAACACTCAAAAGTATGTTTCCCTAGGAATTTGTTGTCAAGGAGGGGCCTAAGGTTACAAAAGTGACTGAATGATGATGAAATCTGGAAGGAAGATTGAACGAGTGAGAACTTCTATGACCAGGCTTGGTTGGTACTGGAAATACACTGGTATTGCCGGTCAGGGGGCTTATGTTTTACTCCTGGCTCTACTCAAGTCCCCTGTGCAATCAGGAAATCAAGTGAATGAGTCTCTCTGAGTCTTGGTCCCTCCTCTGCCACATGTGGGAATAGTTGTGTGACAAAACCTTTACTACTTATAGGGCTGCTGCATGAACGATGAATTTCAAAGTAATTTAATGTAATAGGCAACGCTTAGTAAGATATTTTTATTTTATATTCCCTGACACTCAGGGAATTTGAATGCAATTAAACTCTTCAAAGTAAATGGATCTATTTCTTTGATTGCTTTTTTGCCCTAAAAGTTCTATCCTTTAGATAAATCAATCATTGAGTGGTTTTTCACAGCATGCAAAGAATACACCAGCTTCCTCTCTCTCAGATTTTTCTACATCACTAAGATGACTATACCTCTGCAGAAGACAACAGCTTTTCTCTAGGTGCGCCCAAGAATGCAATGAACTACCCACAAAGCAATACAGATTAGCAGGAAGAGTGAGTGAAACTATACAAAGCCCACACCCTCAGTATAACCAGAAGATAGAGAATTCTAGAATCTTCAAATCACCTGTAAGTGAAAAAAAAGTTAACACCAAATCCCAGTAGAGCTGTATGTCACACTTTGGGCACCAGCCCTGGGAAGACTGTAGACAAGAGAAAAGAAGAAAGAGAGAATGAAGTCAAAAATGGATTTGAAACCATTGCTGGAAAGAATGTCAACCTGAAGTATAAAACACTGTAGAGTCTTGGTAAGTCGCGGTACTGACAATGAGGAAAAGACCTAGAAGGGCGCGTGAATCGAGGTGGCAGTCTTGAAGGGCATCATTTCAGGGAGAAAAGGATACAAAGGAAGAGAGAAACAGCCTTTGGAAACTGGCGATAAAGGAAAAAGGAAGCCAAAAGGGGGAAATGTCAGGTCCTGCAAGAAAAAGAGAGAAACAAAGAAATTCGAGGACACACAACCTCTTACAATCCCATCCCCCGATCATAAGAAAATAAAAAAGTAAAAAGAAAGTATACTTGGTTACACAGAACAGGATCTTCTTAAACTAGACATCTTGTAAATACTTGAAGTCCATGAAATTAATAGAAGCAGTCTAAATATAAACAATATTATAAGAGAAAATAAAAAATAAGAATAAAAAGTCTACCATCTTATGAAAATGCCCCTGCCAAAATAAACCGTAAAGTGAAGAAAACCACAACGTAACACTGCTAAGTAAATTGAATCTTCTCAATCAAGCATCCAAGGATGTAAAAATCACCTTAAATCAGAAATTAAAGTAGGAACCAAGGATCATATATTCAGTCAAGCTCTCCTTCAAGTATCAAGGCTACAGAAAAACAGATTCAAACATGTAAGGGTGCAGAGAATACTGCACACATCAGCTCATCTTGAGCAGTCTCCTAGAGGATGAGTCTCATTCAACCAAGAAATCACTGGGGAAACTTCAGCAAAAGGATTGATGGTGAGCACTTAACACATTTATCAGATCCAGGAGTAAACCAAAATTAATGAGGTAGAGAACAGAAAAAAATGGCATATCTAATTAATAATCAAAATCCTGGTTCTTTAAAAAAAAGGATCAAAACAGGTAGTCATTAGCTTACCTAATTAAGAAAAAGGGGAGAAATTTCAAATATACAAAACAGAAAATGACAAGGGAGAAATAATCATTGAAATATACAAAATTTAAAACACAAGCAACTATGTTGCAGACATTAAAGTGAACAGATTGGAAAACCTAAATGAAACACATAACTGTCTAGGAAAACACATTGTATTGAAATTGACCCAGTAGAGATAGAAAGCTTACACAGAACAATTTCCAAAGAAGGAAAAGAAAGGTTTATAACCTTTATATAAGTTTATAAGAACTACTATAGGAAATTTCTATCAGTCTTGTAAGAATTACACTACAAAGAAGCACCAGGTCTCTATGATTTCACAGGAGAATTTTACTAAACCTTCAAGGAAAAGAGAATCTCAATGCTCTGAAATCTGTTCCAGAGCATAGAAGATCAAAGAAAACCTTCAAACGTTTTACGAAGCAAGTATAACATTGTTAGCTGTGGTAGGCAGAATAGTGGATTCAACCCCGGCAAAGATGTCCACATCCTAATCCCTGGAAACTGGGTATGTTGCCTTACATGGCAAAATGGACTTTGCAGAGGCGAATTAAGTTATGGATTTTGAGATTGTCGGGGGGGTTATCCTGGAGCAGCCAGGTGGGGCTGATGTAATCCCAAAGGTCCTTTTTAGAAAAAAGGGAGGCAGGAGAGTCAGAGAAAATGTGACCTTGGAAGCAAAGGGGAGTGTATGTTGGCGGGAGTGGGGTAGAGGTAGGTATTGAGATTTGAAGACACTACATTTTCAGCTTTGAAGATGGAGGAAAGGGCCATGAACAAGGAATGCAGGCAGCTTCTAGAAGCTGGAAAAAGCAAGGAAATGGAGCCCCCAGAAGGAACGTAGACCAGCTGATACCTTGATTTTAGCCCAGTAAAACCCATTTCAGACTTCTGACTTCTAGAAATGTCAGAGAATAAATCTGTGTTGCTTTAAGGCACTGGGGTAATTAGTTATAAGAGTAATAGGAAACCAGTACAATACCTAAAAAGAGAACGTTAGCATAAACAAAAAGACAATTTCAGACTGAAATCATTTATTAAGATGATGCAAAAATCCTAAATATTAGTGAAGAGAATTCACTATTATATTAAGAAAGTAACACATGATGACCTACTGCAATTTATTCCGGAAATGGAAAGTTGGTTCATTCTTAGCAAGTCTATTAATACAATATACCATATTAGTAGATCTAAAGAGAAAAATGATCTGTGTATATCCATAGATGCTGAAAAGGCTTTTGACAAATTCAACACTCATTATTGATAAAACCTAAAAAAAGAATTGATGGCTATTTCCCTAACATAACAAAAATGTAAATATCTTGGTCTTAAACATGCTTCTCACTTCATGGGGAAATCCTGAAAGTCTTTTCATTAAGAACAGGGACAAGTTCACATTGTACTGAAAGCATTAGTTTATCCAATTAGATAAATCAATCAGAGACACACAAGTGGGAAAAGAAGCAAGGCTATCTCTACTTGCAAATGTATGGTAGTGTATCTGGAAAATCCAAGAAAACCCATGACAAAGTTAACTCAAAAAAAAATTCTTTTAAGTAGCAGGATGTAAAGTTAATATACAGAAACCAACAGGCCTCCTATACACAAACAATAATCAAGTAGAGGTTTTAATGATGGAGGAAAACCCTATTTAAAATAGTAACAAAGAAGATAAAGTACTTATAAATAAACTTAATAAGAATGTGCAAAACCTTTAAGAAAATACTTTTAAAAGCTCCTGAAAGACCCATAAGTATACTTAGCCAGATGGAAAGATGTCCTTTGCTCTTGGATAGAAGACTCAGCATCATAAAGATATAAATTCTTCCCAATAGCTAATACTTTATAATAACTATAAATGGAGTATAACCTTTAAAAATTGTGAATCACTAAAATGTACACCTGAAACTTACATAATATTGTATATCAACTAAACTTCAATAAAAAATAAAGAATTCTTCCTGATAATTCTTTCAGAAATCAGACAGAAAAATGGTCAAAGACATAACCAGATAATATACAAAATATGTAAAATGTCCTTTGTACTTTCAAAAATATGTTCAACTCTGCTCATAATAAGAGCAATACAAATTAAAACCATACTGAGATACCCTTTCTTTCTTATTTGATTGGAAAAAAAATTTAAAAGCCTGACAGCTGTCAAAAGCAAACACTGTCATACATTGATGATGGGAATGTAACCCTTATGGAAGACAATTTGGCAATATTTAATACATCCACCTATGCATTTACCTGTTGATACAGTAATCCCATCAATTCATGACTAGGAATTTACTCTGAAGATATTCTCAACAACATGAAATTATACTTGCACAAGGCCCTTTATTGCAGTACTATTTGTAACTGTAAAACATGAAAATAACTGAATAATACATAAAAGAACAGTTGAATAAATTATGCTTTTTGAAGTTTTGACTTTGGAGCTAGGTGAAGGCATTACATACTAAAAACCAAAATCAAATGAATAATGATGAAGATAAAAAGAACCTAAAATGGAATACAAACAAATAAACAAACCTTACTTTATTTCAAATGAATAACATAACCACAGTAAAAGAGGGCGGGGCACAGAACAAGCCCAGATAACTTTGAACATAGCACTGTTTTTTTGTTCATCAAAAGAGAAACAATTGAAAAACACACTGAACTCCAGACAGCAGGTCTGTTTTTGCAGTAGTGTGATTTAGCAATTCTGAAATTGCTCTCTGTGTACCGCAGCATTTAACAAATGACTTAATCCACCGGGGATAATGGAAACTGGATTTCAGTGCCTACCTGTCCCTCCACGGCACACTTCTTTTCAGGGTGCAAACTGCGCAGCAGCACCCAGGGGTCCTGGTCCTGACCCACACCTTTAACAGCCCTGACACAGGTCCCCTCTTCGTCTTAGGAAGCCGACCTCACCTCCAGCCCCTTGAACTCCAAACCCTGGAGTTGACCCATCTCTTGGTCAGAAAAGTCCAACAGTGCTAGCAAGGCAGCTTGAAAAGAAAACGGAGCCCTGAGATGTGACTGAGAGAAGAGACCCAGGGGCAGCTTCCTTAGGACAACACAGAGCAGGGCAGTGAAGGCTGTGTTTTTCCTTTCTGATCTCAAGAGGTTTGGATGGTTCAGAAAATGCATTTGTGTGCTGAACTCTGGGCCGACAATGAGTGATGATGGAGATGGTGCTGGTGTTGATGAATATCTTTTTGTGTTTCTTATAAAATACAGTAGCATTCTTTTATCACTTATTACCCCCTTTCACATACTGCTTTCTTTTTTTTTTTTTTTTTTGCTATGCGGGCCTCTCACTGTTGTGGCCTCTCCCGTTGCGGAGCACAGGCTCCGGACGCGCAGGCTCAGCGGCCATGGCTCACGGGCGCAGCCGCTCCGCGGCATGTGGGATCCTCCCGGACTGGGGCACGAACCCGTGTCCCCTGCATCGGCAGGCGGACTCTCAACTACTCGCCACCAGGGAAGCCCCGACATACCGCTTTCTTCATGTGAATGTTTTGTGCCCCCATATTATACCTTACTAAGAATACCCATCATCATTGGGGCTTGCTATATGTTAGGCTCTGTTCTCAGCTTCTGACTAGTGAGGCTGGGATTTGAACCCAAGGCAGGCTGGCTTCAGTGTCTGTGCTCTAACCACAGTACTGTGCAGCCTCTAACACACAGCTACACCACCCATAACTGTCTACAAGGAACGCACTGTGGCCACAGGGGCAAATGAATCAAAAGAAGCAAAAGCGGTTCCTTAAAAACTAAAGGATCCAGTGATCCCATTCCTGGGCATATATTCGGAGAAAACTCTAATTCGAAAAAATACATGCACCCCCATATTCATAGCAACACTATTTACAATAGCCAAGACATGGAAGCAACCTAAATGTCCATCGACAGAGGAATGGATAAAGAAGATATGGTACCTTTATACAATAGAATACTACTCAGCCATAAAAAAGAGTGAAATAATGCCATTTGCAGCAACATGGATGGGCCTAGAGATTATCATACTAAGTGAAGTAAGTCAGATAGAGAAAGTCAAATACCATAAGATATCACTTATATGTGAAATCTAAAAAAGATACAAATGAACTTATTTACAAAACAGGAACAGACTCACAGACATAGAAAACAAACTTATGGTTACCAAATGGGAAAGACGGAGGGGAGGGATAAATTAGGAGTATGGAATTAACAGAAACACACTACTATATATAAAATAGATAATCAACAGGACCTACTGTGTAGCACAGGGGACTCTACTTAATATTCTGTAATAACCTATATGGGAAAAGAATCTGAAAGAGAATATATGTATATGTATATACATGTATAAAACTGAAGCACTTTGCTGTACACCAGAAACTAACACAGCATTGTAAACCAACTATACTTCAATACAAAGAAAAAGTCGACTTTACATTTGGAAAAAACAAAAAAGCAAAAGCAATGTGGACAGCAGCACGGTCGCTGAGGGTGGGCACGACGTGGCCTGCTGGCCTGCAGGGCGTGGGACAAAAGGGGCAGGAAGCAGCCATGCCAGCCTTAGGCTGCCAAGAAGTGACCTCGACAGCCAGCAGCTCATCAAAGGGCAGAGGCATCAGCTTTCACAGGCAATGGGAAAAATAAACACCCCATCAACCTGTGGATCCAATTCTACTTTGCAACACAGAACTTATTACTTTCAACTCAAGCCAGCAATTATTTCCTGAGTAGAATGGGGGCCACTTTACTGAGCTGTGTCCCTACTCTGAGCTTGTCCTAACCGGGAAAATGACCAGTGGGAATAAGCAAAGCATTTCAGCTGCCCCGCCTCATGGACCTCCCACGCCAGAAAAAAAAAGGAAATTGAACAGGGAACAGACTGGCTTTTAAAAGGCCTTCTAAATAAGCCTAAGGATTAATTTTCAAAAATTCACAAAACTGAAGGTAGTTTACAAACTCTTCTGTAGTCAGTCTCGTACAAAGTCCCTTTTCTAAAATATTCTTGAATTTTCAAATTCCAAATTCTTCAGGTGTGATTGTTCTCATTTTTCTCAAAGGCTTTTGTAATCAAATTGCATGATTCAAAATGCATTTTAATTAGTTTTCTAAAATAAATAAATAAATAAATAAAAACTTAAAGAATCGAAGCTTCCAAAAACCCATTAGCGGTACCGTCACGGGAGGGCTGTGGACTGGTAAACTGGGATGGCAGTTTTTTCAGCATTTCCACATCTGTTGCCTTTCAATCCAACAGGATGCAATGGACAGGGGAGGCCACATCAAGCACTGCCTTTGGGTGCCCAGTGAGAGCCCAGGTCTGACAGGTCGATGCCCTCCTGTTTCATCATTTCCTGCCTACAACATGGATAGCAGCTGAAAGGTAGTTTGCCTCATGGATTATGAAATGGTGGAGTCTGAAAACGTCAGTCATTCTGAGTTAAAAAGGATCCTTGGGGGGCTTCCCTGGTGATGCAGTGCTTAAGAATCCGCCTGCCAATGCAGGGGACATGGGTTCGAGCCCTGGTCTGGGAAGATCCCACATGCCGCAGAGCAACTAAGCCCGTGCGCCGCAACTACTGAACCTGCGTGCTACATTCTGTGTGCCTAGAGCCCGGACACCACATCGAAGAGTAGCCCCCACTCGCCGCAACTAGAGAAAGCCCGCGAGCTGCAATGAAGACCCAATGCAGGCAAATAAATAAATTTATTTAAAAAAAAAGATCCTTGGATTTGTCCATTGGTAAGGAATTTAGAAGAAAAAAAAAAACAGGTAACACGAGGTTACCCTGCACACACACTTTCACTTGCCACATTACCAGGGAAGGGACGCCATGCCCTCAACAACTAAAGCTACCAAGGGTTTGCCCAAACGACCCCAGAAATGATGGATTTGGCCCCGTTTAGTGATGGTGGTGACAGGGATCAGGGTAGGGGGAGTCCCAGATGCCCGTCCTTTATTCATGACTGGAGTGCAGTTAGCCATTCTTCATCTCAAAGCGGTCCAAGGATGGCTTGGTGAAGAAGAACTCTCTTCCTCAGCTCTGACCAGACTTGTGTCTTAAATAACCTGTTAATACCCTTTTACCTCTGTCATGATAGAAATAAAAGAGGGCCAGATGGAAAATCCCACAGCTGTAGAATTGAGTGCATCATAAAATAACTGTTAAGTCAATATCTAGTGTGAGGTCCACTTAAAATGCCCCACTTCAGAAATGTCTTAACAGGACCCCCGGGAAGCAGGCAGATCAGTCCTGGTGTGTGAGATGTTACCGCGTCAGCCCATAGCCTGGGGGAGACCCGCGTAAGAGGGGGCTGTCCTGCTCTGTCTTACGTGTGCCGGTGCGGGGTACGCAGGGTGGGTGTGGGGTACGCAGGGTGGGTGTGGGGTACGCAGGGTGGGCGTGGAGGCAGGGTGAGGAAAGGAAAGAAGAAAGACAAGAGGGAAGAGAAAAAGAAGAGACAGAGAGACCGTTATCAAGGATCCTCAAAAGTCCAGCTTCCTTTGTCTTGTCTGTTTGCTTACACCTTCCCCGCCATCATTCAGCTTCTCATGGGACCAATGAACTGCCCTCTGAAAGGAGGAACCTGAGACCACAGCTCAGGAGGCTGGAGGAAGGGCAGGGCGGCCACCAGGGTGCCCTGGACGGGCGATAGTATTCTATTGCTTTAAGACAGTATCAAGATGGGTGACACCAGTGAGGTCCATGTTCCTTTGATGAAAGTGTTTCTCCCAAGAGGATTCGTGAACTAAGGCAGCGACACATCTGTGCCTCAGTTTCCCCTCAGTAAGGTGGTAAGGACAGACCCCTCCTGCCCCACACGGCATGTTTCTGACAGACCTGCTTGGAGTAGAAGTTTCTGTGCAAGGGCTGACACGGCCGCCAGGCGTTCTGGGTCCCCCTCCCCGACCCCGGAGCACAGGGAGGTGGTGGATGGGGGGCTGGAGGGGATAAGAGGACTGGGCTGAGGGCTGTTCATCCAGCTTTCATGTGTCAGGCACTATTGTCTCCAGGCTGTGCTGAGGCCTTTCTGCGAATCTTGATTCCAGACACCCTGACCCCGACTCTCACACTTCCTATTCACTCACCACCACCCAGCAAAGCTTCTGAGCCCCATCACGGCTGCTTTCACCACCCAAGTTAATTAAGGACCGTGAACAAGGAAACGCCTTCTCTCTGTTCCAACTTCAGCTCTAGCGTGCTCTTAAAATTCCCGTGACTCCTTTTGTGATTTTGACTTCATAAAATCTCTACCTCATCTCTGTGAAGCCTCTCCACCAAATCAACGTGTAAGCACCACCAGGAAAATAATTCTCCCCCCTTCTCCCCAGGGCTCCTGAAGGTCATTCTGTTTTCTCCCTCCTCACCTCATTCCGTGCTTAAAAGCACCATCCAACAAGCGATCAAGCACGGGACTGAGTGAATGCTCTGAGAGACATCTTGTTGTGACAATGAGTTGATTTAAAAGCAAAATGACAGATCTGCCCCCAGGGACACAAGACATGGAGAAAGCTGTTAGAACATGCATGCACCCCCAAGCTACGCTCTGTGCGACAAGGTGAGAAACAGAAATGAGTTAAAATGGCTGGATCATGCAATGGCTGGGAAGGAAGCTGCCGGGGAGAATAAAAAAGTGTGAATACCTGTGCAGGTCATAGCTTCCTCCATCTTTATTTCCTGATATAGGAAAATATAAGAGTAATTTATGTTAGCTTTACAACTCATAAAACCACCCTCCACTATGCCATGTTCCATGCACAACATCTAAACCCTAGAAAGAAATATATCGTGTGAAATACAGACAGTGCCGGAGTCCAACTGAGCTTTTCTATTAGACAGGTTCAAAATGAGGATGGAAAGCTATAAATAAAAAGGTTTAAGATAAAACGTATCAGACTTCACATGAAAAATGGGTGAGGGTGAGATAGGAAAGCCCATTTCAAAGTGATAAAACGGTACTTCCCAGAGTCCATGTAAGTCTCAGGAATAGTTAACTTTTGGTTATTTTAGACAAAACACTTGGAAAAAAGGGCCAAGAATCAGCTCCCTCAGGAAGCGTCTAGAAGGTGGACAGGACTACTTGAAGCGTAACGGTAACAAGAGGCTCTGCCTGGCGTGTCGTTCACCACTTAGAGACTCTATCAGGTTTCACTAAGTGGAGCTGCTATGTCATCACCAGCAGGAGTGCTATGTTCTTCAGGGGAGAAATATCCGGGTGTAATATTTCTAGTGCCTCTAATGCTTGTTTCAACTTCCAGGCCTTAGGGGGCTTTTTGGGGGGTAAAATTTGAGGCAAAGGTCAACAGATAAGCAGGATATCTGAAAAGATTTAAGCTAAGTGGAGTCAGTGACCAAAAGACCTGGCTGGACTCTTCTGGCTGGCAATGAATTCCAATAACGTTTTAACTGAGGGGTGGTGACTGACAGCTGTGATGGGACCGCCCACAGGATTTAGAATTTCCTCTGGGATTCGCAGCTTGAATGCCGTGAGGACCCTATAATGGTGGAAATGACAGGTGACGATGCTGATCATTTCAGGATGCGCCACTGCCCCCCCCCCACCGAGTCCCCCATCAAGGTTCATGGCCTGGGGAGCTGCTTACTTTTATTGCTGGTTCTGCAGGGGACCCACAGAGACACAGGCCCTTAAGGGCACTGAGAAAACTCAGTTGCCCAACAGAGGGTTTTTGCAAATTGCTCCCCACTGCCTTTGGGTCTAGCTTTTCACCCTTTTGGGGTTGGCATGCTGTGCCCTTGGCCAGCCTCAGCTCTTTCTCCTTCTTCCTATGGACAGCTGACATTTACATTTCCACAGGAATTATGAGAAAATAAGTATTCTCATTAACCAGGAAAGAGCTGGGACGGACACTGAAAAGAGCTGCATCTCCATGAGCCAGAGGAGAAATGAGTTTAACATTGCAGACAGAAGAAATCTAATTCAATGTGTCATGGGCAGGGATCCAACTGGGGGAGCTCCAAACTCTGAGAAGCAGAAATAGGGCATTGTGTGTTTCCATCCCAATTCTCTTTAAAAAAAATAGGATATCCTAGTTGACCTAGAGTATATCTTATGACTGTTGACATCCATAACAAATAAACCCCCAGTGCTTTCATCCCATTTTCCAGTGGATGCTTCCATCAGGAATTGAGGTTTACTAAGAGAATGAATCTTTGGGAGAGATGGAATGAAACGCTCACCAAATCTTTGGGGGTATTGAATTCTTCATTAGTGCACCCAGAGCTAAATTAGAGAACAAGATATGTTTGGAATTGCCTGGAAAGTTTCCCCTGTAAGGATCCCAAACTAGACGTTTCTATGTCTTCTATCCCCAACTATATGTTTTAAAGGGAGAAAACTTGACAACAGAAAGAATTTTCCAGGTACTATGGGACAAAAAAAGTTTTTTTCCTTACCAACTTCTAGGCCCTTAGGTCTTGGGTTGCACTGCTTATACCCTTGACAGCTCCTGAGTTCCATCAGCTGCATGTGTAGCTGATTCAAAACGCCCCGTTCTATTGTGTGCACGGTGTTTGTGAGCTGCGGATGAAGCGGCCAGGACAGTGTCTTTAAGCTCACGTTCTGCTTACTCCATTTTCAATAAGCTTCATAAAATGAAAACATATTGACTTACCTGATAAGGATCAGTATTCATATCAAAATACTCCAAAAAGCCAGTGGCGAACTCACAGAAAAGAAAATTATGCGTGTCATTAACCGTCCGCAAACACCAGTAGGTGTTATTGTTAGAACTCGTGCAAGCACAGAAAGAGCCCACTGTTGGTAAGAAAGAAAAACAAAACAAAAAGAATGAGAAAACCCAGGAGCCTAGCCATTCCAGCGCTTCCTTATCTTTACATTTCAAAGTTCACATTTTCTTTCTTGCCAATACTGTGTGTGTAGACGTTAAAAACAACTACATTTCTCCCCCTCTCTATACAAATTTGCTGTGAGATTAGGTGAAGATGCAAAAAAAACCAATGGCAACCTGGGAGGGTAGTTATAGGCTGAAGGCAAAGGTGAAGTGTCAGGCTCTTTCGTTTGCTGTCCCCTTAGCTCTGTGGGGCACTGTCTCCAAAACAGGGTGACTGAGTGGAGAACGGGAAGGAAAGTATCGGAACTCCTATTTATGGTTGTTTTAATTTTTTTAAAAAAAGGGAAAAAATGGTTACTTAATAAAAAGATGGACCCAGTGCCTTAGCTTGCTCTGAATGTCAGATGGTCGCGTGTCACAAATGGTGCCTGGAAAGAGAGGGGATTCTGCAGTGTGGATGGGTCTGGAGGAGGCTTGAGCACAGTTCAGTGGATTTAAGGATGTCAAAATTTGTGACCTTGCAGATCTCTACAACATTTGAACATGAGATGGACTGTTACCATGAACATCTTTTGTACCACGCAGAGGTCCACTGGTTAACTTGTAGAAAGTACGCGAAAGACCGGTCAAATGAAAGCTTCTGCTACTCCCTCTCCCTGGGGTGCTGTACCCCCAACCCCTGTTCACATGATTCCTTCTCTCCATGCCTTAGGTTTCAGCTTCAATTTCACCTCTTCAGAAAGGCCCTTTATCCCTACCCTCTCTAAAAGGGACCCTCTTAAAAACTTTGATCACTGTTTCCTTCACAGCATTATTACAACTTGTAATTATTTTATTGATTTCATTTAGTTTCTTTCTTTACCCGCTTTTGGAATATAAGTGTCTTGAGGGCAGAGAAGGAGGTATGTCTCGCTCATCGTGTGTCTCCCGTGCTTGGCCCAGAGCCTGATGGAGAACAGATCCTCAGCAAGCTCTGTGACCCTCAGATCCCCACATTCAAAGTTAAAGCGAGGCCTTTAAGAGTTTACTCAGCCTCGAATATGTAAACATCATGTAAACATACATGTAAACATAGACCCTGAAATCAAGATGCACCAAAACGGAAAGAAAAACAAAAATGATCACACATAGGCCCTAGGTCTCCCCAAGAATGGTCTCTGGTTTCCTGGGAGTCTCCAAATCCCAGTTTGAGAAACACTGACCTGGACTTCAAGGGCAAGTCTCCATGCACTTGAAATAAAGCAGAAATGAAATATATCTGGGACAAAATTGTTCATCCATCTATTTAGTTACTTAGGGACAAAGCAGTCTTGCTGGGCCAGAAGTCTGTCAGGGGCTGGGTACTCTGTGAAATATCACCAGGAGAAAAACCCACGGAGAGCTGGGCATTTTCAAACACAACGTCAAAATAAAAATTTCTAAAGAAAAAAGTAACTTTGGGCAAAATGATTCTAGTTGTCAGTATAGACAATGATATGATGCTTTAATCTAGAATCTTTCTAGATTCCTGGTTTCAAGCTGCTGAATTCCTAGTCTAAGTAACTGTGCCCGAGCTGCTGGCTGTGGGGATGGTGGCGGGAAGTGGCAGTTAGATGGGGCAACTCACGGTTCCAGAACGGCGCCGTCTGCCAGTGGTTGTTGTCATGCGTGAAGCAGGTGAGGCCAGGAAGGCTGCACTCCTCACCCTTCCGCTGTCGTTTCTTCTCTTTCCTCTCTTTCCTCCTCCTGCGGTTCTCCTTGAAAAGCTGCAGTTTGCTGTCTACTTCTTGAGCAGCTTCTCTATTCCAATATAAGGGACTTTTTAATGATCAGAAAGCACTTTCTCAAGTAAAAATACGATTGTGGCTGTGAATCGCACACACATATTTAGGCACAAGATGGTAGACACACGATAATAGATGGCCTTACTTTTTCAGAGGGCCTCGAAACACAAAATATAAGCAGCAATGTTGAAGACAAACTCATGAAATGACAACGCTCCTAGAATTGTACTGAATCTTAACAGGATTGACATTTTCTTCCTATTGACATGCAAACATTGATGGAAATAAATGTCAATGTGAATCAGTAGATCCTGTTGGCCATGCCCTTGGCAGGTGGCTTAACGTCCTGGTGGCCCAGTATCTATCGGCCATGAAGTCAATGATTGGTCAGATTAGATGACTTGAATTAGGTTTCTAAAATTCTCTGGACAAATCCTACAAAATAGGCTTGGAAAGAATTAAAAAAAAAAATTTTTTTTATTATCTTGATCTTTCCACAAAGGGCTCAAATTTTGTTGAGGCTCAAACATTAAATTCCCTTCACACGCACATTTTACGATTATTTTAAAAAGATGTCTTTTTCTTCCAACGTATAGAATTCAACACAATTGCACGCTGCTCTGCAGAACACACGGACCTAGTTCAGCGAGTCCACGTCTCCTAATCACTGTCCACAGAAAGCAGTGTATGGGGACAAGCTAGATACCAGCCGATACACCAGCAGAGAGCACACACGCAATTAGAGCAGAACTTCAAATGATGCCCCCTCCTGGGATTCCCAAAATATCGATTGCCATGGTCCCTTGGCAAGACGTGGGCTTGTTTTCAACTTCTTGAGCTAATGCCCTCCCAGTTGCATCTACTTTTCTTAAGCAGCACCACTTGGAACACAGGAGGCCCAGCAGCCTTTCAGAAAGGCCCCGCAAAAAGTCCTTCACTTCCAGCAAATGTGGCAAACAGTTACTTACTTGAATGGGTGAAGGTGGCTCTTTAATTTCTCTTGCTTTTTCACACCTTTCTCTTTGTTGTAATAGCTGCGGGCAAGAAGGTTGAAAAGTGAGTCTTCATAATCGTGCATTTGATCGAACAGTTGATTTATAAAATGGAAGCAAAATACAAGGTAGGCAGTTATTTTGTTGTATGTAACAATCTTAAGTTAATGGGACTTTTTTTTAAAGCTTCTGCTTAGGTTTATGACATGTGTCATTTGACATAAATGGTTTAGATCATTACAATATATGATATCAATGTATTAAGCTTTCTATTGGTAAAAGAGAGAAACAAGCCTAGTGTGCGTCACTGCAGCTTGTGTGAAAATGAGACCACGGATGGACACACACACACCTCTGTTTATTGCAGCCACACTCCTCAGGTTTCCTTCTCTTTAGATGTCCTCTCACCTCTCTTAAATTCTTAATTTTATCTTGCAAAGCCTCAATCTGGAAAACACGCATGTCGACAGTGGCATTTTAAGATCAAAATTTTCTATACAGAGCATCTTTCCTTCCACCCTATTTTCTGTGTTCCACAATTACAGCTATTCATCTGAGGTGATAATTAATTTGGAAACAAGCCGGGCATAGAATATGTCTACCTCTATATTCCAACCAATGTGTTATAATAAACAGTAACAGCTGGCTCTTCTATAATTGAATCATTTTGCTCACAGAGATTTCAAGAGGTCATGCTTTTTTCACCTTCTATTTTGTTTTCAGTCAGGGCTATCACTGTATCACTGCAGAAGCAGAAGCAGCTTGTTCTTCTATTCTTCACATAATTATAAAAAAGATGAGTGTACACAGCAGGGCTGGCAAGTGGAGTGTGCTTTGGGAATATACCTTCCAATTACATGGCCATGACTCACCTCTTTATCAATGTATGCCTTGTGGTCCTTCCAGGCTCTGGCTGACTGATAAAGTTCCCTCTCACAATGGATTGTATCATTTGGAAGAATAAAGCATCTGCAAAACCCAAGCACACGACATCAGAAATAGGTTTCTATTCTAATATTAAAAAGCATTAAAAATAGCCAAGGGAGCTTCATTATCCTCTATACCGGAGGTCCCCAACCCCCAGGCCATGGACTGGTAGTGGTCCGCGGCCTGTTAGGATCTGGGTGGCACAGCAGGAGGTGCACGGCGGGCAAGCGAGTGAAGCTTCATCTGCCTCTCCCCATCTCTTCCCATGGCTCGTAGTACCGCCTAGACCATCCCCTGCTCCCTCCCCGCCCATGTAGAAAAACTGTCTTCCATGAAACCGGTTCCTGGTGCCAAAAACGTTGGGGACTGCTGCTCTAACTGCTTAATTTGGATGCAAGCAGTTACCTGGAGCTACAGACAAGGATACGTGGCAATGTTTCCTGGCTACTGGTGAGGACAGAGGATGGTATCAGAGAGACGTCACCACGAAGGTCAAGGCAACATTCCATATTCACGTCCCCATGAACAAATATCACCCCCCCCAAAAAAAACTCCATTTTTGAAAGCCTCACCAAATACTGCAGGAAAAAAAATGTTCTCACAGTTGTAATGGAAATGGTTGATGTGAAGAAATACAGAGATAGAAGGTGGTTATTCATCCCACTCATTTTGTTCCAAAGAGCCCGCCTGAGGTGTCCCATGAAGTTTGAAGCAAAGAAGCAGCCCCAGGGATGGACAGCAGGTGGGATGGGGGAGCAAATCAACACTGAATGAGAAACAAACCCGAGTCTATATCTTTTAGCATCTAACCATAACCACTGCAGGCACCAGGACACCCGTCCCAGAGCTAAACATCCTGGCAGGGCTCACAGCACCCCACCTCCCTAAAGTGATGACATGAAAGAGAAAACAAAGATCTTGCTAATAAATTCAGAAAGAAAAGATTTCTCTATCAAGCGAGCACACAGATTTTGGAAGGAACTGGAGAACCAGGGTAGGCGGTCAAAGCCGAGGGGAATCACCTCCCTCCCCATCTCCGTGACTCTCTGGGATCTGGAGAGGTCAGGTGTTTCTGCATCTCACATCCATCCTCAACCCACGCCATCTTTCTGGAAGCTTCTCCGGGACCCAGAGTCCTCCCTCCCTTGGGCTGTGTTTCATTTCTGAGAGCCTAACACTGTAACTGCTCTGAGCCGCAGTGCCCAGGCAGCACCGAGAGCCTTTCCAGCCCCGGTCATGTTTTCCATGTGTTTTCTAGACTCCACAAAGGTAACTGCTTCAGGGCAGAACTCCACTCCTGCTGAGTCAAGATGGGGCAGTATCACTCTGGCTAAATGCCCAGCTGATCCGCCTTCACGTGAAACTGACCCAAAGCAAACGTCCAAATCTATGACTGTTTGGACTCCTTGTTGCTTCTTTAACCCCCAGGTATGTATCACGTCGGCCAGCTCTAGGAACACCGTAGTGCTGAGTGATACCGCTTTTTGTAAAGGGGCAAAATCGTATGATATGGAAGGATGACATTGAACTCAACCCCCGCGAACACAAAGCCTTCCTACTTGTGCGTCACTCGGACAGTGGCGGGCAGGCCCACGGCATTGCCGCTGTCGGCCAGCATCGCGTCCCCATCACCGCCGCTGGTGGCCTGGCGGCCTCTGGGCCCCTGGTGACCTTCATCATGACGCTTGGCAATGTTTCGTGGTCGCAGGACTTGCAGTTCTTCTTCTTCCAGGTTTATGTCATATATTTCGCCTTCAAATTCTACGGACAAGGAGCGTGTCTGCCGGGTATGGACAAATCTGGGCTTGTACTCTGGAAATAAGGGAAGACAGGTTAACACGGATGGCCAGGCGTAGTTTAGGAGGGAAGAAAATGATTGCCAGGCTTGGTGAGCATTTTGGGAAGGGGCAAGCAGCACACACTGCATCGCTGAGGGGCACATCATGGTGCAGTGGCCGGCCCATGGGAATTCACACTGGGAGAGGCAGGCTACGGTCCTGGCTTTGCAAGTGCAGAGCAGTGTGCTGGATGGTGTGTTCCTCTGGGTCTCAGGCCTTTCATCCCTCAAGTGAGGGGATAGATCTAGGTGATCTCTAAGACCCTTTCCCCTCAGGGCAGGCTGTGAACTTCTACGTCAAGTTCTCAGAGTGAACTACAAGGCAGTCTGGAGAAAACGATTAGTAAGAGTAATGCCTATAATTAGCTTTTAATAATAAAACTATTAATAATAGTAATGACTAAAATGAGCTTTTGCTATGTATCATTCCCGTCGTCCTTATCTCTAATGCACAATCATGAAAGACAGGAATTATGACAATAAAAACTCACATTAAAATATCTATCAGGTTGTCAAAACAGGCTCATGAATTTGTTATCATCTTTATATTACGATGAGAAAACCAAAGCTTTGAACGTTACATACTTTTGCCAGGTGACGCAGCCAATAGTTGTGGGATCTCAGACTGCAACTTATCAGATTCTAAAGATTACAGTCTTCCCATGACACTGGGCTACTTTCTCAAAAAGGTGAACGCTCCAGACACCTTCTATTTGCACAAATAATAGAAGATTGCTCTAAGAACAATTAAATTTTGCAAAAGCTTTCATCAGGCAACCGACTAAATGCCTGGCAGATGGACGGTAATGCCAGAGGGAGATGAGTGTGCTTTCTGGTCACCAGAAACCACTGTCAAGGCTCGTTGTGGGCTAGATAAGAGCTTTAACATGCACACACTGCTCCCCCGCTGATCAGATGCACTCAGGCTCTGCGGGGGGGCCGGGGGGGCCACTCAGTGGCCTTATGTGTCCAGCCCGCTGCTAAAGTAGGAAGAAAGGGAGCACATTGGCTGTGAGGTCAGAATCATTTCGTTCTCTGCAGGATGCTGCTCTCAGAGGAAACGTCCCTGTGCATTGGATCACTGAGAGTGCTCACGAATTCCATCATTACGCAAAAGAAGAGCATCCACTCCCATTCTCGAATACACAATACTCCACGTGGCTTGAAAACGTGGCCCCAGACTTCTTGAGCTTGTGCTCCACACGGAAAAATCAGTGTGTTTTATGGTCAGTGCCTGGGGAGCGACCACTGAACTTCTTGAGAGAAAAGAGGCTTCCCCCACCTCCAGGCTGGACCCTGGAGATGGCTTCTGTTAAGGGAGAGGGTCAGGGGTCCTGTCCCTTGTAATTTTCCCATTTGAAATCTTTGTGTGAATTATTAAACCTGGCATTTTCTCTCAGGAGGAAAATCTCCAAAGTCAATGATTTTCAGCCTCTGGGGTTATTGATTCCTTTAATATTTTGTTGAAAGTTACGGACATCCAGAAACATGTGCATCTATACACATAGAATATACTTAAAATTTTGGATAAGATGCTAGAGGCTCATGATCCTATAAAGTTCATCTGTGAAGGCCAGGGTACAAAAGCCTGTTCTAAGAGCTTCCACTGCGCTCTAGTGAATGATTTGATTCCCTGGTTTTGGGCATAGAATTGAATTTAATGTATCCTGCTTTCCAAAACCAGTTCAGAAAGGCGTTATCATAGAAATAAGTCACTTTTCACATTAAGCCACTAGATGGCACTAGACTCTCACTCTTTTATGGAAGGTGCCGCTTCATAAGAATCTGATAGCTGCCTGAGAAGAGTTTTTATAAAGATGCTAGGCAGTGCTTCTCATGCTGAATTCGGCTAGTTTGACCCTGCCAGTCAATAAGAGGAATTAGAAACATATATCATCCTAAAACAGATATGCCGTTTACAAAAGCATTTATGCTTCTCCTATTAGTTAAATGCACAAGCACTGAAACCTCGGATTTTTATTTTCTTTCTT
Source organism: Mesoplodon bidens (assembly GCF_964165515.1). Taxonomy (NCBI): domain Eukaryota; kingdom Metazoa; phylum Chordata; class Mammalia; order Artiodactyla; family Ziphiidae; genus Mesoplodon; species Mesoplodon bidens. The sequence goes on along the minus strand of NC_138173.1, from coordinate 15,279,885 downwards.
TTTTTTTTCTTGTGGTACGCGGGCCTCTCACTGCTGTGGCCTCTCCCGTTGCGGAACACAGGCTCCGGACGCACAGGCTCAGCGGCCATGGCTCAGGGGCCCAGCCGCTCCACGGCATGTGGGATCTTCCCGGACCGGGGCACGAACCCGTGTGCCCTGCATCGGCAGGCGGACTCTCAACTGCTGCGCCACCAGGGAGGCCCTTCTTTCTTTTTTAAGTGTGCATATGGCTTGTATCTGCTGCTTTTGCTGTATATATTTTCATCCTAAGCTTAATATTCACAAAGCAAAATTTCAAATGACCTCAGCTTTCATATTGTAAACAGAACTATTATTTGCTTTTAGCCCCAAACCCGTGCACTGATAATATCTAACATGTAGATGGATCAAGACGTTTTTGTCTCCGTAACATCGATTCCCAAAGGCCTTGGCCTGCCACTGAGGGGGTGACAGCGAATGGCTTACTCGTGGTCCCCTGGTTCCTTAGGTACTGCCTCTGACTCTTTCTCTGGCTTCTGCTGGCCCGATAACCGGCATCTCCGCAATTGCACTCTTTGTCCTTGTCGTGGAAGCTGCGAGAGAAGAGGGGCCTCGTGCTGTGCCGGGCAGCAAGCAGGTCCCCGGAGCCCTTGCACTTGTGAATCCGAAGCTTGCCAGACGCGTCCTCGACACACCGCCACTTCTGCAAAAGCCAACGTGACAGCAAGTTACCCATCCCCAGTCAGGTGTTCCTGATTAAGGCCTGCTGCTTTTGTTTTTAGAACCCTGGCGACCCCATGAAAAAGAGCCAAGGACAAAAGGCCAGCTTTTAAGTGACCCTGGAAGACGTTGACTCCTGTTCTCTTAGGTATTTCCTTCACTGCAGGCAAATGCAGATGACCACAAAATCACGGGAAATCAGAGCTACCTCAATGACACCAGAGCCAAAAATTGATATATAAATCCTCGGCATCCAGACTAAACAGAGTCTTGAATGAAACACGTAAAAGCCCTTACTTAACTCACCAAGCCACAGAGCACAGCTGTCAGGGCTGTTTTCACCAGACCCTTCTTTTTCTGGAAAAACAAACGTGGCTGCTTTGTTCTCTGTCCTTGAATTTTCTAATGCGAGCCCGGGAAGAGTGGCACGTGAGGAAGACAGAGACGAGTTTAATCTGAGTCCATCACGGGGCAAGGCAAAGTTCACACAGCCCAGACATTAGCAGATGTGCCAGGCTTTCTCTGTGCTTTTTCTTATCCTTCTACAAACAGCGCACAGCCAGCAGAACAAGCTGCTCCTTAAAGAGGCAAAGGCTCACCTCCTCGGAGACATGCGTGAGGATCTGGGCCTGGGTTTTCTAGTTCGAGCTTTCTCTCAAGACAGCCACAGAGCTTGCAGGCTGAATTCCGGTTGAGTATGCCCCAGGATCGGGTCTCAGTGCCCTCCACCCTGTTTTGTGAGTATCAAACCTGGCTGCAATAACAGCGCTTTGCCTGGGGGTTATTTCATGTGACCCTCTATAACTGACTTAAAGATCTAATAACCTTCCTTTTACTTTTCATTTTCCCCTTTCTCCCTCCCTAAAATGCTAATCTGGCAAATAGGAAGAACAATGACTTTTATTTTAAGTTGCTCGTGTTTGTTACAACATGCTACAGTGTAATATTATCAAACTTGTGTCTTTTTTTTCCCTTCCCTGTATGAGTGTCACCTGTGTACAGTTTTTATTGATACTTCTTTTCTTTAAACAGACACATTTCTAAACTGTGGCCAAAGCAATAATACCGGTAACATTATGCGTTTGTTGTGCCAGTTATGTATTTTCAAATATATATTAAGGTAAATGAAAAATTGTTGGGTTGGCCAAGAAGTTTGGGTTTTTCTGTAACATCGTATGGAAAAACCCGAACGAACGTTTTGGCCAGCCCCATGTTCGATAAAAGATGTTCTTTCAGGCACCATGTAAAATGACCTCATATATCCCCTTGTTGTACCTGTATCATTGGGGAACATCTTGATTTCGAAGTGTCCTAATGCAAGGCAAAGTTTGGCCAAGGGTCCCAGATGGCTTGGCTAGTAGAAAAATGACACTTGTGTACAAAACAGTATACAGCCCTTCACGATGGACCACGATGCTGAGTCACAGTTTGTTTTCTCTTAACAGAGTCATATGCCTTCAGTAGGTGCTGAATTATCACAGCTGCCTTTGTGCTTCTACCACAGAGTTCCCAAATCCCCAGCATACAGAACTTGTACTATAATTTCACTTTAACCTCTATACACTCTTCATGCTAGTGAATTAAATTACTTCAAGATACACCAGGTTACAACCTTCTTTAGTGGCTTGGCCAGAATGTTTTGAATGTTCACATCTCCATCCAGAGAAGCAGGAGCTCAAAAGAGAAGGCCACTGACTACCTATCTACAAAGCCATGAAATGATAAGAAGACAAGAGTAATCTAAGGACTAACTAAATTAGGGATGATTTAACTAAAAAAAAAAAAAAAAAGACCCCAAAATGTGAATTCAAATTGATAAGGCATGAGGGAGTTACATCTGATCAGTGGTTCTCACACTTGGTTGGACACTGGGATTTTTCCAAAGCTCCCCTGGTGATTCTAATGTGCAGCTGGGTTACAAACCATTGCTTTAGATTCATAGCTGGTTACTGGACTTCTTTGCAGCTCGATCCCACAAGGAGGGCAGAAGGGATATATTCAGGTCTAAGGAGCTCAGATGGATGAGTCTTTGAGAGGGATGTGTATTGTTGAGTGTGACTGTGAAAAGAAATTTGTGTCTCGAAATGTACTGTTGGAACCAGGTGAGAAAATGACTCCAGTTGAAAAGATGGACACTTTCAGCTCATCTACACTGACAGGACTATGTGCTTCCCTCTCCTAACCCTAACCCTAACTCTAACTGTAACAGCTAGTTGACAAGTGACAGGCTTAGTCTTCATACACTCTTAGCTGAAAACTGCATGTAGCTGGTTCCATGCAGTTTTTTAACATGGAGACCAGTGATTTCCAGGCCTGGGTTCACAGCACTCCTAGATATGTCCAATTAGCTTGAGGAGGTGCCATGAAATTCTCAAAAAAGTTCTCTGAGACTCATGTACAACTCCATGAAGAAATAATTAAATGTCATTTAGAAGTCTTGCTTGTGAAAAGTGTTGCTAAACTAAATCACATTGCATAGCTCCAAAAAGTTTGGGAATCAGTGGTACTTGAGTATCTATATCTGTCTTAAATCCAAATGGTTTAAGACATATCCATCCTCTTGAAATGCTACCTCAAGCATTCAAAAACCAAGAGTTGACTACTTAATGTCTGTAGTAGCAAAAGAAGGCATCGGTGGATTCACAATTCACAGCCAAGCAGAAGCTTAAGAAGTGCTCTATTTTCTATTAGACAAAAAAATGTGGTTAACTTTATTCTTGAAAAATGAGGGTCTTATGTCTTTTTGTGTTCCAACTTATATCAACTTTAGTACACATACTAATTTTTTTTTTTTTTTTTTTTGCAGTACACGGGCCTGTCACTGTTGTGGCCTCTCCCGTTGCGGAGCACAGGCTCCGGACGCACAGGCCCAGCAGCCATGGCTCACGGGCCCAGCCACTCTGCGGCATGGGGGATCTTCCTGGATCGGGGCACGAACCCGTGTCCCCTGCATCGGCAGGCGGACTCTCAACCACTGCGCCACCAGGGAAGCCCACACATACTAATTTTTAAAGCACACAACTACACTGAAAACCTTCCTTAGTTTTATAACCACAATGCATTAAAATTTTTCTTTTTCTTTTTTTGCCCTGTAAGAGCTGAAGGGACAAGTAGATTCCTGTAGAACACAAAAATATAGGCAAAATTTTTAGTGACTTAGCCTATTTGGATTACAACCTGCATTTTCCCATTAGCCAAATTCCTTGTTGATTTCCTATGGGATAGAGATGAAGAGAAAGTGTGTTTCTTTCCTGAAGAGTTGCATTTAACCACACGTAAGGTCTGGCATGGTCCTTGGCATGGATGATGTATCATACAAACTCAAATAGACATACATATATGCATGCACATGTACACACACGCACACACACATATACCCACAAACACCACATACATACATATACCTGCACACATTCTTGTATAAAACAGGAGCCACTGACAAGAAAGCCAATTATTTTCTGTACCACGGACTCTCTGAACAAGTCATAGACCCTATTAGATACAGTAATTATCTAGAGGCTTTGAAAACCTTCTCACCGGCAAGCATACTAGGAATTTTAATGAAATGTAATTACCACACACTGGCCACAGTCATCTTAGTGTCCGATATTATGACAGTTTTTATGGCTAAGCAATCAAACCTGGAAATAGAGGCAACTAAACGGTCATCTTACTTAGAGAGTTTATAGAGGGAGGCGGAGAAAGAGAACTCTTAAAAGAATTGCTCTGAAACACGCTGCAAGCCATTTACAGGCTCCAAATAATGAGATGACTTTGCATTGCAGAAGAGTTGCCAGAGTCAGATGAGAGCCTGAGCTCAGGCGAGGCTAATGCGACGTGGAATCAGCCTCAGAAATGAGCTTCGTTAAGTCAGCGCCCTCCCGAAATGCAGATGGCACACGGCCTCGCTTTCATCTATGTTTTTGGACTTTATCGGTAAATCAGTTAATGGTCAGATCCAGTTTTGTCCATCTTCTCCACTCACTCCTGCAAATTCCTTTTCTGATCTCTGGGACACCATCTCAATCCTCCTCCTGCCTCTCTGATGTATGAGTCTGTGCTGATAATTTAGTGCACATTTATTCCGCAAATATTTCTGTACATCTACTGTGGGCGAGGCTCTTGACAAAACTATTTCAATAATCCCAAAGTTATTATTATTTCATTTTAGCCTTTCCAACTACGCTGAAACTTGGGATGAAGGGCAAGGACCAAGTCTCTTACGCCTGAATCGTTCCCTGAAGTTAGCTCAGCACCGAATCACTCCGTTTAATAATTATGCCTTAGTGTTTTTGATGGATTATATGTAACTTAAGGTAAATCACACCTGATGAAGAAGAGAAGGTTGGCTATTTTGGTTCAAGGAATCATGTGTGCAGCTCTTTGGGTGGAATCCAACCTAATGAGAAATGTCACATTATCATCACCTATTAAACTCTTACTCGATATAAGGTACTGGTGTAGAGTGCTTTATGTAAAGATGTATTCATTTAATGTTCACAATAACCTGAAGTGCTACCATAATTCATTTATTGGAGTAGGGTTTTGCAGTAGGGAATATCACCTATATTCTGCCTGGGACTTGGGAGGGGCATTTCATACCCATATTGATGTGGCTTAGTGGAAAAGTCTGGACTTTCAAGCCAGAAAAGCCTGGATTTGAATATCAGCTTTATCACATTGCTATGGGGCCTGGGGCAACTCAGCTACACAATCTAAGTTTCTGCAGGGTCATGAGCACTAGAGAGAACACATAGGAAGAACCTAGCACATGGCAGGCAATCAACAAAGGTAGCTGCTATTATTATTATTGTTACACACAGTTTATTATTTAAAGAATTTGATCTAATGTAAACTTGATGAGAGGTTGCCTTTTTTTTTTTTTTCGTACAGGGGCCTCTCACTGCTGTGGCCTCTCCTGTTGCGGAGCACAGGCTCCAGACGCGCAGGCTCAGGGGCCATGGCTCACGGGCCCAGCTGCTCCGCGGCATGTGGGATCTTCCCAGACCGGAGCATGAACCTGCGTCCCCTGCATCGGCAGGCAGACTCTCAACCACTGCGCCACCAGGGAAGCCCAAGGTAGCCATTTTTAATGGAGGTAAGTATTGGGTTAGGGATCTGAAGACCTCAATTTTAATTTTCCTTTGCTGCTAACTCTATGGCCTTGAGCAAACTGCAGAATCTCTTTGTTCTTCCAGATTCCACATCTGGTAAAATAATACTTGCTCCTCCTGGCTTTAAGGATATGTCATGAGAATAAACTGCTGAGTGTTTTCAGAGTTCTGAGGGAAAGATGCACTACATGAATCCAGAGCAGAGCTATTATAATTGACCCTTAATAAGGCTACCCAGTCCTTGGGCAAGTTACTGTTCCCTGGCTGTAAACTGTCTTAAATATAGTAATTAGTATTTAGTGGGGAGACTGCGAGCTTTGAATCACACAGATCTTGGTTTGAACGCGACTTGTCACCCTCCTAACTGTGCGACTTCGGTCAAGTTACTTTCCTGTCTGAAACTCATATTTACAACGGGCAGAATATCTGTTTTTTGGAAGAGTTTTCAGGTGTAAAATGTTCCATGTAAAATGCTCAGCATAGTATGAGATGGCGATAGAAGTTTGGTTACTTCCCTTTCCTGAAGTGACCACTAGAGGATCATTATAGTTTCTACCTTTTGAACTGTATATATTTCTCAGATCGATTAAGAATGTCCTGTATTCTTATTTAGACCTACTTATACCCATTTTCATGAGGAAGAAACAAATTTTGGCTACAACTTGTTCGAAGATACGCTGCAATGAAAGCTTAATTTTACACACATGCACACACGCACATTAGTTTTCAATTATTATACGTCTTACTACATGGATTTGGTCCTAATTCGGGTCAAATCATATTCTCTGAGATGCAACCACAATACAGTAATTTTCTGATAACCTGATTATCCTTTAAGCCAGTGCCAACATCATGGAAAGCAGTTACCTGCATGTGGACACGTGTTTAGAATTTTCATCTAAGATGAGGGTGGGCAAAATGGGTGAAGGGGTCAAAAGGTACAAATTTCCAGTAATAAAATAAATAAGTCTCCAGGAGTGTAATATACAGCATGGTGACTACAGTTCATAACACTCTATTGCACATTTAAAAGTTGCTAAGAGAATAAATCTTACAAGTCCTCATCACAAGGAAAAATATTTGGGATTGACCTATGTACGCTACTATGTATGAAGTAGATGGCTGGTGAGGGCCTACTGTATAGCACAGGGGGAAGAAAAAAGAAGGTACCATCTGTTTGCAGGACATATATTAAGTTAACCTTAAAAATGCATTCCAGGGACTTCCCTGGTGGCATAGTGGTTAAGAATCCCCCTGCCAATGCAGGGGACACGGGTTCGAGCCCTGGTCTGGGAAGATCCCACATGCCGTGGAGCAACTAGGCCTGTGCGCCACAACTACTGTGCCTGCGCTCTAGAGCCCGCGAGCCACAACTACTGAGCCCGTGTGCCATAACTACTGAAGCCCGCGCGCCTAGAGCCCGTGCTCTGCAACAAGAGAAGCCACTGCAATGAGAAACCTGCGCACCGCAACAAAGAGTAGCTCCAGCTCTCCACAACTAGAGAAAGCCCGCGCGCAGCAACGAAGACCCAACACAGCCAAAAATAAATAAAATAAATTTTAAAAAATGCATTCCAATATACATTAGGTGCAGACAAATACTGTTTATTCCACTTATACGAGGTACCTAGAATAGTCAAATTCAGAGTCAGAAAGTACATTGGTAGATGCCAGGGGCAGGGTGGGGTGAGGAGGGGGAATGGGGAGTTAGTATTTAATGGGGACAGCGTTTCAGTTTAGGAAGGTGAAAAATTCGGGAGATGGATGATGGTGAGAGTTGCATAACAATGTGAATGTACTTAGTGCCACTGAACTGTACAGTTAAATATGGTTAAGACAGTATGTTTTATATTATGTGACTTTTACCACAATAAAAAAAACATAAAAAAAATTTTAACTGTGCGGTGATGGATGGTAACTAGATTTAGTGTGGCAATCACGTCACAATATATGCAAGTATCGAATCATTAAGTTGTACACCTGAAACTAATATAATGTTATATGTCAATTATGCTTCCATTAAAAAAAGAACTTTTGGGCCTCCCTGGTGGCGCAGTGGTTGAGAGTCCGCCTGCCGATGCAGGGGATACGGGTTCGTGCCCCGGTCTGGGAGGATCCCATATGCCGCGGAGCGGCTGGGCCCGTGAGCCATGGCCGCTGGGCCTGCACATCCGGAGCCTGTGCTCCGCAACGGGAGAGGCCACAACAGTGAGAGGCCCGCGTACCGCAAAAAAAAAAAAAAAAAAAAGAACTTTCATCTCAACACTGGGGAATATAAGACCACATAAGCATCCTTGTTCAAATTGCTACTAACTCAAGCTATTGTCAAACTTTCTCACAAATATGAAATAAAGCTGCTTGTGCTGAGGAGATTTATCTCCTGCTTTCTCTGAGATGGGGTAAGATGGGACTGGGGAGGGGAAAGGGCAGAGGGAAAAGCAGACGAGAGAGAAAATGTTTCCTCTTATAGAGTTTAATGTCAATAACCATTTGTAAAAGTCAGTGTTGGAATGCTGGAAGAAGTATGGTTCTTGCAAATGAGGGAAAGTAAAACTGATGAACTGACCTTGGCTAACCATCAATAGCTAGTATTTGCTGAGTGCTTGCTGTGTGCCAAGGACTACTGCAGCTGCTTGATATATTTAACTCCTATAATCTTTACAGTAACTCCCGGAGGCAGGTACTATTATTACGCCCATTTTACAGATGAAGAAACCGAGGCAGAGTTAGGTTAAGCAACTTGCCCACGGTCACATACCAAGCCAGCAGTGGACCCAGGATGCAATCCCAATGGATGAGGACACCGATACGAAAGGAGAGTGGTTTGGGGCAGAGTGTGAGGCTGCAGGTGGGCCTCGGTTGAGGGAACGGCACTTGGGAAGACAGAGGTGACAACCTACATGCAGGTGAGAATGTTACGTTTACGAGACAGGGCGGGCGTACTGGGAAATGAGAGTAAAAATTAAATAAGGTGGGGCCACATTACGTAGTTGATGGAGAAAGTGTCTGTCCTTAACGTTTGTCTGTTTCTGACTTGTTTGGAACATTATTAAATACGGTCTGATGTTTAACCCTGCAATTTGTATTTTGAAAAATGCAAAGAAGCCAAGCATCTAGGTAGATGCCCAACTGTTCAGACTCATCCTTCAGTGCAGGCTGAAGAGAGGAGGAGGCTTGCCTTCCACACTGGGCTCCTGTGCAAATGAGGGTTCAGCCAGAGCAAGGCGCTGGGGGCTCAATCTTTCTGGCCAGCTTCTCTGGAACCAGGAGAGCCAGGGCAGGGGGAGGTGGGTCCGTGGATGGTTACAAGCCATCCTGTGATCTTAACTAGGGATCAGTGGGTTTCTAGAAACAGGCAGCCCATTTCTGGCACACTAACAATTCTAGCCAGAACTTACTGGCAAATGTCTTTTTATTCCTGCTCTGTCGCTGGTCATAACGGGTCTCAGGGATCTCTGGTCAGAGGGATAATTTCGGGATGACGACATAGATCCTGGAGCTAAACCAGCTTACACTCAACATGCTACATTCTCATTTCCTTTGCTTGATGCTGGGGTCCTTTTAGAATTTCAACAGATTTTTTATTTTGTACTGATACAAGAGTAGAAAGGCAAACTAAATTACAAAGATGCTGGAATTCAACAACTTTACAAAAGGACATGACATTTGCTTTGTAAAAAGAAAACAAGTTGCTTTTTCCCCTTAAATGACAGAGAATGTATAAGATGTACTTCAAAATGGAATGCCCAGGGATTTCTCATTTATGTAACTCCTATTTAAGGAGTCAATATCTGTACCTGGAAGAGGAAAAACAAACCCAATCATGCTCACCCAAAATGAATGGTTCTCTATCTTGCCTGCTCATAGGAATCACCCAAGAGCTTGAAAAAAAAACCCACTGCCACCTGGGTCCCATCCTCAGAGATTCTGATTTAATGTGTCTGGGTTGGGATTCGAACGTGGGCATTTCCAAAGCCACCTAAGTGATTCTAATGTGAGGTCATGGTTGAGAACTGCTACCCAAGATGCTGTGAGGGCTTCAGGGTAGCAAATGCCATTTACAATTTCAAAGAGAAAAATCTACTGTCATATGTTTGCAGAGGCAGCAGGTTCTGGGGAAGAAAAGATTGAACACGAAGTGAAGAGATGCAGGTTTTGACACTGGGTTTGTGGCTTAAGTTTTCTGGATCTAAATTTCCTTATTAGGAAAAGAATATCATTCGACTAGAAGATTTCTAAGCCTCCTTCCAACTTTGACATTCTCAGATTCCAGGTCTGTGGTTTGTAACTTTGTTAAAAAATACAGATGCCTTGGCCTCATCTGCAAACATGTTCATCTGACTGGTCTGCAGCGAGGCTGTACATCAGTATTTGCGAAAGCTCCCCAGGTGATTCTAATGTGCAGACAGAACTGAGCATCACTGATCTATGTTCTCTGTTGAGCCAAAGTCTTCAGACAGAAGTTGAGTTTGTACATGAGTGGGTGCATGTGTGCATACATGTGTGCATGTGTGTGTGTGTGTATGTGTGTGTAGTGTGTACATAAATACGCTTGGGGGTGCAACGCCAGCTGAGAGGGTGGTGGGAATTCACATTCAGCCTCGTATTAATTCAGGAACATGGAAGTAATGCCAACACATATGTCCCTGCTGTCTTAATTAGTCCCTGCTGGTTGTTTTGTTCATGTGGTAGAGAAGTGAGGCCAACTGTCTGGGATCCTGGCCCATTTTAACTGCCTGTTGGCTTCATAGGAATGAAAACAACAGGTAAGATGGCCTGGAACAATAGTAACACCCAACATCCAAGACTTGCACATGCTTTACAGATCATCTAGCGCTTTACATATATGATATCACTTCCTCCTCCAAAGACAGAGATCAAGTTTCTTTCTTGAGCTAGAAAACCCAAGACTCAGGAGAAATTAAGCTTTTTGTCCAAGGACACACAACCGAAAGGTAGTGGATGTCAATATTCTAACCCAAACCTTTGAATTTCACATTCTTCTTTCCTATTTACTCCACTTCCTACATCCACGTTGACCCCAAAGCATCCTTCAGTGACCAGGCACGGGGGTCTGGTGAGGGGCGGTGCCCTGTTTCTTTGGGGATTAGGAGTGAAGGGAATTGGGCTAATGGTGCTGATTTTTCCTCTACACCACATGGAGGGTCAAACCAAAAACAAGATGGTGCTGCCTTTGAAGGAAGGCAGTTCACTTTGGTTAGAGGAAGAGAAGCAGGGCACAAGCCATGTGTGAAACCCATGTCAGGGGAAGGAAACCCAAGCAAATTAGCTCTAGCCTTAGCTGTCACCTTGTTCCTGAACAATCTCATTATTCTGGACTTTTTTTCTTTTCTTCTAAAAGTCAGTGATATTGTAACTAAAAAGATAATCTTCAAAGTGGAGCCAGATAAAAAAGCAAAAGGCCAACATATAAAGATTTATAGAATACAGCTATGTCAGGTTAGACCTACAGATTTAATAACTACCTTGAAGAGGCTCAAAATTTTCTCAGTTCTCAGATTCTAAAGCTATGGTTTGAGCACCACCTATAGAAAGAAATCACCATTGGGAAGAGTCTAATTCTCTGCTCCATTAATTCAGGCACTTCTCAAAGAGACTGTTCTTTGAGAAGTTCTCATATATGTATGTGATAGGATCCAAATTCAGACTGATTAACACAGAAATAAAGCAGCAGAGGAAAATTCCAGGGAGCCAAATATTAAAGCATTTCATGGGGGCAAAACAAGTTTAGAAAACTATTAATATAAAAAAGCAAAGTGAAGTTTTTAACATAGTTGGCATTCAGCACACAAGTGAAGAGCTTGTGCCAATAATCTAGTTTATCCTGCATGTGCCCTTGAGGACATACATTAAAATTTCAGTGCAAGCAATTTGAACAGGTCTGCAAAAACTGTATACTGAAAGGTAGGCCATGTATCTTCTTCTCAAAGGGTTATAAGTCTCGCCACTTAAAGGGCTGAAATAGTAACAAGATCACCAATGTGCATGAGATATATTTAACACTGAACATTTCCAACTCCTGAATAGAAGTAAAATTAGTCTATTGAGGCTGGCTCATAAAAATCATTTTAGAGCTACAAAACAATTCTGAGATTTTAATCATAATAATACTTAGAGCTTCCATAAGAAGGATTTGAAGACTTCAAATTGTAATATAATGAATAGGTCTAAGCTTCTCCACTAAGCACTTGAAAACTGACTTACCAGAGTGCCATGAAGGCCTGGTTTTATCCCTTCCTTCAAGAGCCCTCCCTCCTCACCTTTTCCCACTTCAAAGGGATTCCTGTGTATGAAAAGGCATGAGGAAATTCAGAGCGTATGAGGGTCAAGTAGTTCATTATGAACATCTATTCAATACGCTGGATGCCGTATAAATAGAGTATAATGAGTGAGGCCATTTTCATAATAACGGGGCTATTTATTTCATGTGTCTGATACCTTGGACTGGTGTTGGCTAGTTGTGTGGTTATTTAGAGGTCAGATAAATTAAAAAAAAAAAAAGACTCACAGAAGAATTGAACTTCTCTTCACCTTGTTAATGAAATTTACCTTGGAAAGCAGCAAGAGGCCGAAGTTTTAGCATCAGAAAACTTACGGATCCCCGGATTGTAAAATGAGGATGTCTATGCCTTCTTCACTCAACGGATGTGAAGATTAAATTGAGCTAATGTGCATAAAACTCTGGGTGCAGTGTCCTGCATAAGACAAATCCTCGATAAATGTTATTTTTCTCTTTCCTCCAATTTTGTTCTAAATTGCTATGACTTCGGCAGAAATTCAGTCCCTCTCATCATGACATAGTGTATTTCTCCCAGCTAGCATAGATTTCCATCAAGAGTGCTTAAAATAACTTGTGTGCCTATGTTCTCACTTTCCTTAAAAACAGATCTGTGTTAATTCATCACACGGTAATTCTTTAGTTCTTATTGGTAATAGTTGGTGTTCTGGGTAGCCCTGAACTCTCTGGTAGTATTTCAATTAATGAAGAGGATTCATTCTAATGAAATATTTGATGTCAGAAATTGTGTGAGCACAGGTAGAAACAATAATCCAACAGAATATGGTTTCCCTCTTCATTCTTCAACCTTGGTCACAGACTCTGTCCGCCTCTCTGGGTTAGATGACATCTGATCTTAGCATGGGGTGACCCAATCTCTTGGGGGTGATTCACTGTCCAGAGGCTCAGCATCTACCCAAGATCTCTTTTTTTTTAAATTAATTTTTACTGGAGTATAGTTGCTTTGCAATGTTGTGTTAGATTCTGCTGTGCAGCAAAGTGAGTCAGCTATACATACACATATATCCCCTCTTTTTTGGATTTCCTTCCCATTTAGGTCACCACAGAGTACTGAGTAGAGTTCCCTGTGCTCTACAGCAGGCTCTCACTAGTTAGCTATTTTATACATAGTCATCTACCCAAGATCTTGATTAAGCTGCCTCTCCACCCTTTCTGATGACCAGTTAGGAGGGGCCCCAGGGACGGAGCTTTCTCCTCAGATAGAACCAGTCTCTGATCTTTCTAACTGGACTATCCATTTCATATGTCTGATATCTTGAATGGATGCTGGCTAATTGGGTGGATATTTGGAAGTCTCTCTCTGAGAGCACCATCTTTTTTAGTTGGAGGAAGCCCAAGCAGTGATGAGGAGGCCCAGCTTGGACCAGTTAGACACTGCTTAGTCATAGGAAAGACGTCACAGTGAGCACTCCATGACGGCTATGGAGAAATTCTTTATACATAAATGTACATTATTTGACATGTTGAAAATATTTTACGTTAGAATTAGAGAAGCATGTGAGTCATGGTGCAGAAAAGCTGTGTCACTCACCTGCCCAGGTTGTTCACAGGCTGTCTGGTACCTGGCCTGCTGGCACAGTTCTTTGACCCGCTCATATTTGGGCAAGTGATTTGACTGCTGGATATTCTTGTTGGATTCTTCCTTCTTACGTAGTAATTTCCTTTGACAGAAAGGGAAAAGCTTCTTCTGTGAGAAGGGATCTGAAATGACCTTCACTGAGACCTGCCTGTTCTTTTTCCTTCCCTGTCACATGACTCCACATTCTCCAGGCAGCAAGAAATTGATATCAAGGGCAAAACCACAGGAACCCCACATTTCACGAGTCCTTTGCAAAAAATTACAAGCTGGGAACTATGAGGACGAGAGGTCAGGGGAGGAAGAGTCATTTCCTCCAAAATCATTCATTTCAAAACTCTGGGCAGAAACGTTTAGCTTTCCAGGCTCAAAGTTCTTTTTTTTTGGTTAAAAAGCAATGATAGAAATGCTTTTCTCCCGCTCAGTGTAAGTATGGAGGAAAACAAAGACACTGGGCATTAGAAATCAAAAGGGCAAACCCAGAAGTGACTCAGGAACAGTTACAATCTCATATATTTGTCTAGTCAAAACTAGTAAAGGCACATAAGGAAAAGAAGGAGAAGGGTGTCAGGCAGAAGATGGGAAAGAAGGTTGAGAAAGCCAACTGACTAGTCCAATTAGGAAGTGAGGTGGAGAAATGCAACTGTCAATCCATAGCCCTGTAAGGGCTGTGGTCCCATCTTTGCAATTCTGATGCAACAATCATTACTCTGCTGGCCAGGGAAGGATGAGTCGCAAACATTCAGTCTTATGACTAAGTTTATGAAATCTGCATGCTTAGTAAACCAAAATAAGGGGAAAAACATTCCCAGCAGGGAGAGCTGCCCACTAGGACTGGTGCCCAGAAGCACCCCAGGAACCAATCATTACCCTCTTTCCACGAGGAATGTATCACGCCAAATTTTGGCCCTCTTGTTTGTTCGAAACCTGAAAGCAAAATAATAACATTTACTGTTGGCATTTGGATGTTTTTCCAAACGGATCTGTGCTAACAGTTTACTTAAAGCAACACCTCTCACTTCCCGCAGACCAGGACACCAGGACTGCATCTCCATTAATACGCTCTTCACAAACAGCCAAGAAAGTCTCAGCTCTGGGTGAGCCTCAGGTGCAAAGGGTATTTTGCCTCTACTTCTGCCAGCTGCTGCCCAGCTCTGGGAGCCAATGTGCTCAGGCCTGGCTCAGGGGAAGAAAACTGACGCACCTGTTACCTGGCTTTTCCTGGTCCAGGAGTTTGAGGACAGACTTGCCATCTATGTCAGGAGGTGCGTCGAGCCCAGCAATGTCCAGGATGGTAGGGGCCAGGTCAATGTTTAGAACAATCTGTGGGACTCTGCAAAGGGACAGATGGTCACGCCCCAGACCCAGCACCAGTGCAGGGTGCCACCAGGGCTGTTTTCTCCATCCCAGGACTCCCTGGCCTTCACTGCTTCTCAGCCTCTCATCTGGTCCCCAAGGGATGGTGGCTGCATCTGGGAGGTGCCTGAGTGGTCAGCAACCACGGCCGAGAGAAAGATGAACTGGCTGTCACAGGGCTGGAGAGATGCCTGCACCCCTCAACTCTGGCCACACTGCCAGACACACTGTGGCCTGATATTTGGTTTTTGTAAACTGTGTATTTTCTTCTGAAACCCGATAGTCCACCACTCCTCTGTTGAACTAGGGCTTCGAAATCAACCTTCTGAAAAAGGACACAAGGTTTTTATACTTGAATTCAATCCACGCTACCTAGTCTTGCAAACATAAAGCCTTCTCACTCTAGATCTGATGCTTCCCCAGGGGTTTCCAATGATCGGGAGAGACAGGATGACATTCTCCAAAGAAGCCCTTCTTACTGCCAACCCCTCCTCCCCAGGATGCAGTGGAATGCAGCAGCGGACGAGTCTCGTAGATGAGACTCAGAATATCTGGGATCTGGGCCCCAAGGCTGCCACCTCCACGATCGGGGACTCTGAGAGAGGCACGTACCCTGTCTGTGGAGCGTCTTCATTGTGAAATCAGGGGTCCAGGCTGGATGGTCTTTAAGGATCATTCCAGCTTTTGAATTCTACTTGCACTCTTTTCTTTCACTTTTTCCATAATTGTTTCATGTATATGATCTCATTTTACACAAAACATTTTTTTAATGATTAAAAACACATTTATTTAAGTGGCTGAGTTGCCTCCATTTGAATATTGCCTATTGCTCCCATAATAATATCAGAAGTTTTTCACAGATGCTTTTTAACAGGCAGCACCTGCTATATCTCTGCTAACAGTTACACAAGACATTTTGATCCGTACGGCATATGAAACCCATTTTACGATGGGAATATCTAGATACAAAGGCATGCAGAGACTTGTTTAAGGTGACAGAAAGGGAATTCCAGTCCTTCAGGCTTCTTTTCTTAAAATTTATTTAAACTTTATTTAAAGTTCTTAAAATTTAATTTTCTTTAAAAAATTCTTTAGTAATAATTAAAAAATAAAAAACAAGGGTTTCCCTGGTGGCGCAGTGGTTGAGAGTCCGCCTGCCGATGCAGGGGACGTGGGTTTGTGCCCCGGTCCGGGAAGATCCCACATGCCGCAGAGCAGCTGGGCCCGTGAGCCATGGCCGCTGGGCCTGTGCGTCCTGAGCCTGTGCTCTGCAACGGGAGAGGCCACAACAGTGGGAGGCCCGCGTACTGCAAAAAAAAAAAAAAAAAAAAGTAAAAAAAATAAAAAATAAAAAAAACAAGAGGAAGGACTGGTTATTATTATTATTTTTTGCGGTACGCGGGGCTCTTACTGTTGTGGCCTCTCCCGTTGCAGAGCACAGGCTCCGGACGCGCAGGCTCAGTGGCCCAGCCGCTCTGCGGCATGTGGGATCTTCCCAGACCGGGGCATGAACCCGTGTCCCCTGCATCAGCAGGCGGACTCTCAACCACTGCGCCACC
Source organism: Mesoplodon bidens (assembly GCF_964165515.1). NCBI lineage: Eukaryota > Metazoa > Chordata > Mammalia > Artiodactyla > Ziphiidae > Mesoplodon > Mesoplodon bidens. Next base: position 15,263,262 of record NC_138173.1, on the reverse strand, counting down.
AGGGAAGCCCCAGGACTGGTTATTTTTAAAAAAAGATTCAGTGAAGGTAAGGATGATGTTCCTAAAGATCACATTCTGTGTCTGTGCACATGGCCTCATGCATTCTGGTAAATTTGAGAGAATTAAGCACTGATACAATTATTTTTCCTTTCTCTTGAAAGAGTATATTTTAGTTAACTTAACATGAGGCAGAAGTGGGGGAGGGGTGGAGCAGGGAGGAGGTTTTTGTCTTCTGAATTACCAACCTACATGCACCCTTTTTGTTTAGATGAAAGGAAACCAGAGCCTGAGATTGGTAATTGAATTATCTCAGACGTACACGAGCTATGACAGCTGAATGTTGGAAACAGAGAAATACGTACATCGATCCTGGTTCTACACTTGGACCACGAATAAAGAAAGGCACACGGATATCAAAGTCATATGGCATGGATTTCCCCTTGACCAGTCCAAACTGCCCAATATGGTAACCGTGGTCGGCCGTGTAGATGATGTAAGTGTTCTCCAGCTCCCCCGTTTCCACAAGCATATTATACAGCTGAAACACAGCACAGACACCAGTCAGAAGCAATTGTGATGGCGTAAGATGACAACAGTGCTGCCATGATTTCACCCAAACCTTTTTTCCATTATTTTTAGAAGGCAAGAGTTGCTTTAATAAGGCCGACAAACATGTACATTACCCACATTTTCCAGTTGCCTGCAATCCTGGAGGGAAAAAGTCTAATAACACAGTTGATTTTGTATAATATGTAACTTCTGTGAGTCTGGTACGTTCCATTTAAAGGTTTTGTTTGCCTATTTGGAAAAAAAAAACCCCCACAAAACAACCTCCACCACCAAACTTTAAGGTTTTACCTTGAAAAATCCATTTAAAAGCAAATTTGACTATCATTGCTCATATCTAGTTATCAAGGGTTAAAAACAGGCTACTTCTGAGCCTGATCCAGCTAGATCCAGCCTTCAGGCATGTCTTGTTTGGCTTATGTTTTAAAATTCAGGAAATTTCAAATAAACTTTTTGTATTTCTGGCTTCTTTTAGAAGTCAGAGGACTTGATACTGGATCCACATTCTTACACAACAAAAATTAGTTGAAGTTGAGTAGTTGCTCCTTGCTTTAGATGGGGGCACTTAGTTTCAAGTTCACCACAAGCCCCACCATTCCCTATTGCCTTATACTGGATCTGATTTAGCTATTTACATTATTTGCTTAATTCCTGAAGGTATTTGCGGCTATAGCCCTTGATTTATGATGTCTTGATTTGCATCTCCTCTTTGCTACGGGCTCCACAAGAACCAAGCATGGAGGGGTAATAGAAAGGGGATGAGACAAGGAAGCAATGATAAATTAACTGAATACACACACACTCTCTCTCTTAAAATGAAAAACAACAACAACAACTACAAAAACAGGATTGGCAAGAATGGGTTTACATAAGGGGAGCTGGACCAAAACCTGTCACTGAGGCAAGTTTGTGTGCTTACCCTTTCCACAGAATCATCCACTGACATCAAAGTCTGAAGCCGTTTGCGATGAAGAACGTTTGTAAATTCCATGTGGATGGGCAGCATGGGTCCCGTGTACTGCATTATCCAGTGTTTGTCCATATTTGGTGCATAGTTATAACTAGGAGTTCTGCAAATATCCAGAAAGGAGTCTTACTATATATGCTTTTTAGCCATTTAGAGACATATCTCGTTAAAGTCCGTGAAATAACAATTTAGGAAAGATAATTTAGACACTGCTAAAGTATTTTTTTCTCCCATACATCTCTCTGCGTTTATATAGAGATCTGAAGTCTGCACCACCCCAAACAGCACAAGTCCTCTGAAGGTATATGGATTCAAACTTATAAGACCAAGACTGGCAGCTAAAAATCGAATTAGTGCAAGATCCTTTGGGTCCTTTGACTAAAATGTGTAAAAACACGTCAACATGATTGTGGTCATGTTACAAATCTACAGATAAAACTCAGTAATGTAGAAGGGAATGTTCTCATGCTGATATTAACTCGAAAAGTTTTATTGCTAATTAGGCTATGAAATATAGTCACTAATATGTTACGTGCAATGATGAGGAATCAAAATTACAATACATTTTCTTCTCTTGAATTTACTAGGGTATTTTATGGATTACTTACATATCTAGTCTCTATGAATTTTTCTCATTCCTAACCCTGTATATAGATACCATTAATTTAATTGGATTTGCTGGAATTATAACCAAGTCTACGGCAATATACATGCTTACCAATAGAGCTATTCATTATAGACAAATCAGTATAGGTGCAGGGCATAATTTTTTGTTAACTATAGGGAAGTGGGTTCTGTTGTTCTAGGACAGGTGGTTCAAGCCTATATTTAATCTCTTGCAGAGATCCAAGAGGTGTCCATACTTTCCTCTGGGGCCGCACAAAGCACATCACCTTCTCTTTGAAGTATTCCCCAACTCCCCGGACCATTAGATGCTTCCTCCTCACACTCCCAAAGAACATATCCATGCTAGAACAATTCTCACAATGAGAAATGTTTGTTTTTCATTTGACCTCTCCGCCAGACTATAATGTACTTGAACCTTTTCCTTAGCTGATAAGCATATAAGCGTTGTTTAATATTAAAAACTTAGTGAGTATTTACCACGTGTCAGGTATCGTGCTAAGTGTTTTATTCACATCGACTCATTTAATTAGCTCAGCTCTTCTGGGATATAGGTTTATCATTCCTACTTTACAGCCGAGAAAACTAAGGCTTCGCAAAGATAAATAACTTTCTCAGGTTAATAAAATTAGCGGGTAATAGAACCAGGACTTGGTTCCAAAGCCCATTCGCTTTAAAAAAATGAAAAGAAAGTAGAATGAGGGGGGTTTCCTGCATCTGAGATTCCTCTTCATATGAACCACAACTGTGCAAATAGCCCATCTCACAGAATAAGCAACAGTCTATGGTTGATCGAGAAATGTGATTACCAGTCTCTGTTCTGGGGAGGATCCTATCCGTGAAAGATGGTGGATAATGACGACTGAAGGTGACCCTGTGGCATCATTTATTATAAAACTGGAGAAACAATCAGTCACTGTGAGCCTGGTGAGTCCAGAAGCCTCGACCGTGTTCCAGTGGTTCCGTCATGGGGGGAATTTCGCATGGGGGAACTTGGAGTTTCTGAGATGCATGATTGTACACAGGGGCGTTTCCATGAACACAGGGCTCTATAAATGCCACCTGTGACTATCCATTTTCTTCTGCCAGTGGATTTGCAGCGCCTCTCTTTTAATATTTGAAAATGCTGTTTTGGTACCATTGGTCTTGCTGGTGTAAAAAGTTACCCCGATGATCTGTAAGGATGCGGGTTAACCAGCAGAAATGCCACAGCTCAAATGCCAATATAACACAGAGCACAGGAGACACTGTCCCTAAAAGTGTACAAGTTACACTCAGAAGTGTAAGTTAACTCCCCTTTAAGGAGACAGATTTGTAGGGTGGGAAAAGCACTTGCAGCTCGATTTGCTCACCTGTAAATGGGGATAAGAGCATGTCTAATAAAAAGTTGTTTTGAGGAACAACAAATCTGCCTGTCTATCTATCTATCTATCTATCTATCTATCTATCTATCTATTTATCTATTATCTATCTCTATCTATCTGTCATCCATCTCTATCCCCTCTATCTATATTTATCTCTATCTATCTATCATCTATCACTTTAAAGTGCCCAGAACAGAAGATGTACCTGAGTTTCCTACATGAGCCAAAAAAAAAAAATGTATTCTATATAAGGATATGGGTTGAAAAAAATCTCATGGCATTAAAAAACACACTTTCAGATATCACTTGCCATTCTTTGTAAGAGAAACTTGCAACGTGAACTTCCGTCTCCTTACCAAGTAGACACCTCAGGAGCCAAATGGTCCCATTTTTGGCCTGAAAGCATTCTTCATATCTAAAATTGCACCATGGGCCAAATCAGACTCTTGTATCTCAGGGGCCTGGGCAGTAGGAAGGGACTTAAGCCCATGTTTCTTATTCTTCACGCAGTGTGTCGCCTTACAAACAGGATTAGATTAAGAGACAGAAGAGGAGGTGGAGAGAGGGGGCTTCTAAATTCCGGCGCAAAGAGATTTTCACCCATGGGGGTAGTTTGAGGTCAGAGAAAGAGAGCAAGTTGGTCATGAAAGGTCCCTCACCACTTACTGATACGTGCCCTGAAAAACAATATGGCTATAAAAGATTACATGGGGTTTCTTCATAATACCTCACCCTCTTCTCTAACTGCCCTTGATGTTGGTTTGCCTTAATTTTAAAATAAATCTAGTCGATTTTTTTTAAACCACAAAAACTCAACACAAAAAAAAATTACAATAGGGAACCGAAAGGCAGGCTCACAGCGGGCCAATCATGTCCTCCACCGTTTACCTTCAAGTGCTTGGCAGGGTTCCATCCACCTCGCTTTGAGGACCAGGGAAGGTTGCAGCAAATTACAAGCCTCAAATTGGACTCCCGGATTTACAGAATGACATATGTTCAATCTGGCTTATATTAAAAGGGAGAGTTCAGGTCCGCTGTCAAAGCTGTCCTTCCCCCATCCCCTGTTTTTCTTAATTTCTGGATGTGGGAGATGACCCCCCCCCACCCCACCCCACCCCGCCCTGCTCTGGGGATGAGATCCCAGGTGGGATCTCAGCAGCGGGGGAGGGGGGATAAGCATTTGCCTTTTAAAGGAAGACAGGCTGCCACTGCTTCCCACAGAACAGCAGCTGTTCAGGGACCTGCAGGTGGAAGGTTGGGGGTCGCTGGAACTGACAGTGTTGTTGAAAAGTGATCTTTTGCCAAAGACCTGTGGTTGCCTCCTGCTGGGGTTTGCCAAATTCCTGGAAGATGCAGCCTTCTGTACCCCAGGGATAAGGAAGGCTTGCCGCCCTAAGAATTGACTTACAATTATTCAGACAGAGCCTGGAGCTGTTGGCCGGCACACGAGCCACGGAGGAGCAAGTAACTGTTGGAGGGAACAGTGGAAAACCACATATCCAATTGTTCCCGAATGTTTTGGAATCAGACCTGAATTCTCATCCCAGTCCTGTTATTTAGTAGTGTGTGATCTAGAGCAACTTTTTTCTCTAGACCTCTGTTTCCTCATCTCTATAACGGGAGCAAGGATTTCAAAGAGTTCTCGTGAGGCTTCAAAGAGGTGTCAGTGACTCCAGAGGACACATGCTGTGACCACATCATACCCACACTTACAGGTAGCTGGGAGAGAGCTTATCACAGCTCACCTGCTTGCTGTGGCAGCCCGGAGAAGGCAGGGCATCTTACTCCCACTTTACAAATGAGATAGTAAAGCGTATGGAGGTGGCCCTGAAAGAACATGCTGGGACTCCTGTTCCCTCCATGATGTAACACTGAACTGCCGTCCCCAACAAGCACCTCAAAATCCCCATCATTAAAAGCACTGATCCATACATTTCTTCCTATAAAAAGTAAGTCCTGAAATCATTAGCCTTCATCCTGATTTAAAATATTAGCTGCGGGCTTCCCTGGTGGCGCAGTGGTTAAGAATCCGCCTGCCAATGCAGGGGACACGGGTTCGAGCCCTGGTCCGGGAAGATCCCACATGCCACAGAGCAACTAAGCCCATGTGCCACAACTACTGAGCCTGCACTCTAGCGCCCGCGAGCTACAACTACTGAGCCCGCGTGCTACAACCACTGAAGCCCACACGCCTAGAGCCCGTGCTCCACAACAAGAGGAGCCACCGCGATGAGTAACCCGCGCACTGCAACGAAGAGTAGCCCCCGCTCGCCGCAACTAGAGAAAGCCCACGGGCAGCAACGAAGACCCAGCGCAGCCAAAAATAAATACATAAAAAATAAATAAAATAAAATATTAGCTGCTTCTGTTTCCCATTCAGACGCCTCCCACCAGCTGCTGTGTGTCTATGTTTGTTGCAAATACAGAATCAAGTCTGACCCTCCAGGGCACACTGGAGGCATCCTCAAAAAGGTAGATAACACTGGCTGTTTGCTTGAAAATGGACAGGACAAAGGACCCATTTGTCGTTTTTGAGTTTCTGTTGCTTTCTTTTAAAAAAAACCTCAAAAAACGAAAATCTGTCAGAGTTACAGTCACTTGTGCCTGGTCTGTGGTTTGTTCAGATACATGTTTGGCCCACAACTGTGCCATCCAGACCTCCTACCTTTCAGGAAGGCACCTGTAACCCTCAACAGATTATTCCAATACTTAAACACGTGAGCTTTGCCCAGCAAGGCTTCCCTGCACATTGCTTTTCTCTAGTCATTGTTTGTCTGGAGTTATTGCTCAGTGTACGAGCTCGCAGATCGCTCAGACTACTGGCCTTGTACGTTCAACCTTTGCCATCCATGCCAATTCTCCCCGGGCTTTGGTTTTCTTGCTAGTATTGCTTATTGACATAACAGGGATAAGAATTCTGAAAATCAATCATGTCCCCTTTCTATTTGATGGGTGGTTGTTTAGAGAGAATAAGTCTTACTAGCACAGAAATAGTTTCAAGAAATGCATGTGTCATATATTAAACCCATTTGCGGGGAGATGCAAAGAACTTAGCAGTTCATTTGTACCACTGATGGTCTTTGCTGTCACCCCAGAGAAAATAAATATATTTCGAGCGTTTTGTATTTGAACATGTGTTTTCTTCATTTGCTATTTAGTCTCATATGACAACAAAAATCCTAACTCTTAATACCCTTATTGGTAGCAGGATCATCATTCACTGAGAAATAGGTCTCGATTCCCAGAATAAGTTAGTTGTACAGATTTAAGACGCACACACTCAAAGCATTAAATTGGAAATTCTAGACTTAATCTTCCAGGCCACACCATCTCAGCTTTCACTAAAATTAAACTTATTTAGTTTAATTGACTTCTTGGAGATCTTCCCCATTTGCGTTCAAATGTCTTTACGTGGGTAATATTTGAACACATGCAGGATAATACCAAATGATCTTGATTATAGATATATCATAAAACTTTAAAATAAAAAGGCATATCATAAAACTAATTTAAAGAGTCTTCCAATGATGCTGCAAACTCCAATTCTAATTGTGCAAAGACATACATAGGGAACTCTTCTCCTATTAATTGTGACTGTGATGGGTACTGAACAAGCCCGGTGTAGGGTCCAAGAGAGTCGAGTTTGGGCTCCAGTTTTGTCCCTATCTACTTATGTGACCCGGGCAAAGCTATTTGGGTCTTTTTTTAAAAAAAATAAACTTTGGGTATTCATTTTTTTAATCTAAAAATTTATGGGATTATACTACCTCTAGGTACCCATTTAATTTATAAAACTGATTGTTCAACTATTTTCATATTAGTTAAAATAGTGTCTTAATGTCAGCTAGTTGGTGGGCTTAATATGTTTACTCATTTGCTAAACAAAAATGTGTTGTACAACTAGAGCAACAGGAGCTGTGCTCACCAGACAACGAGAGGTAGAGATGGACCGCTGGGTCCTGCCTTTGGGAAAGAGCGACCTTGCCTGGTAGCAGGGCACCATTCACGTGACACTGAGTGTGAATACGGCCCCTGGACTTGTGCGATTGCACTTCGGGGATCTGGGTCAACAGCCAGTGCAATGGGATATGTAGTAAACAGAGAGAGAAGAAGAGAGTGGGAATATAGGAAAGGGAGCAATGAATTCTGCCCTAATCACAGACGTTTATGGGGGATTTAAAACTCTCTCATCTTCGAAAGCATATCCTTTTATGTATCTGTGGAAGAAATGAGGGAGACCGTGCAAATTCTTTTTAAGGCAAGACATTTCTTTCCGACTTTAGATAACAAAGGTGTTTCGAAAACCGTTCTGAGGCTTACACAGACGTAGCTTTCCCTTGGACAGCCATGTCCATCCCAAACTCCACTGTCAGAACAATTCCTGCAACTTAGTGGATGTGGATTGTTCTACTGAAATTTTAGATTTCACATGAACCTCTGTGTGTGTGTGCATGTGTGTGCGTGTGCGTGTGTGTGTGTGTGTGTGTGTGTGTGTGTACAGTCATACACATTTCATTTCCAGGGACGGAAAGAAAGAACTGTTGAATTGGAACAAAAAAAAATTTTAAGTTCATAGATGCATAGTTGGTAGGAAAGTATTCAGGGAGTCTGAGCTCCTCATAGAATCATCTGGAAGATAAATGGAATCCCCTTTCTCATAAAGGCTTTTGTCCACAGGTGCATATTATCACATCACTGAGGCCAGGAGAGAAAAGCGATGCCGAGTGAGGATGAGGCTATAGCATTACTGTGAGGATACGGGGGAGAGAATTTACTGGGAAGTGCAGTAGGGTCGCAGCCATAGTGAAGGGCTCCATGGTAACGGTGATTATAGGTGATTATCATGACGGAGGCTCCCTCAGAACTCTCAGAGGCCAGGAGTGGCTGAGCCACTGTCTGATCAAACAGTGTCTTCTGTCCATCTGTAATCTGTTCTCATTCTTAGCTGGCTGGCATAACCTCTAGCCTCAATATGGGACTGGCTTCCTTCCTTTGTTGGAATGGTGAACACCATGGAAACCTGATACATTCGCTGCAGGCTGAGGGGGTCAGATAGCTCTAACCCAAGGCGGATGAAAGGCATCTGGATAATGCTTGACCACCAAGGAAGGTGACCTCCAGGAAAGCGTTCACATGGCTTGCATCCCCCCACCGAAAGGGGAGAGCCTACAGCTTCTCGTTCTGTTTTCCTAGGGCCTGCCGAATTCTGCAAAGCACTTAACTTCTTGCATCCCTTTGCTCGAATGCCTTGCTCTTGTTCTCGCTAAGGAAACCAGCCATTCAGGAGCTCCGAGCGCCACAATGGAAAGCTTGTCTTCAATTTGTCTCACTCCTTTTGTGTGAGGACTGAACTGTGAACCTGTGCAGTCACTCACAGTGACAAGAGACACACACGGACTCTCTCCAGCCCTTTCCTCCAGCCGCAGCCGGGGAGACTTTTGACAACAAAGATGCCCTGAATTCAAGGCTTCTAAGGTCTGCAGGAGACACAGTGGATCTCCCCATTCTAGGTGCACAAAGCCCCAAGCTCAACAGCAAACAGAAGCTGAATCACTCATCCCACTGTGTGGATTTTCATTTTCTATGGCTAAGAGTGTTCTCCAAACTGGCACTTGCCTATAGCACATTTTGCACCTGGCAAAGATAACACAGCCTGGGCTGGTGCTTCTCCTGTCTGTGTTTTTAGAATAGCCAGGTGTGAGAGCCTCATCAATGCGGGTCTTAGCTAGTCAACAGACTTGTCAAGTCACGACGGACAAGTATCAACTCGTCCTTTCTCTAGCTGCTTTCCGCGAACGTTAAATTGAACCAAACAAAGCAGCACTTTTTGTAGGTCAAAAAAGATCCAATCCGGAAAGAAGTTTTTTATGGTTTGTCTTAACAGAAAGGATCAATGAGAATTAGCATCTATGAAGTGGCTTCTGTGTCCCAGGCCCAAGGTGGGGCCCCTTTTAATTGTCACTCATGACATCACGTCAAGGTGCTAGTTATTACCCCCATTTTACAGATGAGACAATGCAGGTTCTGAGAGCTTAAAGAAACGGCCCACAGGCTCAATGAGGACAGCTGAGATAGGAACCCACGCTTGTTTGGCTCCAAGGCCTGAGAACTTTTCACTCTGCCATGTGCAGATTTCACTTCATAGAATCACTACTACGGCACACAGGTGGTTCATTTGAATTAAAAAGGAATAATAGAAACTTTGCATGGGAAAATGATCAAGTCACATATGATGTCATTCTACCTTTACTAAATGGCCTCCAGTGACTCTCTGCTTACGGTTGCATACAAATTACATAAATTCTCAATATTCTGTGAATTTCTCTTTCTAGCTTTATCCCTTATTGCTTTCCTAGGTCACATCTTAGATGGCCTCATTTACATGGCGACCACTTTTCTACGCCATATTCTCTTCCTGAAATCATCTACTCAATCTCTGCGTATCAGCTGCAGAAATGTTGCCCATCCTTTGTGGCCCCCTTTGAATGCCTCCTGGGCCCTGAAGTTGTCCTGGTTCCTCTAAAAGATGGGCATGCTTCCTCCTCCAAACTTCCACAGCCCCTGGGATCGCTGCTCTAGTACTTACTTCTGGGCCTGCTGCTGCTAAGGCTGTTTGGACACTACCCCCTAGAGCAGGGGACCAGGACAAACTTATCTGTAAAGAATCGTCCAGTAAATAGTTTATGTGCTGTAGGCCATACGGTATCTGCGGCAACTAGCAACTCCACGGTTGTATTGCAAAAGCAGCCATAGACAATACCTAACTGTATGAGCATGGCTGTGTTTCAATAAAACTTTATTTATAAAAACTGGTGGCAAGCTGGATTTGGCCCCTCCGTGCCAACCTCTGTCCTAGTTCATTGGGTCTCCAGGGTTAGCAATTGTGTCTTCCCTGTGCCTATATCCCTGCTGTGTTGTACAAGGTCACGGGTGGCGCTCCATAAATATTTGTGGAACTAATAGAATTTTAAATTGCTGGAATCAGCGATACGTTTTTTTTTTTTTTTTAAAGCTATTGTTGAGGCCCCGAGAACTTTGCAGATTCCTCTGGTCCTGCACTGCTGTCTGTGCATGCCGCTGAGCTGTCAGAACCTCTTGACCTGTGGCTGATTTTCCTGTAGGCTCAGGACCTTGCCCTGAAGCTTCAAAGGCAGGCTGACTTCTAAGGAGCCATAAAACACATTTTGTCAACCCCTTGTCCTCAAACTTGGGAAAACATCAGTGAAGTTTACAGTTGTGGAAAATCACCTTAGGCTGAGATTCTGCTAATGCAACAAAGGGAGAGATTTCTGACTCAAAAGAGAAGAGAAGGGTGGGTCCCAGGGCATGGAAGAAGCCTGCAAAAGCCTTTTTCTCTCACTTGCAAATTACTAAATTTGCAAGTGATTGGTAATGGAGAGCCACTCACCACTCATGGGCTTCACTCATGAATTTAGTTACATAGTTATATGTAGGGTAGGTTTTCAGAGGCTTGTATATCCATCCACAGGGTTGATTCCAAAGCACAATGGCTCGTCCAGACCGTATTCCCCAGATGCTGGGGCAACCTTCTTTGTCGACAATATTTTATGCATCAAAACACTTTCACCCTCCAAGTTCCTGGGCATGCTCAGTAGGGCACCCACCCTGGCTTCATACGTATTGTCAGTTCTTGTCTTTCTTTCTAAGTCACTTGATACGATAGAGAGGATCTAAGTACCACTGACCAGGAGCCAGCAGTTTATTAGTTATAATAAGATAAAAAATAAGAATAAAAAGAAAAAGTTTTCCAGGGATATGTCTTGACCAGCAACTAGAATGCCTTCCATAGTTACTTACCTCTTTTCGTAAGGAAGTACATTTAATCTTTTTTTTTCTTTTTTTTTTTTTCTGTCTGGGATCATAGCTAGAAAATCAGTGTGGATGAAAAGGGATGATATTTAAGCACAAACAGATGAAGAATGTATTCTGGAGGTTTAGTGATGAAGGAAACACATCAGTACCCTCTTCCCTACCTCTCTGGTGGTCAAACTTTCAGCAGACACAGAGCCAACTGCTCTGCGTAGAAGACTGTGCATTATTGCGATGGATAAGAAGAAAGCGTGAGCACAGAGTGAAAGTCAAAGTCACGTCCTTTGCTGCCTAAGCATCGACTTTGGCTAGTGAGAAGGATCGGCATATTACAGCTCTCTGCTCTGTGTCCTGTCCCTGTATGCCATCAGCCCTCTACTCTGTGCCTCCCCACCCCCTCCTCTTAAAAAGAAACATCAGGTTATTTGAAAGCCTGACCTGAGAAGGCCTCTCGGGCAAGCCCACTCCAGCTGCCTCTGTAGCAATGCTAATTGCACATCTGCGGCAAAGCTGCAACAGTCCATGCCCAGGAAGTCCACCCAGGTTTTTATAACCAGACCAGGGGTTGCCACCCAGCTGCTATGAGACACACACTGCTTGATCATTATTATGATTCGATCACGTTTGTGAATATTATTTAAGACAACTGAAGGAAACCCTTGATCAAAATCGCCCCCCATTCACCCCGCATGCTTCTCTTTCTTTTCGTTTAGCCGCTTACAAATGTGGATGTGATTCCTAATCAAAGCACCTCGACAAGCCCTCGAGTTCAGGGTCTTCCTGTTCCGCGGTCTCGGGGCAGAAGCCGGTGTTCCTGTCTCGTGGAGATGCCGCATGGGAGGAAACGGGGTGCAGGGGAGAAGCGAGATGGGGAGCAAAGGAGGGGCCCGCATTCAGCAGGTCCGGAGCTGAGGGTATTACTCACATGTGTTGGGAAGCATTGGGGTACAGTTTTGAAAACTGTGGGGCTGAGTCCTCGGGGCCGTGGGGCGCCGCGTGGCTGATCACCATCATAATGGGCCTATGGGGATACATTCTCTTAGACATTTTGAAGTAATTAATGCTCTCGTTAGTGATTAAGTCTGTGAAGTAGTCCTGAAACATACATTTGACACAAAACAAAAATTACAAAAGGTGACATTCATCAGATCACATTTGAATACTGCTTTCCCTCAGAAGCAACTCACTGAATGAGGAGGTAAGATCTTAAGCAGTAAGGGAAACTACTTCCCAAAGGAGCAAAACATCTTCCGGAGACAGAGAAAATCAGCTGCCAGTTACCTTCTGGGTTTGCTAAAGTGGTAACGTGCACAAACCTTTTTTTAAAAAATAATGTGCAATTTAGGAATTAGCAAAAAAAAAAAAAAAAAAAAAAGGGTCAGGTCCCGTTTGCCCAAGATAATGATCAGATCTGGCAATACAAATGCTCCAGTACATGAAACACCGGATACATATTTCATTCTCAGGTTTCGCTGATGTAATTCTTTGACAAAAAAAATTTAATTACTTCAAGGGCAGGAAACACCCACGCCCACTACAAATTCACAGTTGCAGAACACACACACACAGACACACACAGGCATACACACACATGCATAAATGCACAAACAAAAGATCTTTTCCTTAAATTAAAAATTCACCTGTGAGAATTACATAATAAATGCTAATGAAAGTCGTGGCCAAAATCTGGGTGCACAGGGAAAAGTGGCAACATTTTATCAATTAATTTATTTGAAACACTCAATATGGGGAGTAGTTGACTTCCTGCAGATTATACTGTTCATTGCGCAACTAAAATTATCCAGCTGTTGGGATTAGAGCCTAACTTGTTAATAAAATGACTTAAACCGGCAGTCCAAGGGGCTGATGCAAAGCAATAAGGGGAAGAGAGGGAAGAAATGGACTAAAAAAGAAAAAATGAAAACTTAAAACACCTGCTTCCTCTAAGTGTGTATCACTGGCCTGGAACCCCAGTATGAAGTTTATTCAGAAAGTGTCTAGGCAATGTGCACCGTCAGAGGCTTCTAGGCATGACTAATCACATGTAGATTCAAGGACCAGAACAGCTGCAAAAGCAGTGCCCAAGGGACCAAATCTGTGCACATGTCATCGTTAGGACAAGTCCACAGGCTAACACCTTCGTCCATGGGAGTGTCTGTTTCATTCCTTTCCTCCCTAAAAAAAGATACATATTCTTTTTGACACAGTTGTCTTTGACACTTAATCAGCTGTGATAACGGGCAAGTTACGCTGATTTAGTCTTTGGAAGGAATCTTGATTACTTTGCTCTCCTTAGGACAACAGGGAAAGAAAGGTTAATAGCTTGAACAGAAGCCTGACAAGCATCCCCACAGACAAAAAATGAGCAGTGACAATTATGGCACTTGGTAGGACAGTGCTCAAATCTGCCTCCAAGGTCCCTGCCAGCTCTCAACTTTGATGAGTTTGGAAACCTATTAGCAATGTGTGTGAATTGCTAATGCGCATTCATTTGCATGCGTTGTTTTCTGAAGGGTATGAAAGAGTGAGACGTACACCCTCACCCCAAGTCCCCTGTGCTCAAACCAGGCCAAGTGGAAAGACAGCAATGTGCCAAAGTTAGATCAGGTCTCCTCTTTCTGACTTCTACTAATAGCTGTTTCATAGTGACCTGTGCTAGATAGAGCAGATTCTCGTCTTCTTTTAGATAAATGAGGAAGAGATGGATATGGCTAGGAGGGAAGAAGGCATTTTAGGCTAATTAGCAGGCTAAATTCAAAGATATTTTCCCCTCCACTCTTGCGATCTGGAAATAGTTTTATTTTAAGTTGGCAATCACAAAACCTGTGTGACTTCTACAAAGTCTAATCTGGAATCCATTTGTTAGAGAACCATGGGACATGTCCATTTCATTTTCTATGACCTGATTTGGAAATCCTAGGATTGAATTGTGGGGCATGTCCCTTTCAGTTTCTATGAACTGATTTGGAAATCCTAGGATTGACAGCCTTACAGACTTTTGTGGACTCTAGCTGCCATGGGGCAGGTGTCCTTGTCAATATCAAAGTGTGACCAGACAGGAGTAAAAGCAAAGAATGTGGTTTCTCAACTCTTGATTATTGCACTTGTCTGCATTATTCTTACATCTAAATTGGAAGCCACAGACAGAATATACTTTCACCCCAGTGAAAAGCAAAACAGCATGAGATGAACATATGATCATGTGGATAAGTCCTCTAGAGGAGGAAAAAACCAAAAATTATCCCAAGACAGAGTGGAGGCATCTATGATTTTTCTGATAATACTTTCATCAAAGGCTGATTGCCTTTCATCCTAATGGGGGAAAAAATCACTATTCAGAGTCAGTGCTCCTAGAGAGGCTTTTTCTTGCCTGGAGTTTAAAATTACCTTAAAATTTCTCATTCTAATACTGTGAGAATGTAGAAAGCCAATCTAGTGTATGGGCTAACACACTGAAAATGGCTTTCCCCCATTATGCACAAAGTAAATTGATGCAGTGTAAAAGTGCCTGAAAATTACCTTCGCATAATCAAATCCATGCTTTTCTTTGATGCCATTGCGACAAACAGTGTAATTATAGAAACGAGAATTCTTGATTAATCCAAGCCATTCTCGCCACCCAGGAGGGATGTAGCTGCCATTATATTCATTGAGGTATTTTCCAAAAAAGGCTGCAATGGGAAAAAAGGATTATTTTCTCATATGAAATGATTAAGCATAACTAAATGCATCAGGATGAAATTATGACTTGAAAAAAAGACAGTGAAACAAAAGTTAACCTGGTAACAGTGGATGCCAGAATAACATTCATGTAATACTTTGATCCTTTAGCAAGGTGACGCATATACATTTTCCTTTTGAATAAATAAAAGTAGTGCCCAAGTACATGGATTATAGTTCAGTAAAATCGCCATCATGAGCATGATACTCTGAGTGCAAGTGCTAACAGCAGAATGTACCTTTTTGTTAAGTTGATATAACAATCAGAGAAGTAGCCAGTATGAAATTTGGAATACCGAAAGCTGTCTTTGTGATAAAATAAGTTTTCCAACTGTTTGAGAGTTGCGAATTACAAAAACGCTATGGAAAAACTTGTCTTTGTTTTTGCCTATCAGGACAGTACACATTTTCCCAGCCAAGGAACCGTAGTAAACTCCGTTTATATGGGACGTGGTCAGGGTTTTTATGTCACATGTATTTTATGTCATCGGTGTTTGCATTATGTGTATTTTGCAAATGTGTTGATTACTGACAATCGAAAATTCTAGCAACATGGAGTTACAACCTAGACGACTAATTTTCCTAGAATTATAGTAAAATAGAGGTATATGTGCCACCATAACTCCACTGCTCGTTGAAAAGGCCACCGGAAGGACTTCACATTTGTAACTTTGGCATGGTCACACCCAAGAAAGGCCACTGTGCAACAGTGGGGTCGGAGCTCTGGGATCTGTCCCTCTTTCCTGATTACTTGACACCCCTCATGGGGGCCCACTGTCTCCTGACTGGCTTTCCTAGGCAGGCTCCAGGGTCTTTCCATTCTCACCGCCAGCTTCCTGAAGACCAGCTCGGGTCATATCACTTTCTCATGATCTTGGATGGCCCCCCGTGCCTGCAGAACCACATTGAGTTTGACACCTTGCCATCCAAGCCCTTCCTTGCCTCTGGAAAAAAATTCCTCTTTCCAACCCCATCCTGCACGTCTCTGTGAATCGCCCCTCTCTCCAGTCAACGTGTTGCCTCTACTTGTTCTGGTTTCCACCTCTCCACCTTTGCCTGTGCTACTCTCTCTGCCACCCTCTGTATGAATCAGCCCAGAGCAGAAGTCATTTCAATTCCAGTCTTTGCCCCGATCCCACAGCACTTTATTTCTGTGGCTCTGAAGCTGTCTTCCCTTTCTTCCTTGTGGTAGAGTTATGTTCACGTAGAAGCCTAATCTCCCTTAAACTGTATGGGTTTTGAGGGCAAACACTGCCTTGACCTCCCTGCCCTCATCCTTGCATGTAGTCTAGGGGCTGCATGAATTTTTGTTTCTTGAACTGGGCTTCATGGAGCCCCATGTCTTCTGGGGATGGTACCTGTTCTGGACTTGTTAAATGTTGTGTTTTCAATTGAGCTATGATTTTTTTTTTAAAAAGCTGATTTGGTCTAAATATTTTCATAGAGGAGAGCTTCAGAGTTAGAAAAGTTGACACTTCCCATTGGATTTACTTTCTTTGAAGAGCTGACTCAAGTCTGAGAAACACAGCAATGTTTATTTGTTGAATGAATATTTATATGTTGAATCTGCAAATGAGTAAATCAATCAGGTGGTCAATTAGCCAAACACCCACTGCTTGAGGATTCTGCCAGGGTCCCTGAGCAGATGGACGGGTGTGGGACAAAGTGTCAGAGGGTCTCATGTCAGCTATGACTCAGGGTTTCCCTCTGAGCTGGCTCCGAGCAGTAGAAATTCTTCTAATGAGGGGTTCTCGTCTTCAGAGACTCACCACCTTTTCACATCGAACCACAAGATGATTTTCCTTTCCGACAAAAGGCAACGTGATTTAAGAGTCGCAGGCGGCGGACCAAAGCCACACCCCACCAGCATGACTTCAGAACGGGACTGTTTCCAGAAGCCTTTCACTTAATAACCTCAAGCCCAGCTCTTTCCCCTGGCCTGCTCCCCTCCCCAGGGGTTTTTCCCACTTCTCTCTCTTTTTGTAAAAGATCATAGTGGTTTGCAATATAAAACCTGGAGCCAGCTTGCCTGGGTTCAAATCCTGGCTCTGTTATTTGTTAGCTATACTGCCGGAGGCCGGTTACCTAACCTCTGTCTACCTCCGATTCCCCTTCTGGAAAAACATGAAGATGATAACAATAATAGTGGTACGAAAAAAAAAAATAGTGGTACGATCGTTGTGAGGCTTAAAAAGAATTAATACATATGTAAAGCACTGAAAACAGTACCTGGCACGTAACAAGGGCTTATTAAATGCTGCCACTGCCAGTATTGTGATTACCATGGCTACGATCATTAACCTTTCAATGATCTGTGCTCTGATTTTAAATAATTTACCCTCCTGCAATGCAAGGAAATCCTGTTCTAGAGTTCTGCACTTGTGCATCTGAAAACATTGCTTGAGAGGTTACATAGTTTTCTTCCCCAACCTGATTTACTTTGTGGCAACAAATTCTCTCCTAACTGGCTGACCTTTTCCTGCTTAATTTGTTTTTAGATTTTTTTTTTCCTGCTACTTTTAGTTTTGTTCTGTTTTTTGTTTTTGTTTTTTTTTTCCTCTCAGGGAAGCCATAACAAGTCATTCCTGCCCTGCCCTCATCGTTTTACCCGTTAGATTATTTAGGACTGTTTTCTACCCATTGCCATGGCTATTGCCCTTTCTCTTAATCCTCCCCTTATAAACTATTCCTTGAAGTCTCTTAATAGGCCTTGTTATGTGCTTTAGAACTCCCTCCAGGTTTTCGGTGTCTTTGTGTTAATGGGGTGTAAAAAATGTATTCAGTATTCCAGATGTTGCCTCACCCGTCACACTGGTTCCAAGAGAGACCGGGGACCTCGTGCGTCATGGGGCAGCACCCAGCGTTGTCAGCTTCAAGTTACTCGGCCTTGCTTGTTGCCTCCTAAGACCGAGGCTCATTTGTGATCACCCCTGGCCTCCTTCAACATTACGCTTCCTGGCAGTGCTCTCCAGCTGATTATCTGGGCTTCTAATTATTTTCCTCCAGATGTATTAAATCTCTTTCTCCCTCCCTGAGATGAACTACATTTTCTTGCCCGTATTGCCGTTATATTGGGTGTGGTTTGAAGTTTTTCTATCCTTTGGCACTGGCAATTCAACCCAACTTAACTACTCTCAGAATATGTCACTAACACACCACCTACCCCTCCTTCTGTATCATTCTTTTCTTTGGGCCATTAAACACTTCCCTTCACAGCTGTTTAAGAAGGTGGCAGGGGGTTGTTGGGTGACAGGGAGAAAGATCAGAAAGACCTGATTATACTGATTGTTGACTTCAGGCCATGCTACTTCTGTCCGGGACTCCCTGTTACATAATACTTAGGAAAATTCCCTTGAGCCATTTGAGCCATTTGGCAAAAGCATCTGTTTTTAGGTCGGCAATAGTACCCACATAGACAAAAGATTCCTGATGCTGTACGGAAGTCAAATCTTAGTGAATATAACAAATGATATACTAATTGAGCTTTTACTCCATGTATTATTATTAGATTTGGGGTGGCAGGACTTCACTGGTAGTAACTAAAAATTTACATAATGTTGGACCAAGTTAAAATTATGATCTACTCTTAGGTGACCTCGTACACATGAGTCTGGCTTCCCCAACTAGATGGTAAGTGTAGCAAAGACAGGAATCTTACTTTATATCTCTTCATACACCAATGTCTAGCATAGTTCTAAGCATAGTGTGGCTCAATAAATAGCATACTATGGTATGCTGTATCTTATGTCTGTGTACTTATCAAAAATCGATAATACCATAATTCATAAAAATAATATTACCTGTCTTACTTTTAGTGAACTCTACATTTTAAAACATCTCATATTAGAGAATAAATAAATATACTTGCTATAAGTAACATAAATAAAATTTGTAATGTAAAAAGACATGAAACTAGAAAATTGATTAATTTGTCTACATTGTTTTGTTACAAAAAGAATTCTCTCCCAAAATTTTTACTGCAGGTCTCTATTAAATATTGGCCCTTTCACCCAGTGATACGAAGAAGAATTAGTATGACTAAACTTTAATTCACATGTGATTTTACATGTCCTGTATTATGATTATAATTTGAACACTACCATTTTTAAAGGAATTAATATGATTATAGTGATTATAGTAAAATTACAATATATAATAGTTTTGGACAGGAAAAAAATCTCTGCATTATATAGGTTGGAAAACTGGACTGGACAAGTTCTCAAAACAAGTTTAAGGCAGAGTAAGGATGTGACTCCAGTTCTCCACCATTCGGTTCAGGGGTTTTTTCTTACACTTGTTGCTACCTCTCAAATATGGATTATTATACACTACCAAATGTAAAATGGATAGCTAGTGGGAAGCAGCCGAACAGCACAGGGAGATCAGCTCTGTGCTTTGTGTCCCCCTAGAGTGGTGGGATAGGGAGGGTGGGAGGGAGATGCAAGAGGGAGGGGATACGGGGATATATGTATATGTATAGCTGATTCACTTTGTTATACAGCAGAAACGAACACATCATTGTAAAGCAATTATACTCCAATAAAGATGTTAAAAAAAAACATGGATTATTACTCTTACCTTAAAATTTATGCCAGGTTTTACATTCATGTCTATACCCTCACAAGAAATTTAAACTAAAACTTTTTTGAGCAGATAGTCAGGCAGAATTTTCCTTTTTATGATAGATAATCCAGTATCGTTCCCACTATACTTAGAACATAAAATGCAATAGACACGTTACTGTATTTTCCCTTCTTAAACATTTAAGCTGTTGTAGAGTCATATTTTCCATGAGTAAAGTTAGAAAAATTTAAGTTACAGCCAGTCCAAAAATAGGCCTTGGGTCTGAAAAAGAAAAATCATGTCACACAATGGTAAATACAATATTGGATCAATTCAATTCATTTAAATCCATGTATTCTGGATGCCTCCCAAAATAAGCCTCTTAGTAATTTGTCTTCTCTGAGCTGCTCTTCATAAAACTGATTGCTGCTTTGTGCTTTTCTCTAGATGGGTATTTATGTATAATACATAGTTCAGTTTCCGTCATTATTTTTCTTAGGTTCTCAGCTAAATGTTCCAAATAGCGTATTCATTATTAGGAAAACATTAAAATCGTTATATATTGGCTCCTCCCACCTCCCCAACTAGTTTAGTGGCTCATAAATATGCTGGTTTAATACCTACTCACCAATTCTCTTAACTTCCTAAGATGTCTGTCATCCTGATGTGCTTATTTGTGGATTTTCAAATGGTTCTCTGTCCCTGGTTGGATCGATAATTATTGTCACAGAGACATCTTTACTTCCTAATTGTCTGAGACATGTCAATGTTTTCCCATCAAAGATGAATTTAAATTATGTAGCTCATTATCACTGCCATTTTAGTCTTCCAATTTTTAATTTTTCTGATTTACTAATGGGCACATCAACACTTATTTTCCTGAGTGTATATCATCCGTTTTCTATTCATAGCTAAGTGTTTGGACGAGTCCTAAGTGTTTGGAAAAGTCCTGTTTCCCTTAAAGAATTCCTTTTACTTTACAGGATGACTCACTATAAATTCCATTATTACCTAAGTGTCTAGACCCCTGGGAAGAAGGTTGGCTTCAGAATCTGAGTTAGTTTCCAGGAGCAAATCTCCTCTCCCTGAAGAAGACAACTGATTGAAGCAGGCCTACTGGGCTGCACCAAAGGACTGACAGTTGTCCCCGGGAAAGCCTGATGGTCTGCAGCTTCATCCTAGACTTAACCCATAAGGTTAGGGTAACATACTGGAAAGAGGCCTGAAGACCAAGGTCCTGTTGCCCGCTCTTCCTGTTAGAACATCAGATGTGTCACTTCAGCAAGTCACCTTAATCTTGTAGGTCTAAATTTGTTCGTCTGAGAACAAAGGAATTGAAAAACTAAATTATCTCTGAGTCTTATTCAAGCTCTTGTAGGGTGGACACAGCATAGGCCAATTGAAACAAGTACCAGAGTACACTCCACTTCTTAGAAGCAAGATGTGTTTTTTCTTGGTGACCCAGTGAGCTGTGTAAGGGATGGCATTTCCATTTTTGCTTTTGCTATCTGCTAGTTCCAAATATGCAGCCTTTCTCTACAACTCCGTGGTATGCCTGCAGTTTGCATATTAACCTTTGCCTTGATTTTAACTGGTTCTACCTTTCGTTTCCATTCGACAGTGTCCTTATTGCTCTGTATCTTATTATGTTTTATGTGTCTCTGCCAGGCACTTCGGAATGAAGCATGATAGAAATATATGTAAAGAAATAAGATAAAGAAATAAAGAAAGAGGAAAGATGTTGGAGTCAGGTGTGCTGGATTCAGTCTGTCACTGACTAGCTTGTGACCTCAGATAAACCCTCCTGAGTTTCGATTTCTTCACTGGCAATATGGGCAAATCCTTTCAAAGTTTCCGGAAGAATTAGGTGAGAAAACTTAGCTAAAGTGCCTGGTACAGAGGAAGCAAGCATCAAATATCAATTTCCCTTTTTTCCCCTTTCTTCCCCACTGCCCAGCTTTACTGAGATATAATTGACAATCAAAAATTGTAAGCAATTATACTCCAATAAAGAAGTTAAAAAAAAACTTAAAAAAAATTGTAAGGTGGAACTTCCCTGGCGGTCCAGTGGCAAAGAATCCGCCTTCCAATGCAGGGGACGTGGGTTCAATCCCTGGTCGGGGAACTAAGATCCCACATGCCGCGGAGCATCTAAGCCCGCGCACAACAACTACTGAGCTCACGTGCCTCAACCAGAGAGCCTGAGTGCCGCAAACTACAGAGCCCTCGTGCTCTGGAACCCAGGCGCCACAACTACAGAGCCCACGCACCCTGGAGCCTGCGTGTCACAACTAGAGAGAAGCCTGCGAGCCGCAGCTAAGACCCGATGTGGCCAAAAATAAATAAATAAATAAATAAATAAAAAATCTTTAAAAAAATTGTAAGGTTTACAGCCTGATGGTCCGCTACACGTAGACATTGTGAAATATTAACCACTGCCAAGCCAATCAACATATCCATCACTTCACATCTTTGCTAGTTTCCATTTTTTTCTTTGTGATGAGAACATCCAAGATCTAGCCTTTTAGCAAATTTCAAGTACACAATATAATACTGTCAACTATAGCCACACTGCTGTTCACTATCTCTCGAGAACTTATTATCTTCTTTTTGCCCTTTCTTGATTTAGCCCTGAAATGAATTAGCAAGTCCTAATCGACAGTTCTAAGTTCTGGGCAGGGTTCTCTGTGTCACCAGCATCTCCATTTCCTAGGATGGACACTGTCCACACCGGTCTGGATACAGTGAGAGTTCTAATTCCCTAAGTTCCAACTCTCTCCGTCTCTCTATGTCTGCTACTAGGAATTAAATTATAAGGGAGCCTGGGAGTTGAAAGGCACTGATTTCATACAATGCTTCCCACAAACGAAACACAATTTGGTGGTCAAAATCAGGAATCAGGCATCAGGGGACCATTTCTGATTTTGCTTCTGAGCTGGTCACACAGTATTTGAAATCCCCACATCAGTTATAAAATGGAGCTAAGTACATTTGCTGTTTATGAACCCTACAGGGATGTTTGATAGATTTGCAAATTGCTCTAGAGCTTGCAGGTGAAAGGTGCTATAACCTTAAATCACTTATGTGGGAAAACACACTCAGGATAAGGCGCTCTGAGTAACCTCGTTTCTTTCTGAAGCGTAAGCAAACACCCTTGAGGCTCATGGGAGGAGTTTCTTCTGTGAGCGGAGCTCTTGAATGCCTGTGGATGACAGTGTTATCATAGCCACAATCAATATTTTCATCCATAAATAACAAGTATTAAGTGCCCACAAGGCGCTCTGCAAAGAAGCAAATGGCCACCTATTTCCTAAGTCCAGTGGAAAAGATTAATTTCATTTTTAAGAGATTTGAGAGAATACATTTATCTGATATCCTTTCCTTTTAAATCTTCAGAATAGAGAATCTGTAGACCTGAAAATCGTTTTCAACGTTTTAATTATGACCCCTTAATTCTTATGAATACGTCTAGTTGGTTCTGAAACAATTATTTTTCATTAAAGCCCCTCAATCAATATCTTTCTTTCTTTTCATAAAGAAATGCTCAGAAAACCCAAGGAGAGCATATAAATGCTAGGAGAATAAAGGCTTTGGGGGCAACCTGACAGGAGGGAGCCTTGCTTCTTTCTTACACTGGTATGATGTTCCTGACCTCTCTGGAAGGAGGTTCCCAGTTTGCAAAAGACCAACTAACCAAACCGCTGCTCATCTATGTAGGTTAAACAGTGATGGAAGATGTAGCAATTGGGATGCCCTCCTGTCCTGGGAGATCGGAGCGAACACTTGAGATCTAAAAGTCACCAAAACTAAGCTAAAGAAAGTCCCAATCCTATTAATTATGAGTAAATAAATAGATGAATCAATAAGGTACACCTCATTGGATGATTTCTTTCAGTTACGACCGAATTCAGTAAATAATTTTGATAATCTATTGTGGCCCAGATCCTGGGGTAGGTGCTAAGCAATTTCAAAGCGCTTGATGATTTCTCACCCAATCGGCAGGAATCTGCCAACAATTAAGACAAGCCTCAAGCTGCGCTGGGATGCCTGGAGATTTGGAAGGTTGAGGTAAGCACGTTCATGGGATGAAAACTCTTCTGTTGCAGGTTCTCCTGGAAAATTCCAATGGCCGGTTGCTCGGATGGGGACAACACTTTCTTAACGTGTCTGCTGAGAATCACTGATTTTTCTCTAAGGGACCTCTCTCTGGGACATTCATCGAGGGAAAAGTAGAGGATGCTGAGAGACACAAGCCTCGGCTCCTTCCACTTAGGGACTGATTGGAACTTCACATATTTCACCATACAGTGCATCTTGCAGAGGTGCGCTACCAGAGGTTCACAGGCTGCAAAGCTCTCCCTTTACCTGTTCTGTAGCCGGTGCTGTTCAGATAGACAGCAAAAGTCCGCGGCTCGTGCACTGCCTGCCAGGGTGGGGAGGAGCAGTTCTCATTGTTGGTGTAGGTGTTGTGGTTGTGCACGTATTTGCCCGTGAGCATGGAGGAACGGGACGGGCAGCACATGGGCGTCGTCACGAAGGCGTTGGTGAAGGTGGCCCCCTCGCGCTCCATAATCTTTCTGGTTTTGTTCATGACTTGCAGGGACCCTGGAAGGCACAATGCCAGCATGGTTAGCAGACAGCCCCGCACGATCACCCACCGGTGTCACGTCACTCGGGGGCTCTGTTCCCCCTGCCTTGTGAATTTCTCTGCCTTAGCTTGAAGGAGTCTATCATCTGACGAGCTCTCATTTCTAGAACAAAATGCAACGTTTGGGATGTTGCCATCTCAAGTATTTTGCAGAATAAAAACACATTTCAGCTTCTCCCCTCCTTAATCACAAAGGGAAAAAAAAAAAGAAAAGCAGGTTTATCTGACCACTGAAGCTAGATTCCAAGGCCAGCAGCCCTTTGAAGATTATCAGAGGGCATCAAAACAGAGCATCAGAACTCCTAGCCCACCACACTCACACCATGCCACAGACACTGCAGAGATGACGAGATGGAATGTTTTCATCGTATGAAATAAAAGAGGGGAGAGATTTTCCAATTAAGTAAAAGTCCTTCCAAAATGCCTGTGTTTTTTGTTTTTTTTTTACTGGGGTACAGTTGCTTTACAATGCTGTGTCAGTTTCTGCTGTACAACAAAGTGAATCAACTATATGTATACATGTATCCCCTCCCTCTTGACCTCCCTCCCACCCCCCTATCCCACCCATTTAGGTCACCACGGATCACTGAGTAGAGTTCCCTGTGCTGTACAGCAGGTTCCCACTAGCTATCTATTTTACACATGGGAGTGTATATATGTGGATCCGAATCTCCCAGTTCATCCCACCCTCCTTCCTCCCCTGTGTCCACACGTCTGTTTTCTGTCTGTGTCTCTGTTTCTGTGCTGAAAATTGGTTCATCTGCACCATTTTTCTAGATTCCACATACATGCGTTAATATACGATATTTGCTTTTCTCTTTCTAACTAACTTCACTCCGTATGACAGACTCTAGGTCCTTCCACGTCTCTACCAATGACCCAGTTTCATTCTTTTTTATGGCTGAATAATACTCCACTGCATATATGTGCCACATCTTCTTTATCCATCCATCTGTCGATGGACATTTTGGTTGCTTCCATGTCCTGGCTATTGTATTGTAAATAGTGCTGCAATGACCATTGGGATACATGTGTCTTTTTGAATTACGGTTTTCTCAGGGTATATGCCCAGGAGTGGGATTGCTGGGTCATATGGTAGTTCTATTTTTAGTTTTTTAAGGAACCTCCATACTCTTCTCCATAGTGGCTGTATGAATTTACATTCCCACCGACAGCGCAAGAGGGTTCCCTTTTCTCCACACCTTCTCCAGCATTTATTTTTTGTAGATTTTTTGATGACGACCATTCTGACCGGTGTGAGGTGATACCTCATTGTAGTTTTGGTTTGCAAAATGCCTGTGTTTAATTAAAAAAAGATCTTCAATGTAAGTTCATATCCTCTAGCAAACTCACCACATACCTGCCAGTTTTTCTACCAGGATACTACGACCAGTTTATATTTTCACCTGTTTCCACGTCATTTAAAAAGATGGGCTGTTTGTTTGTGAAAGAGCTATGATTCTATCACATTCAAAAGTATCTGCATAGTAGTAAATTATGCCATTTGAACTGTAAAGGATGAAATTGTACATACGATTGCTGAGGAAGAAAAAAAAACCTATTTCGATTATCCAGCCAAACATAGAGGCTGAAACCCATCCAAATACTGCAGGAAAAAAAAAAGCTCAGGCCAGAATTCAATAGTCTTTTCAGGACCTGTCAAGAAATGCACTACAGGGCACTACAGCCAAGGCCACTGCATTTCAATCCTGGAGCCTCACATTTCCAACAGGTCCTACTTCTTCCAAAGAAAGGGAGAAAGGCTATGTAGCTTTCCAACAAGGAAGGAAATCGTAATGCAAACCAGGCAAGCATTCAGAGCAGAAGAGAAGCGTGCAGCCATCCAAAAACCACAGTATTTTTTTTTTTACATACGAGCTCTTAACATTCACATGAAAACAGAAAAGATGGTTTCTAATTGGGTCTCCTTAGAGCCCCCTGAAACATGCTTCAGTTAGGAAGATTCCTAACTGCTTTTTCTCCCCTGGCTGTATTCAGAGGATCAAGCAACCTTTTTGCCATGTGGATAACATGCAGTGAGCACCCACTTCATGCTGAGCGTTCATTCTATTGACCTCGACTCTCTGGACTGATCCCCCCAAAGTGTAGCATTAACAAAAGAAATGGAAAATTCTCTCCTGCCTCTGATCTTCAGCAGTAAACTATCCAGATGAGAATTTACATATGAAAATTGCTTAGGGATATCTGCAAAGCAAGGTAGACGTGAGTGTGGATATAGCAGTAGCAGGACATATAAAGACAGCGGAGACCAGAGGCAATGTTTTATTTATTTATTTATTTATTTTTTTTACGGTATGCGGGCCTCTCACTGTTGTGGTCTCTCCCGTTGCGGAGCACAGGCTCCGGACGCGCAGGCTCAGCGGCCATGGCTCACGGGCCCAGCCACTCCACGGCATGTGGGATCTTCCCGGACCGGGGCATGAACCCGCGTCCCCTGCATCGGCAGGCAGACTCTCAACCACTGCGCTACCAGGGAAGCCCAGAGGCAATGTTTAATAAGAGCTCTGCCACAGGAGATGAGGACAAATGGAAGGAAACGAGGAAGAAAAATATGGGATGGGCGAAGTGTATTGTGGGTAGCACGGGGAAGGTGGTATGCACGGTGCACTGGAGGTGGGAAGAAGGAAGTGATGAAAACGGCACGTGGATTTTCTGGAATGAAAACGAATGTGAAGACTTCTCCTGATGAAATGGGCGGCAGATTTAGCCAATAGCTTGGAGGCTGGGCAGAGATATTTGGATTTGGCAGAATAGACAAAATAACGGCAGAGCAAGTTCTTTGTCAAAGGCATGAAGGATGTGATAAGAAAGAAGCCTTTGAGAGGTGTTGCCATGGCAATGGAAGTATGTGCATTGCGGGGTAGGTGGGGAATAGGCTGGTCCATCAAGGGTACGGCCAAAAGGCTGCTGAACCCACCCGGCCATGGGATGATGAGAACTTGAACTGGGTTGTGCCTTTAAAATAGAAGGACTCTTAAGAAGCAGACCCAAGACATGTTGTAATGCATCAGAAGGCCGTGAGTTGACTCACAGTTCTCAGTCTGGGAAGAAAACTGGAAAAGTAATGCTTTCACTGTTACTCAAGAGGTAACTAACAAGAAATATGTCCTATAGAAGATCAAAGGAGTGCATTTTAGAAATGTTGTGTTTTATATTTGTGTTGGTCGATCACACGGGGGGAGAGAGCCTAGAGAAGATACATGAAATGAGACACAGGAGTGGGGAGAGAGTTCGAGGTTGATGCCAAAGTCCATTCCCTTCTTACTCTTTCCTCTTTAGAAAACTGCAGTGATTACTTATGGTGATAGCTTGAATTTGGGGAAAACTCAGCAAACACTATTGACCAATTTTTATTGCCTAATAGTCTTTTCATGTCAAAAATGACTTCTCAGAGTTCCCTTAGGAGCCTAGCTGGACTCAAATTAAAAAGAAAAAAAAAATGCAGCTGGAGGCCATCCTCCAAGGTCCCGAATCACAAAGCTGCAACCTCCAGTTTACAGATTTATTTGGACCACAGCACAGGATGGGAGGTGAAAATCTGATCTAAGGTCAAATAATCTACAAACTGGGGACTCAAACTCAGCCCCTTGCATCATAATTGCCCCAGCCAGGACTCTCCTCTCATTCTAAGTATCTCTCTTTTCTTCACTGACTGAGCTGGTTGTACCAAGGAACCAAAAAATCCCTGCTTCCAACCGGCCCACACGTCAAAGGGAACAATGAAGACATTTGGTTCCTGCAGGTACTGTGACCACGGTAGCACCACGGGCGGGGTTCCCGAATGTGAGGTTCCTGAATGTGGCTTCACGTTTCTCAGGAAGGAGAAGGTTCTGAGACAAAGCTTCTCCAACGTTAAATCACCTGGAGCCCATGTTAAATCCTAGACTTCTGGGTCCACCCTGAGATGCCGATTTAAGTAAGACCTGGGAAGGACCAGAGAATTTGCATTGCTAACAAGCTCCCTGAGGATGCTGGCGCGGCCCCTCCCCACTCCTGGAGAACTATTCGAGGCCTGACACGGAACCAGGGAAGCCTGGAGCTGGAAGAGACTTTAGTGGGTGCCTCATTTTAAGTGATCTAAGTGGCTTCGACCGCTTCCAAGGCTGTAAGGTGGGCAGAGAGGAAGAGGAAGCACTGATTTCATACTTCTACTCTCATGGATTTTCTACTTTACTCCCACTTCTAAGTGTAGCAACTCACTGAACCCCGACAATAGCCTTCCATAGCGGGTGCTACTGTTTATTATTCTCATATCAAGGATGATAAAGCTGAGGAGCAAAAGGGTTAAACAACGTGCTTAGGGCCACACAGACCCTAAGCAGCAGAGCCCACATGCAAAGGCAGGCAGTCTGCTCAGGGACTGCGCTCTTAAGCTGCATCTAGGCTGAGTCCCGGCTGTGACACTGATCTTCTCAAGACTGAGACACAGAAATGATGTCTGCTTGGAGTCAGGATATGTCTCCTTTTCTGTAATCTCATATCTTGCTTCATCCGGCCTCTTAGGGGAGATACTAACAGACACTGAAGCCTGTCTCCTGCCCTCTTAGGGGCTGAAGGGATTAAAGTAGCTCGGGCCCAGGTCGAGGTGAGTGGGCTGCAGGCGTGTCTGTCTTCAGAAGCCGACAGTCACACTGGTGTTCACTGCTGCCTCTGCTCTCGGATTCCCTGCGTAGACACAGATGATGGAGCACAGGAATCATATACCTCTTCCCTCTGCCGCGTCACTGCACTCCAACAAGGTAAGCGAAAAACTCCTTCTTCTCTTTTAGGGCTGTGCAATGATTCATGTCAGCCAACAACACTGCCTCGTCCTGCTGCTACAGCCACTATGATTGCACCATTGATGTTTCACTGGGAAACTACCAAACACTATTCTGCATAAAGCAACTCATAATTATGCATTTCCAGCTTGAGAGCAGTGGCTGGGACCATGTTGTCTCCTATGGCTGGAAGGTCTCAGTTTTGTTTTAAGCTGAAGCTCCCGACTTCTTTGGGTTTCAGGCTTTTGGTGCCTAAAATGCAACTCGTGTTGATTCTTAGTTATCAGAACAATTATTTCATAGGAATGACATGAAGCTTAAGGCTAAAGAATCATACCAAGATTCCCAAAGCAGGGCTTAGGAGAGTGAGCACGAGAAGAGAAAGAGCCCTGGATTTGGACTTGGGGGGAAACATCTGGGTGTTTGTCACAGATGAGCTTGAACAAGCCATTTACCCTCTTTTGGTTTGTGTTTCTCAGCTGTAAAATGGAGCTAATAATAGCTCCCCGGACTAGTTAGCAGGGCTGTTGAGCAAATGGCATGAGCTGTGATTTTACTTTGTCATCACCTCAGCCCCAATGTGTTTCCTTTACTCTGCCTTTTCCATCTCCCTATCTGTAATCACATCTGAATTCCAAACTAAGGTAAGAATACAGAGGTTGCCGATAGACTGAACTTTCGTGTCCTTCCAAAATGTATAGGTTGAAACCTAACACCCAAGGTGATGGTATTAGGAGGTGGGGCTTTGGGAGGTGATTAGATCATGAGGGTGGAGCCCTCATGAATGGGATTAGTGCCCTTATAAAAGGGGCCCCAGAGGGTTCCCTTGCCCCTTTCTCCATGTGAGGACACAGTGACAAGAGAGCCACCTATGAACCAGGAAGTGGGTCCTCACCCCACACTGAATCTCCTGGAGCCTTGATCTTGGACTTTTCAGCCTCCAGAGCTGTGAGAAGTAATTACCTGATAAACATCTGTTGTTTATAAGTCACTAAGCCACCCAGTCTATGGTATTTGGTTAGGGCAGTCCTCACGGACTAAGACAGAGGTCAACTGCTTTGTCTATGCTTCAAGACATAAAATGTTAATGCTGGCTTAGAGATATCAGTTCCCCTCCACCCGTCACACACTGTTCCCCACGCCCCTCTTAAGCAAGAAGCCTGACTTCATTATCATTTAAAATTGTCCTGGGAGGTGGAAGCCTGACAGGGATGTTATGAAGTGACCGTAATTAAGTCCAGTAGCTGGCATCGGGGCACTGCTGACTGGGATGGCTTGAGGACAGCGAAGGCCCAGGCCACAGCTGAATCTTGGGGCTGCCAAGAACAGCTCTCCCAGCACCAGAGTTCCAGGTTGGGACTGGGGACATCTGCCATTTGCTCTTGCAGGGGTGGGGATGCTCGGACAGCAACTGGCTGTGGACCAGGATGCCTGCTAGCTCAGCGGTGACCGAAACAGGAGAAGTGGCCCTCTTTGGGAATGCTGCAAGATCCACCAGGTTTGCAATTCTGGTGGAGTTAAAAATCAAGGCTCCACGAATGGTCCTTTGAGGGGGTATGTGCTAGGTTACTGGGACTAGACAGAGCCATAGCCAGGAATTTAACTCATTCTACAGGCTTCAACTCATTTATTCCCAAATCACATGTGTGAAAAAAGGTCAGGAGGGAGAAAATGTCCCACTAATCGGAATGACTTTACCAAAATCACACAGAGAGCCTGGATTACTTCACATACATGTTAAACTTTACAACAAAGCTTTGCCTTTCCTGATTCAAATATCTTAGCATTTGATTATTCAATATTTCATACTATC
The DNA here is from genome assembly GCF_964165515.1 of Mesoplodon bidens. Classification (NCBI taxonomy): domain Eukaryota; kingdom Metazoa; phylum Chordata; class Mammalia; order Artiodactyla; family Ziphiidae; genus Mesoplodon; species Mesoplodon bidens. The sequence continues at coordinate 15,232,385 of NC_138173.1, read as the reverse complement.
AAGCATTAACATTTTCATCGAGGCTGTTCATCATGTCCAGAAAAACTCACAAAACCAGAAATTCAATAATAAATTTTGTCATCATCATCCTTTAAGGAAGTCCCAGATATGCGGCATTCATACACACCTGGCTTCACAGAGCGACACACCTCCATGTGAATTGCAACAATTCATGGTTTGATGAGTGATAATGACAAGCAAACACAACTCACTAAATGTGCAGGGTTGTTTCTAGATGCCACTGTTTTATGATGGGGTAAGGTTAATGATTTAAATATATAAATGGCCTGTGTTAAAGCACATCCCTGCTATTTTCCTATGCCAACAGTTAAGTATGGAAGCTTAAACAGTGATATTTCCCATATTAAAAATGGCTTTATTGATTTATTGAAAATTTTAATTCTGAAAGCATTAAAAAGATAACATGATCACACAGTATACCTTTTTCTACTAAAACTATGAAATTGGTAGGAAAGAAAAAACAGATGTTTCAGCTAAAACCAGAGGAGGGAAAACAAGTTGGGGGAAGAAGGGACCAAGAAGCAGATAATAAATCTGTTTGGCACGTTTCCAGGTCACTAGGACTCATTATTTTTTCCCCTAAAGAGCTAAAGGCCATTAAAAGTAGAGACTAGTTTTTTTAGGGGAATGGAAGTAAAAATGCCTACAGGCTAGACAGAGAAGGTAGGCAGGTACAAGAAAAATCACAGAGTTTTCGTCTTTCCAGTTTCCTACGTTTGATAGAGATGTGGGTATACAAAACTTTCCCCTGACTATAAGAAAATCAGCAGGATGGGCCTGATGGCAAATAGCAAGTGCTCCTTGGCCTAAGTGTTGGGGAGCAGTGGAGAGCGGTGGGGACCGTGAGGGTCTCAAGAGGACACGCCCCACCTAATGGGGGCAGCTTTGACTCCTCTTCAAGCATTTAACTGAAGGCTGCCTCATGGGAATGTAAGCCCTCATTCTTCTGAACTTTCAAGAAAAGTCGGAATCTGGATTTTTTTTCTTTTTATGTAAAATCACCTGATCTTTTAAAATGTTGCCTTGATTTTAAAAAGTGTGCTTGGTCAAGCCAAACACATCTGTGGGCTAGCTCTGGACTGTAGATCGCATTTGTGACCTCTGCTTTAGACAAAGTGTTTCCATGTATTTAAGATTTCTTAATTCTCCTTATGATCTAAGAGAAGCATTGGGTCAGCGTTACTGAGATGTTAGCACCAGTCCAATTTCCTAAGAATTTAAGAAATGCCACATTGAGCCAGATCAATGTTCTAATCGGCTCATTATTTTGTTTCTCAGAGTGGCACCCAGGGACCATTTGGGAAAGATTTAGAGCCTAATCTCTTTGACTCTAGTCTCAGAAAGTTAGGGGAGTCCCACGAGCATTTCTGATTTTCTTCTTTTTGATTTGTAAAATATTTTCAAGTGCAGAGAAAAATAGAATAAATAACACGTCTCCTAGCTTTGTCAAAGCTTAACATTTGATCATAGTTGCTTCAGATATATATTTTAAATTTTAAAATGAAATATGGATACTGCTGATGTTCTTGGTTACCACTCCTTCCCCAGATGGTAATCATCATCCCAAACTTCATGTTAATCATGTCCATTTGTGTTTTACTAGCTTAAAAAACCCCCATAATTCGAAAATATACATGTACCCCAATGTTCATAGCAGCATTATATACAATAGCCAAGACATGGAAGCAACCTAAGTGCCCATCAACAGACAACAGAATTAAGAAGATGTGGTACTGGGAATTCCCTGGCAGTCCAGTGGTTAGGACTCCATGCTTTCACTGCGAAGGGCGCAGGTTCAGTCCCTGGTTGGGGAACTAAGATCCCACGAGCCGTGTGGCATGGCCAAAAACAAAAAATAAAAAATAGAGAAAATAAAATCAATCATACATTATTTTTAAAAAAGAAGATGTGGTACATATATATACAATGGAATATACTCAGTCATAAAAAAGAATGAAATAATGCCATTTGCAGCAACATGGATGGACCTAGAGATTATCATACTAAGTGAAGTAAATCAGAGAGAGGAAGACAAATATCATGATATCACTTATACGTGTAATCTCAAATATGATACAAATGATCTTATTTACAAAACAGAAATGGACCCACAGACATAGAAAACAAACACAGTTATCAAAGAGGAAAGGAGGGGGAGGGATAAATTAAGAGTTTGGGATTAACATATACACACCACTATATATAAAATAGATAACTAACAAGGACCTACTGTATAGCGCAGGGAACTATACTCAATATTTTGTAATAACTTATAAGGGAAAAGAATCTGAAAATATATATATATATGTATGTATAACTGAAACACTTTGCTGTACATCTGAAACTAACAGAATATTGTAAATTAACTATACTTCAATTTTTTAAAAAAAGGTGTAAATCTCCACCCATTAACTTCGACTAAAAACCTGAACTATTTACAAGTAGAGGCATAACCTGAACCACTTCTCAAGTTGTGGAAAAAGCAAATCCAGAAGTACAGGAACCGTTGGTTAAATTACTTAATCTTTCCATGGATCAAGTGTTCTTCTGGGATAATGATCTTTGTCCTACCCACCCAACTTGGGTGGGATGACAATGCAATGCAATAATGAGAAGGAATGTTCTTTGGAAAAAGATAAAGTGTTATCCACATATGAGGTTCTAGCACTTTTATTAGTAAATTCTTCGTGTGTTTCACTCCTTTCACAAAGGACTAGTTTACTTTATTTGTCCTCAGAGTTGAGGGAGGGGCCCCAGTCCTACTTAATAAGAGCTTTCCTTCCCAGCTTGTTTCATAAACTTGGATTACAATCCTTCTTAGCCTTTGTCTTTCCAGACAAAGAGATACAATTGTTTTATTCTTTCCCAAAAGGAAAAGTATTCTATTACAATTTTTGTAGTTGTTTTCCTAAGCCTTTTCTAAGTTTGTTATATCCTTCTGGAGGCACAGAAGCCAAAATGCCTGCGGTGTTACAGGTGCAAAAGTTTTGCTTAGGTGAAGATTTATTCAATATTTGGCAAACATAATCACATGTAAGTAAAAAATCAAACCAAAACAAACCATGTCAAAACCACAATTAGAGAACATCTCACACCCATTAGGATGGCTATTATCAAAAAACCAGCAAACAGCAAATATTGTCAAGAATGTGGAGAAACTGGAACCCCTATGTACTGTTGGTGGGAATGGACAATGGTGCAGTCGCTATGAGAACAGTATTGCAGTTCCTCAAAAGATTAAAAATAGAATTATCTAATGATCTAGCAACTCCATTTCTGGGTATATACCCCCAAAGAATTGAAAGCAGCGTCTCAAAGAGACATTTATACACCTATGTTCATAGTAGCATTATTCACAATAATCAAGAAGCAGAAGCAACACTAACGTCTGACAAGAGATCAATGGATAAACATAGGGTGGGCTCTTCCCTGGTGGCGCAGTGGTTAAGAATCCACCTGCCAACGCAGGGGACATGGGTTCGAGCCCTGGTCCGGGAGGATCCCACGTGCCGTGGAGCCGCTGAGCCCGTGCGCCACAACTACTGAGCCCGTGAGCCACAACTACTGAAGCCTGCGCGCCTGAAGCCCGTGCTCTGCAACAAGAGAAGCCACCACGATGAGAAGCCTATGCACCACAGCTGGAGAAAGCCTCTGTGCAGCAAGACCCAACGTAGCCAAAAATAAATAAATTTATAAAAAAAAAAGAGGGATTAAAAAAAAGAACAACATAGGGTGGATATACATATAATGGAATATTATTTAACCTTCAAAAGGAAGGAAATTCTGAGACATGCTACAACACAGATGAACAGTGAGGAAGGACATTATGCTAAGTGAAATAAGCCAGTCACAAAAAGACAAATACTCTATGATTCCACTTATATGAAGTATGCAGAGCAGTCAAGTTCATAGAGACAGAAAGTAGAATGGTGGTTGCCAAGGGCTGGGGGTTTAGGGAGTTACTGTTTAATAGGTATAGAGTTTTAATTTTATAGAATGAAAAAAGTTTTGGAGATTGGTTGCACAACAATGTGAATGCACTTAACACTATTGAATTGTACACTTAAAAATGGTTAAGATGAGGACTTCCCTGGTGGCACAGGGAAGGTGGTTAAGTATCTGCCTGCCAATGCAGAGGAAACGAGTTCGATCCCTGGTCCAGGAAGACCCCACATTCCACGGAGCAACTGAGCCCGTGCGCCACAATTACCGAGCCCGCATGTTGCAACGACTGAAGCCCGCGCGCCTAGAGCCCGCGCTCCGCAACAAGGGAAGCCACCGCAATGAGAAGCCCGCCCACTGTAACGAAGAGTAGCCCCCACTCGCCGCAACTACAGAAAGCCCGCACGCAGCAATGAAGACGGAACGCAGCCAAAGGAAAAAAAAATTGGTTAAGATGATTAAAAAAACACAAAAGCCAACTAAAGTCTACAGCAGTTAAGGGTCAAGAAAGATTATGAGAGCATTACAATCGGCCAGGCAAAAGTCTCCATCAAACTGTACCCACTACCAAGAGAATAATTGTTCTGCTGAGAAAAGAAGGCTTCTCTAAATTTTTACCCATGGTTCACAGTGGTTCATCATCAACTTGTTCTGCCAGTAGGATAACAAGACCCATCTAGCTGTTATCTCGGAACCTAGGGCGTGACCATGTATTTACAGGTTGTTTTAGGAAGGGTTCAATAAATATTTGTTGAAGGACGGATTGAGGGAAGGAATCATGGTTAAATGAGTAGCTGTGGAGACCCAGCCCTAACACAGGTCCTGAGTTTACCATTTCCTAGCTCATCACAGCCTATGCGACTTCTCTAAGCCTCATTTATCTTAAGTATAAACTGAAGAGAGTAATAGTAACCACTTCATAGAGTGACTGTGATGATTAAATGAATGAATGCTTAGCCTGGTATCTGGGTAGGAAATCAAGGAAGGAAGTAAAGGCAAGGCAAACATGTAGGAAAGTGCTGGGCTGATTGAACCTGGCCTACGACTCTTCACCATTATATCCATGTGCTTCCACTGGAAGCCAGTGTTTAATAACTGCTTAATAAATATTTACTGAATGAATTAACTATAGGATAAGGATGAAATTTTGAACTCTCAAAAATACACTGATCAAACAATTCCTTAATTTATTTTAAAGACAAGGGTTGTATATCAAAGAGGTAGATCATGACGGATACTTGCATTCATTTCTGGGCATTGTATTATTCAGGCCCCTGTGGGTCCATTTCCAGTTTACTGAGCACCTACTAGATTCCCAGCACAGTCCCAGCATCAGGACTGCAACATCAATAAAACACTACCCTGCCCTCTAGTTGCTCTCAGTTAAGTGGAAGAGACAGGTATGGAAGCACATGGTGGATTTAGGGTCATACGCTGGAGGCAGGTCCAAGGTGGTGCAAAGGAAAGTTCCCTCCACCCTGCTGGACAGCAGGATCGTTTTGGTAAAGGAAGACCCCCCGAGGGGAAAGCATCTGGACTGGGTCACGAAGAATAGGTAGGGCTTCGCCAGGTGGAAAAATGGGGAAAGGGCAGAGGGGATGAGAGGTACAAAGGCATGAAATATAGGTGAGGGAGATGAAACCACCAGACGCCTTCAGGGAAGTGTAAGCTGTTTCCATGAAGCACAGAGCAAAAGTGAGGGAAAGGGAAATAGCCTTACAGAAATAGGTAGGGACAGATGCCCGGCGCTCATCAGCCTGCAGAGGGGAGGGGCTTAATCCTCTTGGTAAAGGAACCCAGTGGAGGGTTTTAAGCAGCAGAGACCTGATCAGATACTTGCAGGAAATGAAGAACAGGTAGGAGGGGCCAAGACTAGAGGGCACAGGTCACGTGACCAACCTGTTAGGGAAAACCTGGGAGAGAAGAGAATGGCTTCACTGTAAAGGATGGATATGAGAGATGCTAAGGGAGGTGAATTCAAAGGTCTTCACTTTACTTGCCCTGTAGGTGAATGAAAACGTAAACCACCAGCCACATACATACTAAAGTCATACCTGCAAGACTTTTCATTTTGGCATGATGCCTGAAAATCCATGGTCTTGCTTAAGCAATTAAGAGAGAGGGACTTCCCTGGTGGCGCAGTGGTTGAGATTCTGCACTCCCAGTGCAGGGGGCCCGGGTTCAATCCCTGCTCAGGGAACTAGATCCCACATGCATGCCGCAACTAAGAGTTCGGGTGCCACAACTAAGGAGCGCGCCAGTCGCAACTAAGACCCGGTGCAACCAAATAATAAAAATTTAAAAATAAGCAATTAAGTGAGAGGCAACAGACTCTGCAAGTCACCTCCAACAATCATTACCTCTGCTGGCTTTTAGTGCCTTTGTTTCCAGCTGAACCCCAAGAGTTCACTTTTGGGGATTCCAGGGTTTGGTTTCCAATTGGAAATCAAAGTCCCTATCCCTGTGGATCAAATTCCAGCCTGGAGGGGTTTATCCTCAAAGACCCTAGCCAGAGGAGCTCTGGAAAGAAGCCCAGGGTGTTCTGCTGGCAGGAAGTCTAAAAGCTACTAGCCACGGTCAAGTTCAGCGTGATGGATAAGCCTAGCTGAGCGATTCCCGAGAGCAAGGAATTGCGTCCAGGAATGGAAATGAGTGGTGGTGACAACTTGTAAGGGCAAGCTTTTCATTTGTCCTAGGTACCCTAGAAGAACTTGACCCTAAACTTATGGGCAAGACCATAGCGCTGGGCCATTAAAGAAAGTGAGGTGAGAAACCACATCAGGTGATACAGAAGCTAAGCTGAAACACCAGATGTTGGCAGGCTTTCTAAGTGCTCTAGAATTAACCCAGGTGAGCGAATTCTTCAGAAAAGCATCCTGTCTAAGGTGGTAGCAGTGAATTACTACCGGGAGGATGTGCAGAATACTCTAACTTTCAATTTCCTAACAATCACAAGCTGTGAATAAAGCAATCACCTTAATAATAATGACCATCGACAAGTGCTTTTTGTATCCACCTACGTTCATACGCATTGCAGAGAATTGCAGTCATAATCTCATACTCTTTGAAACAAATTTGCCCAAATATTTTGAAAAGTTCTGGACCAAGAGTTTTCCAAGGCGCACGATCCAACCCTTGATCCAACGCTTCTACAGTCTCGTGCTTCCTCTTGCCTGCCATCCTCCCATCCTCCCACCCCACCCCCAGCTTCAAAACCCTAAGATCAGAGGAGTCAAGTTGAAACACAAACCAAACGCTTTATCATTAATACGAGTACATTGTATAACCTAGGGTGTTGGTTCAGATACTACCATTATGTGCCAAGCCCCCAAAAGTTAACTGACTGTTACTGATAATGCAAGCCAGCAAATCATCTGAGCGAAAGAGACCAACGAGTCTCAAACCCAGTGTCTCACCCAGCTCCACGTCTTGATCATCAGTGAGCACAAGAATGATGTTGGGTCGGATGTTTTTTCGCTCCTGCTGTATCCGGCCTCTGAACCTTGGGGATCTGATGGTTGAACCGAGGCTCCCCAGCAGCTGTGTGCCCAGCACAGCCAAAACTAGAGCACAGCAAGAATACTTCATTGTGCTTGGTCCAATGTCACAAAACTGACAAAATGTCTGTCTCCTGGTTCCTGCAGCTCTGGGCAGTCAGAGAGAAAGGGAGAGCGAGAGACAAAAATGAAATCCAAACCCCAGACACAGGTGCAGAAAAAGGACTACAACTCAGCGAGAACTGGCACATAAACTGGCAGAGAAAGGGCTGCCCATGAGACAGAAGCGGCAAACCCTACCAGGCGTCAGGTCGTTTTTTTAAGCGCTTGATTATTTTGCAAATTCACTTTTGTCCTTTATTCTCATTCCAACTTTTCCGATTTCAAAATTCATTGCCCAAATAGAATTTCCAACACAGAGCTCAGATGTAAAAGCTTTCTGACAAGAGCTAATACCTTGAATTAGGTATCCTGGTTGAATAATCAATTGCTATACTCAGAGGTATTCAGGACATCTGCAGATGGGGTCCTGGAAGGGGGAGAAAAAATACAAAAGGAAACGTCAGTCAAGGATTTTGACACAGATTTTTGGTCTGAAAGAGTCTCTTGAAACAGCATAAATATATATGTGTAGATATGATTTATATATTATATTTATATAAGTATAATAAATATAAATGTAATATATAAATCATATCTATACAAATATATTGATACAATTTTTAAAATCTGTACTCCAAAAGGGAGAAACAGAAGGAAACAACATTCAGAACTGCTAACAAATGACATGACTAATACCTTCATTTCATAATCAGAAATACGGTGATCTGGGTATCATCCCTGCTCACACTTGAATGGTACTTTAAACATCCCCAAGAAAACAAATGACTGATAAGGAAGAACCAGCAGTGCCTGTGAAACCACAGTGCACTGGAGTGTTTGCATCTGGGGAGCGTTAACTCACCTGCGTACGATATTGAGTACTTATCAAGCAGAATGAAACGCAAAGCTGTCATCTGTCATCTGCATGATGTCACTCACTGCCCAGGAGAGTTCTTTTTGCTGACAAAGACTTCATAGTAAGTGGCTGGGAGGGCCACCTTTCCCAGCCTCCGAAAAGCTCCTAACTGTCCTTCATCAATCACCGGGGGAAGGGATGCTTCCTCCCGGCTGGGCTGGTCCCTCAGCCCAGCCCTCGTCCCCAGCGCATCGGCGCCTAAGGGGACACAGCCCTCCTCCGACTGTCAGCACCAGCTTCACTACTGTCCAGAGCCGGTGCAGCGCCGCTAGCACTGAGGTTTGGCTTTGCCGCAGCAGATCTCAACCTGCAAAGCAACATGACTGAGGGGCTCCGAGGCTGGAGGTTAGAGGCGACCCTTCCACCTTAAAAAAATCAAATCAAATCAACTCTGGAGGGGAGCACTGTGAAATCTTTGCAAATCTGCACAGGAGGAGACTTTGGAAAGCGTTGGGAAAATGTCCCTTTCACTTTAGAACGCTAACCTGCTGAAAGCTGTTCTCTTGGACTTCCGAAAGGTAGCAAAGGGCTCATTAAAAAAACCAAAAAACCACCATCTTTCTCTTGAATGTCATGAGGGAGCATCTGAATGGGAATTTCGACTGCCCTAAAATTAATCAGATAGCAGCCCGCTCCAGCAGCCACTCAGTCCCCACACACCTGAGGGTCTGTATTTTGATGCTCAACAATAAACGGGTATCAGATAAGTAAGCATCGCGAATGAAGCGTGAGGACTGCAAAGCAGAAGGAAAGGGACGTCATCGCTCCCTTCCGCGCCTTAAGTTCTGGAGGTGACATGGGGCAGCGAAAGAAGAATGAAGCAAGACGGTGTACCGTTTCCCCCTGCCATACACATTATTGTATTTTACACAAACACACACGCCCCTATTATTTCAAACTTCATGCGCTGTTTTGTAAATAGTTCTAATGCTTTTTACTTTGCAGCCTGTAATTATTCTTTGGGACGGAAGACGGGAGGGAGAGAGAGAGAGAAAGACTCAGTAAGAACTACGTTTTAAAACAAAAATCCAGTGTCTGCAGCAAGGCAGTCCCGACCACATGATCTGCAGAGCAAAAAGCGAGCCACCTCCGACTGATCCTGTGGCTTGAGAAAGTCAATACGTACGGTTTGGCGTGTGGTTTGTTTTTTGTTTGGTAATAACTCGGCGTTATTTCAGTGATTGCAGGGCCTTCTGAACACTGAAAGCCCGCAATTGTTCCGTCCTGACTCTTGGGTTTCTGGGCATTTGTTTTAAATCATGAGAAAACTGATACAAGCATGAAAGGGTGGGAAAGAAAAAGAAACGAGTGAAACAATGGCCTTCTCCCCCAGGGCGTGCATTAACCTAAGAGTTAAATACAGAAATTTCTTAGGGGGTTGGTCCTTGAAGTAGCAAAACTTTGCCCACCTCTCAAAGCCGGCGACGTTGTGTGAAGAGAGAGTCAGCAGGGTCTCTTGCATCCGCTATGGTTTAAACTAACCTCTGCTGACAATGGTGACCCAGAAAATGCAGTCAGACTCACTGTATGGAGTGAACAGCAGCGCTTGGTTTGAATAATCAGTCACACGTGCAACTGAAAATTCTTGACTATTAAGATGCTGATAACATTCCCTGGAACCCCAGGGTTGTTCTTTTCTTTATCCTATTTACTTTACTTCTTCCTTTAGGAAAAAGAAAATTAGCCTTAATGGTACCTTGTATAACCTACATGGAAAATCATTTCCTAATAAAGAAAAGGGACAGCAGAGAAGATGCACCTTTTACCTATAAAGTAACTTTTCTCTCTGGACAGTTAAAGGTGCAGAAGAGACCTACATTTATTTTTTCTGCCACAATTTATTACCGATTCAGGGGATTCATATGTAAAAGCTGAGAAATTGAGTGGTAAAGAAAATGGAACTTTCAGACAGGTCTGGCCAGCAGGAGCGCTCCCTTTACTAAAACACACAAAACACACAACTCCAAAGAAAAGTGCACACAGACAATTCTTTATTCAAATATGACCTTTTAGAACCTGTCATCCTCTCACTGCCTGGTTTCCAGCTCCAGAAGGAAAAGGAGAAAAAAAACCTGACAGACAAAATGCAGACCTCAACAAAGGAGACAAGGATGCAATGTTTGAATTGGATACTTCGTGGCAGACGACAAGTGTCCTTAGAGACTAACAACTTGTCTTGAGAAATAGTTGAAAATGGGAGAAATGTCAAAAGAGGTTTTTCTCACACATGGAAAGCGAGCTTGAGGAACGGTTGCTGTATTCACTAATCAGGACCAGAACACAAGATGCCTATTCTTCAAGCTCTAAAGTGAAAACACCAATTGTAGCTATGGCCAATTGGTGGGGAAAGTTTACAACACTTTGTTTGGGGCAGTCAAGCCAACTATAAATGTGACATTAAAAGTTTCAAGTCACATATAAAAGAAAGAAAAGACTGGGAAGCCTTCAAGCCAACTGGACAGAAAGTCTAGTTCACATATGCTTGTCCAGCAAAGCCCCACACTAAATCAAAGCCCTTGTTGCCCCAGTAGGTTTAAGAGGGGGGGTCTCTGTCTTCAATAAGCCTCCCTTTGTCTGGGCAGCTGGTGCCGAGGTAAAGGGGATGGTGGCCATATGCTTGTCCACCACTGTGGTTGTCAAGGTGTAATCTGGGACTTTGGGGGGACCCTGAGATCCTTGTGGGTGGAGTCCACAAGACCAGAACTATTTTGAAGAATACTGACACTCTATTTCCCTTTTTCACTTCGTTGACATTTGCACTGATGATCTAAGAGCAATGGTGGGTAAAGCTGCTTTTGTATGAACGAAGGGAGCATCACATACAGTTAAAAAAAAAAAACAGTTTCATTCAAGATGGAGCAGTAAAATGATTAATTTGATTAAAACCTTGACCCTTGAATGCACATCTTTTCTTTGAAGTTTTCTGTTTTATGAGAGAGAAGGGACACGTAAAACCCTTTGCAGCCTATGGAGGTGTGATGCTTGTTGAGGGAAAGCACTCCTGGGACTGAGTTGCCAGGTGAACTAGACACATCTTTTTTCTCTGGTTTTGCTCAAACGCTATTTTTAGTTGAAAGAATTACTTGGACTTGGATTTTTGGTAGACATTTTCTTGAGTCGTGAATGAAATAAGACTGTCATTTCAAGGAAAGCAACTGATGGTATTTGTCGTGTTTGTTGCCAATGACAGAAATCTAGCTTTCAAGTCAAAAGCAGAATTCTGGAAAACTTGTATCTGCCACTGTGAGCTTGGCAGCTTTCCAATATGTAAAACCTTTCTGAAGACACTGATGTTGATATTAACGAACGTTATTTTATGGTACTGTAAAATGAAATGTGTCAACACTTAGACTATTTGCATAATTCAATGAACCAATGTTTCCCAAATGACCAAATACAATGTTACAAAATCACACATGTGTAAAAAAAATTCATTCAAAGTGCAAGATGACCACTGGATTTTAATGTAACAGAGTAGGAAAAGCTCATTGATATGGTTTCAGATTTCTCACTACACCTAACCTTTAGGAATCACCACTTGTCAAGTTTTGGTATAGCATCAAAGATCTACAAGTATCTCAGAAAAGCTCTTGAAATACTTCTTTTCCAACTATTTATCCATGTGAGGCTGAACTTTATTCCTATACCTCAACCAAAACAATATATTTCAACAGATTGAATGCAGAAGCAGATATAAGAATCCAGTTCTCTTTTATTCAGATAAATATTAGATTTGCAAAAATGTAAAACGTGCCACTTTAGTCACCAATTTTTTTTGGTTTGGAAAATATAGCTATTTTTCATAAAATATTATATATCATTTAACACATAGATTTATTGTTTTTTTTTTGGTACGCGGGCCTCTCACTGTTGTGGCCTCTCCCCTTGCGGAGCACAGGCTCCGGATGCGCAGGCTCAGCGGCCATGGCTCACGGGCCCAGCCGCTCCACGGCATATGGGATCCTCCCGGACCGGGGCACGAACCCGTATCCGCTGCATCGGCAGGCGGACTCTCAACCACTGCGCCACCAGGGAGGCCCAGATTTATTGTTTTTTAATTAATACTTTAAAAAATTCTCAGTTTGAATTTCTAAGTATCAATAGCTAAAATCCCCATAAACACAAGCTTAATAATATAAAAGGATAAAAACACAATTTCAGTAATATAAAGGGATTCCAAGCCCAAAGAATTTGAGAATTACTGGCCTAGAGTATATTTGGTTCCATAGTTAAGTCCGGCCTTTCACCTCTAAGGCTACAGATTTGGTCCTAGTCACAAACTTAATTCATTTTCTTTCCCCTTAAAGCCTTGAAACTGTCCTAAGTTCTAAATGCCTGCAAATCTTATGAGTGATGACATCCTGTGATGACATTCTGTGTGTGTGTGTGTGTGTGTGTGTGTGTGTGTTTTAATCTGAGGATAACACAGAACTTTATAAATGAATGCCCACAAATCTAAAGTATGTGAGAGACAGGCCCAGAACAACCCACTCAGCACAGAAATCAACCTCTCAGGGTTGGGGCAATGGAATTGTTTCTAGTACCGAGCAATGCCACTCCAGAGTGAAAACAGAGAAAAAAAAAAAAAAAGGACACCATAACCAATCACAGCAGTGGGGGAGATTAGGCCAGCAGCATGCAATTATTCAAAGCTGAATTCAGCCAGCACACACTTAGTTTATCGTTAGAGTGAAGCAAAATAGGGTTATACCAGCAAGGAGGTGGTATCTACCCTCCCCCATCCCACCCCCGCCAACGCCAATCGACATAGTTCTCACATTTCCTAGGTCAGTTTACATGGCCCTTTTCCTTTAATTTTGACTTTCAAGTTTCCCATATATCACGTTTTTTCCTTAGAGGAAGTCTTCCGGATGTGCTAGCTTCTTTATGACATATGTGAAGCCATGAAGGAGCTAATTTCTTCCTTTAAAAACCCCATAGCTGGGCTTCCCTGGTGGCGCAGTGGTTGAGGGTCCGCCTGCCGATGCAGGGGACACGGGTTCGTGCCCCGGTCCAGGAAGATCCCACATGCCGCAGAGAGGCTGGGCCCGTGAGCCATGGCCGCTAAGCCTGCGCATCGGGAGCCTGTGCTCCGCAACAGGAGAGGCCACGACAGTGAGAGGCCCGGGTACCGCAAAAAAAAAAAAAAAAAAAAAAAAAAACAAACAAACAAACAAAAAAAACCCATAGCTGGCAAAGTTCATCTACTGTTAATCCCAAGAAAGCCTGCTTCCCGATCTAATTTATTACAACTCCAAGCAAAGAAGATAGACAACGGTCTCCTTCTGGTGCGGTAACATTTTTATACCCCTCGAATATTAAATCTCTTCCAGTCACCAACGACAGCTGAACAGTGTGCATCTCTGACCTGGAGCACCTTTGGGGAAATCCTTGGCTAAATGATGAGGTCCTCCTTGAGCAATGTTTGCTTTTCTTCCCTTTTTTCCCTTTCTGTTTTCTCTCCCCAACACTGTAAATCCTGACACTGAAGGAACCTTGAAAGGTCATCTATTCACAAAACTGTTAGCGTTGGTTATCCCTGGGGTACGGTGAGGGAGAGGGACAGATTTTATTTTTTATTTTGTTTATGTTTAAGTTGGATTTTTTCCCCATGATCTGTTGTATGATAAAAATAGAAATAAGTGAACTTCCTAGGCTTTCCCTCTGTCTTCTCGTGGAGGAAAAGGATAGACAGAAAGAGATAAGCAGTGATAAGAATGAAGTGAAAGGTTACAGCAAGAAATGTACATTTGAGAGTTTAGTTAGGTAGGAACTAAAACCACATAACAACAAGCTCACCCAGCGCACTCTGGAGAATGCAAAGGGTCCAAGACTGAGATTTGTCCAGCTTCTTCCAAATCGAAATTAGCAAAACAAAGAAAACCAGCCTGGAGGGGTGGGATGGGGAGGGTGGGAGGGAGGGAGATGCATGAGGGAAGGGATGTGGGAACAGATGTATATGTATGACTGATTCACTTTGTTATAAAGCAGAAACTAATAAAAAAATATATAAATTAAAAAAAAAAAAAAGAAAACCAAAGTGACCTAAAAATTATGAAAAAAAACCCCCCAGAAGGACCTGATATTCCTGAAGCAGATGCTACAGAGTGTCCAAAGGGTCTGATAAGGGTCACAAGTTTTGACGGTGGCAATGAGCTCCAAGATAATGAGAACAAGAAGATTGTTGAACTTTACAAAGTGGGGCATTGGAAACTTCAGTTTGGGTCTAGTGCAAGAATAGCATATTGATAAAAAGAACCCCAAATGTGGTCTTAGGCATCTTAGCTACTCCTTATGGTATATGATTTATTACATTAAATTTTCCTTTGGTTTCATATATTTATAGTTTATCTGTATTGAAGTATCTGGAGGTATTGCATAAGTCAGCAGATACAGTTTGTTGCAATAACAACAAGAAAAAAACCCCAAATATCAATGACTTGACACACACTACAAGTCACACACAGAGTGACAGGAGCTATGCTCTGCCCGGTCATGCATGGATGTGGGCTGATGGGGGCACAGTTGTTGTGTTGCTGCAATAGCTGGACCAAGAAGCAGAGGAAGAAAAAAACTGGAGAATCTTGCAGGAGAGCTTTTCATGGCTTCAACCTGGAAGTGACTCAGATCACTTCTAATATTTCATTGGCTGTAACTAGTCACATGACCCCATCCAACTGCAAGAGGGCTGGAAATTGATGGCACAGCTGAGTGTGCTGAACACTACTGTCTACCACGAGCATCAAGTTTCATCAGTACCCTATGTATTTATCTTTTTTCTCACTAGATGCCTGCACACACACACATGCATGCATGCACATGCACATACTTAAGATACATGAATATATTCATACATGCAGATACATGTTTAAGTAATGAAGAAACATAATCTTCGTAGCTTAAAGTTCTACCATTCCTAGGTACAAAAAATGCACCTTTTAACAGCTTTGGGAATTTGGGGGACATGTTTCATTTTAGTTTGTTTCCCTGATGTACATAATCTGGCACAGTATGAATTTATTTTAAAGTTCCACGGTTCTTGAGATACATTTAAGTTGAAGAAAATATTTTTAAAAATACAGTAGGTGCTACATTTAGATTTCAAAAGCACTTCTCAAAATATTTTCTTGTAGATAACATCTATGTGAGGAAAGAAGAACACCTGACTTAGCTTTAAAGATTAAGCCACAGTCAAGAGAGTTCCCACTGGCTTACTTTCTAGGCTATAAAGCTTGCTACCAATATAATGCTCTATAACATTTTCTAAGGGTTTAAATACAGAAGAATGGAGACACAGTTCCTTCTGAGGGAGCCTGCTGGCCTCACACGGAGTCACGACCAAGAAAGAGAGGTCTGGGAACACAGAGTGTGAAAAACAAATGTGCATTTCAAAAGACAACAAATTCTAGTCCTTAGCTCAAGATTTAGGGACAAATTATGGGGAATAGCTCTGTTTTTCCGTTTTTTCTTCCAGAATGTATTATTTACAGGAGAATCTTTAAAGAAAATCAAACATCCATATTTAAGTCAACTCCTTTGCTCAGAGACCCATTTTCAAGGAAACCCCAAAATTCAGATTAGTTCATGTATTATTTCAAAAATACTTCCTTCACAAGTTGTACTGGGAAATGCTGGTTTGAGGGTTTTTTGTGTTATCGGCTAAATATATCATTCCAAGCCTTTTAATGACAAAATCATCTTCAACATGTGCTTTATATGTACCTAAGTCCGTCTACTGTCTTCAGATTGTCATCTTTCCTTCAGCTGTATACTTACCTCCCAGTGATTACCAAGCATAGCTGCACATTTATCAAGTAAAAAAAAGCAACTCTAGGGCTTCCCTGGTGGCACAGGGGTTGAGAGTCCACCTGCCGATGCAGGGGACACTGGTTCGTGCCCCGGTCCACGAAGATTCCACATGCCACGGAGCGGCTGGGCCTGTGAGCCATGGCCGCTGAGCCTGCGCGTCCGGAGCCTGTGCTCCGCAACGGGAGAGGCCACAACAGTGAGAGGCCCGCGTACCGCAAAAAAAAAAAAAAAAAAAAAAAAAAGCAACTCTACTTAACTTTCAAGTGAAATTCAGGCCTGCAATCATGGCAAATATCATTATAGCAGAACAAACTGAGTAGCTAGCAGGCCTCTCTAGGAAAATTAATTTATTAATTTTAGCCACAAAGCACACAAAGCATACAACAAAGATAAATTGTCTACCCATTTTTATTGACATCCATCTGATTTATGACATTCTTGTCCAGTCAAATTCATCAGCTTATCCTCAAAACAGTATTTGGACATAGGGATATTTATCACAGTCTTCAGGTGAATAGCACCTGAAGAGACACAGTAGGACATTTTTAAAACGATAAATTCACTGACACTGATTCAAATCACCGTACTTGCATAAAAGGCCTGTAGTAACTTGAAACTTAAAATATGACTTCTGTCTTAGCTCTTTGTCTGGACAGAAGCTGGGAAATATTTTAGCCAATGAAAACTCACATTTTACTCTACTGTTACAAAAGAGGGAGCTTTATGAAGTTCTAAGCAGAAGAATTTATGGAAGGAAAATTTTAAGAGCTATATTATCACCATACACAATGATCTGTCATATCTGTAAAATAATCTTCCTGAAAAGGCTCAGATTATAATCTATGTCTATGGACATTTGGGGCAAATGTATGTTTATTGTCACTAGAGTATCTTTATAAATAGATGTTTACAGCTGGCCAAGTCCTTAAATCTCATCTAACCATCTATACTACAAACACCCAAAGGTGCTCCATGTCCAGAATTTATTTTCTAACTACTCGACTTTGTTTGAAACCTTCATTTCTCAGCACACACAAGACCAGCACTTGTCACACAAAGGAGCTGATATAATTAAACCAGATGATGTGCCCCAAAAGTAAAATCAGCCATTCACGAAAGCTGGTCACCAGAGGCCACTTCAAACAATGCATATTTCAAAGTAATCTAAAGTAATCCCTTCTCTCCACAGATTTGGTTTCCATGAAGTCTTAAGCACATGTGTGCTGTAAAAAAGAGGCTTATTAAAATCTGATGTGATATTAGAGATTATAATGCAACACAGTTGGGCTGATTTTAATACCTGAGTCTTCAAGAAGAAAGCAACTTTTGATTTTATTTGTAAGCTTACTAAAACATTATCCATAAAAAGGTCCATGATGTTTACTTAATTAAGGAAAAAAATGAAGACTGCTCCCCTGTTATCTGAATTGGGCTTGTATCAATGTAAAAAATTTGCAAATAAAAGTGGAGGAGAAGCTAAAACAGTTTTCACTGATGGACAGATTAGCAAAGCACAGCATGTATTTATAACTCTAAAGACTGAGGAGCTTAGATTGTTTAGACAATTCCTTATAAAGTTGTGAATCTCCAGTATATCATTCTTTTGGCTCGCTCTGGTGAAACAGTATCAAAATGTGTCATATAACAGCATGATAGCTTCAAAATACTAGTTGTCATCATTAGTAGAACTGGATTATTAGGTAAGTCTGACTGCCTATGAAGCTTACCAAGACCTCCAGTCCTGGTGGATCTCTGGAGGATTTGTTTATTTTTCCTGATCCTTTTTCTATGTCTTGATTGTATTTAGTTTCAATTGTGGATGAAAATACAAAGGATTAGATTTGATATGCTTCTGGTCCCTCCATTTCAGGATCTCCTACCTACAGCTTTGTATCCTTGAAACGCAAACAAAGGAAACATGTACATGATCATGAACAGGTTTGCAAAATGAGCAAACGGCAACACCCTGCCACAGAAAATCTGCTGTTCCTCATTGGAACATGGTTTCGCAGAACAGATCATATATGAAAAAGGAGAGAAGCAACCTCCACTCTAGAGGGCTAATGTGAAGGGGACAGTCTTGGAAATATGTTATAGCATCTTTGAGTTTGAAGGTGTTATGGAGTAAATGTTTATGTCCCCCTCCTTCCCCATTCATATGTTGAAATCCTAACCCCCAGTGTGATGGTATTAGGAGGTGGGGTCTTTGGGAGGTGATTAGGTCATGAGGGTGGAACCCTCATGAATGGGATTAGTGCCCTCATAAAAGGGGCCACAGAGAGCTCTCCCACCCACCTTCTACCATATGAGGACACTGAGAAGATGGTCATCTATGAAACAGGTAGTGGGCTCTTGCCAGATACCCGATCCACTAGCACCTTAATCTTGGACTTCCAGCTTTCAGAACAATGAGAAATAAATGTTTGCTATTTAAGCCACCCAGTCTATGGTGTTTTTTTTATAGCAGCCTGAATGCACTAAGATGAGGGATCTTAAAGTTCACCTAGATTAACTTTTAACTAATGAAGAAAACTTCTCTAGACCATCAATGAAGAATGCCCCTGTCTAAGTAACACAGACCTTGTTAGGAAACCTGTTTAGTTTTGGGCAGCTAAACAGGTTAAAAAATTCTCCATTTTATTGAACAAAAATCTGTCCTCTTCTCTTCTAAGTGTTTACTCATGCTCTATCCTACTGAGCCACACAAAATAATTCTATTTTCTTCTCCATAACAAATGATTTAAATATTTGAAGATTGTTTCCATCTAACCCCTGAATCTCTTCCTCTTAAAAAATATACTTATGTGTAAATTGTGGGAGAGCAGTGGAAGTGGTTATTTTGAATTGGGCCACTGGCTTGTTAAGTAGTGGATCGATAGATCCCACAAAGCTGTAGTTACACAGATAGGAAGCCAGTGTATTTAATGTCCATCTGGCTCAAAGGAATTCTGACTACTAGGCTATTAATCAATGCTTTCCAAGTTCACTAAGAAACATTTCCTTATATAACACTACTTCCGTGTTTGGACCAAATTCAACTCAAATATCTTCCAAAATATGCATAAGTAACTTGTTAATCAGTTTTACTGGAGAATAAAGGCATACAAGAAGATGAGTCCTAATCCAAGGACTAGATATTTTTCATTCCTTTACAATTTAGTCATTGATTTCTCTCTAGATTGTGAGGAAGCCTTCCTTCTAAGAAGAAACATTTTCTTTAACACATTTGGTCCCAGTTTCAGAATACTGGATACTTTATTTATTTTATTTTATTATTATTTTAAAAATATTTATTTATTTATTTTTGGGGGCTGCATCAGGTCTTAGTTGCGGCACGCAGGATCTTTAGTTGTGGTGTGTGGTCTCTTCTTTGCAGTGTGCAGGCTTCTCTCTAGCTGTGGCGCATGGGATCCAGAGTGCATGGGTTCAGTAGTTGCGGCGTGTGGGCTTATTTGCCCTGTGGCATGTGGGATCTTAGTTCCCTGACCAGGGATCGAACCGGCATCCCCTGCACTGCAAGATGGATTCTTAACCACTGGACCACCAGGGAAGTCCCTGGATACTTTAAAAGAGTCATGCAAGAGAAGAACAACCATTTTGCTATTAAACAAAGGCACCAAGCTCAAGTACTTAAATCCTAAGGTAGAGCAGTGGTTCATTATAATCACTGGATGTCTTGTTAATTATTCCAGAGTTCCTGATTCAGGGGTAGGGCCTAAGAAACTGCAGTTCTTACAAATTCCTAGGAGATGCTGCTGCTTTTAGTACTGGTCCAGGGTAGAGCAATCAACCGACTAGCATTGGCAAAAGGGAAGGTAAATGGAACCAAGCCTGGGGCAGGTGCTTCAAGTCTTTTCATGAGGGTTGATCTCTCAGGCCTTTGCATTGGCAGAGACAGCTGATAATTCACAAAATGGGACACTTGAGATTGCCAATTATTTCATAGCTGATAGGACCATTCTGTAAGATCATCTTTTGCAGAGTTGCCGAAAAGACAAGCATTCCAACACACTCACTAGGAACTGAAAGAGTTTTCTGCTGGAGAGCAAATATCCAGAAGTGTTCTTCAGAGCAGCTTTCAAAGGACCCTCTAATATCCCTTTCTATATATTCTCTTTCAATTGAAGAAACTAGGTTCCACAAATCCTTGAATACATGAACTAGCAAAGTCTGACAGTGGCCCCATGCAATGTCGAAATTTGTTACATTTACTAAACAATTGCCATGTACTAAGGTAGATTTGCCACCACCAAAATTTGTTTTCCACCTTTAGGTAAATTATTACTAGAGATGAAGGCAGCAGAGTGAGTTGCTGCTTTTGTTTTGAGGAAGCCCATCCTCAGTTTGCTAATTCTGTCCAGCTGTCTCTGCCAATCGCCCACTCTGGGTCTTTTACCCTCATCCATCACCTCCTCTTTGAGACATTGGCAGACAAATACAGATGCAGTAAAACAACAAACTGACTAAATGACGCAGTATGATCCCAGAAGATCTCAACCCACCACGATGCATGACGCACGTTAGGTGCTCTGGGAAACCCCGAGCTGAATTCTCCTTCTCCCACTGAGCAAGAGGAAGGAAAGAGATGAAACCACAAAAAAAGTAAACTGGAAAAGTAGGACTGAACTTCCCAGAACTAGAACAGTGGCTATAAACAAAGCAAAGGTCAAGTTTGCAACCTTCCAACCTACTGTGTGCATCTCTAATTCTTGTAGCAGACACTTCTCAGAAGACTGAGTCGTCCTGGTCGAGAGGGGGCAGGAATTCTGGAGTCCGGGTTTTCCAGTTGCCCGACTTCAGGATGTATAGTCCAGCACCATGTGATGGCTGTGTGGACCCAGGCACTTGTCAGAAGTGGCACATCTTGAATTTGTGGCCTTCCCCCTCACCCCTTCATTTTATTGTCGATTTCTCCTTCATTCCTGACATTCTACTACCCCCATATGCTCCTTGACCACCTAAAGTTCTTCACCACTCCCTCTTTCCTTTTGCTTTCCTGAGTCTCCAACCTTCTACAGTTTCCAACATGTGGATCAGACTTTACCTTTGATCCAGAAGTAACAATTTTTGCTAATATGCGTTGAACACGTCCCATGTACCAAACTTGTCATCAGCTCCCTTTAGCCCCACCATGTACCAATGAAGCAGGCACTACTATTGCTTTTTTTTTTTTTTTAATGAGGAAACTGAGATTCAGAGAAGTTAAGGAATCTGTCCAAGATTACACAGCAAGGGGTAGACCTGGGGCTACCTCCCACCAGAAACTTTTTTCCTAACTGTTCTGTTTTTGTAGTATTTTCTCCTGAAGTGCATTTTCACTTGAAAAGATCTTGGAGGCCTAGTGAATTCTGAACCTGCCAAATCAACAGGGAGAATTTGGGAGCAAAAATGGGTGTCAGGTGTTGCTGATGTTTCCAGGCAGCTGTCAGTGCGCCTTAGAGCATCTCCCCAGGACCACGAGACAGGGCACTGGTATTGTAGCCACACACCACATACATGTCCCCTTTCACCTTCCAAACAGAAGGGAACCCCTCAGAGCTCAGTAAAACAAAGAGTTGTTGCTGGGCGAGAGAGTGGACTGGCGTGGTTGAACATGAATATTCAAGAACACGAGTCACAGCTCCATGAATTCGGGGGTCTCCTCCATTTGTATTTAGCATTGTGTAGTTGCGAGACAACTCGCAATGATGAATTAATCCTGGGTGCCGAGGCAGAAGGTGAAATAATTTGTGCGCAGTCATGAAGCTGGTCATTCTCAGGCTCCGAGTTAGCGCCGGAGGGCTTTACTTTCCCGAGATGGAAAGACGATCGGACTTGACTTTCTGCTTTGTGCCTGTGATGCCAGAGATCCACACCCGCACGCCCTGAAATTTTATAAAAGGAAGGCAGGTGGTTGCCAGCTGTCCTTAACTCACACCCTCATGAATCATCCTCAATAGCACCAGTCCATGGAGACTCCATCCGCTGAGACCACCCTCTCCTCAGCAGGCCTTGTTCCCCGGCCCACAGAAGCCCTCCCCAACTTGCCAGGTGGAGGAGGGGACAATCTCGTTCATATATTGCACATGGCTGCTTGTGGCTGTTTTTCCACCATCTCCTCAAGTGCAATTTTTTTTTTTTTTTGCTGTACGCGGGCCTCTCACTGTCGTGGCCTCTCCCGTTGCGGACCACAGGCTGCGGACGCACAGGCTCAGCGGCCATGGCTCACGGGCCCAGCCGCTCCGCGGCATGTGGGATCTTCCCGTACTGGGACACGAACCTGTGTCCCCTGCACCGGCAGGCGGACTCTCAACCACTGCGCCACCAGGGAAGCCCCTCAAGTGCAATTTTAACTGAGGTCATTCATAGTAATACCTCAGTTATCTATATCACAGTGTGGGGAAGGGTCTCCAAATATGTAAATTTCCATGAAACCTTACTTTAATTATTTAAGGGCAGGAGCTTCAAACAAACAAACAAACAGGAACCATTTTAAAGCACACTGAGTTTGCAAAAAAAAAAAACCTCCCAAAACTCAGAGGCTTGTTACAACAAAGGAAGGGGTATGTCTCCCTGTGTCACACGGAGGCTGCAGTGGTGGTGGCTCTCTGAGTGTTCCCACTCCAGCCCTCAGGCCGAAGCAGCAGCCCTGATGCGAGACATGCCATTCTCATGACGGACACCAGGCGCGGCAGAGCTGCTGGAAATCTGGAATGCCGCTCAAAGCCATCTGCTTCCACACGGCATCTGGCGCACCTGCTTACCTGCCTTTGGCCAAAGCAATACACGCAGTGGAGCCCAGGGTGGGGTGGGAGTAGCCTCCCTGGGAGGCTCTACAAGTCCCGGGCAGTGGGCAGGGACGCTGAACTCTGGTCACTTCTCTGGTGGGGGAGGGATGGCAATGATTGGGATCATGATTTAATCCATGGCGTGCACTTTCAAAAATTAATCACAGGTGGCTTCCCTGGTGGCGCAGTGGTTAAGAATCTGCCTGCCGATGCAGGGGACTCGGGTTCGAGCCCTGGTCCGGGAAGATCCCACATGCCGCGGAGCAACTAAGCCCGTGCGCCACAACTACTGAGCCTGCGCTTTAGAGCCCACGAGCCACAACTCCTGAAGCTCACACGCCTAGAGGCCGTGCTCCGCAACAATGGAAGCCACCGCAATGAGAAGCCCGCGCACCGCAACGAAGAGTAGCCCCAGCTCGCCGCAACTAGAGAAAGCCCGTGCACATCAACGAGGACCCAACACAGCCAAAAATAAATAAATAAAATAAATAAATGAAAAAAAAAGATAGGAATACTAAAAAAAAAAAATTAATCACGTATTTCCTAGTCTTCAAAAAATACTGGGAATGATGTCACTGTTTTGTTTTGTTTTATGGCTCTGGATCATCATCGTTAACATAAATACTGCTTTTAGGTATAATTCAGACTTTTTCTGTGGGATACTGGGATATGGAAAGCTGTGTGCGTAACACATAAATGACACGGGACTGATACTGTTTGGAATTCCTTATGAAAATTTTTCACGGTGTTGGTTTACCTCCGTCGCTATCCATGATCACTTCTGGTTATTACTAGGGTATTTACCTCTCACAACTCCACCTGCCCTCTGCTAACACACTAGGGAGATGCTGAAGAGATGGCTTGTTAAATGTACGTTTAAAGTAAGAGTGAAGACATGAGAGCCTCTCTCAAGCGCAGTACGTGGGTGGGTTTGGTGCACAGACTTTGGGACAAACGTCTGGGTATGGGCGCTTCACAGGCTTATTAGATTCCTTCTTGTTCTTGTGTGTCTGGCTGATTGAGGGTGTCAGATAAGCAAAGTCAGCGAAGACCGGGTTTGGAGTTGAGTTCCACAGGAGCACCCCTGCTTTGCCATTTTCCATAGTCTTTCCTAGACAGTTGACTAAACACTAAAACTCCCTGTCATTTCTTGCTCAATTCTGTTTACTTTAATCACCACGCATACTTAATTCAGTAGTCTTGTAGAGCTCCTGGATAAAGCATGATTGGAGATAATGGGTGAATGAGAGAAGAGCCCTGCTCTCAAATGGAGAGTTATATCCAATGCCATGTATAATACAGATCCAGAACATGCTGGCGACTGCCAACTTTCTAAAGGTTGGACAGATATCACACTTGATAGACCCCCAGCTAATATTTAGAAAAGACGAAAACTCTAATTCGAAAAGATACATGCATTCCAATGTTCACAGCAGCACTATTTGCAATAGCCAAGACATGGAAGCAACCTAATGTCCATTGACAGAGGAGTGGATAAAGATGTGGTCCATATATACAATGGAATATTACGCAGCTATAAAAAAGAATGAAATAATGCCATTTGCAGCAACATGGATGGACCTAGAGATTATCATACTAAGTGAAGTAAATCAGACAGAGAGACAAATATTATATGATACTGCTTACATGTGGAATCTAAAATATGATAAAATGAACGTATTTACAAACAGAAATAAACTGCACAGACATAGAAAACAAACTTGTGGTTGCCAAAGGGGAAAGGTGGGGGAAGGATAAATTGGGAATTTGGGATTAGGAGATAACACACTACGATATATAAAATAGATAAACAATAAGGACCTACTGTACAGCACAGGGAACTATACTCAATATCCTGTCATAACCTATAGTGGAAAAGAATCTGAAAAAATATATATACACATATAAACACATATACATATATATAACTGAGTTACTTTGCTCTACACTTGAGACATTGTAAATCAACTATATTTCAATAAAAAATTTTTTAAAAGGCCCCAGGACTCCCTAGAATGTGCACGATACTTGCTTTAGGTTGATATCACCCTGAACACCATAGCGGAATCAGATGTTCATTTTTTTTCCAATGAAAACAAACCCCAAAGAGCATATTAGCCTGTCAGGGTAGATGAAAGTCAAATATTTCCTACTTGGTTAGTAGACAACTATTTCTTAGCTGGTACTTTTCTCTGATATACATTTAGTTTTCTTCTGAAAGCCTGACCTTACATTGATACTAACTGAACTGTGAACAAGATTTTTCATACGCTTAGGTGTTTTCTTGTATCTCAAATCCCATTAGTATCTTTGTTGTTTTTTGGATAAAATAACTCTTCCTATGTTCGCAATGTATCACAATTCAGGAAAGACTTTGGCATGAATTATTAGTATTTGTTCTTCACAACAGCTTCTATAGGAAGCTAGAGCAAGCATTATTTTTCCTTCTCCAATCCACCGCCATCCCCTACAGGAGGTTCAGAAAGCTGAAGCTGAAACTCACAATCATGTCTTCTGACTCTGAACCTGGCGGCTTTTTCCCCTAATAAATCAGTTCTTTTCCATTTTACCCCATTATTTTGTGAATAATTGCCAACTTGATCATCCCTGGACACAAATGTTAAAAACATACAGACTAATGTAATGCACAAACTTGCAAAGAAAAAAAGCATTTGTATGAGTTTCAAACTTTTCATTGCAACTTTTCATTGCAACTCAAGGAAACAGAATATTGGTTTTTAGGTTTACTTATTCTCTCTGCATAAACCCACAACCAATGAAAATACAAAGAAGTAATAATGTCCCTAGTAATGGAATAGAGTGAGTTAAAGTGCTAGTGCTGCTTTCTAATAATTTTAGCAGTACTATTATGTTGATCGGAATATCCTTAATAGAATCTTAGGTTAAAAAACGTATGGGAAAAACAACTTTTTGGTAAAAATATGTCTATGAGATAATTTGGATTAAATAAGTTGAGGATTAATAACTCGAGGAAAGCCTTGAAGATATGTTGATTTTAACATTTTAACAAAAGCAGACTAGAGAGTTAGATTGACTACACCGCTGAAAATACATTTGTAGGTGACATGAAACTCAGTTAAACTCAGTTAAACAGGAAAAGACAGCTTTGTAGGAAGTTTGCACCTTCTCAGTGGACAGCGGCCAGAAAACTTGTAGTTGTCTAGGCAGGAGTCACGGGGAGAGGGCAGTAGGACCTACCGGTTATTCCTGGAAATTCACCTCATCTTGAGTCGTTGCTTTGCCTGACCATGGGGTTGAAAGGAGAGACCAAAATAATATTCCATCCAATGATAAGGCACAACTCTATTTTGTCTGATGGTGACACCCTATTTTTCTCCAGATAAATTCTGAGCTCATATAATTTCTGTCGCCATTTGTTGGAAGGAGAACAGAGTTTTGACTGATGCAAATGGTTTTAAATTACATGGCAGGGACTGTTCATTGTCCACCTCCTCATTCATTACCATCTTCATCCATAACAAGATCCTGATTTCATGTGCAGTGGTTATGCGCCCAGCTTTAGGTGACATCTCCCAGTTCTCCTTACAGCTCCATGTGCCCACATGACTGAATCCTTTCCAGTGAGATATAATGAAAGGGGTTATGTGGCACTTCTGGGGTGGTTGCATAAAAAAGGGTGATTGGCCATTTGTCGTATAACATGGATGGAGCTTCAGCAGTCATCTTTTTTTTTTTTTTTAATTGAAGTACAGTTGATTTACAATGTTTCAGGTGTACAGCAAAGTGATTCAGTTTTATATATCTATATCTGAATATGTGTATATATACATATATATATACATACATACATACAGTCACATTCTTTTTCAGATTCTTTTCCATTAGAGGTTATTACAAGGCATTCCTAATTCATCCCTCCCCATCTTTCCCCTTTGGTAACCATACGTTTGTTTTTTTATGTCCGTGAGTTTATTTCTGTTTTGTAAATAAGTTCGTTTGTATCATTTTTTTAGATTCTACATATAAGTGACATCATATGATATTTGTCTTTCTCTGACTCACTTCACTTAGTATGATAAGCTCTAGGTCTATCCATGTTGCTGTAAATGGCATTATTTCATCCTTTTTATGACTAATATTCCATTGTGTGTATATGTGTGTGTGTGTGTGCCATACCTTCTTTATCCATTCATCTGTTGATGGACATTTAGGTTGCTTCCATATCTTGGCTACTGTAAATAGTTCAGTAGTCATCTTGAACCATAAGATACTCTCACTGATGGAATGTTCCATGGTGGAGCAGAGAGGGAAAAAAGCCTGGGTCCCTAGTGACTATTATCCCAGCCCTGACAACCAGACTCTGGATTTCTTTTACCTGAGAGAACAAAACCTTTTGTGGCTAAGGCACTATTTTGATGTCTGCTATGTGGAGTCAAAATCCCTAATGACGTCTTCTAACGAACACTACTATTTTTTTCCCCTCATTCTACCACCATTCTATATTTAAAATGTTAGGAAAACATGGGTTTTTAAAGCAAACCAGAAGAGTCTGATTTATGTTCAAAATAGAAAAAAACAAAACCTGTGGTTAATGAGAGATTTGAAGACATAAGGAACTACACAAATAAACGTGCAATTACAAGTTATGGTAAATGCTATGAAATCCATAGGGGCAAGTGGGAACACGAAATTCTCTCAGCAGGCTTTAAGCTCCAACTAATAATTAACTAATTTTTAAGGCAGTTTAAGGTTTCTGGGTCAATTAAAGAATGTTAGAAATCGCTCATTAGCTATGGAAATGAAAAGCAGAAATGGATTCCTCCATCTTTTGGTAATTTCCCAGGCTTCAAGTGGATTTCATTATGGTGTGAATTGCCCTTTAGCATCTTAAAAAAAAGCCTGAAGAATTTTTTGTAGACAATAACCAGTACTCTACCTGAGTTTTCTTAAAAGAGGTTAAATTGTAACCCCCCCAATGATAAATTTTCATATTTCACATCCAAAGGAGGAATTTTCATACTTTAAAAAAATTTGCTTAAGATAGTTTATTATTGTCTTACCTAATTGCAGAATTTTATTGGATAGAAAGATGGTAACAAAACAACCCCTCTGAAGGAATGCTGAGACATGTTTATTCATGAGAAAAACTTAATTACGTCTCTTCACCTGCAGACCTTTTCCCTTTTTTCCTTCTCACTCTTGCAAATGAGACTTCTGTTTTTGGTTGAAAATACAGATTCTACCTTAACTTGAATAGCAAGGATTTTCTAAAAAAAACCTCCTGAAACCCAAGGTCTCTATGCTTTAAAGGAATTTTTTAAAAGGGTTTGTTCTTTTTTTTTTTAAACACCTTTATTGGAGTATAATTGCTTTACAATGGTGTGTTAGTTTCTGCTCTATGACATAGTGAATCAGCTATACATATACATACATCCCCATATCCCCTCCCTCTTGCGTCTCCCTCCCACCCTCCCTGTCCCACCCCTCTAGGTGGTCACAAAGCACCGAGCTGATCTCCCTGTGCTGTGTGGCTGCTTCCCACTAGCTATCTGTTTTACATTTGGTCGTGTATATATGTCCATGCCACTCTCACTTCGTCCCAGCTTACCCTTTCCCCTACCCGTGTCCTCAAGTCCATTCTCTAGGGGCACGACAGGAATAAAGAAAAAGGGTTTGTTCTTCATATCTGTCTCAGTTACATGTCAGTTATACACCTCAAATTAGGATTGTAGAAACTCAAAGTAATACATAAGTGACACACTATTCTTAGACTGGTGAGATTGACTCCATAACAATTACTAATGGTTACTCTGACGTTGCCATTAATAAACTAGCAAAATTTAGGAGGAAAAAATATGAATGCACAAACAAAAATACCTTATTCAATTTGATTTATGTTTAGCTACCAGGAAATGGAAATTATTTGGTAAATTTGATTAGTGTAGATTGTGTTCTCCAAACTGTTGCATGACGTGGCAGACAAAGAAAATAAAAATATCAGTTATGCACAGCATATTGGAGTAAGCAGATGAGGGGACTCTGGCCGGTCTGGCCCTTCCCAGCCATCCTGAACTGCGGACATGGGCATCTTGACACACCTGTCATCTCTTTGTGGCCCACCGCCAACGCAGAGGGACTACTAGGATGTTGGGTTCTAGAGAATTGAATTGGGCTATGAGGTTTTTAAACTGATGTTGCTGTTTGTCCAAAAAATATTATGTAGAGATATTGAAAATAGACTATTAAAAAAATCAGAGACTTAATTTCTATATTTGTATATATTATGTACCGTGGTGTTTTTAGAGTAAAAAAAAAAAAAAGTAGTCTGATTTGACCAATAAGAAGAATCAGTTGGACAACCAACCTAAATTTCCAATTCACAGAAGCACAGACTCATAGAAGTCATAGACTCATAAACTCATAGACTCATAAAGTCAAGGATGGACTCTACAAATCATCTTATTGAACTTATTTTAGAATTGAGGAAATGGAGGCCTCGAGTAATCAATGATACCTCAAGTAACCAAATGTATACTGTACGAAGATTTTGCATACCTTTTCTAATTGGAATCTTCCAGTAACCCTTGGCAGTACTCCCTATTTTTGTAGGGGTGGAACCAGATTCATAGAGGCTAAGTGACTGACCTCAAATTGCTGTTTCTCAAGGCAGAGAAGGAACCCCTCGTCTTGTACTCTCCTACTACATTACAGAACCTTCTAGCATGATCACATTTGAGCTATCCGTTGCACTTAATGCACAACTAAGTTAAGGCAGTTTCCTTCGAGTTCCATGAATATTTTCACTGAGGCCAGTTCTGTCTTAAGGGAGTTGCTCAGATGAGTAAATTGCATCTGTAGCATGAAGAAATGCCATCACCCCTACCCCACCCACATCCCTAAAATTTGTGAAACCCTCTCCAACTTTCTTCAGGGTTTTAAAGTGGTGACGCCCAGGAGAAGTTATGCCACTGAAGAAGGTGTGGGAGGGTATACGTCGGGTATATTTCCCTGGAAACTTACCATCGGTCTTTCACTTGTGGATTCTATCTGGCAAAACGAGAAAGAAGGCATAATAAATATTTATCTAGAGTGGAGCTTTCGAATGTCATCCTATAGCAAGAACATGTACTCCTAACCATGGTCTCAGCAACACACACAAGTAGGCACAGAAACCTGGGTGGGAAACACCATCCCCAAGCCAAACAGCCTATGCCTCTGTCCTGGCATGGAGACAGCTCCTTGAAACAGAAGTAGGCCTGCCAGAGCAGAAGGACAGACAGATTTGGAAGTTCTGCCATCTCACTTACTAGTCGTGTGATTCTGGAGAAGTCAACGTCCTCTCTGAATCAGTAGTTCCTCGTTTCTAAAATGCAATAGCTCTGCCTGTCTTCCAAATGACGGAAAATTCGTGGAGCAGTTGATAAACACGAAATGACTTGTAAATATTAGGCACTCTAATATTTTGGTCTCTATTTACAGAAAATCATCTATGTCATTGTGTCAGGGGGAAAAGTGGCTTAGGGTCTTATCAGTGTCTCTGTCTTCATGGCACAGCTATCATTCCATGAGTGATAAATGGATCCGGAGCCCACATGGATCCCACTTCTCCATCTATTCCGGCACCTTCCCCCCTCATCAGATCAGATCAGTCACTCAACCTGTCGATTTTGTCATCTAAATGTTTCTCAGTTCTGTTCCCCTTTCTCTATTTCTTTCTTCACTACCATAGTTTATGCCTTCTTCTTTTTTCCAGATCACTAACAGCTTCTAATGGTCTATCTGTCTCCTACCTGCTTCCTCTTAAATTCATCTTCAACTCCCCTGGGGAACCAGAGCAATCTTCTTAGATGCTAGCCTAACCATGTCTCTTCCCTGTTCAAAATTCAACGTCTTCCCAAACATGGCTTTAGTGTTAAAAAGGCCTTCTAGATTCAAGCACCAGCATGGTATGTGCCCAACCAACTCCACTCCCACCAAAATGGTTGATCTCTTGTTTATTCACTAAGAAAATTCAGACATCAGTGAGGCCTTCCTTGACCTCCCCTTGCCACTCACACACCAGGAATTCTATCACTGTCCCTCTAAAGCCCACCCAGAATTTAGCACACCACAGGGGCTTGGTAAATGTTTGTGGAATAAAAGAATGGATGTCTAGATGGTAATGTACTCCTTTAAGAGTGCTTCTTCAACCCAGATGTAAAATATCTTAAAAAATGAATTGGCTGCCGCCCCCTCTGGTATTTTCAAGCCTACCTAAGTATCTGATTAGCAATTGCCTGGGACAAGATCTTTTCATATCTGCGTATCATAGTATAATATAAGAAAAATGAGGGCACGCCTTTTTCAAATAGCACGTGATCTTTCATCTTTAAAAGCCTTTCCTTTTTCAGTGAGCTGCAATCTTTCTCTAAAAGATCGTTTTCATTCAGTAGACTCAAAAAAAGAATGAAAAGCTGTGAATGCCTGACTTTACTCCCCATCAGTTTGAAAGCCATCGCTTAGTTCTTAAGATGTCCTTTCCGAGAACAAAGGCTCAGGTATTTGGATTCTGAAGCCTTCCCATCAGCCTTTTGGCAAATGAGGCGGATAGCAAGGTGAGTGTGAGAGCAGAGGAAGGGATTCTCGGACACACGTGCCCCTGTTCTTTTCAAAGACAGCCCTGAACACTAGCTGGTATACAGCTGCAGGGCTCAGCCCTGGCTTATCTCACTTTGTTTTGGAAATAAACTGCGGGTTGCAAACAGAAAGAAGACTATAGCGTGGGAAGGCTTAGGCATGACAGGACTGTCTGTTTTTTCTCATTGCCTCATTTTTGCTCAGTGCTGTTTCCAACTTTCCACAGAAACCATTACTAACTATTCCTCCCTCACCTTCTAGAAAAGTGCTTCCAAAACTCACTAAACTTCCTGCCTACCTGGGGCAGACTCCTGAATATTCGAGAAAGGGGTTCTGGCCTTAGTGCATGAGCCTAGAAATCTCAAACCAAATTTCTAGACACTAAACACAGCAAATGGGTGTGGGACCTGAAGTTATTTAGTTTCTAGGGCTTGTGTAGGAGATCAGGGGTGAGAAGCATGTGCCTGGAAAGAGTTCAATTGCTCAGAAAAAAAAAAAAAGGCAAAACAAACTAAGAAATCAATATGCAAACAAAACAGAAAGCAGGCTGATTACTTCTCCCCTCCTGCCCCCCCTCCAAAAGTCATTTTCTCAGGTTGTATAATATTTCAATTCCAGATGCACAGTTAAAAGAGCCCTGAAAGGACACAGCCTCCAAGGAATCTGAAAACCAACTAAAGAAGCGAGAAGTTGAAAGTCAAAAGTTGTCATCTTATATTGCACAAAGCACTACACGTCACAGACTCTCATTTCAAACGTCAGAGGTTAGCCTCCATGCCTCTGACATGATGGCAGGCATGAAGCATTTCTGGAAGCTGCTTTGCCCTTTATGGGAAAAATGGGAAGCACATGATTTGAGTGTCATGGAACAGCTTAGTATGAGGAAGACTCTTCTTGAATGAGTCACATTTCTGAGGTACCCCTAAGATGCCCACGCCCATGCTGAGAGCAGAGCTCAGAATTTTTATATCTATATAATATGGTATACTCTTGGAGACCAGAAGCTGGATCAAGAAAATCTCTTAACAGAATTATACATATCTAATTGTAGTTTCTGGCAACAGAAATCCATAAATAGGACATGGGTTGAGGTTATTAAGAAGAAATGTATGGAACTACCAGGTGATTGATAACCTCAGGGGCTGAGAAGGAATTTGCAGCCAGGGTGCCAGCATTCATTCAACAAACCTCCAAAGCACCACCCTGCGTACCATGGGCTGTCGGGGATGCCCAGAAATCTGGGTATTTGCACCTGGTTCATGAGCTAATCTCCTTCCACCTGCAGAGAGAAAAGGAGAGGATGCTCTGAAAGTTCCAACTCAGCTTCGCTCTCTCCCAAGGGCACAGATGCTCTTACGGATGTGCCCAATGTGAGCCAGAGATGCTAAGAATAAAAGCTCACATTGATTGAGCCCACGGCAGGTGCCAAGAACAGTGCAGTAACAGCCCACAAAACTGAGGAGGCAGGACTATTTTCTCCATTTCAGCTGAAGGAACTGAGGTACAGACAGGTTAAACAGATTTTCCAACGTTACATGGCTAGTTGGGAGAGCCACGTTGGTCAAGAACATGGTTTTCTACCATCTCACCAGACTTCCTGGCACTTTCCACTCTGTGTCATGTTTCTGTAGCTTATTCTTCTGAAATACTGGCATAAAAATTGGACAATACATCCGCCACACTGCTCTAAATGAATAGACTCTTATCTAGTGAATCAACATACCAAGCACCCCTAGGAGAAGGAACTATCTTCCAGTGTCTGCGATCTGGGGCTCCATCCTTAGTAATTTTGTTTGCCAGAGATTATCTTAAAATGCAACCCACTTTAGCCTGGAGAATGTGGCTAACGGGTTCCCGTCTGCCACTTCCCCCAGCCAAATGTGCTGAGTAGTGGGGTGTCCTGCTTACCACAGACATTTATAAACATAAATAGCAGGCTGCAAAGAGAGTCTGAATGTCCTCTGATACGTCGTAGTAATGGTAGGACATCAGCTGTTTTTCAAAAAATTTACTTTATTGAAGTATAGTTGATTTATAATGTGTTAACTTCTGCTGTACAGCAAAGTCATTCAGTTATACATGTATATACATTCTTTTTCATATTCTTTTCCATTATGGTTTATCACAGGACATTGAATATAGTTCCCTGTGCTATACAGTAGAAGCTTGTTGTTTATCCATCCTATGTTTAATAGTTTGCATCTGCTCATCCCAAACTCCCATTCCTTCCCTCCCCCACTCTCCTCTCCCTTGGCAACCACAAGTCTGTTCTCTACGTCTGTCAGTCTGTTTCTGTTTCATAGATAAGTTCATTTGTGTCATATTTTAGATTCCTACATGTAAGTGGTATCATATGATATTTGTCTTTCTCTGACTTATTTCACTTAGTATGATAATCTCTAGGTCCATCCATGTTGCTGCAAATGGCATTATTTTATTCTTTTTTCATGGCTGAATAATATTCCATTTATACATGTATCACGTCTTTATCCACTTACCTGTAAATGGGCATTTAGTTTGTTTCCAGACATCCACTACTTTTAATTTAAATTGCAAGTGACACTCAGGACCATGGAGTTTATACAAAGTATGGAAAAAATGAATTTCTGTAGCACATCTGATGAAAGGGAACAACATTCACTTTCTGATCCTCTAAACACTGTTTGAATCGGAACTACATGATGCCTTCTCATGAGCTGCAAGATGAATTTATGCACGTAAGCACAGGTGTGGGGCTTCGTGGCTCCCACAAACAAGCTGCTTGTGCTCAACACCAAACAAAACCAGAAGGATTAGATGGAGGAGAGATGGTGTGTGCAAAACACCTGGGCATAAATAGTATAAAAAATCATGATCAAGTCCAATCGATGGAGGTTTCCAGCATCTAGGTGATTTTCACCATCAAGTGCGGGGTGCTAGTGATGGCAGACAGGGCT
Organism: Mesoplodon bidens; assembly: GCF_964165515.1. Taxonomy (NCBI): domain Eukaryota; kingdom Metazoa; phylum Chordata; class Mammalia; order Artiodactyla; family Ziphiidae; genus Mesoplodon; species Mesoplodon bidens. The sequence goes on along the minus strand of NC_138173.1, from coordinate 15,197,797 downwards.
CTCGTGGTTTCCCCTTGGACAAGGGTGGTTGCGTTGCTCTCTGACAGCTGGCATGTGGTTTACCAATTGGAACCTTCATCTTATCTAAGCCAGTTTCACAGATTTTATATTAGAAGTATAAAAGGCTAGAGCTTTACTTCATATGTCATGGTGCCAGAGGGGCTATTTGCCTTTTTTGTATCCAGCAACTGCCGTCTATTTTTGTAAATGGCTCTGATTTTTGGCTTTGGGGGAATCATTTCTCCCCCCTTGGTATCCCATGGACTTTTAGGAATATTCACACCTCCCGCCCCTCCCCCATTATGGAATGCATTCTTTTTCCCTCTCCTCAGCAAGAGTGATTGTTTTCAAAGACTAAGCGTTGGCCAAAGCCAAGTCATTCAGAGCTGGTGAGACTCACTTCAGAAGCTATGTTGTTTGAGCTGAGCACTGTCATCCACTGACTTAAGACTGTGAGGATGAAAAATTGGAGTGGCAGTAGCCACATTGTGAACATGAGGGCGTGCACATGTCTAAACACAGAGCTCTCTGCAGCAGGCAGAGCCAAGAGAGGTATGGAAGGAAAAAGAGTATTTAACTGAGCTCCAGCACAGCTCCAGCTGCAGTGAGCAGTGGTCCCTGGAATTATCATTTGTAAGCCCAAACACTCTTGTTGCCTAAACCAATTTGAGCTGATTCTTTTTCTATTTCAACCCAAAGTATTCTAAATTACACACACACACACAAAATGTAAAATTTTAACTTAAAAAACAGCTTGCTTTTATGATTCAAACAACCCTTATGAATCCTACTATTATTTCACTTCCAATCAGCACATTCCTATCTGAATTATTTAAGATTTTTTTCGCTTAAGAATTAATTATGAATGGTGACTTTTGTGTTTAGGACAATTTAAAGATACAGTTCTTGTTAAATATGTATGACATTGATTGTATCAATGTACCATTCATTTCACAGGACTGGGAAATTTGTAATCTCGCCAACCTCCTCAAATTGCCTGTGAGTACTACTATCTTGTCTCATTTCTCTGAAGTCTCAAAAGAGTGGGGAAATAAAGTCTTAGAATCCATTCGTTTGTCAAGGAAATGCAGTCCATGACATATGGAAGATCAAGTTGATTTCATCAAAGTTGAAGGTTGAACTGGTAATAAAACAGATATAAGTAAAAGGAATGTAATATTCCTGCTTTTCTGGCAATTGTTCTTATGTATTATAAAACCTCAAATGACTGGTGATGCTTCTAGAAATATATCCCTATTCTTCACAGCTGGTATCTCCAAGTGTACTAGATTCTTGTTTCTTATGGCATACAAAGAATTCCCTTAAAAACTGAGTTAACAGTAAGTCACCCATGTTACTACTTACTGTTGACCATGCACGATTTAGCACGAAAATTGACCATGCACGATTTAGCAAAAAGCCATTGTGTATCTCTTAATTTAGGAGTTTCTCAAAGATCCGTTTGGCTCTAAAGATGTAATATGATATTACAGACATTTAAACAAAGCATGTGTTAATGCTTCCTGAATTTTTCAATTTTCATTTGGCCCTTGGAGATTGCCTATTTAATTAGTAGCTACTTCCTGCATGAACTGCAAAGTAAGTGAACCTAAGCGTTCAATAATGTGAAACATACATTATCAAGTATATTCAGTCTCAAGGTGAACTTGGATCATGTAGCTCTCACTACAGTCATTAACAGAAGATCTTCCTAAACCACTGATAGCTTCCTTATCATTTCCATTCCATGTCACAGTTTTTGTCATTATCATTAACCACTAAGAATAAAACTCCCTTAAGCTGGGAAAAATAGTCGACTTTACAACTGAAACTTGCAAATATTTCTCTTGGTCCGTTGTTTGCCTTTCAACTTTGTTTATGGAGTTCTCAGCTATTCACAACCAGCCTTTGATTTTAATATCACAGTAGTGCCAGATTAGGGGTAAAAATAACCACATTCTTTCCAACTTGTTTGGTTTTGGAACAAATGGCCCACGGGCTTTTAGAGTTAGGTTTTACCACTCTCCACAGCCCAATACGACCCTGGCCTCGCTGGGATTATAGGTATCTGTGATCAGGTTTTTTAACAGCTTTTGCATAAAAGCAAGCACATAGAAGACTCTATTAGAAACAGTAAGAGTCAAATAATTGTTCTTAATCACTTGGTCAGTCAAGGTTCTAATCTGTGATTTTCTTATATTAGTACATTCAGATTAATCAATATTCACATTGAGATTTATTTGTATTCATAATTATTCTGATTAGTAATAAATCTATGATATCTAAGGGTCAAGCGGGTAGTCGCCCACTTTCCTCTTGCATTCTTTTTCCATTTTCTTACTGTAGAATGCAGCTAAAGACTATACAATGCATTCTCTTCTTTCAGAGGGTAGTGAAAGCACTAGTTCCTTTCTGTGTATGAGCTGACTTTTCTAACAGTTAATAGTAGCTATGAAGTATCTGCTGTTGTTTTGGAGAAAAAAGGAGCTAGTGACCTGTTTTTCACAACGCTAATGAATCTGTTCTATTCATATTGCTGTCCAGTGTTTTGGTTTTGTTTTGTTCTTTAAAAATTGAAGATTTTTTTTCTCCCTAAAAATTGAAAATTCCTTTAAGGTTCAATGAAGCTTAAAGCTTTCTCATGGGTCTGTTTTGAAACACTTATTTTAAGACATAGAATGACTCGTTTCCTTGCAAGACCCTTGGGCAAAAAAAAAAAAAAGACTTTAAAATAAAAGATATAAAGTTTGAGGCTCTATAATGACCTGAAGAACAATTTCATCATCTAAATGGATATGTTGCTTCATCTAAGGGCTTGTGTCTCAATGTTCCTGAATGGAGAGTGGTGACTGCGTTAATACCCTTGCTTCCTATCCCCTAACTTGTGTTCCTCTTGGAGCGTCAGTAAAGCTAAAAGTTATCCTACTGTACGTCATCAGCGGGCAAGTGAGTCTCAGGTCTTCAGCTGGGACTGCCATTAAGGATGTGAATTCCTGAACTTGGTAGCAAAGCATCGCCTCCAAAGAGGTTGCTGGTGTATTTAATCAGCTTAGCCTCTCTTGCCTATGGTGACCCTAAGCTGTGGAGCCAACGCATAAGCAGAAACAAAGAAAAAAGCCTTCTTGGGAATTACAAAGAAAGAGAAAAAGAAATAAAAAGTATTATAAAGTGTCTACATTTAAAAAATGATTCCAGGATAGAAAATACTTCTAAGATGCTGTTAAGATCTAGAGTCCCAGCAGGGACCTCTCTCAGTCACAATACAATTGACTTTTCAGCTTCTATATTAATTACTGTAATCACAACTCCAAAGCAGCCAAATGTATTGACTAAGAAAGACTTTTTTAGGGGTTATAATCTACACAAGTTTTGGGGGAAAATTGCATGATCTTAAAAAATGAGAAATCACTTTTTTCTCCACCAGTAGAAGGGAACACTCAGTGGGCTGGAATGGAGACAGAGGAGGTTGGTGGCAGCTTGGCTGAAAATTTGCCGTGAGAACAAAAACTACCTTGGGAGTTTACTGTGGGCAGAGTGCCCTACTGGTGGGGAAAAGGGAAATTATAAAGGAATACTATTATTAAGGAGATACCTATATTTTTGGAAGCTCTTCATTCATACATATATGCAAACCTGAAGATAAAATAGCCTTGGGCTTCCCTGGTGGCACAGTGGTTGAGAGTCCGCCTGCCGATACAGGGGACACGAGTTCGTGCCCCGGTCCGGGAAGATCCCACATGACGTGGAGCGACTGGGCCCGTGAGCCATGGCCGCTGAGCCTGCGCGTCCGGAGCCTGTGCTCCGCAACGGGAGAGGCCACAACAGTGAGAGGCCCGCGTACCGGAAAAAAAAAATAGCCTTTTAAAGATCAACACTTATAAAGCAACATGGACAGTCTAAGGAGAGCATGGAAGTGAGCTAGGCCTGGTCGTCGAGAAGTTAGTTTCAAGTGGTACTTGGATGGCGTGGTGAGTAAGAACCCAGGCTCAGGGAGACCTGAATTTAAGTCCCAAATCTGCTTCTTGCTCCCTGAGCTTCCGTGGGCAAATTACTTACCTTTTCTTAGTTTTCTCTTTTGTAAAGTGGACTAAGAATCACACCTATTACCTCCTACCGTTCTTGTGGGGATTAAATAGCTGTCAAGAGCGTGGAAATGCCAGCATCCTCCTGGCACACAGGAGGATGTGCCTTTCCCTTTCTCTCACTCCACCCCTTCTCAGAGCTTCCTTATGCAGGATACCAATAGCTCCAACCACTTTGGAAAGGACAGTTTCTGATTTGATATGTTGGTCAAAAGGCACAGAAAGTGTTAATTTAGGTGTGGGTCAATGCCAGTATCGAGGGTTAGTTAGATTTTCCTCTTTCTAAAATAAAGGAACCAGACTACATGTCCACAAACAACCTATGACCCTTGACTGAACCCTAGAAAGAGGTACAGACAGTCACAGGCCTGTGTTGAAGGCTGGCTGCTGCACACAGTTTATTAATGGTACTGTTGGGTGATTTGGGTTTGTTTTTCTGCTTCAGGGCAAGACCAACAGAGAGATTTCCTAAATGATGAAATAAAAAATGAAAAACAGTTTAGGCAGTTGTTTTGAGAGGTTCTCCATGGATTTCATAGTTTTTCCTCTACTCAAGTAACCAGATGAATCATGGTTGTTTTGACTGTGATTTCATGAATGAGAAGTCAGGGCGGAATAGGCATAACCATGTGATAATAAGCAAGTTTTGGTTTTCTGGAGACTTCAATTTTCTCATTTGTAATAAGGGGTGGTGGAGATATTGAATTATCTCTAAGGCTTATTTTAGCAAAGAATCTCTAAGAAAAACAGACTGAGCCTTTCCAGTGGTTCACTATGTCTCAGATTCTGCATAGACTGTAGTTCTGGCCATTGATAGGTATCCAATAAATATTTGTCAAAGAAACGAATGAATATGGAGCGGAGTCCTAAACATGCCTACTTTTTCTGTCTGCTCAAAGTGCTGGATGGCTGAGTGTCTTGATGAGCCTTATATTCTGACACAGTCCTACACTGGATGTCAGCAGTAGGGCAAGACGATGACCAGTTGCTAGTCCAGCGAGATTCCTCAAACTCTAGTTTTCCTGGGACAGATGGAGGGAAGATTGCCCGCTGCATTCATAACTCTTTGAATGTATTTACTGCTTTTATTTCATCTCTCTGTTGGTCTCGCACTGAAGCCGAAAAAATGAACACCAAACGGTATCATTAACGACCTGATCACGTGTGGCAGCCAGCCTCCAACACAGGCCCCCATGATTCTCACCCCCTGGTAGTCGCCTTTGTGTCACTTAGTAGGGTGACCCAGGTAACTAACAGCATATTGCAGATATGATGGAGTATGACTTCTGAGGCCACGGAAATCACTGCTGCTCTGCCTTGTTGTCTTAGATCACCTGCTCTGGGGAAAGCAGGCCGCAATGCTGTGAGGACACTCAAGCAGCTCCATGGAGAGAGGTCCACTTGGCAAGGAACTGAAACCTCCTGTTAATGGCCAGCACCCACATGCCAGCCATGTAAGTGAGCCAGCTTAGAAGAGGACCCTCTGACCCCAATCCATCCCTCAGATGACTGCAGGCCTGGGTAAGGTCTTGGACTGCAATGTCATGCATGACTCTGAACCAGAACTTCCCACAAGTTCCTAACCCCCCAGAAATTATATGAGATAATAAATGGCGATTGTTGTTTTAAGCAACAAACATTCAGGGTCATTTTTTTTGCTTTTTTTTTGCGGTACGCGGGCCTCTCACTGTTGTGGCCTCTCCTGTTGCGGAGCACAGGCTCCGGATGCACAGGCCCAGCGGCCATGGCTCACGGGCCCAGCCGCTCCGCAGCATGTGGGATCTTTCCGGACCGGGGCACGAACCCGCGTCCCCTTCATTGGCAGGCGGACCCTCAACCACTGCGCCACCAGGGAAGCCTCAGGGTCATTTTTAATGCAACAATAGATAACTAATATAATAGGATTCTAAAGAAGATTGATTTCATGAGTGACTGAAGTCACCTTTCAGTTTCGTAGTGAGAGTTAGTGTTAACTGCTAATAATTCATGGGAATAAGGAGTACAGGTGTCCTGAAAGTTTAGCAGCTCTACCAGTGATGGTTCAAAGGAATTTTCTAATGGCTTTTTCATAAGATCCTTACTTCTTGTTCCCTTTCTTATGTTCAAGCACTCTTTTCTGATCTATCACAGTGGTTTATAATAAGCATGAATTTGGGGACTGACATGCTGGGTTTTGATTTGGGCTCTGCCGTGTGCTAGCTAAGAGAACTTGCACAAGTTAAAACTTTCTGGACTGAAGCTTCCTCATCAATACAGATGATGTAATAGTACCCACCTCATGGATATTATGAGGGTTAAATAACCTAATATATGTGAAGTTCTTAGGACAATAGCCAGTACACAGTAAGCTCCCTGTAAGTTACCATTTTTGTTGCCAGTTTATTTTCACAACTTAAACATATTACCCCTCTCATAGTTTCTACTTCTTTTTACCATGATCCCCGCCTTCCCCAGCAAGACTACGTCTCACCAGTATGGATATCCCAAAGCCATGCATGGTGATCTCATTTCATCCCTAACCCCAGACCTAAATGACACCCTGCCTCAGGTGACATTGACATGGCTCTGTCTTCTAAGAGTTGTGTATCTGAAAGTTGGATTTTTCAAAGAAAATTTTAGGTAACCAAATATTCCAGTTTTCTAGGCAGAGTTTACAAGTATATAATTAAAGAAAACCAAGTATTGGAAGAAAAAAACATCAAGAGTTGCCTCAATCTCAAAGCACAATCCTAAATTGACTCATCTTTTGAGAATCAGATCTTTTTCACTGACTTTTTCTGTATGAGAGAAGAAATTAGAATTCGCTCCTGTCTATAAGATTTTTCATTCTTTTTCCTATTTGAGTAGTGGTGGAAGAATTATGAAATCCAACCAATCATGACAACTGTCCCATCTCAAAGGAATTGTTGAATTGGGGATTTAGGGTGGCTCAGAAAATTAGCATATTTATACAGTCTGTTTGAATTCAGTGGTGGGGGAAAGAGTAGAGAACAGCAGGTGGTTTCATCAAAATCTCCGGGAAACTCTGAACTCCTCATTTTTAAGGTTAGGAGGCAACGTGCCAAAGGTCACGTGGGGCAAAGGGCAAGAAGACTGAAAGAGATTAGAAGAAGATAGAGACTGTGGGCTTGGACATAAAAAGAGTTACTGGGAAAGCAAGAAACTGGTGGATAGATCACATTTTATTGTTTGGCTTAAATTATTTAGCAAAACTAGCCTTCTTTTAGTTTAGTGCATTATCCTGGGGCTGGGGAGGGCGTAGGGAATCAAACTATTTACACATTCCCTCCTTCTCATCTCCCTCATCTTTGTCTCTCTCTGCTCCACCCCAGTGAAACACATACGGATTTTGTTATCCAAGCATCATTTGCATCATGCATTTTTCCTGCAATTCTAGAGAAAGAAAAATACACATACGCACACGCACGCGCGCGCACACACGTGTCCACACTATATGGATAGGAGCCACACGATGAGACTCTCATTCATTTTTAAGCCTTTCAATCTGTATGGATAACGGTTGTTTATTTTTCATTTAATCTATCTATCCAGCTTTCTGCCTATCCTCTATTTACTTAGGGACATGTGGAAAAATACATCCTTTGGAGACACCTGCAATTCTGGTTTCTGCGTAACTGGTATTTTAAGTAAACCAAAACGCTGTGCCTGCCTAGTCCCTAAGCTGCCCAGGAATCTCCTGCTGACACCGGCCATCCTCTGGCTTGGGGCATCTGGAATGACATCTTTGGCCCTTTCCGCAGAGCCCTTTGTCCTTCTGACCTCCGGTTCTTTCCTCTTGCTCTGCTGGTCATTCGCCTTGTCTTTTCACTTGCCCCCAGTGACATGGCTATTGTAAGGTTTTTGTAGTAGTTTGGTTCCTACTGCAAGGCCTTCTATGGAACAATATGCTGGCTAGCGGGTTGTTTCCCCTGTTTGCAAACTGGACGGGAACTCTCAAGACCATCCTCACTCAAGCTGCCAGCTGAAGCCAAGCAAGAACCATTCACCCTGACATTTTATTGTCTGTATCTCTAGAGTGTTTAAAGTACTTTTGGATGATTCCTATCTTTCGGACACTTACAAGAGATGGTTATTTTGATTTTTCTTTTCTATCTTTCTCATGAAGCAAATCCCATAACTTGAGTGGAACTCACATAACCTCGCTCTATAAGCTTCAGCAAACAAGTATTTTGAAGCATTTTAAAATATTGACTAATAAAAAAAACATTTTAACAGACTGACTAAAAAAATAAAATTTAAGAAAAGACAGGTTGATCTTTGGGAACAAAAGTCCATAAGTTTAAATTCTTCTTTGCCTGAAAACATAGCCAATAGGTCAGGGAGGAAGTCCTTTCTGTTTCAAGGCTATTGAAGGAGAGCTCTCTGCCTGGATGTTAACTGCACTTCTAATACGAGGAAAGGGATTTTGTTGCACTCAGGACACTTAGCTGATGAAAAAGTTACTGGAAAATATTTCGTGCCACGGTCCTGAGCATCCTGAAGCTGGCGAGTGTGCGCAGAAGTCTGGCATTTGGTTGTGTTAGCAATTTGTACTTACAAACTTTACAGTTCTTGGGAGGATCTGGCCAATTTTCATTATTAACTTCCTTTTGTAAAATTTATTTTATTGAAGTATAGATCATTTACATCGTATTAATTTCTGCTGTACAGCAAAGGGATTCAGTTTTATATACATATATTCTTTTTCATATTCTTTTTCATTATGGTTTATCACAGGATATTGAATGTAGTTCCCTGTTCTCTACAGTACAACCTTGTTGTTTACATTATTAACTTCTAATCATTTTTCGGAAATATATTCTAACAAACAATAGAGCTGGAGTTATCAGCCACTGATGAGTTTTAAGATATATGTACCAAGAGCTAAAGACCACTCATTACCCCTGTAAAGATGCAGTTTCTTGCAGTCAGTGGCAGGGAGCTTCAGCTCACACCAGGCAGTCTTAGGGTCATCTTAGAATGTAAGCTTCTGAGAACAGAGCCCACGGGTCACACCCAACATCACATCCTCACAATATCCTGCACATGTAAGGTATGCATTGACATTTATCAAATGAATGAATAATTGAGATTTGCCATTTCAAGGGAAGTCCACAAAATCCTCTTCACATAGTATCAGCCGCCTGGGAAACTCACTGTAATTTATAATTGCTATTTACAGTAAAGTATAAGCAAGATCCTAATTTATTAAAAACCCTCTACTTAATGTTCTTTCCCCATATGAATATTTCTTTCTCCCTACCTGATTTCCTAGAAGAGTGCAAGGAAGGTTTCTTCTGCTTTACTGATTTTTAAAACAAGTCACCTGGTGTCATCCTTGCCCTGACTCACCACAGGCAAAGACGTGACTCATAAACACAAAAAGGAAAATTACTCCGGGGAACTTCTACCTGGCCATGTTTCTTGATTCCACTCCAAAAAAACCCAGGATTTGTTTCCACTACAAAATGGAACTTACAACGGGATTAACAGTCAAGTGACTTAGTCCCACTGAGCTCCTTCTGAGTATCTGTGGGCTCAGATTTGTACAGAATCTGACCAAGGTGCCATTCCTGACTTCCAGGAAAATTTTTTTCAAATATGCCTATGGCATCAAGAATGGAATATGGCTTAATGATGAAAATATAAAAATTTGATCATCTCCCCTGAGTCAACACAAGGATAAACACTATTACTTTTACAGGCATAAAATCGTATAGAGGTCATCAAAATAAATTCACATCTGAATGATCTTTTGTTAAAGTAGGGAGAAGATGCAAAACCATAGAAAGGGGTAATAAAGCCACCACTATACATATAAAGCACTATTCACCCCCCTTCAGAGATTTCAGCTCTTTCTCTCAGCAAAGATACTTGGTTTATTATTGCCAGAAAGCAAGCCTAGACCATCTATGCTTAAATTGGATTCCTTCTTCTGTGCTTCTATTGTTTGACACCTTTCTAAGGACTTTCTTGTTTATTTCACTGTAAATCAAGAAGCAGCAAGTTATGGGGCATCTTGATGGTTTCTGGCAGGGGAAAGGGAAAAAATTCATTGTGGCAAAATGTCACTTTTTATGAAATGTAATGATTTATCCAGGTTCACGGGTAACTACGCTGTCTTTGAATAATATAGTTCTGGAAAACTGAATGCAAATTTGGGTGTATCTTCTGACTGTTATGTTAAAATCTTCCTTAAAGTCTGCCAGCTCACCTGCCAGCTTGCCTGCCCCTCTCTCCCCCTCTTCCTCCTTAAATTTGTGTGCTTTCTTATTTCTCATCATATGAAAAATTTCAGCTCGTGTTATTAGATTACATAGCCTACTACTTCCATAGATTGACCCCAGGACATTCCTCCTCATTTCCAAGTGATTTTAGCTTCTGCTTCACTCTCCCCACTATGACACTGTCTGAATTCTTGGAAATTCCAGAGTTCGTGATATGAGCTTACCAGCTCCATAGCCTCTACCTTTCTGGACCACCTCTCCTCTATCCTAGCTACTCCCGGGGCCGATCTAGTCAATCCCCAGCCCTTAGCAGTACCAGGCTAGTAATGTCACCTTCCCGTCATCTCAGTTTCATGCCTCCTGCCCTCGGACGTGTCTTGTCTTTCCACGATGCCAACCCCAGCAATTCTTGACCCAGAAGGGCTTTTCAGTCCTTTGATCCAACCACCCTTTGACCAGCCCTTCCTCCCTTGACATCCTCAACCCCTCCTAACTAGGTCAAGGTCATTTTACACAGTCATTATAATGAGTCTTTGCAAATACTCTCCACCCACTTCCTTCTCCATCACTTCACCATCCTTGCTTGGCGCACCAAAACCCTGGTGAAATCCAGCTCCCTGCCTGCTCCTCATCTGTACCTGTGCAAATAAACATGCTTAGAAAAAAAAAGTGTCGCCCTGAACAGTCCCAAGTGCAGCCAGGCAACCACACTTGCTCTCCCTCGTGCAGGTGCTCTTCCATTCTCCGAGATGCCCTTCCAGTCACCTCCCCTCTCCTCACACCCTCAGCACTCCTCCTTCACTCGAGCAGATCATCTCGGTTCGGACTTCACTCAAGAAATGGGAGCAACTGGAAGAGAACTTCCACAGGCTTCCCCCCACCCAAGTCCCCGAGGTGCTCACCTACCAGCCTCTGCACCCCGATATCCTGCTTTCTCATCTATTCGAGTCGATGAATCATCTGTGCTCTCACTGTCTGAAGCCAGTTCTACACCTGCGTACTAGCTTCTGCTACTTCTTCTCTCCTCTTCAAAACATCTTCGCGCCAGCAACGCTGCCCTCTTTTGTTCAGATCATCATTCTTCCTCGCCAAATGACATCTTTCCCATAAGCGTAAAAACATGCTTGTTATTTCTTCCATCTTTTCAAAACCTTCTTGTCTCTCATCAACTGCTGCCCCACATTCCTTTGCTCCGCTTGCAGCAACGTCCTTGGGAGTGTTGCCATGTTTCTGTCTTAGTTTTGCTTCTCCCATTCTCTCTTACGCCGACTACACTCAGGCTTTCTCTCCCTCTACTTCGCCAAAGTTGCTCTCAGACTTGGCACCAATGACCTCCAAGGAGATCAATCCAACCATCAGTTCTCAATCCTCATCATGCTGGACCTGCCATACACAGTTATTCACTCTCCTCCCCGAAACACTGTCTTCATTCAGTTTCTAGGAAACCAGAAACTCCTCCCCCCTTCTTCTTCTCCCATTTCACTGTTCCTCCTCAGTATCTTCTCTTCATCTGTCCCCTTCTCTTTGACCTCTTAATGTTGGAGTACCACAGGGGCAAGGCTAGTCTTGTCTTTTCTTTCCTCGGTCTGTACTCACATCTTTGTCGATATGGCGCTAATGACTTCCAAATGCAAACCTCTGTTCCCAAATACAGACTCATGAACCCAACCACCTGCTGACTCAATGACACCTCCACTTGGAGGTCTAACAGACACTTTGAACTTGATTTCCAAAACTGAACCCCTCATCTTCCTCCCCAGAACTCTTCCAACTGTAGCCTTTCTGATTTCAATTAATGACAACTCTATCCTTTCAGTGGCTTTGGCCAAAACTTTTGAAGCATCCTTGATTCTTTTCTTCCCCACCCCTCCCAATACCACAGTCAATAAGTCAGGCAGGGCTTCCCTGGTGGTGCAGTGGTTGAGAGTCCACCTGCCGATGCAGGGGACACGGGTTCGTGCCCCGGTCCGGGAGGATCCCACATGCCGCAGAACGGCTGGGCCCGTGAGCCATGGCCGCTGAGCCTGCGCATCCGGAGCCTGTGCTCCGCAATGGGAGAGGCTAGGGCAGTGAGAGGCCCACGTACCGCAAAAAAAAAAAAAAAAAAGTCAGGCAATACTGTGAACTCTGGCTTCCAAGATAGCTGGCATCTGACTACTGTTTATTACTTCCACTGCTATCACCAGATCGGAAGCACTCTTCTCTCTTTCAGTAGCCTTGTAATCAGTCTCTCCATACCTTTGCCATCTGTAGTCTACTTCAACATGACAGATAGAGAGAGGCTTTTAAAATAGAAATGAGAATGTACTCTCCTTTTGTACAAAATCCTGCAATGGCTTCCCTTTCATCCAGGGAAATAGCTAAAAGCCTTCTCGTGGTTCACAGGTCAGGTGCTGGTCTATTGTGGCTGATCTGACCTCATTTTCTGCCACTCTTCCCTCTCCTCAGTCTATTTCCATCATCATGGTCTCACTGTGGTTCCTCTAATGTGTACGGATCTTGGGACTTTGCTGTAGCTCTTCTCTCTGTCTGGAATTCTCTTCCTCAAGATATCTGGTTGCTACTTCCTCACTACTTTCAAGTCTTGTTCCAATCTTACATCTCAATGACACTTTCCTTGTGAACCCTCCTTAACATTGCAACCTACACTGATGGCTAATTTTTGCTCGACTTCTCTTTTATTTCATAGTACTCACTACTTTCTAATATACTATATATATCTGACCTATGTATTATGTTTTTACTTCTATTTATTTATTTAAAATGTAAGATCCACAAATGTCAGGCTCTCAATACTTCGCTCACCGAGAATTAAATGATGCATAAGTGAAGGAAGGAACAAAAGAAAAAGTGAATTAACCTGGTCTCACTGAGCTATTTATTTGAAAACCCTTTTGCTGAGACTTCAAAAGAAATTCTTTCCCTAAACTGTTATGCCTGACAGTAAGAGCCTCTGTTACGGAGTCTGACTGGTTTCTCAATTAGAATGGGTTCCAAGTAGCTGAGAAATTCTCCCTCACCTTATACTAAAACAAGGTATAACTGTGCCTCAGCTGCTAGGACACACTCTGGGGACATTATAATAAGAGCTTTTTGGAAGACGGAACTAGGTGAGTGGCCTCATTTTAGGGTCTGATATAAAATCAAAACTCAGAGCAGGTTCATCGAAAGCCTGGCCAAGTTTCCTGTAAGCCTGGCTCACAGGGAAAGAGAAACTAAGCTGATACATCATTTCAAATGGAAACTATGCAAAATTCAGTGGCTTTATGTGGTTTCAACCCCAAACCAGGTGGAACCTGAGGCTTTGGCAAAGGTTCACTTTAAATTCTTAACTGGGGAATGTAAATCAAGGGGGGAGGGAATGTTGGAGAAAAACAAACTGAAAGAAAACCTTCAGTTCTGAACCGTTCTGGAACCACAAACGTAAATCACTGCTCTGTAAACGTCATCTCACTCAGGCTTTAAACAAGTACGATCATTATTTTGAAAAAATTCCCTCAACAATGAACCAGCTTTTGTTATCTTATATTAGAATTTCAGGGCTCCTTCACACTCATGTGGAGATCAAATTATTATTTCCATCTGGTAGGTTGTGTAAAAGCATCAAGATGAAAAGGTGAGTTGTCAAAGGTAACTGGAAGAATGAACCAATGTCGCATTCACAGCTGAGTTCCTGGGCCTACAAAGCTGCTGCCTGTCATTGAAGGGAACCAGAGACATAGTCAAAAAGAAACAAAAGGAAATTTTAAGAATCCCGTGGATCAAATGTGATTAAGTATTAAAAGGCTGTGGTTTTGATAACAGCAATATTGTATGAACCCTGAGTTGACCTACAGAGCAGGAATAATTTATCAGTAATGTGGTTTGTATACATGAGTGTGTGTGTGGTGTGTGTGTGTGTGTGTGTGTGTGTGTTTAGGACTGGAATAATTCTGAATTTTAGGGACCCTTTAAATAGTTAGGTAAAAGTATTCTAATTATAGGAAATTTCCCATGTCCAGAGATTTTAAGCATCATAGATTTTTAAAAGACTTCCACAAATCCTATATTCTTCCAGATACAGGTATTTCTTATATACAACCGCTTGTACAGGTGTTGTATTAAGGTTTCAGAGAGAAATCTTTAACAAGAAAATGCAGGACTTCTTTTCTGCCCAATTTGTGCAGTTGACCGTAATTCTTAATTTATAAGTCTATTTTTGATCACAGAAAGAAAGCTAGATAGACATCTGAAAGACCAACTCAATGTATCTTGCTATGTAAATGAAAAGCCATCACAGTCCATGGCCATCAGAGACTAAGGTAAATGAAACTACAGTCTGGATATTTATAATCCTGGTATATACTTAGGGGCAGAAATCCCTGAAGGTACATAACTGCATTTGCCAACTTCATGAATGTTAAAAACAGCCACCACTAATTTTAATTCTAGAATAACTTGTCATGAGTGTCCTATAAGTACCTGAAAACGTGTGATTCCTATTTCTGGATACTGGCGTGTCACAGCTATAAGGAACCTTAAGTAATCTTAATGTAAGACTAGCTTACCCTAGCATTGATCTCTAGCTTATACGAACCCAGTTTGATAAATTTTTCTCTATTGCTTAAAAAAGCACATGTTGGGCTTCCCTGGTGGTGCAGTGGTTTGGAGTCCGCCTGCCGGTGCAGGGGACACAGGTTCGTGCCCCGGTCTGGGAAGACCCCACATGCCGCGGAGCGGCTGGGCCTGTGAGCCATGGCCGCTGAGCCTGCGCGTCCGGAGCCTGTGCTCCACAATGGGAGAGGCCAGGGCAGTGAGAGGCCCGCGTATGGCAAAAAAAAAAAAAAAAAAAAAGCACATGTTACAGAAGCACTTATATATTTACATCAATATCTCAACTAAATACAGAGACCCTAAATATTGTGGATCAGTTTAACAATAGCCATTCATTCAACAGTATTTACTGCTCCTGCTAACTCCATGTTAGGCATTGAATGAGACCCTCTTACTGCCTTGAAAGGTCTTATTGCCTAGTAAGGAGAAAAGAAAAAAAACAAAGTCTGAATACAAATATGGTGGGACTCCTATTTCCAGGCAAGATGGAGCAACTGGTATCATGCTAATCCTTCTGCTGTAAACAGCCAGAAAACAAAGTATATGAAGCAACCATCTCAGACACTGGACAATAGGCTGTGATCTGTGAGGGAAGGGATACAGGTGAAGTATGTCCCACTAGAGACACTTTTCTGGGCTATGGTACAAAGAGGGGGGACCTTTGTACATGAAGAAATATTTGAAAAATTTCCAAATGTGTTACAAAATGTAAACCCACAGATCCAAAAAGCTCAACTAATCAAAAGCATGATAAATACAACGTGATGAATACCATAACAGAAATACACAAATGTAAGCCTAGGATACATTTCAAATACATAATTTTTCTTGATCAATTTCTGCCTATATTTTTCTCCTTCCTTCTGCACATCCACTTGGAGTATTCATCAACTCCTCCACTATCCTCTTACCAAGTGTCAAGATGATTGGAATATGTGGTGATGAGACGGCATGGAAGCAGAAGTAGACAATGAAAGCGTAGAATGAAAATATAGAGAAATTCTTGTCTATTCCCTCTTTGTTGTCCACTGGCTTCTTATTCACTAAATATTTTCTTCTCTTATTTTCTATTCATGCCTTACAATGAATTTACCCCACTACTTACTGTTTAAAGCCCCCAGGCTCTCATATCCTCAACTTTCTCACTAGGCTTCTTCCATCAATGGTCCTTATGTTCCTTTTGCCCCATCCATCGACCTACCTTTTAAGTGCCTCATGGTGAAACCCCATCTTCTTTCCCTCCCTTAAGGCTTTTCATCTCTTCTAAATCGTTTACTTCCTGG
Organism: Mesoplodon bidens; assembly: GCF_964165515.1. Classification (NCBI taxonomy): domain Eukaryota; kingdom Metazoa; phylum Chordata; class Mammalia; order Artiodactyla; family Ziphiidae; genus Mesoplodon; species Mesoplodon bidens. Next base: position 15,181,612 of record NC_138173.1, on the reverse strand, counting down.
TTCTGAAATTTATGTATCATTAGAATTTCAGGCCTGAATATTTCATCAGCGTTGGTTCACAAGAGAAGGAGGAATCTTTTTTTTTTTTTTTTTGGCGGTACGCGGGCCTCTCACCATTGTGGCCTCTCCCGTTGCAGAGCACGGGCTCCGGATGTGCAGGCTCAGCGGCCATGGCTCATGGGTCCAGCCACTCCACGGCACATGGGATCCTCCCGGACCGGAGCACGAACCCTCGTCCCCTGCATTGGCAGGCGGACTCTCAACCACTGCGCCACCAGGGAAGCCCGAAGGGGGAATCTTTACTCTTTTTGCAAGGGCTGGGGAAGCAGTTAGGGGATGATAAGCATAGATGAGAAGATGGATTTCTAGTACTACAGCCTGTCACATGAAATGCCTTTTTCCTACTAAAATTTTAAACTTCTTGCTTAGATTTCTAAGCAGGCCTGCTAAGGCATTTGTCCTTTAATAGATCTGTAAAAAATATGGCATCAATAATAATGTTACTGGATAACAGTATAATATAGACCAAACCACCAGTAGGTGGGCTTATAAATGATCATCTTTATTTACCATTGTCTCTTTGTAACCAGGGATCTGCCTGTATTTACAAACAACCATATCAACGAACGTTCCATCTCAGTGCTAGAGAAAATCTAGGGTCAGCCTGAGTAAAGGAAAAAAGTCAAAGTCACTTATGTTTTCATCCTGTATTCTTATTGCACCATTTTCCTGATAAACCTCAGATGAGAGGTACAATTCTCATCTGAGTAGTGATCCAATCCTTGGTAGGATACAGTAAAGGCATAATCTTGTAGAATCTGGTCACGTAATCTTAGAACTGGAAGTGAACATCTATATCATATCACAGATGAGGAAACAGAGGCCCAGAAAGATTAAGTGCCTTGCCCAAGGTCTCACAGCCAGTTAGATATGCAGCTGGGACAAAGTCCAGGCCTCCTGAAACTTCCCCTTATACTGTCACCCTTTCAATATCTTTATAGACAACAACAAAAATACATTTTAGAATCCCTTCCTAGAAAACTTATTAAGAGTGTGGGTTACTATTTGTTTCTCAAATGTTAGTGCTTGCTGGAATCCTTTCCGTCTCTTTTTAGGAATATGGCTGAAATGAGGGCAGTCAGACAGGAAGACTTGACTATAACTAGTGCACGGGTGGGCCATCCCCTGGCCTGGAGACTGCCGCTGATCAAACACCATGTGGTGTCGTGGCTCTGCCTTTTTGCCTCATGGGAGTCACGGTGCTTTGTTCACATAAAATCACGTTGTTTCAGGCATCTGACCACCAATGTGGTTTTTCTGCTATCTCCATCTTGTTATTTTTCGGCCATGAATGGCTGGACCATGAGGCTTGCAGCTGTCTCTGTAGTGTTCCTGTGTCCAAATGGTTATGGTCCTTTAGAGTGATCCCTTGTAACAAGCTACTTTTAAAAGACATTGATGTGTGGCGAAGAGCTTTGGGGATTATTCATTCATTATTCCACGGGGTCCCTGCCTTTCATAACAACTCTGTATGTGCCTGGTATCTCTCACTAAACTCTACAGACAGATTTAGGTCACAGGCTCCTCCTCGATATTTAATTCTGGGTCTACTTGCATAGGAGCCTTTAAAATATTCAAATACTCAAGCAAATAGAAGAAAAATTGAAACATGAATTTAAAAATTCACTACTAGGAACTGGCCCAGGCCAAAGCATGGCTCCCTCTTTGGGGTAATTCACAAAGCTCAATATAACCAGAAGTTTGCAACTTTGTTTTTTATACTACAAAATGAGCATTTATTATACACTCAACTGTATGCAAAGTGCTGTGCTCAATGCATAAGAAATGGAAAGATGATAGCATTCCAGTCTCAAAAAGCGCACACACCGATGTGAGGCAGAGACAGGCAAATGACCGTACAGTACAAGCAAACTTTCAATAATATGAACCGTAATTAAAGTACGAAGTCCCCAGGCTTCTCAGATTCATGCGATCTGCGTGGCCCTGGGGCTGGTGCTTCCCACACACCGTCTCTCTGAGCCCCTCACAATAACGTTATGAGCTAAATGCCCTTTTCCACACTTCACTGAAAGGCACCAAGAGGATCAAAAAGCTATGCCCACAAGGTCGGAAATGGTGGACTATCTCCATGGACATTTCTTCCCTCACACCAGTGGTCCTCGGGGGGCCTTAAAAAGGTTCAGACTTGGTTCTGCACACCATGGGCAGCCACTGCACTGCTGTTGATGCCACGATAATGATCACCTTTAATTTTCACTTGGGAGACGATGAAGATGGCACGAACAATACTCGCTCACAAAGCACTTTTCTACTCCTTCTTTGGTGTTGTGGGGACTTGCCCACTCTTGGCACCCCTATATACTTAAGGGTGGAGAAGGAGAAGTGGAAAAACCGAATGTCAAGTTTATTATTTTAAGATCCTGCAACAACATTCAATATGACGTTAGAATTCTGAATTTTATATAAAAGTTTTTTTCAGAAGTGTAAAATATAGGCAGAATGAGTGCTCTCCATTGTGTGAAAACTCTCCCAAATATTGAGGAAACCACTCTTCATCATTCTCTAAGGATTTTTTTTTCTCTCCTTTCAACAAGGGAATCTTATTAATGGCACAAACAGAAAAGCAGGATACAGTACAGCTGTCAACCTAAAGCTTTGAAATTCCATCGTCATTTAAATGGTGATAGTTATAAAAAAATCATCAACTACATAATTTACAAACAGAGGATTGAGAAAGTTTTCCTGAGGCAAATCCATCTTACGCTTTTGTGGCTCTCCACGTCCAGCTCTGAGGAGCCGCACTGAGGCAGGGTCTACACCAGAGAAGAAGTATCCAGACTATTTGAGGATCAGAATCCCAGCCCACTGAGTCATTAGAGCCTCCAAATGGAGAATCTTTGTATGGGATTTTAGTAATAATTAGTTTTTAGTTGTTAATATATGCCAAATCGTGGTTGGCTGGGGGAAAAAGCTGAGGCTAAGGCTAAGCAAGTCTAAAGGGAAATCAGAAATTAAAAAATTAAACACTGGTTTAAGACAAGTTTTCCATATGGATGCTCATAATATACTCCCAAAGCACTTTCCCATTTACCGTGTCATTTGACTTTCTCAACAACTGTTACAAGTGAACCAATGTAGATTTTAGGTGTGTAAGCGTAAGGTATTATTTTTGGTATTATTTGTGAGGCATATGTACATGTGCTACTTCTGACCAGCGCCCATTTCCACAAGGTGGGCGCTGTGGCCCGTGACTGGTTTCTGTATAGTGCCTGTGTGTGTGTGTGTGTGTGGTGTGTATTTAAGTGTGGAGTTATGAGCAGACTAACGTTATGGGAACTTATCTACTTTGTGCATTTCTGGATTAAAAAAAATTTCACAAATAATAGTAATAGTTAACTTGCACAAAGCACTTCACTGAGTGTGAGGCATTGTTCTAAGCCCTTTATGCATATGGAGTCATCTAATTCTCTAAACAGAGAAACAAAGGCAGTATTATTACTGGCCTCCATTTTTCAGATAAGGACGCTGAGACACAAAGAAATTAAGCTACACAGTTAACCAATGGCATAGCAGAGATTCAAACCCAACAGTCTGGCTCCCAAATCTGTGCTTCTAACCACTACTCTACACTTCTCTCTTGCACCACTATAAATTAGAAAAAGAGTTTTCTATTTTAAGAAGAGAAGATCACCTTTGCTGGTGATAACGCTCAAACTTCTCCCAAAGGCTCTTTTCACGTGACCCTAACACACATCCTTGTGTACATTTTCAGACACCCATGAAGGCCAATAACTCAGCCTAGTGATTACCAGGTAGGTGATGCATGGTCTTACTGTCTCAACAGGAGTCCAGAAGAAAAAAAAAATCAATGTTTCGATAGTCCAAATTATTGTCTGTCATATTTAGGAGTTGGTTGTCACTGGAACAGTTATTCATACATACATATACCAGTCATACCACACAAACTCTGTGTTCATATTTCCATAGCTAGAGAGAAAGTTCTTTACACTAAGATGGACTTTCAAACCAGAAATGTAAATTACATTCCTCTCCTTTCACCCAGAAGCGTCGTTTCAGCCCTTACAAACTACGAAGCTGCTACTGTATCTGACATTTGAAAGAGATTCCTCTATAAATCGATGCTTAGGGGTGGAAAAAACAACCAGACAATTAAATATTTCCCTAAGAGAAAGGCAATCTTGTGACAAGCACTGACAGAGGGCAGAAGGTTGTCATTTTTTCTCTCTGGCCTCTGTCTGGGGGATATGCAGGTGATGGCATTTTCTTGATCCATTTGAATGCCAACAGCAGCCAATCAACAAGATCTTGAAAGCAACAGCCCCTCTCCCCGGTGAGCCGATCGGACACATCTTTTTCCTAATCATAAAGATTACTTGGAATCAATCGTTAACCTGAATTCCAACAACTACAAGTGTATAATCCAGTAGGAGCTATTTTTTCACTCTTATTTTTAATGCTTCAACCAGTAAAGGTAGTTCATTTTGAAGCTTTTCTTAAAAAATGCACTGACTACATAGTTATAATCCAAGTGATTCTACAGCCTTCCATCTTTGCCAAGCATTTTTGAATTTTTGCCAGCTATCAAAAATACACATTGGGATTAGTTTACTGGCAGAGATATAAAACTAAAAGAATAATGAGGGAGAAATAAGGTGCTGGGAATAGCACAGTCTGATGGGAACTAATGACTACCACGCAATACCTTAGCCTGTTAATATTATAATAACAATAGGTTGTGTTCCGAGCGGCTCTAAACACCTGCTCCCTCTAAAGGTACTTTTACATCCTTTATCTTCTATTTACAACAGCCCAGTGAGGGAAGGGGGGTGAATATATGCTAATTGTGTAGAAAATTACATAGTAAACAAAATACCTATAATTGGAATCAACTCTCAATGCAGGGTTCTTTGGACAGCAGAATTTTGTGACTAGTTATATTTTGATACACTTATCATTGGGAGAGGTATTCTGAATATCTATATCCCGTGCAGCACAGCACTGATGTGCTGCAAGGCTGCTAGTTCTCTCATGACCACTGTCCATTGCTGAGTATCATCATGTCTGGCCAGACCAGACTCCTATGAATATTGTAGGATGGATTTAACCTGCTGGAGCATTCTTCCTTCACATAATAACCAAATACAATTTAATGTAGAAAATGCATCCAACCTTTTCTTGGTGAAACTGTAAAAGCAAATAATTTTAAAATGAATTTTATGGTAAATCCATTGTAAGAAGCCATGCCTGATCTACTTGCTTAGTAAATAGTGGATTTGCTTAAACACTTGTATTTTAGCTGCCATTGTCAACTGGCTATCAATAATGGACTCAAGATTTCTTTTAAAGACTACTAGAAAATAAACAGAAAAGAAAATTAAACACTGTCCTGAAAACTGGGGAACTTCTGATGGTACTGACCATTTGTTTGGAAATATTTTGCTTATTTTTAAATTTTTAAATAATTATTCTTTCTCAAAGGTCCTATAGCCTAACTACCTTCCACTTAAAAAGAATGGAAGCAGAAATCACTGCAGTTCATGTTAGAATCTGCCCAAGTTAGGACTCCTTCAAAACGTGCCTCTTTCCATGTTGATAACCACAATCCACAGCAGCTTCAAAACACTTTTGTGGCATATACATCACCACCTCCCAACACCCTCACCACACAAGATTCTCTAGTCACCAGAGCAAAAACGTAAGACAAATATGAATTCTCACTGTAATCCAATTTTACTTTTACATCTTTGTATATTCTACAAGAGAGAGAAAGACCTTGTCCCTAAATACATATATGCACCCGAAGACCAGTGGTTTACCAAAATTGATCATTTAGTTTTACAAATTCTCTAAACCACAGATGCCAGTGTAAAAAGGCTGCAATGTTTCAGTTCTATGACAAATATGCAGCAAAAATATCCTTAAAAAAAGGCCTCAGTCAATGACTTATTTGTTTTAAGCCCTATTAATGCAATACAACAGAATCTTAATAACAGGATCTGACCCTACCACGTAATTATTCCAGGGATAACTTCTTAGAAAAATCTAACCTTCATTTGTAATTGTGATGTGCTCTTGTGAAATCTAAGCAGATGAATGAGGTTAAATCAGGACACTATTGAGAGAAGGAATCTAAAATTGAATGTATCTGCCACCAATGGAACTAGGCACTTGAGATCGACACAGATCAAATGTTTCCTCTGTAAGCAGAATTAATCAGTCCTAAAAATGTCTTAACGTGGTACAAGGCAGTATTTCTTTTCAGGAAGCGCCAGCTTTCTACTGAGAAATAGACTCTGTCTTAACTTCAGAACACCCTTCAAAATTACCCTACCAAAAAGGCACCAATTTAAGGTATCTGGCCTGACACCAAGTTGTGTAGTTACACTCTGCTTCTTAAAATTCACTGTGTTGTAAGAATCCGAACAGTCTGTCCTAAACTGTGGCTCAGTGATCTTAAAAAATGTTGTGAACCTAGTGTGGGCCATTTTTCAGCACTGGATGAAATGGTTCTGCCCTTATCTGTCTTCAAGATGTCTTGGGGGATATCTTAATGTGAGCAGGGTCCTTAGACCCCTCCTAAGGAGCATGACCACAAAGCAATCTCTTGTAACACACGGGTCTGGGCAGAGAACAAGACCATTGTGTGTGACCTGATTTCATTTCAGCGAATGTCCCAGTAAAGAATGACATCATCCCATTCTTTTTCTTGATCTCCACTAGTGACTGTCCCCCCCGCACTCATCATAATTAAACTGCTTCCCCCCTCCCATTCCCTATTCCTCATCCCCATGGGCATTGCTATTTTCTTCTGAACTTCCTGCCTGAATGTTTCATTAGGGCAAGAGCAAAGGCTTTTCCTCTGGTCCGTCAACACTGCTGGAGTTTGCTTCTTGGCTACATGAGACAAAGCATTATTCTGATGGCAGCCAGAGCAGACTGAGAGGGTCATCTGCCGGGATGGGTCTCAGTCAGCTGGGAATGGACAGCAGCCAGTTGAAGACGGCCCACCTGACGGGCACAATGTTTCTCATCCCACTGGAGTTGGGTTTTCTTTAAACACATACTCATTGGCTTGGAGGATGTATTGTCTAAACAGATCCATTTAACTATGTACATACCATGTGTACACATTTGTATACTTGTATGAACCAACCCTTGCTTTATCACTTAGATTCATACTGCAAGACTCACATGTGAAAGTATTTCATTTCAGACGGATGGAAAGATGATGCAGGAGAAAACCCTAGTTTAAAAACCCGCATGAGAATGCAACCAAATCGAATTGCTGTGCGAAGGAAGGCACTGACTGTGGTGTTTTGAGTATTTGCTTTTATAAGGAAAAAGCAAAATCAGCTTATATCCCACATCCATGTAATGGAAGATGATACACGAATTTAAACTATGAACGGTGAAGACAATGCAGAAACTGGAAACCGTTTTGATAGAAAGGTAGGTGAAAAAAATCCAAATAAAATTGTCTGTTCTCCAAGGTTCTAAATATGTAAACTATTAGGTAGTACCATACAAAATTACTGCCTTTGTAGGTCAAAAATAGTCAAATAGGAGTAATTTTCTAAGATTCCACCTAGCAAATTTTCATATCGAAAAGATTTATGGGCTTGGGTTAAGGGTGTGTGTTTTTTTAACTCTAAAAGAAGTTCCTATTAGGTAGTGAGTATATTGTTTTTACAACAAATACATGATTTTAACGGACATTGGGATTCTGTGTAATAAATTGCCTTCTTTGATGAGAAATGTTAAGAGTGGTCACAAGAGTCTGCTTCTTAGCACGTCCCAATTCATCTCTTTATATTTTGCAACAAGTTTTACATGTCCTTGGATACCAAGATGAGAATAATGTTAGTGGTTTTTAGGGTCCACGTCTGAAATTGATTCTTTGAAAAGATGTTGCTTACTATTACAGTCTATGGACAATTTAAAAAAAATATTTAAATTCAAATTAAGGTATTGAGTATAACTTAAATAATTAAAGTAATAAAAATAAATAAAGTCCCAGGGAGGCACAGTTAAGGCATGCTTATAACATTTTCCATCTCCAAAAAGCATCAGCAGGGATAGGAAAGGTCTTAATTGCCTTACAAACAACATAGTCACTGTTCTAAGTTATCCCATCTGTGTGCACCAAACCTTGTCTGACAGTGCGGTTTTTGAGTCCAGAAGGTACAATAGCGGCCATTCAGATTTTGGCAGGTGTATTTCAAGCTGAAAACCAAGCTCCACAAAACATAACGGTCTGTTCCACAGGTGTGAACATTTTTGACAAGAGCTCTCAAAATCTCCCCCAAGCTGTGAAGTTTAATTGTCCTTTTGGTGTCATTATACGTGAATACAACCGATCTCTCCTTGGAACAAGAGAGAATCTTCTGGCAATCAAACAGCCAGGAGACGCTTGGGCATCTTCTGAGATTTGCCTATAACATCCCCTGGTTCTGTTTCTTGCGTTATGTATTTTGGAGGTGATGCCAAGTTCACTGAACTGCAGGTAAGCAGTTCTTAGAGCTGGAAAAAGATTAAATGAAAGGACTTTGTACCCCAATGACATGAGCAGAGAGGCCATCAAAAATGCACAGGGCAGCATTTTGAAACCCTAAGACTCATTAAAATGGTACTATTTTCTAAACCTGCCTGTCTGAGCACACACAGAAAGGACCCATTTCTTTCTACAAAATTTGCCATCTGGGAGGACTGTGGCTATGTGAATACAGGTGTAGTGGTGGGAAGGGGCTCAGCCAGCTATCTAGTCCAGCTCAAATGATGGATGAGGAACGGCAGAGATCGCTGAAACTGGCAGCTGGTCAGACATTGAATTTGAATTTACCAGTCCAAAGACAAAAAAAGCAGACCGGAGCCAGCCCTAACAGGGGTTCCGCAGATTTTTAGGAAATAAGTGTCATGTATGTTAAATTTGAGCAAGTGATTCTGATTTCATCCAGTATTAGAGTAAACACATTTCTATTTTCTCGTAATAAGGATAGGCTGAGAATCGAAAGGATATAATATTGATACTTAAAGTGGTGAAATGACTCATTAGAGGGAGCAAAGTGTGACATGAAAGATTAGTAACGAGATAATAAACAACATGGCATCCCAGAAAAGTGGCCTCTTCATAGCACAAGAGAAACTAAGACAGATGCTTTGAGAAATCAGGTCTTCAGTGACCTCTTGGGAAGATATAGGGTGTCCTCCAGTATTAAGGGTTTCCATTCTCTTCTATAGTTAATTTTGAACGACATGATACCCAAGGACAACCTGTTTCTTTCTTACGGAAAACTTGATGCACTGGACTAGAGGTTCACAGGAAGAGGTTTGGCAAACTGACTCAAGACGGTGAAGCAGTCTTAAGAAGTCACAGTTCTACTGTTTATTGAACTTATTCCTAAGCAGATATCTTTTTCAGTTTGTTTTGGAATATTTTCCTCTCCCGTTTGGAGTTTCGAAGTAAGGAGACCTAAACTTCAACTTGTCTTCTCTTACTGTTGATTTAGCTTGGGAATAACCAGCATCCAATACCTTACTGGTGAGATCCCAGACCACCTGCCAACAAAGCTCTGAGAATTAGAGAAACACTGCCAGTGCTCATGATTTTATGTCAAGGAAGGAACCCCAAGCTCCCAGCCGTTTCCAGCCATTTCCCTTCTTCGCTTGCCATTTGTAGTATGAGGACAAAATGTTTAATTCCGTAAGTATTAGAAAGAGAAGCTGGAGAAATCAACCCTCAAAAGACAAACCTGAAATTCAGGTCAGACTTGAAGATTTTGTTTTGTTTTGTTCTGTTTGTGTGAGGTTCATGAGCTTTTTGGTGATTAAAGGACTTATTCCAAGTCAGCCTGGGCTAACACAAGACTTAGAATGAAAATCAAGCAAGGGGCAACGATTTTGAAAGGCTGCAAAAACCAAGAGGAACTCAACAGTTTCCATGGTGTTAGTTTTCAATGAGGGTGGAAACAACTTTCAAAGTTGACATCTGAGCAAAGACTCATGGTGTGGGGTATAGCCTCGTATGAACCAACACCCCTAGGGATGTTTTTGCAGCCAAGGTTGTGTTGCTGAGATGGGTCTCCGTGGCCTGCCCTGGGTCCCACGACACTCTTGGCACCAGTGTATGTGGCCAAGGCAAGAAACTGTGAGGTCAAGCTGTGAACGAGACAGGTGACATCTGTAGTTTTCATGCCTGAAACTTTGGATGACTGCGCTTAGCTGGCCTACCATTAACAACCCCTCTAATTCCCCTGAGCTTCCTGAGTATCTCATGACATGTTAATAAAGTTACGTGATTCTTCAGATGCTTCTTTTGCCATTCCTGGAGATAAATTTCAAGAAATGGCTCTGCCTTTCAGCTCTCTCAGCCAAGAAGGAGGAGAACGCTGCAGGAAGGGGCGGGACTATTGACTCCTGTGTTTCTGATAATTCCCCACCTGTGACACATTCCCCTCTTCAAGTGACATGGAGTATCCGGGTTTAATTAGTGCCTTGGTTCAATTAATCGAGACCAATATTTGATATGAGTACCTTTGAAGATTTTCTGCAATTATTCTGTCTTGGAGAATCTGCATGTCATTTGCCAAATTCACCTCAGATGATGGTGGCTGGCCGTCAGCACCTACGATGGAAGAAAGCAGAAGTGCCATCAGTTGCATTTCATCAGTGATTTATCTTTCAGATGTTGCCCTTTCACACCTTCAAAGGAGAACATCATTAGGAATAGCATTCTTCAGATTTCATCCAGACTGAGTCTCTCTTTTTTTTTAAGTTTTTTTTTTAATGTGGACCATTTTTAAAGTCTTTACTGAATTTGTTACAATATTGCTTCTGTTTTATGTTTTGTTTTTTTGGCCTTGATGCATATGGGATCTTAGCTCCCTGACCAGGGATTGAACCTGCACCCCCTGCATTGGAAGGCGAAGTCTTAATCCCTGCACTGCGAGGGAAGTCCCCAGACTGAGGGTGATTCTTAAAATCACTCCAAGAGACTCTGAAGTACTGTGGGTCATTCAATCCTTTTTATAGAAGTTTCCATTTGACTTTCTCTTCATCAAGGGAGAGACTTTCCATTAGATTCATTTCATATTATTCTCTAACTGGATGTTGTAAAGCCAATAAAGAAGAGTTTCTTTTTAAAGGTTTACAAAATGTTCCAAGTTTAAAAGTTGAATGACGCCTAATTTCAGGTTCTAAGACCTATTTTAAAGGAAAACATGCAGAATCATGAACTCTTCTAAAGTGACTGCAAGCTACTGTTTGATGAGTAGCAAAGTAAGCATTTTCAAGTGGTTAAATTTGTTTCTATTCTGCATTTATGACAGTTGAAATATGTAAGTGACTAAAATCAACTTCGATACTTTGAATAAGAGGAAACACCCATTTTAATGCATTAAGTATCTGACGAAGCAATCTTGCTGACATGAAGAGCATATTTAACATATGCATGCTATATATAAATGCAGATACGATATATAAATTAGAAGAGGAAAGAGATATAGTAGCTGTATCTCATAAGGATATACAAGCTATAAGACATAAGCTAGAAGAATAGGAAAACAACACACACTATTTCACAACCCCAAATTTCCTTTACCTTTAAAAAATATTTCTCTTGCCTGTGTAATACTAAGACATTTCATGTGGAGCCCTCTTACCTCTTCACTAGTGAATATTCTCAGAGGTAATGGGTGTAGATTATTTCAATACAATAGACGTGGAATCTCTTCTTGTTCCGAACTGGCCCTGGTGATTCAGGTTAAATGTGGACAGTCCCAAGTCCTCTGCTCTGTTCTGGAAGCTTCACTCTTAGGGAGACTGTTGTGGTAGGACCTCCCTGCAGCTGGCCGCCTGCTGCAGGACTCTTCCTCCCATGCCTCCCTTACCCTCATCATGTCTCTTTCTGTTCCCGGCAGATCAACTCTTCCGCCCATTTTCTGCCAACCCCCCACTCCGTCATCTGACACACCCAACCCAGTCAGCTTTTGACCACGCCCCTGTGGTTCTCATCCTGGAAGTTGGTGAGTTCTAGAGGAACTTTTCTATTCTCTGATAACATTATAAATTATTATAAGCATCACGCAGATCTCCACTTTTTATATATGTTCCGGGAAGACATATAAATGTTTACGTTTGTAATTATGCACGGCACCCTGTGATCTTCCAAAGTAAAAGTTTACATTTGAATGTGAGGCTACAAGTATCTGGCTGTGGTCATGCTGGATTATAGCCTATCCGTCAAACAACAGCATCCTTTCTCTGTTATTTGGAATCTCCTACTGGGAGCAGCAGGAATTCCAGGCTACAGAATCCATTGGCTATTTTGACCTTGACCGAGTTACTTCATTTCTCTATGCCTCAGTATCCTCCTCTGAAAAATGAGGATTAAAAATCATGATCTATTCCATAGGGTTGACGTGAGGATTACATGCAAACATCCACATAAGAAATTTAGAAGAATAAGTGGCCAAGAAACACTGGCGATCATTATTACTGGCACTGAATTTTTTTTTAAGCCAGTAATAAAGATACAACTTCCCTTGCAGTAGTAGTTTGCAATCAAAAGACATTTTCATGGAATGAGACCAGGGTTCTCAACCATTTTATAAATGGAGACTTTGCTGTGTCATCATTAAAATTATAATGTGCAGGAGAATAGTGTAATAATTTAGAGCTATAGGCTATTAAAGAAAGAACAAAGGCAGGTATCTATACCTGCTTGATAAGTGTATGCTTGTGAGAGTCAAATACTCCTGCTGTGCTGAATGAAGTTTTATTTGCCAAGAGAGGGTAAGGAGATAGGATGACTGAACCACCACGGTTTTTAGTTCCATAATCTCGACACCAGCAGATGGATTGCCTGAATCCTTTCTGCCTTTATATGTGCCAACTTGTAATAATTCACTATAAATAGTCAGAGTACGAAATGTGCAATGGAAAATTTTAATTAAAATATTTCTCTCTCTTTTTTTTACAGTTTCATTAATGAACACTGGTTAAAACAAATTTATTCCTTAGTTTCAGCAAAACAGCATAATTTGGCAAATAAAACCAATATTACTAATTTTAACCAATTAATTTGATTCCAACCAACAGAATATTATTGGTTTATGGTTTTATTTATATTTAATAAGCAATCTGTTTTGGATTTTCAATGATGTAAGTGTAATTATATTATTGTGGATTTATAGTTATATAAATATAATTAAAGTAACTGATACCTAGTTTTGGCAGGGGGTGTTTATTTCAGTAACAGTTTAGCAGATAATGATGGAAATCAGTACCAGGGCTCAAGTCCATTGCTCAGGTTGACAAGTACTGCTCTGGAGAGCACCCATCAGCCTGGCTTCCTTGGGGTCCGAGCCACAAGACCCTCTCCGTGCTTTCATTTCTGCTAGAAGAGTTTACCTTTATTCCCTCCACATATGAAAATTCTAAGCACCCCTCTGGGATCAGCTGACCACCTCAATTTTCATTTATCTCTCTCCCCAGAACACTTACAACACTTAAAATCTGTGCTACACGATGTAGCATCTAGTGAGAGGGTCTCCACTGCTGCCTAGACGGGGGAAGGTCTCGTCTCTCTGGTCAGGTTTTCAGATTCCAAAGTGTGAGAGTTGTACTTGGGGCTCTGTCTACATTCTATGCTCTAATCACAACGTGGCCCCAGAACACCTTGCACTGATGAAGCATCGCAGTGTAGTCAGGATCTGAGTCACTCATTGACCCTTGGGTTGGCTGGGAGTTTATTCAAGTTTTGGTCAAGTGTATCTAATCTGAGACCCTGAACGGCTCCTGCAGCAAGAATAAACGAGTGGCCCACAGCCCTAAAGCTGGGCCACACAAACTTGAATGGAACAGGGAACCACTGGCCCAGCTTTGGGTCATTTTGTCCTTCCTTTTTCTTAAGCCAGACCTAACATTTTCTGCAAGCAATGACTTGGCCTAAGACTCAGATGTATATATGTGTGTGTGTGTCTGGAGTGAACTCACATGAGTTTCAATTTCTCTGTTCGTAAAATAAAAGGTAAGATTGGAAGACCTCCAAAATCACTTCCTGCTCTAAAATTCTATAAAATGTTGGCACATGTGCCCATTCATTTGACATTAACATCCACAAATAAGTGTGGGTGTGCGCCAGAATTTCACCTGCTGATAATATGTCGGGAAGTTAAGTTTGATGGTTTAAGAGCTGTACTTTTAAAAGTTTGGTTTGGCTTCTCTCTCTGTATTAGTGTGTTATTGCTCTTAGCACTTAGGCATCCATGCTGGAAAGCAAGTAGATGACTGAACTGAGCTCTCCTGGCTTTCTCAGTTGTTCAGAAACTGAGCTGCACTTCCTGGCTCTCAAACTTTGTGAACTCATCAGATTTTGCTGCAGAGAAATGTCATTAAAATAACAGTCCCCGGTGGAAAACACTAGCACCATTCATAGTTAGTGAAATGCTGAAACAGTAACTGATATTTTAAAACTATGGATTGGAGGCCTTTCTTTATACTGTACACATACATGCATTTAGATAGATGTGTAGAGGAAATGTTTGTTTGTTTTTTTCTTAAGCAGCTGTCCTTTAATTGTCTCCTAAAAGTGGCTTTAGCCTGTTGCAGAAATACATTCTCTGCTCCCTTCACCTTGGAAAGTAATAACCGGTTCCAAACGGCTTTCCCTAAGGAGTGGGTGGAAGGTCCAAAATGTCCTCATGAGAAAGCTTCCACCGAGCCACACAAATCTTGCCATGTGGACGGTGCATGCATGTGGGACTATTACTTCACGCACAGTGACATGAGACCAGAAAACATGTGAACAGGAAGCCAAACCCGAGAGAGTTGGGGAGCTTCCAGCTTTCCATAGAGCCCAGAAATGAAGCAAAATTCAGCAATATTCTGGACTCAGGTGTCTGGGGGACAGAACAGCCGCACCCCAGCCCTCTTCAAACACTGCATAGGACAGTACAGTGGCTCAGGCAGCACCCAGCCTGGACTCAGTCATTATGCCAGCAAACCCAAAAAGACTGTGAAGTTGTAGCCCTTGCTTAGCATGCCAAGACTTTAAATGGCTTGAGTAACCTAAAAGTAGAATGGCCAGCACCGTATATGGAAGCTCGGTATATTCTTCATCCTTTCAATCATGCTGATGGGAATTCCCTCCAACATATCTTACTCCTTCTTTAAAGAATAAACTTTCCCATGATACAAGCTCATCCTATTCTAAAGTGTATATTTGGTGATTATTTTGTATAATTGAGATAGTAACAGTTCTTTTCTGGGTCTCTTCTTTCTTTTTTTTTTTTATTGTGGAAGCATTTTTAGCAAAAATAGAAACCTCTTCATCATCTCAAAAACCAAAGATAATCTCTGAAGTTTGGGGAATTTGAAGTGAGCTATCAGAAGCCGGATGGAATTCAGATTACAATCAAATACTATCTTTCTGATGAGTGATAAAACTCTTTACATTTAGAGGTGACAAAAGCTTCATAAATCTGCTTTTAAATGTGTTGATACAGTTTACCTACCAGGAGGAAATATTATACGACTTTGTGAGCCCAGACATGAAGGCTGGGGCTCAGCCCCTTTTGTAATAAATGGTATTTGCTCTGAAGTGTTCAGGTGGGGTTGAGAGCTCTGAAATCCAGGAAATCTGATAGAGGCTTTGCCATAGAAGATGTGAAAGGGTATAAGAAAACTAAGGTTATCAAGTAATCAGACCTCAGCTTCCTGTCTGCTAATTAGATTGTTTTCTATTCATTCTAAATGTTAAAAGTCTTCCCATTGTTATCTTTTAAAAACTCACAAACGTGACATACCTCTCCTTTCCAGTTACCCACCATTCAAGCCAATGGGAAGAATTTCCTGCTCAGCCTGAAGAAGAAGGAAATGTTTGTGGGGTACATCATGCCCAGGTAAGAAATCATCTCCTTTGCTTTAGTCTTAGAAGTTTCCTCTTTTACTTTAGTCTCTGAGTGGGCCCCCAGTTCAAGGGAAGTGAAAAAACCCTGCTAAAGAAAGAGCTGCTTCTTGATGAATAAGTGTAAATTCTTCATGAGTATGTGTTCTTTATGAATAAATATTCTACTTGCCCACGGATCTTTTTCCCAGTCTCCGCTCATTTCTGAAGGCTCAGAGGATGTACATATTTCTCATTTTGAGGGTTTACAAAGTTATTGGCAAGACTGCTCTGGACATGGCCTTCCTGTTGAAGAGTGAATGGGAAACAATCCACTCAACAGCGGGGATACGAGATGAAACTCAGAGCCCCATGAGCCCAGAGACTGACATTTCTTGGGGGAACTGAACATAATGGGGAGAGCCCGGTTTTTATGTTTCTTCTCTAAACTTCTAAGATAAATCTGGCAATTTTATACTTTTTAAAAACCACTTTTTATATATAAGCAATATCATTTGTATCATTTTTTTAGATTCCACATATAAGCGATATCATGTGGAATCTAAAAACAACGATACAAATGAAATTATTTACAAAACAGAAACAGACTCACAGACATAGAAAACAAATTTATGGTTACAAAGGGGAAAGGGGCGGAAGAGGGATAAATAGGAGTTTGGGATTAACATATACACGCTACTATATATAAAAGAGATAACCAACAGGGACCTACTAGCGCAGGGAACTATACTCAGCATCTTGTAATAACCTATAATGGAAAAGAATCTGAAAAAGAATATATATATATATGAATCACTTTGCTGTACACTTGAAACTAACACAACATGGTAAAACAAGCAAACAAACAAACAAACACAATACCACTTATGTAAAAAAAAGATTAAACAAAAACCAACTTTTATTTTTTTATTTTTTTGGCTGCGCCATGCGGCACGTGGGATCTTAGTTCCCCAACCAGGGATCGGAACCCACGTCCCCTGCATTGGAAGCCCAGAGTCTTAGCCACTGGACTGCCAGGGAAGTCCACAAAACTGACTTTTAATTTTACTTGATGTTGTAGTTTAACCTCTCAAGCCAACATTACCCCAATTAACTCAATTTCCTTCTATGAACGTGTACCTCTTCTTGTTTTATGGCATTCTATTATAGCTACCCAGTTGACCAAACTTAAAACTAATATTATAGACATTTCCTTTGTCTTCATTCCTTCATTCAGTCCTCAAGTTGAGAATGTTCCATCTTCTAAATATCTCTGGAATCTGTGCCCTGTTGTCCACCTACACTGCTCAGACCCTCAGCATTTCTCACTTGTTTACGACAGTAGTCTTTTTTTTTTTTTTTTTTTTTTTTTTTGTGGTACGCGGGCCTCTCACTGTTGTGGCCTCTCCCGTTGCGGAGCACAGGCTCCGGACGTGCAGGCTCAGCGGCCATGGCTCACGGGTCCAGCCGCCCCGCGGCACGTGGGATCTTCCCGGACCGGGGCACGAAGCCGCGTCCCCTGCATCGGCAGGCGGACTCTCAACCACTGCGCCACCAGGGAAGCCCCGACAGTAGTCTTTTAATCGGTCTCCTAGTTTATAGCATTATCACCCCCTAGACCTTTGCCTAACCTACATTCCACACTGGAGCGTAGATGATCTATATAAAATCTTCCTAAAACATAAATCACATCTAGTCTCCGCCTTCTCAACCCCAAGCAGAGTCCTTCCTTGTCTCTCCATTGGCTCAAGAGTAATCTTGAAAGTGCCAGATCTGGGGAGGTAAGGAGGTTGTGCTGCAACGCTTCCATCATTGAGATGGGTTTGCTACAAACAAAATAAACCAAATAAACCAAATAGTCTATTGAACCAAATAATGTCTTAGTGATGTAGGTGACATATTTCAGCCCAAGCTTTTTATATGGATGTGAACCTATAAAACAAACTTTTTTGGATCATGAGCTGGTCCAAAAAGACTCATGAGCATGAGTTTGAGTTTTACTAGAATAATGGGTCCAAACCCCTCAGCATGAAGCACCACAATACCCATGATCGGACCCCTGACTAAATCTCCAGATTCCCTGGATTCAACATTCCAGCACCAACTGAAACCAGTTCCCCCTCCCCTGGCTCACAAAGTCCACTCTCCAATGCTCTTCCCTTCTGAAATGTCCTTCCACACCTCCTGCTGATTCTTTAAAAGTCACACCAATCAACATCATCTTTGTAAAAGTTCCTTCGACTTTCACTGGGGAAAATGACTCGGGCCTCAATTCTGTCACTTAATCACAACACACTTCTGTTTTTTGCAGGTGTTATACTGTTAAGAAAATTAATCTGTTGTTTTGGTCTGTTTCCTTGGATGAGGAACTCTTCCAGGGCAGGATATTAACCTTCTTCATTTTGGTATCACTAGTGTTCAGCACAGCATGCAATACACAGTAAATGCTCAAAAAACCAAGGCACTGAATCAAAGATGAAAAAAGAGAGTAAATGGAAAAGCCCTAAAATTGAATGAAACTGCTATTTTCAGACACTGTGCTAGGTACTTTACATATATTATTTCCTTTCAGTCCTTTCAACAACCCTCTCCTTGGGGTAAGTAGTATTGGTCTCCTTTTTTTTTTTTTTTTTTTTTTGCAGTACGCGGGCCTCTCACTGCTGTGGCCTCTCCCATCGTGGAGCACAGGCTCTGGACACACAGGCTCAGTGACCATGGCTCACAGGCTCAGCCGCTCCACAGCATGTGGGATCCTCCTGGACCAGGGCACAAACCCGTGTCCCCTGCATCGGCAGGCAGACTCTCTATCACTGCGCCACCAGGGAAGCCCGGTCTCCATTTATAGAGGTGAAACCTGAGGTTGAAGATCTGAAAGACCTTGCTGCTGGTCGCATAACCATGTAATGGCAAAACCAAACCTCCAATCCAGATCCCATCATAGTTTGTGTTCTTTCTGCCATGACTGAGTATGCTTTGGAGGCTAACGTTGAGATTATGTGGCTGATCTTTGTAACAAAATTAGCTAGAGTATAGAATTTTAGTATTGACAGCTCACTTTTAAATTTAGGGGCAAAACCAAGTAGAGTCCAGTCTTATTTTCAACTTTAATTATGCCTTAGAATTTCTTGGAAGCCACAGAGAATTTTAAGTGGAAATGTCATTTAAAGGGAATCTTAAAAATAGACCTACTTTTATAATGTTTCCCATGTTTGTTGAATAAATAATGAATAAATAGCTCTATTGCATTCTGAAATTTGATATGAAATCTTTCCACTTGGTCTATTTTGGGTATTACACTATCATGTAAGATACTGAACACTGGAGAGTTACAACAAATATGAGTTCAGGCTGATTAAATATATATATGCATATTTAATTAAATATATACATACATTTGGGTATCCTGAACTCTTTTATACATACACACACACACACACACACACACACACACACACACTGGTATACACACATTATGTGTGGTTTTCATAGCTGTTCATCTAAAGATAAAAGCAATCAAACTCAATGGATTCATCATAGCACTTAACGGCACTAAAAGTGAGAGGCCTTGCTTTTCTACATTACTGTCAATTTATATTTCTTAGTTTTCTTACCTGAAATAATGACTAATTTTCTATATCTCATAGTACATCAACTTATAATCATGGTTTTATAAATGCAAATTGAACAACTACCCAAAATAGAACTTTATTTTCTTGGCTTATTCACTTAGTGAATCACACTTTCTAAATGTTCAGAAATTGTATCTCTCTTAGTGTTATCCTAGAGTTTTAAATTCATCTTTTGTTGAAAGACAATTTCTCAAAGCCATGAGCATCACCCCTGAGAAAAATACTCTTGTTAATTCAGCATCCCTTACAGACACATAGTTCAATAACAGAGCTTGGGGTTTTGCCAGTGCTTAAGAAGTTTGTGCCCATGTTCCTTTAATATTTAGACCCTTCAGCTATGCAGTGAAAAACTTAGTAAGAATTCACACGTCCACTCTAGTTACCGTGTTTTGCAGAGTTTACACAAGCCAGTGCAAGTTTCAAGCCTACGCCAAAAAATGGGATTTATTTCATAGTGTGAAAAGAAAATTCCAACAACTATATTTGCCTGAAATTGTGAGCACTGAAAGCAGAGAAATTGAAGCTGGAAGTTGCTGCATCGTTTCTGGATGCCTAAGAAGCCAGGTGAATAACCAAGGCTCCTTTGTAGGGCAAGATGTGTGTGTGAGTGTGGAGAACAGTCAGCCACCACCAGGACCAGGACACGGGGAAAGGGGCAATTTCAGCACTTCCTCTTGGTGCTATTTTGTTAATAAGTGAATTATCAACAGAAACCTCTTTCCCTTCCTATTACTTTTAGGAGGGGCCCCATCTGGGTGGAGGACTTCAGCCAGAAACACTTCCCATCATGGCAGCGTCTGAGTGCGGGAACCCGTTCTCGCGAATACATACGATGAAATGGACAAGAGCAGTAAGGAAACTTTGTTTCCCCCCTTTCGAAAGAAAAAGCAGAGCATCATACTTACAAAAGTCGCCTTTAAAATCTTCTCTGGAGAACAAGCTCTGGGAACTGGGAGCTTGCGGAGGAGCAGAGATAAGGTGGGAGCGGGGCTTCCTTCCTCCTTCTGGGGGCGACAGTCATTGTTTCTTATCTCCCTGACCTCCGGGCGCGAGGGGCCGGGAAGGCCCGGCCTCTGACCCCCTCTGCCCTCCCTCCTGGTCTCGGCGCCTCGGGTCTCGGGGTTTCCTATTAGCCGCTCCAGCCGCCCAGCCTGACACGGGCCCGGGGATGCATGAAGGCCGGTCTGCGAAGTGCTTGCGAGATGCAGAGGGTTATATAAGCCCACGTATTATTATCATCACACACCCCCATAGAACCAAGGCTGCCAGACAAACAAAAGGCAGTTCCAAGAAGGGGTGGAGCTGAGGCAGAAGCTACACTGGGGGTGAACTTCGGGACACTGCTGAACTGGCTGGAAAAAGAGGCAACTCAATATGTGTATGCAAACCTCGGCAAACAAACGGAGCTGCAGCTGGCTGGCCGGCCACGCGGGGAGGCTCCTCGGAGGGAGGGGCAGTGGGGGGGGGGTAGGCAGGGCTTCCAGGCTGCGGTCCCGGCTCCCCCTTCCCCGGCACAGTAGCCGCCCGTGGCGGGACGGAGTGGATGAGGAAGATGTGGTATTTGGAAAGGCAGACGTTCCAGAGACCAAGTGCTTAGTAAACACGGATGTTGCTTAGACTCAGACCAGGTGCTTCTGTTGCTTTGCTTTCGTCCTGGTCGCTTGTTTTCCTAATGACGGTTTGCGGGGTGTTCCCTGGGCCAGGGCCGAACCCTCTGTGTGCATCCTCTATTTTCAATCTCCGTGGGCCCCTGTTTTTTTTTCTCTCTGTGGGAGCAAGACAGCCAGCCAGACTGTTCTTTAGGCCAGAGCTTGGGTCTGAGGAAGTTCTGGTTCACTCTGAGCACCCATCCTCCCCGCGACCCTCCCTCCCCCATCCTGCTACCTCCAGTTTTCTTAGATTATTGTTTTCCTGCCCTGTTCCTGGCCCTGCTGCCCAACATGTGAGGCGCTTCATCCTCCTGGCATTCGTGGCTTCCACGTGTCACCCCACTAATTACCCGCTTCCCACCCTACGGCCCCTCACCTACTGCAGCTCATGAGAATATGAATCATTCTCTAAAGAAGGCCTTTCCGTTCCTTCCCCTACGGCCCTTCCTCACATCCTCCCCCTCAGCCTGGAATGTCCTCACTCCCATTTCCTTCAAAGCACAGTTCAGATCCCATCTTCCCACAAGATTTCCCCAATTTCCCTTCTTTTCTCCCCATTGACCCGGCACGTAATTCTTCATGTGCGTCTGGGTTTTATAAGTCTGGGGTCTTGTGTGGTTCTCTGGGGTGGCCTAGGACAGGGCAGTTCATGAGCGTTGATGAAATTCAGCTGACAGCCGACGTGGTGTCACCTGGGCCATCCGTCTTAGGGTGGAGGGGCCCCATGTAACCTCCATGGGCTCAGGGGAAAGCCCATGTTGATGGGCTCTTGAGGCTGTGCAGTGGGCCCAGGAGGGTTTGTGATAGCCTTTACTTTGGGGTATTGGAAATTTTCGTAAATTAAAAGAAAGAAAGAAAGAAAGAAAGAAAGAAAGCTTTATAAAAAGTGGAGAGGAATGTCTAACCTGAGTCACATTCCTTTAGGACATGTGTTCATGAGGGTACCGGGAACTCTGGCCTCTGCTGAGTTCCTGCTACTGCACATCAGGAGACCTCTGAAGTGGGACGTACTTCCTAGGAGGCCAGAAAAGTCCCCGAAAGGTGAGATTTTCAGAAATCACAGACTTCTGGGGTGTGTTTTAGGAGACAACTTCTCCACTGTGGAAAGGATGCAGACTATCACAACAGCAGCTCGACATGAGGACAATAGCTCTCTGGTGATTTATGATATGGGGTGAAATACAGAACGCGAGCTGTCAGCTGTTGAACTTCTGGGGCTAAGCGTTCAAGTGTTCTTCAGGACGTTCCCCTGTTAGTCTCCAGTGAAAGCCGTGTACTGTCAACGCCATCCGTGGTGGCTGGATGGACCGGGATGTCATTTAAGAGACTTGCGGTGTGTCCACACGCTCTCCCATGCACACAGAATGTTCAGTGAGTTAGAAGAATTTTCCTGCTTCCACTAATTTGGAACAATAAAAACGGATTCAGGTTCTAAGGGGGAATTTTGGCCTCCAGTTCTTGAGGTCTGGGCTTCAGGAAGGACAGTGGCCTCACTGCAATTCAGTTGTTCACATGTAAGATCTCTCTTTTGGTTCTGCTCAAGTCAGAGCCATAACCATTGTTATTGCTACCATGTGTGAGACGCGGCTAGGTGTCAGGCACTGGCTAGATGCTTTACATGCATTCTTAACATAGCGATTGTCCTAAAATAGAACTGTTTAAAACAAAAATCTTCATTTCACAGATGGGAAAACTGGTCCTACAGCTTAGGAAACGTCAGTAGTGTTTGAATCTAAGTCTGTCTGCGATTTTTCCATTCTGCTGAAAGCTGGAAGAAACCTTAGGATCTCATCTGCTAGTTTTCAGACTGGGTTCCGAGGAGCACTAGACTTCCAAGTGCTTCAGGAATTTGGGGTTGGGGGGGGTACGGAGGGAGCAAATGTGAGGAGGAGACCAAGTCAACTGGGCTTGGGTGCCGTTCACTGGATTCAAACAAAGAAGCTTCATTTCCGTCTGTTTTATAGAGTGACTTTAGACTTTGTTTAAAACAAGGGCTTTGCTACTAAGAAAAAATTATTTTGAAACTCTAGACCTAGTTTAAATTCTTCATTAAAAAGGTATACAGCTTGAGGTTCAGAGAGATTAAATGCCTTGCCCACGATTTTATAACAGGCCCAGCATTAACTTCAGATGTCCAAGCTCTGCCTGGAACCCCAGGTCTCCCTGAGTCCTTTATCTCCCCAGTGGTTAAATTGCAGGGAAAGTGAGAGAAAGTCTGACCTGATTGTGTTTCCTGACAGTGTTCTTCTTGAAAACTGAAGGCAGGCATACTCTTGACTTTGGCTCGATAGACCATTTCTCGTCTCTTTGGCTCGGAGTCTAAATTGGTCAACGTTCACCTTGTGGCAAATGAAGATCAAGTGAGGAGTAAATATGTAATTTGTCTGGATGATTTAGGGCTCTCGTCCTCCTTTCATTCAAATCAAAGCAAGTAGCAGAGGATACTTCCACATGAATCATCTAGCTGATACAGCCTTGGCCTGAGAGTACTCCTGCTAGAAAACTGCTTACGCCCCCATGGTTATCAGTCCAATCAAAAGTGACTCTTTTCACAGGAGACACCATAGGTGTGGCGAAAGACATTACTCATAGGTGTGGCGAAGACATGACTCTTAAAGGGGTCAGTATAGCCAAGGGGAAGTGAGTCTCCCATAAGTCCACATAGCTTGCATGGCTTGGAAAGTCTAAGATTTCACATGCTGCTTTGACATCTTTGAGCCTCATGGGTCCCCAAAGGGCTGTGAGTTCCCCTACTTTTACCTGCAATGCTCCCACCGAAGTGGGAAAGTCTCCCCCAGTGGTTAGGTCCCCGATAGCTGGGCATCATCACTCCACCTGGTCCTCATCCTAATAGGTTTCACTTCCCTGCCAGCCCACACAGTCATTGCAACAGGCCAATCACATCGTCCCTGGGAACCAGGGTACCACTTACCATCTTGTTACTACAGAGCCTGCTCCCCAGAGCTCCCTCTTTTTTTAAAACTAATTTTTATTGGAGTATACTTGCTTTACAATGTTGTGTTAGTTTCTTGCTGTACAGCAAAGTGAATCAGTCATACATATACATATCCCCTCTTTTTTGTATTTCCTTCCCATTTAGGTCTCCACAGATCATTGAGTAGAGTTCCCTGTGCTATATAGTAGGTTCTCATTAGTTATCTATTTTAGACATAGTAGTGTGTATATGTCAATCCCAATCTCCCAACTCAACCCACCCCCATGCTTGGTAACCATAAGTTTGTTCTCTACATCTGTGACTCTATTTCTGCTTTGCAGATAAGTTCATCTCTACCATTTTTCCAGATTCCACATGTAGGTGATATTATATGATATTTGTTTTTCTCTTTTAGACTTACTTCACTCTGTATGACAATCTCTAGGTCCATCCACGTCTCTGCAAATGGCACTATTTCGTTCCTTTTTATGGCTGAGTAATATTCCATTGTGTATATCTTCTTTATCCATTCCTCTGTAGATGGACATTTAAGTTGCTTCCATGTCCTGGCTATTGTAAGTAGTGCCCCCCAGCTCCTTCTTGTTCCCTCTGTTCCCAAATGTGCCTCTGTGTTGCCCCATGTGGCACGAAGTGTCTGCTTCCCCTGGGTCATTAGTGTATGTGACTAGTAAACTGTTCTTGATCCCCTGTGTCCCAAGTCAGATGTCCTATGTTTGGTCACCCCAGAACCCTAGGACAGGAGTCCCTCCCTCCCCCACGGGGTGAAGAGGAGGTGAACAAAACAATGACCAGACATTAATGCTAATATGAAATGGAATTTTCAGAGAACTAGTGCTAAATATCACATCCTTTGGAGTTTTGCTAAGCATTAGGCTATTGGCAAATAGAAATGACTTTTAACTGAAATTAGCCAGAACTGACCTAATAAACTGACCTTTATTAATTTTAAGGCCCGTGAGCTTTCCCATCTGCTCTTTTTAATTTTTACCATTCTCACCTGGAGATTTTTGCGAGCAACAGCATCGTTCTCTTTCCTGAGATGGCTTAACTGTAGTCCTGCCCAAAGGCAAAGGAATCAAAAGATGACCCTGCTATGCCTGTCATTTAAATCTTTACTAACAGCATTCTTTCAGAACAATGTAGCAGAAAGAATTTTTCGCATCTCTACAGACAAGAGATTACAATAAGCAGATTTTTTCCCATCTG
The DNA here is from genome assembly GCF_964165515.1 of Mesoplodon bidens. NCBI lineage: Eukaryota > Metazoa > Chordata > Mammalia > Artiodactyla > Ziphiidae > Mesoplodon > Mesoplodon bidens. The sequence goes on along the minus strand of NC_138173.1, from coordinate 15,156,247 downwards.
AAACATCCCAATATTAATGTACAATATTCTCAGCCCTAGAAACAAAGCCTTCGATGTAATTTCTTTCCCTGTTCATGAGATTTACAATAGGAAGGTCGTGTTTGTACTAGATTTTGGCTTGAAATTAATCTTCTTTTCTCCTCAGCATTTCTATAGAATCCATGCACTTCATTATTTAGTCATTTCCAAATATTAAATGCTTGTCATTTTTGAACAATGATCTAATCTTCCCTTTATGGGTGGAGAAACTGAGTTGTGAAACTTGCAAATCATCGCCAGGACACAGATCTTTCTAAAGTTTGTGGCTACCCGTGGAAATGCTTTCTTCCACACATCTTAGATTACAAAATAAAATTGTGAATTGTCTCATAAGCCGCAAGAATGACATCCTCCAATTATTAGAAAGTATTCATTAAAAGCTCATTTGCATTTTGCCTTATGAGAGAAGCTTTATGGAGTAAATAAATACATTCAAACTCCACCACCAACGTCAACACAGGCTGTGCTAGAATCATTTCCCCTGTCTCTGGACTGTGCCTCATACAGATCAAAATATATTCTTAGTTCAGTTGGACAAGGGTTCATTTGAACCACATCTGGTGCTCATCAAACCTCTATTTTAGGAGTGGGGAATTCTTTTTCAGAGATACATTATGTCTGGAAGGTCTATGGCAGCAAACAGTCCTCATTAAACTTCACAACATTTTACCAACATATATACAGTACCCGCTTTTATGTGATTACGGGGCCCAGGCAAAACCCTGCACAGCCACTTCAAAGAATTCCTCACTTGACTAATTCTAAACAGTAAATTGATTTTCTCATCATTTGTTGTGTTTGACAATAGAAAGGCTGACACAGCAACATTGCTAAAATGACATCTCCTTTCTACTCAAGGGGAAGGAATTCGTGTTAATATTCTTAATGACTGGCATCTTTATGAGAAATGTGAAATCATTTATCCTCAGCAATAACCTGCCGAGGATTAAAAAGTACTTGGTACTTAGAACGGAAGTCATCTGTCAGGAAAAATTATTTGGACGGATGCAAATGAACTGAATAAATTGGCTTCCTAATTATGGTGTGTATATTCAAGTTTGTGAAAATTGGTTTGAGCTGAAGAATTTGGAGAGGATCTTTCAAGAAGTGGTCTGACATTCTGCTGGAGGAAAAGATAACACGTTCGTTTGATAAATTCCTTTCATATTTCCTAAGGATTTCTGGACATGATTTAAGAAGCAAGGGCATGTAAATCAAGAGAAAACACATTAAGTAAGCGCACGTATGTCTTGCTAATTTGGAACAACAGTAATAATGCCTCATGGAAAACACCAAACAGCGTGTTCATCGCGATGCCCTGGATTCTAAATAACCAATAGTGTTTTCCATGGGGGTTTGTTTCAACCCTCTCAGGGCGGGCTTGGGCATTAACCCAACGCAACAAGTCTAAGCCAGCCCTTAATGAACGATGTAGAGACCAGTCTCTATTCTGTAGGAGTTGTTCCACTCTCAATGGGCGTGGTGTTGCACACCAGTTAGCAAGTTTTTATTGGAATCTCGGTCTTCTCTGCCTCACTAGCTTGATAGCAAACTTTCATTTAGCTCTTTACCAAAAAGCCTAGTAAATTGTGGGAAGACGTACTTTACTGGCATTGGCAGTTTAGTCGGGAAAAAAAGGGTGTAACTTGCAGGCAAATGTAAACTCCCTCATGTAATTAACGATGAGGTTTTACTGTTTAGCATTTATGTAGAACTTCCTTTTGAGAAAAAAAAAATCGGCATTGATTTCTGAAGACAAACTGACTTGGGTCCAAATCCTAGCTCTACAGGTGTGTAATTTTTTTTTTTAATTTTTAGTCTAGGTCCTTTTCTTCTAACTAGAATGACTAGTACAGAAATAATGAAGTCAGAAAGTGAATAGCAGTGTCTAGCATGTGGTCGGTACTCAGTATCATTCAGTTTCTCCCTCCTTTTCTGGCTCTTTTAGGGTGTTCGTGCCCTAATCACTAGTTCAGTATTATTTGCCCTGAGTCAGTAAAAAACATTCCTTTCTTCAGTGTGCACCAACTAAGCGGTGACCCTGGCAACAGCTGCTTAGGTTTCTGTATTTAAATATAAATATTAAATGATATAAAGAGATAACAGTAAGGGTCTCTTTAAAAAGACAATGATAACTATTAATAATAACCTGAATGTTGTTGTTGTGACTTCAGCCCTGGAGACAGTTATTCAGGGCATCAGGTCAACTCAAGCTGTTAGGGTTGGTGTCAGAAATCCAAAGAAGGCTTTTGCTAGAAAACAGTGGATTAGAGAGACATAGAAAAAAAATGAACCGAGGGAATATCATCCAAGATATTTAGTGATGCCGAATCCAGTTTGCCCCCTCCAGTCTTCTTGTGAGCAGGCGGAGGAAAAAATGGCAAATGCAGGGCTTCCCTAGTGGCGCAGTGGTTGAGAGTCGGCCTGCCGATGCAGGGGACATGGGTTTGTGCCCCGGTCCGGGAAGATCCCACATGGCACGGAGTGGCTGGGCCCGTGAGCCATGCCCGCTGAGCCTGCGCGTCCAGAGCCTGTGCTCCGCAACGGGAGAGGCCACAACAGTGAGAGGCCCGTGTACCGCAAAAAAAAAAAAGGCAAATGCAAAAACATATATGCTAGAGAGCAGGGGCTGGGCAAAGCATAGGAGCACAGACTGGGCAGAGAAGATGAGGAGAAAGCAGAGGCGTGGGGGACATAGCTGACCGCAGGGGCTGAAGTCTCTGAGGGATGCTGATAGTGATAGAGGATGTGCTGAGCCCAAGACAGGAAAAAGCCTTGTTCTGCAGAATCTGCAAGTACCCGTGTCTGGGGCTGGCAAGTGCATTAGTGAGAAGAACCAGAGATTAAGAGCCCAAGCCTGAGGCAAGGGTGATGGACGGCAGGAGGGGTGATAATGGGCAACGCCTGAAAGGAACTGCTTTAATGCTATAAACCGGTGCCAAGTGGAGAAACCTGAGACCCGATGTGTGATTGACTTCCACGAATGCACTTTTTACCCTGAAAGTCCCTGACGCTGCAGTCAAGTTAAGCTGTGCACTTAAGGTGTCTGCGTGCTGGGCGACGGTGCACGGGGTAGGACAAAGGTCATATTACTAAAGCAGGAAAGAGGTAGGAGAATGTTGTCCTCTTGGCTCACCTAACGATTCTTGTTTAAGGAAAAATGGATACAAGTGAATATTATTGGAAACTGGTGTGGGAAGAAACCACAAAAGGGACAGCTGGATCCGTGGGTTGGAAGAAAGGAGGTGGAAAAGTATATATCCCCTGTATCCTGCCACTTCCCTTGACCTCACGTCTTCCCTGACTGGTCCCTTCCTGCATCGTCAGCTGGCATCTGCGAGGGCACCTTACATAGTAAGTCAACTGTGTTCAGCTTTTATCCTGACTGGTTATAGCAAAGGGAAAAATCATAGACTCCCAGCAGTAAGACTGAGTATGACTTTTCTCATAGAGACAGGAGATTATCCAAAAAAGGTTATCCAGACCGTCGAAATTTGTCAGATTATTGACAGAGCAGTTCAAGTTTCCAAAAGCTGGCTTAAAAATTTTTTTAAGTGAAATTTGGTTTCTTCTTTACATTTTTTTTCCTGGCTTTGAAACTGTGTGTTTTGCTGTAAAGCCGAGGTTTGGCAAATTGAACCAACTCAATTTTTAGGTCTTGTATTGAAGTATTTAGAGCATGACGTCTTAGAAGCTTTTTAATAGAGAATTCCAAACATCATTTATTCATTTAACAAACATTTACTGAATGCTTAGTGTGTGCCAGGGGTTGCTGCTGATACAAATAGGATGTGGTACCTGCTTTTCCAAACATATGCTTTTCCATACAAACTGTGTTCCTGGAAAGAATTCTCTCGATTGCAGAATTGAAAGATCACTGAATATATGGGAAAGAAATTGGCTAAAATATCAACTGAGCTTAAAGGAAAAAAGGGAAAATGTGGAATAGGACAGTTTAATTAATGGTGGGAGTTCAGAGTGGTCCAGGTCCTGCCTTAACCCCTATACTTCTACACATCAGTCAAGTTAGTCAGACTCTCAGACATGTTTCCTTGTTTGTATGATGGGGACCATGAGAACTGCATGTCATAGAGATGATGAACAAATTAAATTAGATAATGTATATAAAGCACTTACTTGCACACAGCAGGTAGGTATTCAATAAACCTTAGCTGTTATTATGTATAATATTAGTGAATAAAACACAGGCATCTTTTTCAGTTATTTAGTTTTGTTCTTTAAGAGAATGTTATTTTTTTCTATTACTAAATAAAGCATGAGCCCTAGAATTTTTAGATATGGTCATTAGGAGTATAAAAGGCATTGGAATGTCAAGGGCATAAATTGGAAAGAGTACTCGTTCTGGAATTTTAGGACCTGAGTATCTCTCTGCAGAATATGACTGCCAGTTAATAGCTATGAACAATAATGATACAAGTAACCTCCACAGCCTGTTTCTTAATCTGTAAAATGGGTCCAATAATGCCTGTGCTATCTACTTCATCCAAAGAGTTATGAGGATCAAACAGGATTGTAAAAATGATTTGAAATGGGTAATATGATATATAAATAAAAGTTATAGCTAAATAAGAATTATGAGTTTTCCCTTAGCTATGGTACTGATTACTGATGACTGGCAAAAAACGTAATTGTGGTTTATAAATATTTTAAGTGGAAATTACTTTTCAGTTTATACAGGAATAGATTATAGGTTTGGAGGAAGTGTGGAGAACTAGAAGACCTGGATTCTAATCAGCTCTATTAGCATATGCAAATTATTTAACTCCCATGTCTCTGTATCTTTTATACAAAAGTTTGTATTTGAAAATAATTACAAAGAAAAAATCTGAGGTTTGGAGAATTGATCTAACTTACAGAAAAGTTGCACAAATAATAGAAAAAACACTTGCATACCATTTACTCAGATCCATATATTGCTAATAGTTTGCCCCAATCTTCTTATCAATTGGTCACTCACTTTCTCTATGTATTTATGTATGTTTGCATCTATATATTTTGTTTGTTTGTTCTTCCTTGAATTCAATGAAAGTTGCATATGTCATGGTCTTATAACCCTAAATACCTTTCAGTGACACAGGTACTTAGTTGGGTGACATGCTCCACAGGGTGGTAAAAATCAAATGAAATGTTGGAAAGCACTTGGGAAGGTATCAATTGTTATATAAAATTAAAAGTTTCATAAATTGGGAAAAATCAAACTTCATAAAACATCAGAGGAATTACTAAGGAAGGAGAAACTAAGGAAGTCCACTTTCAATGTGTATAAGAAGCTGAAGACTGAGCAAACTTAGGAGTCTCTGCGATGAGTGAGGGAAACGAGAAAGATGCTCGCGAGTTATATTACTTCTGGAGGGACCTGCCTCTTTTTGTGTGTTGTTTTTTTATTTTTAACAGTTTGCCATTTTATGTGGTCTCTTTGGTGGAGATGGTGAGCATGTTTGAGAAAAAAGTCATAGAAACTCAAGGGCAGTTGCTGCTCAGAGGCAGAACAAAAGAGCTGTAAAGAGTTTGGGAAGCGTTCAGCTTTATTTCTACTGGTCCTCCCTTTGAGGAGTGAAAATGACCTGCTTTATTTTCATTATAAGCAACAGTTGAGATACAAATAAGAAATAGGAAAGCATGTTTTATAGAAGTGGTCAGTGTATAGGCTTAGTTGAAAATAGTATGAACAAAGTATTCTTAAGGACCAAAGACATAATTTTTCATAGAATCCGTTTCCAGCACTCGCTGTGATGAAGGTTTAGCTATATGAAAAACAGGTAATTATTCTGCCAGATTACCTCTACATTGACAATAGAATTCTCCCTTTCATCAGCAGATGTAATACTGGTAAGCCTGATTTCTTTATAATAATAACCAGGTTTCCCGTCACACCCTCCAGTGAACTGAAATATAGCCAATAACTTAACAATCTGAATGCAAATACTCTTTTTCCTGTGGCATATTTCTTTCATTGCTCTGAAAATTATAATGGCTTTCTTTAGGTACTTATAACAACAAAAAGAAATCTAGGACATGTTTTAAAAACAAAACTATTTTTTCAAAAAAATCAAAACCACACTTAAGGATTCTAAGTTCATCTTTTATTTTGGATTATTAAATTGTTATTCTCAATAGTGCAAGATGAAAACTGTAAGTTAATGGTTATGAAAGACATTTATAATCCAACAATGATTAATTTTACTTCCTTTACAAATAGATCCGTTTTAGGCATAAATGATGTAGGTATATAATGGTATATACACTCACATAATTTATAAAGCTGTGAAGAATATGGCTCTTATACTTCTCTTGGGAAAAGTCCAGTACCTGGGGACGTATTTAAATGTTTATTTCTCAGTGAGGTGACATCACTGAGGGACAGCCCAACTGATGTAAGGCAACAGGTTTCCCTAATGTAATATATTTGTAATCACTTGAAGCATAAAGCAGTGAAGTAGGAGCTAGAAGCCATGAGTTCTAACACTGATTACTCCGCTCACTAGTTCTCTAGAATCCTCTCTCAGATTCAGTTTTCTGGTGTGCAGAAATGACATATTTGCTTTGCTTACCCAAAGATTGCAAGTTCCGATGATTTAACTCAAGGGAAAATGTTTTGAGGGAGTGGTGGTAAGTACTGTTGTCATTGCCTGGGTATCATTCTTTTGGCAAAGGTTAAAAAGTGCCTTTACAAATAAGGCTCTTGATAACAAAGCTACACACTTTTGAATCAGTGCTTGGGTATTTCTGGTAGAATGGATTTTCCGCAAAGAATACATCTAAACGGTAAATGCTTTTGCTGGTATTTGTTCCAGTCCCAAGAATTCTCTGCAGTCCCTGATTTTTCATCATGGCACCAGCAAGAGGGGCCATGGGAGAGCTGGGTTCATAGCTCCATGTTCTCCTTAGTTCTAGTGTACAACTGACGCATGAACTCTGGTTAATCCTGGTAGAATTTTACTGCCTTAGACTTTTTGATAAAGCCTGGCCTATAGAACTATCTCTGGTAAGAATGAGTTTTAGGATTCTCAGGCAGGCTTCAGTTTCCTCAGATGTAAAAGGAGGGATTTTACGTAGATGATCTCTAAGGTCTAGCTCTAATATTCTGTACTTCTATGATATTTTCTGTGCCTTTCCTGGGAAATCTAGCCTTAATTCTGATTATTTAAGAAAACGACACGACATAATATCTGGTAGCTTTGACAGAATATGCAATAATTTCCTCTTTCTTCTAAGTGATTTAAAGCCTCTCATCTCACTGGCAAATTGTCCTACAAATGAGAAAGTGATTTTGAGCCAATGAATTTTTACAGTCAAATCCCATGACAACAAACAAACAACCCCCCCAAAAAAAACAGTATGATTTACCGTGGAGTTTACAGGGCATTTAAATTTATGATATGCAGCAGATAATGGATACTTTCACTCAGGTGGGACAGGGCTATCTAGCACTGTCCTTAAAATTCTGGTCTGCTGTAGATGTCCTTAAAAATGGAATTGTCACAATCAGCTCAGTTCAGCTCTCAAGAGAAATTAATTGATAGCATAGACTCCTGCATGGCGGGCGCGTGAGTGACACCCAGCTCTACAATTTCGCATCTAATCAAGGAAGATGGGAATTCTAGTTGGCCTATTGTCTATTTGAATCTGTTTCTGGATGGAATCCAGCTGGCTCAAATGTAGCCCTGGGACAGTGATGTGGGCAGAAGAAGGAAAAAAATTAAGCCAGAAAACTGGTGTGTGAGACAGTGCTTTCCACACTGTCAGAAGAATTGCCTGGGGTAGCTGTGAGTTTACTTTTGATTAGTTTCCTAAAATTTCTCAGGGACGAAAATGCAATTTTCTATCCCAATTATCCTTGATTATTCTGTCTATGACTATATAATGAAGACCTATATATCAGGTATATCATCTTGAAGCTATGCTTGATAGATGCAGAGGTTTAAAACTTAACTTCTACCTTATAGTTTCTAATAGTAAAGAGAGGGAGCAATATTAAAAATCTTTGAAGAATAGCAAGAAATGCAAAATTGTACCTAATTAAGAGCTAAAATTATACGGCAACATTTTAAGTGGTAAGAGATCACCTATGAGAAGGAAATTACTAACAGTTGGTATAGCTAGGAAAAGAAAGTTCCGTGGAGGTAAGGGGGTAATTTTTCTTCAAGGATGGGTGAGATGTGGACATTGACAACCATAATGGGAGGGCAGTCCGAGCCCAGAAAACAGTATGAGCAAATCCTTAGTAGTAGAAGTAAGTGATGTAAATTTAGGAGATGCTGGACCAGCTTAGGAAAGGGCAGAAAGCACATTGGGGAAAGGGGATGGCTGTGGTGGAAAAGATGATGTGGGGGTCCTTAAAGGCTGATGTTTCATTTAGGCTGGATGCTGTAGGAAACTGGAAGATGGCTATTTTAGAGTAATGGAAGGGCAGGATGAAAACAGTGCTAAAGGAAGATGAGTTTAACAGTGATATGTATGAATGGGAAGAAGAAAGATAAAGCGTACGCTCCATTTAGAAGCAAGAGGTGACGCAGAACTGGATTCAAGTCCTTCCCTGTTCCTCCCACCATCGTTTTTAGTTTTAAGGAGAATGTTTTGTTTATTTAGACTGCTCTTAAGGGAAGAGCGGAGTTTTCCAGTTAAGGAGAATAATGTAATCTAGATGGAGAGAATAGCAGAATAAAGGTAAAAAGGTAGTGGGTGGCATGCTCCTGAAAGGTTAATTTGCTCAATATCTCATTATTAACGGTAGCCAAGTTCTAGAATCCAGGTTTCCCATGTTTTTCCACTTTACCACCCTGCTTCTTTTTCCCAGCTATAACACTACTGCCACTATTTAGCAAATTTTATGTCACTGCTAGCTACATTTTAATTTACTACTTGCCCAGCATGAAATGTGATTTACCTGAAGCCAATGAGGCAGTCCAGTGGGGTTTTCTAAGCTTCCAAAGAGGTTAGAACAGGGGCAGAAGCAATTAGAAAAATATCTCCAATTCCACTTCTGAGATAACTGTAGTGGTTGACCAGAATGGTGGCTCAATGGGTCTCTGATTTTAGAGCAAAACAACTGAGAATAACAATCGCTATGCATGAAGTGTTTCATAAAGCTTATGTCCTCTCTGTCTTCTGTCCTTATTTTTGTGTCAAAAAACATGACTCTAGGACAGAACATGTTTCGACTGGTATTTTTTTTTCCCCTTCCTCTCCATTTATTCATTTTTCTTTTCTTACAAGGACCACGCTTCTCCCATTGAAGAAGTCTTTGTACCCCTGAGACAGGTCGACAAGCTAACATGTAGGAGTAGAATCCTGAATTGAAATCTGAGTTTAGACAGTCTGAGACGAAGGAGGTTAGCAATATCAGTCCACGTGCCATACCTTCATCTCCAAATACGCACATGAGCCCATTGACCTACGTGGACACCAGCTGAAGAGACCTAGTGTTAAACTTGACAGCTAAATCCAGCTTTTGTGCTCACTGCTCATCTGCTCACTGCAGATGATGATGTTCATTGCTCTAATGATGGCACTTGTGTATTCTATCTTTTTCCCTTGGTTCCTTGCACTGGATGTCTCAAGAATGACCAATTCAGTCATTAGCCATTAATAGTTTCCGAGTGTACACTGACTCATGCCAATTCAAGCCCCATGCAACCCTACATGAGAACGAGATTTACAGGTGCTGATACTTAGGCTGGCATTTCTCCCATAGGAACCAGGGAACATGGTTCAGAAAACTCAGTTGAGTAAACTAAAGTGGGCCAAAGTCTTCATTAGAAACTTGAACAGGGCCTCCCTGGTGGCGCAGTGGTTGAGAGTCCGCCTGCCGATGCAGGGGATACGGGTTCGTGCCCCGGTCCGGGAAGATCCCATATGCCGCGGAGCGGCTGGGCCCGTGAGCCATGGCCGCTGAGCCTGCACATCCGGAGCCTGTGCTCCGCAACGGGAGAGGCCACAACAGTGAGAGGCCCACGGACCGCAAAAAAAAAAAGAAAAAAAAAAAAAAAAGAAACGTGAACAGAACCCAAGTCTCTTTTGAGGAACCAAAATGCTTTCAGGTCTCCCACAAATTTCTAGCAACAGGACTACGTTTTAAATTCCAAATCTGGCTGACTCAAGCAGTGTATTCTTTAATCGTGCTGCTCCCAATATCTAGTGCAAGAGTGTGAAATGGCAAATATAATCCTCTACCTCTAATAAAATTATACCGAATCCTGAAAACTATTCATTGATTTAGTATCAAGAATGGCTCTCGTGTTTTGGAGAGAAGCTTAAAATGAACTGTGGCTGAAACAAAATAAAAGGGTGGTACAAGAGGAGATAGAAAGCAAAGCAGGGGGTGGAGTGGGAAAACCTTAAAATTAAAACTGATTTGTCGTTGTAGTTAGTGAAAAAGGGAGTGTCACTATCACTTGTAAAATGTCACTCATACATTCTGCAAAAGGATGTCAACCAAGGTGGAAGCTGAAAGTTCTGAGCAGAAGCAACTTAAATATTTCATCTCTTCTTTCCTCTAGACTCTTTAAATTATATGTCCCTCTTCAGCAACATTGTCTTAGTTGAAAGAAGAGAATTATAGGTATTTTGCAGAAGTAGTTTGTTGTTCTTGACTTGAAAATCCCTTACTACCCTAAAGTTTAAAAACACTAGAATAGTTATTGGGTCAACTATTTTCTTAATCTGAGAAAAGATTCTTTTTATCTAAGGAGGCATATGTCATAAAAAACATCAGTTGTGTATGTCTTGTGTCCATTGATGATCAGAAAGTTAGATTTTATCTGTTTAAAATTATATTACTAAACATTTATATGCACATATATTTACCTGTGTTTGCATTATAAAGTTATCCCAACCATAGCTTGGGATATTTTTTATGGTGTTGCAAAATGAAATTCCACCTCCAGCATCCCCATTTTCCTTAGGTGGTGTCACCATTCCCTGGCTACCTGGGCTTGAAGCCTCAGTGTCTTCTCTGTCACTTGTCTTTCCTTTGTCCTCTATTTGACCAATTACCAAGTTGTTGATATGGTCATTTAGTTCTTCACAGTGTTTCTTACACCCATCCTTTCCTCATTCCCAATGTCACTGATGAGAATAGGCAACACTTTTGTTCTTTTTTTGGACTCCTGGTAGTCTCCCAGTTGTGTGTTCTCTCTCTCTGTCTCTCTATCTCTCTCTCTCTCCCCATTCCTGAAAAATCTACTGCTTAAACTTCCTAAGGCATCTATTTCAACTATGAAATCCAATCTCTCTACCTGATGTCCTGATGTGTCACCACACTCTAGAGTCTGGCCTAATTCAGCTGACATGACATGCTTAAAATAGCAAAGAGTACAGAGGAGAGGCAACCAAGGACCACACTCTTTCTCCTCCTCCTTTCCCATCTTCTCCTTCCTCCTCCATCACCCCTCTTCCCTCCCTCTTCCCCTGCTTTCCACCCTCTCCTCTGCCAAGTGCCTCTCTTCACTGTATTCACAGACCCTCTGACTCAAAAATACTATGTCTTGGCTTGAAAATGACATACACAGTTTAACTCCAAGCCTTAACTCAAGTGGTTCCTTCTGCCATCTTGGAAAAAGAACACAGCTGTTTGAATCCTAAATTCTAGGCGCTTAATTTTATTATCTCATTGAACCTTGAAAACCTCACTTTGTGATCACCGTATCCCCATTTTCTAGAGAAGGAAACTGAGTAAAAGAGGGTAAATGAATTGTCCCCATGGAGTTTGTAAAGAATGGAGATGAATCACAGCTCTGATTCATCTGCTTAACGACGTGGAGAAGTCTTGGCCGGCTCCAGTTCCAGCCTCCTCCAGTAGGGGGCTCTGTGGACACCCCTTTTAATGAGTATTAATAATTGATCTTTAACCACAAAATTCTTTCCATTGCTACTAGAAATTTTTTTTTGTAGGGGGCGCATTTTCCGCTCACAGCTAAACTAGAGATTCCTTCAGGGCAAGGATGGTGTCCTATATTATTTTGTACTCCTCTCAGCGCTAGGATAGAAATACATACACAGGAAGTTCTTGAGTACACACGGACTAAATGAATGAGCACACTGACACAGCTTTCTCAAGCCTCTTCCTTTTGACTCCATTTAGAAGGCACCTATGGCTCTTCCTTAGACATCAGATCAACTGCCAAAAAGTAACTTAAACTGTCTGATATTGAGCCTATCCCTCAAATCTCTTTTACTAAATTTAGAGGTCATATAGGAAAAGAATGGGATAACACATGTGAATCCTCTAGGTGTCTCAAATAAAAAATATTACATACCCCATGCTTTTATTCATTTGCTATATCCAGAACATTTTCCTTTTTCTTGCCATCGTGAAGCTCTCAAGAGGAAAAAAAAAAGGAACATGTGATTTGTAGGGGCCTCTTTTTGCGGGGGATGCACTTCTTATAGATGAAAGTTAAAAGCTGAACTTTCTAGAGTTTCTGGATGCAACGCCAAGCACATCTGTGTACTAGGACGTTCTACTCAGGGGAAGGTTGATTATTGGCAGGTGAAGGTTAAGGGGGAGGCTTTAAACTGGCAGGAAGTCTATTCAGAGGACGTGTTATAGAAAGGTGATTTTGATGCTAAGCCATATGAGTGATAGGAGTTTGAGGCTAATATCCACAGGTGCACACTTCTAAATTAACTTATCAATAAATGCACACTCTGTATGCATTTCATCTGTTCCCCCCATGACCCTGGTATAGCTAATATCTCAAAATAGGCTAACATTCAGTTTTATTTTAAGTTAATACAGCAGGTGTTGCCTGTGAGTTATAACACCATGCCACAAAACTGGACAATAAACAGAACCCCCTGTAATTCAGATTTCCATTTTGTTTATTAAGAATGTGCTCTTATGGGCTTCCCTGGTGGCACAGTGGTTGAGAGTCTGCCTGCCGATGCAGGGGACATGGGTTCGTGCCCTGGTCAGGGAAGATCCCACATGCCATGGAGCGGCTGGGCCCGTGAGCCATGGCCGCTGAGCCTGCGTGTCCGGAGCCTGTGCTCCGCAGCGGGAGAGGCCACAACAGTGAGAGGCCGGCGTACTGCAAAAAAAAAAAAAGAATGTGCTCTTATTGCTCAGAAAAATGGGAAAATGCTTAGACTGGTGTATTTGGGGCCTCCATCAAGGGAATGAATACAGGAGGAGTTTCCCGAGTTCTTGAAATAAACTTGTCTCAGGCCTATTACGTATTCCATGAAGTGGAAAAGCTGCATATATTAGTAGCTCTATTTGCAGACGGGAAAAAACCATAGAACAAAGTAATAAAAAAAACTAGTTCAGGGTTTCAGTTAATTGTAGCTAATTCTTTCTAGCAACAACAGTTTGTTGCTGAGCTGAAGATTTGGACAAAGCCAACAACAGAATAGAGATGAAAACTGAGGAGAATTAAAAAAAAAAAAAAGCCGAGGAGAATAAAGCAAAAGCAAAAATACGTGAAGGGAGATGAACATCTACTTCAGAGTCAATTGCTTTAAAACAGAAAATTCAGTTATTGTAGTTTTATAACATGATTGGATATGGGATAAAACAAGTCCCCTTCTTACTATGGTTCTTCTCTTCCACAAGTGTCCTGTCTTGCTCATGAGTTTATCCTCCACGTAAACTTTTTAATCTTTATTTTACGTTCAACCAGCGCCATCTGGGCTCTTGCCTGTTCCCAAATGCTGCTCCCACTGTCAGCCATCTAACTCTCTTGTGTGAGAATTGGTTTATTATTTTCTGAAATTTGTAGATTAATTTGGGGGAGACTCTACCTTTTCACCAAGAAACACGTGTCTGCTCATTTATTCAGCATAGCCATTCAATATCAACCTCACCCACTACAGTTAATGAACAGTGGCATGGCCAAGTTTCCTAGGTTCACAATTTCAAATATGCAGGAATAGTTTCTTACAGATTTCTAGCTGTGTAGTAAAAAAGGAGATCAGCATATAAGAAAAGGTTTTACCTTTGAAGGTCAAGAGAAGACCTACATTTTTTTTTTTAATTAACAAAGGTTTAACGCACTATCGTGCAGTAGTACGTGGATCCCATATTTTGAGCAGCTAGTTTATCTGCTACAGCTAAAGATGAGGTCAAGCCACGTAAGTGTTAATGCTTCGCTTTGAAAGTTCTATAGTCATGTTTGCTAGGAAGACAGAGGCATCTCCAGATATATTGCCTTGTCCTTCGTTTAGAGGAGTTCCAGTCTCTTTCCTCTCACTGGTCTGGGGCAGGTGCAGACCAGATGATCAGGATTGGAAAGAATATCCTTTGATCTGTCCCAAGATCCTGCAAACTGAAGCTGAATGACCAGTGTCCAGGGATGTATCTGCTAGGTGGCATTTAGTGCTTTGTGAGATCATTTTTCGGTCAGCTGCCCGTCTGGGGAAAGGGTACAGATAGACAGCTCAGTGTTTGATGGTGGGTGCAGAGTTTGGGCACAGGCCAGAGCTCAAGCTGATTGCTTTCAGCTTTTGGTTCACTTTGGTTTAAGGGTGAAGGGCAGCAAAGGTCCAAGCCCTTGTTTTGTCTAAATGGTATCTTGCTTTACCAATTACTTCTGGAAGTTTGACCTGACTCTCTACGATGTTTTGCCAAGTTATGATTTCTTTCTGAACCGTGGGCCAGGAGGAAGGAAGAGAGGTGAATTCAACTCCCTGCTGGGGTCCACTGTTCGGGCCCTTTGTTCCCCCAGCCCTGTGGCCCAGCCACTGCTGTTTATTATCCTTTAACGTAGGACCCAGGACTCTCTCCTCCCTGCAAAGGGTATTCAACTGTCACCATTGTCCCTACGGGTCCATTAACTCAGTTGCTCCAAATCCCTAAATGCCAAAAGCAGCTCCTCTGGCTCTCTCTCTACCCCAGCTCCCTTCCCCACCCCCTGCCTTTGATGGCAGAGAAAAGAGCTAAAAGAAGACACACATTAAATAAACAGATAGAATGAATGATCGACATGACCGAGATGAACACAGCCATGCATCCTAGGTCTATATCTGCATATGCATCTACCCACCTTCTCTCTCCCCCATTTATTGCACATGTGCTGAGCTAGGTGCTTTGTGGTTTTCTCTCTCTTCATAACATCCCCAAAGAAAGTATTTCTATCTTCATATTACAGAGGAGGGAGCTGAACGGTTAAGTCACCTGTCCAAGGCCATGCAGCTAGTCAGAGGGGGTACCTGGATTAGAACACAAGTCTGTCTGAACCCCAAAACTGGACTCTCCTGCTTCCAAAATCATGTTTGAAATTTCATACCATAGCGGGGCAGCTAATAGATGTAATTCCTACCACGGTTATAGAAAGCTGAAATAGGAGGGGAGTTTTCAGAAAATACTCAAGCTTAATTTTGGACAATCGTTTCACACATTCTGCCCAAGTGGCATGTTTCCTAAGCTGCCCCCAAATACAACCAATCAAGTTTTATCGGGTTTTTTTTTCCATTTCTCTTATAAATGGAGAGGAGACTATGAGAGCCAGTAAATGGCTCTAAAGTGGGGTACTAGAGAGGAAAGTGCCTTGGATGTTTGAATGTCCCTGTGAGCTAGCCAACACCCATTTATTAGTAAGGCATAAAAGTGGACCAGGCCGGTTCCTGTCTTAGGAGTCTTCACTGTACCTGAGGAGTCAAGTGATAAAAAGGCAAAGTAGAAAGTAGGGCTAAAAAAAACCAAGGTAATTGTGCTAACTGCAACCCACAGATAACCAATAGCCTCAATGGAAAGAAAACATCACTGGGAGATGTAGTCAGGGGAGGCTTCCTGGAGGAGGTGGAACTTGAGTGGAAGCTTTGAAGCTTTGAAGAGGTGATGAGGATGTCCTACACACAGGCTTATAAACGTAAAACTAGAAGGAATATCTCACATGATGATAAACTCTCATTTTGCAGACAACAAGATGGAAAACTAGAGTGATTAGGGGTAAGAGAAGAGACCAGGCAGTGGGGGACATTGAGCTGGCCACTTGAGCCACAGGGAAGGGTAGACTTCTGCTGCTGTAGGGATTTGGTGGGAGATACAGTTGGAAAGTTGGGGCTGAATAACAGAGGGCCAACATGTCGGACTGAGAAATTCAAACTTTATCCTGTGGACAGTGAGGGTCCATGTGGTAATTCTCAGCTGAGAAATGCTTTGATGGAAGCCGTGTTTTAGGAAGCTCAGCCCACAACTGGTGGACAGGAGGGAAGTGGAGGCGAGAAGACCCGTTAGGAGGTTGCTGTAATGACCCCCATGTGATTGGATCATGGCACTGGAGTGGTAGCTGTGGGCCAGATGTGGGTGACGCTTTAAAGGGAGGACTCACAGAATTTGATGACAGATTGGCTATGGGGGTGAGGGGAATATCAAGAGAGAAAAAAAAGCTAACAGGCTAATACCCCTCCTCCCCAGCATATTGAGTTTGAATTGAAAATATTTTAAATAGGAAACATATTTCAGGACAAACTTTTCCCATAAAATATCTTCTTTCAAATATCTTTTTCCGCCCATGGATCTAACAAAAAGGAAAGGTAAATTCACCATATGAGCATAGACTTAATTTCATACATGAGCCTCCTTTTCTTCAAAGTCGATAAGGATGATTAAAAATAAAAATCTATTTAGAGTCAGCTCCTTAAACATGTTAATCCCCTTAAATTTACTCCATGCTCTCCCCACAAAAAATATTGCAGAGGGAAAAAAGAACCAGATGTCCTGACCTGACCCATTGGTTGGCCTCATCCACCTGGCAACGGTTGGTGAAATCTCAGTACTCAGTATTAGAAATCCTGCTTTCTGGATTCCTAAAGGATAAACCATTTAAATCTAAAACACAAAAGAACCAAGCCCCTATCCTTTCCCATATGGGTATATAATTAAGACAGTAAATGCAAAGTGTCACACGTGCCACTCGTCTCTGCTCTTACAATGGAAATGACCACAGCAATCTGCTTGAAGTCACATAAATTTCCTTAGAAGGGAAGAGTAGAACCCTTTTAGTTCTTTGATGAAGGTTCCTGCTTATCACCTACCACGAGTTCAATGATTATCTGCCTTCATGTATTTTAGTTTTCCACGCCACTGTCAAAGTGGGTTTTGTAAGTTAATGGATCAAGCTTTCAGATTGCTTTTCGCCTCTGAGATCTGTCACCTTACTGCGTGCCTAGATCACAGGATGCAGCCACAGGGCAAGTTGAGATCTCCCTCAGCCCCACCCCCCAGTGATTTTTCACCTCTCTGGGAGGGATACCCAGGGCGCTCAAACACTTTCACAGCTGTTAGAATACTGATGGGAACTTCATGTGTGTTACCAGCACAAGTGCTGCCAGGAAGAAACCAAATGTCAAACTGAGGTATGTAGAAGTCACCATAAATATGCCTCTGAATGTTTACCATCTGGAACAGTGGCTTTAGAGTTTGACAAGAAACTGGGATTGCCCTGCGGGCAGTGTCTTGAAACAGACCCTTTGGGTTCCTTAAGTACCTTAGCCTTGTTAGGGGGAGTAACACACAACGTTGCCTTCTCAAGGTGTGAATTTATAATTTCTCAACACTTCCTTTCTTATTTTCATCCTGCCTAAATCCTGCAGACAGTTGACTTTTCGGGGGGGGGGTGCGTGGAGGGGATTCTCCCATATTGCCAAAATCCTGGGCAGGCAGCCTGGTGGTCGGTCTGTAACATTAGCAACATATGCCTGTGGCAGGGGAGGGGGATTGGGGCTCCCATGGCTAAGCAGGGACTTGCTTTTGTTAGATGCCATCACGCCAGATCTCCTGGAGGAAAAGCCCATTGGTGAGGAGGGGCTTGACTTTCTCCTGAAATAGCTCTGCTATCGTGAAAAATGGCCTTGGTAGACAGCACGGTACCTGCTTGCAGCCTGTGCCTATAATCCTAATCCTGACACGATGCCAGATATTAGTTTGCCTTTATTTTTTTAAACCCCAGTTCCATTGTAAAGCTAAAATGGAATGACTGGAATTCCAAAAGACTGCAGCTTATGAACTTAGTCCCGTTTGGGTTATGTAATATTGGGAATCGGATCTTATTCCGTTGTAATAACTGCCTGGTTATTTATGAGGATATTTTCACATTGAAGAAGATTTCTGAGCCTATTTCAGAGAACACTCTGAATAACAACTAGATACTATAATAACAAATTCTTGTCATCTGAATTTTTTAAAAAGAGGATTAATAAACAATAATGGAAAAGAAAAAAATAAATATTTTTAAAAAGAGGATTACAAAAATCAACTCTCTTGTGGCCAAAAATATATGTAGTGCAACTTGAAACATAATTTTTCACGCATCTTTTTGCAGCTGAATACAAAAATCACAGAGCATTAGCCATAAATTCCTGTTATTCAACTTACAAAACAGCTCCTATTTCAGAATAGCTTACATACAGTATTATTCACAGACTCTCTCACCTGCCAAGGGTGAGGACAGTGTATGCAATGTGGAAGTCCAGTAGGTGCAAAAGACGTAACTCATGGACTCACCTTGCTGGATCACAAACTTGAAAAATGAAAATTTTATGTCTTTGATCCCTGTAAAAATAGGGCATCAACTTGCAAGGCCTTTGTTATACCACAGATTAAGCATCAGATATAAACCCCATTGCTACGTTCAGTTCAATCTAATTTTCATGGTGCTTTTGTCAGAGTGGTTAAATTAATGGCTACTCACAGATACGATGACAACTCATTTTGTGTTACCGGATGACCATTCATTTCCAGTGACTAATTTGTAATTAAAACCTTTTTTTTAAACGTTTGTTTAGAACCAAGCCAGAAAATCTATTTACATTTAATTAACACTTCAGAGAGCCTGTTTAAAAACCCATAACTGTAGGGACTTTAACGATCCATTACAGAGATGCTCCTTTACTTTTCAGTGACTTGTAAAACTTTCACAAACAGATCTGCACATGAATTACCTCCATCTGCTCCCCTGCAGCTGCAAAAGGGCCAGTGTTAAAAAGCACTTTCCTACTTCCTCCTTTTCTGCTTTTCTTCTAGCGCTAAGCATTTTTGTTTTAAAGACGCTCTCTCAGCTGCTCCGAAGGCAGCCCCTTCTCTTAAGGAGTTTCCAACTTTAGAGTCCATCTCCAAATTGTTTTCCAAACACTTTGATCCGTCACAAATCAGACAGGACCTACATTGCAAAAATCGGGGAAGAAAGCTTTTCCATCTCTGCCAGCAACTCAGTAATAGACTCTTCAAAGAATCTTGGTCAATTGGGTAGTAAAATGCAACAGTTTGAAAGAGACTTTTAATTTTGAAAGCTCAGATACATGCATTCTTGGACTTACCCATCCTTTATGAATAATTTAGAGGTCCTGTCTTGAGTGTGCAACGAGGCTATGAAAGGGTGGCGACCGACACGGCTTCCAAAGACATGTTCTGAGCTACACCTTCCAGAGCAAGGCTTGAGGAGCGTTAGTTCTATAAAGACAGCCAAGCACCGAGCTATGTTCACTGTTATCTGTCAGCCGTACAATAGCAGCATTGATAGGAGAGCAACAACTGGGTTTGACAAGTGTGCTGCGCTAGCGTTCCATTCAAAAGTATGTTGAGAGAGAGAGAGAGAGAGAGAGAGAGAGAGAGAGAGAGAGAGAGAGTGAGAGAGGGAGACAGGCGCATTCAATATCTTTTACTTTACCTGAAAAAACTGCGTTTCTTGTGGCTGCAGAAAACGAATTCCTCCTCTTCTTCCCCAAGCAAGTAATTCTCTTGCCTGCAGCTCCCGCTTGGAGAAGACCACACAGCTCCAGCGAGGCAGCCTTCCTGATCCTAATCCCCACTCCAATGTGATGACACACACTAACCCCAACCATCTGGTGAAACACGTCCTCAAGCACTCAGCACAGTGGTGTGTCAAGACGGGCTGCCCAATCCATTTGCTGGGGCTGGGTGTCTCTCACCGACTGGAGGCTGAGGGCAGGGCTGAAACTGGAGGTCTGAGAACTCCCAGTCAAGTAACCTGAGATTTTCCGAGAGAAAGAACTGCTATAAAGAGAGAAGACGTGGGAGGTGCTAAAGAGAAGGTGGAGGGAATTAATTATGCCGGTGGCCAGTTGTGCGGTACTTTTCACAACTTGTGCGCCCCCGGGGGACCGTGGAGACCCTCCGTAGGATGCACAGAAACACTAAAAATCTTTTCCTGCCGATCTAGGGAGCGCAATCTACTCGGCGAGCACCCATCCCCCCCCGCCCCGCCCGGGAGATAAAAAAAATTCATCTTGACATACTGATAAAGTGTTCATGTGGGAGTTGTTTGCACTGAAATGTGACATCTACATTTTGAAATCCACACTCCTACCTTCCTGTGATGAGATTGCGGCTGTCTCCAGCATTCCTGGGAGGAAGCGGGTGGGGAGTGCAGCTAAGAGCAGAAACTTCTCTCTTCCCACAGACAGCTCTTCACGGTTTGTCAGGGGCTGAACTTCAGAAACAGTCAATGAAAATCATTTTCGTTTCTACTCGTGTAAAATAGCACGCGCTCCCATAGATAAAGGCGGCTTTTTGAATCACTCGCTGCCTTCACAGACATCTCTTTGTAAAAAGCGCTGGGTACCAGAGGGCTGCACTCTGTCATTGATTATTTTTATTGGCTTCTAGTTAATTGCACTTATAATGTCCATATAGCCCAAACAGCTCATTAACAATTTGGCTTTGAAATGTTTTCAATTTGGGGCCATTTCAATACCTCCTTCTTTTGTGCGTTTCTTTCTTTTTTTTTTCTTTTGAGTTGTCTGAACTGTTTTATAGAAGTAATTACTTTGATAGCAATTTGAATGAGAAAATGGCTATACTTGTTACGGTACTTTTAAAGAGCTACCTGGAAATAAATTAATTGCCTCAAATCTTACCACTTAAAAAAACTCCATCAGACTTCTAAGGAATTTTGATAATCTGAAATAGAAAACAGGAATTTGAAATATTAACAACTCCCTGACCGTCTGTGGGAAGCCAACATTTTAAATATTGCACTTTTTGAATTTCTTTGGACTTGGAGGGGGATCACTGGGGGAAAAAAAAACCCTTTAAACTTGCCTAAAACATGAAAATCTAGACTACAAATAGATATCTAATACTCAGAATGCCCATATCACAAAGAGAATTATTTCAATATCTAGCAAAATGACTAACTTTTCTTTTCCAGGAATTTTTGTGTGATATTATATTAAGATACTTAAAAATGACTTCTGGTACAATTTTCTGAAGCACAGGATTAGAGAACCATTATTTTCAGACAATTAATTTTTCCTATAACTGGACTGTAGGGAAGAAGAAAAAAAAACAGTATTGGAAGTTGGAGTCCTGATTCATTTGCTCAGTTTCTTCCCAGAAGTGATTATGAGGTGTCCGTTTCACAATATGCAGTAGATTCACTAAACCATTACTCCTAATCAGCTAAATCCAGATACATAATCAACACTGGAACATTCAACAATGACAAGTGGCCCCATGGGGCTAAAACTTCCCTTGGGCACCATCAAATTTTTAATAGTGCCAATTATTGCAAAGCAATTTTTTCATTAAAATTTTTTTTTCTTTTGGTTAATCCAACCAGACCCACGTCTGGAAATCTGGATTACCTCAACTGCATAGATTTTGAAGACCCTGGAGACGTTATTAAGGTACTTTGCCTTCTCTTAAACTGTAAATTGAGTAACAAAAGTAAAACCTAAGAAACTGCAAAGGTGTTGAATCACGTTTTATCAACCCTGTGCTGGTAACACACCTTCTATGAGACATTTCCCCAGTGATCCTGGCTCTGATCCGCACTATTGTGGAAACAGCTTTTTAACAGAAACATTTCTCTTCTCTCCTCAATTGTAAATCTTTTCCTAAAATCTCAGTCACTACTCTTCTATTGATAACTTCAGTTATTATGCTACCTAAAACTTGCTCTAAAATTAAAAATACAAGTGGAGCAACAGATCTTGCCTGTTCGCTATGATCGTGATTCTTGTCCTGTGCAGTGCCTGTAAACATTACCTTTCACAAGTATTCTAAAATGAGTCCACAGTGACACATTTTGGGGTTGATGTTCTGCCATGCTTTTGTTAAGGAAAATCAACTCAAACAAAGACCTGAAGCTGGTGCTGCAGGATAAGATCCGGGCTCGCCTTCTCTCTGTAACCAGCTCCAGTGCTCAGCAGTGTCAGTTTAGGAGTTAAGAATTTTCCATTACCTCTCTTCCCTTCCCCTTGCCATCTGCAAACAGTTTATTTTTTAAGAAAAAAAAAGTGAAATTGATTCTATCTTGAAAGATCGAAACCTAAAATATGACACGTTCTAAAGGATGATATTCAGCTTTTGAATATCATGTTGATCAGGGTGAGGTTGTGTGCAGAGGGTATAGCTTCATCACAGCAATTAAGTAGGGACACTCCTAAAATGAAAGATTAATTGTAGGTAACGGTGATATTGAAAAATAGCCCTTCCTATCCTGTTCCCACAGTTAAAATGTCCCTTTACTTATTAGCGCCAATTAGTTTCCATGGTAACCGACCAGCCCTTGTAAACCCCTACTCTGAGCTTCGCTCATCTTTGTCTAGACTGAGCTCACCACCCTTCTTCCTCCACAGATGGCAGTTTAGCTGGGTCTATATCTATACCCATATCTTTTGCACACATGTAACAGGCACATAAGTGTCCGCATCCACATTATTACTAGTACAATGGTGGCCAAGGGAGAACGGAAGTGGCATTTAATCCCTGAGCTACAACGCGTGCATCTGCTGCCGCACTAATTTTTCCCCCTCTTGGTTATTATTTCTTCCAGCCTTGTTCTATTATCAGCTGTTTGCTGCTTGTAATTTCTTTTCAGGGAAGCCAATACAGTATAATAAAAACCTCATTAAACAGAAACACCTATCAGCCTCGGAGAAAGCCCTGAACGACTCCTTTTTGTCTAAAGAATCATTAACGTGAAAAAGAAAAACCACTTGTTTGTCATGCTTGGGAAAAAGAGAACAAAGCCAGCAGAAAGGTTTACCAAGCCAGGGAGCTAATATAAAGATTTAATGCACTTAAGACACCATGGTTCTTTGCCCCTTGTGCTGCCAGTTGGCCAAGAATCCCAACTTGGGCTCAGTAAACAAATAATCAGGGAGGGTGAGTGAGCCTGCCGCTCCAGACTCCTGGTGGGGAGGGAGGGAACAAGGATCTGCAGCATCCTGGCTGTCGCAGGCGGCGCTGTGCCCCAGGGCCACGGGCAGGTGATGCTGCTGGGGTGCCTGAATGTTAGTGTGACTACAGAAGAATCCCATGGAAAGTGGAGGAGGACTGTCAGCAAAAGCTTGAAATTGTGAGAACTTAGCAAGACCAGGGCTCTAATAATTTGTGGTGACTTTACTTCTTTGGACACAACTCTATTTTATTTTTATTTTTTTGACCACGCTGCGCGGCATGTGGGATGTTAGTTCCCTGGCCGGGGATCGAACCCCTGCCCCACGCAGTGGGAGCACAGGGTCTTAACCACTGGTCCGCCAGGGAAGTCCCACAACTCAATTTTAAATTAGTGTTATTTTGAGGTAAACCATTCCCTATAAGAATTAAGATGATGCCAACAGCTTGGAAGCCAATTCTTGCATTAGGGCTGTGTTTAATCTTGATAAGAGTAAGTCAAAATGGTAGCCTTAGAGTTCTCCTCTTCGTATAACCTCGACTACCACTGCTTTTCCAATACCTGTTTTGACATAACTAAGATCCAGATTCCCCCAATTCTGCTGCTGAAGTGTTTTACTCTTAAAATAAGTTTTTGAGGTTGGCTCTGAGGTCATCTTAATCTACGTATTAGAAAAGAAAAAAGTTCTGATCACCAGTGTTTTATCTGATAGGATATCGGAATCTGGTGAATTTTTTTCTTTCATGGTAACATCCCTTTAGGTTTTTTCTTTTAAAACAAATGGCAAATGTCTTCTAAAGTACCATGATGCTAGAAATATGTGTAATAATTAGCCCATTGCTATTCATATCATGTAAAGTATCTGTATTTGCCCAATGTATCTTATAATTTGGAACATCCTGCACTTCTAAATTACTCAGGGCTACACAGACATTCACTTACTCTCCTTCAGCTAAACTTTACTGTCTTTATTCGCATCGAACCAAATCATTCTCAGGAAGAGAGGGGAGATTATTGCCAGTTAAATGAAGTCACATGGTACGCAACAAGCATTAGGCTTGTTCGTGTTGTCAATGACTGCAGAGCTATAGGGGAGGTGACACTGGAGCCAGTGATGACTTTCATGTCAGACGGATGGTTTTATCACTGAAGTTAAGTTTCCTCCAGGAAGCACAAGCCTAAGTTTGCTGAAAAGGTGTAGGTAGCTGTGCACTGTAAATAATTTTGGGAGGATAAAGGGGAGAGTGCTGAACCACTTAGAACAAAACAGTGACCCACAAATGGGGTAATTTAATAAAAGACACTGGATTCAATAGAATATGGCAAATAGGCTAATAAAAAATTTAAAAACCTATTTGAAATCCATATTTGTGGAAATCAGTGTTTGAGGCATTGGGTAGTACTCATTTGAGCAGATAGTTAAATTTATGAGACATTATGTTAGAAAGTATAGATATCAGGTAAGAGAAAAAATATGAATTTTGGCTGTAAGAACTTGAGGTTTTATTGGATTCACTTGGAGGTAGGATTGGGATATCTGAGATGGGGTGTATATCCGAGACCTAAAGAGTCACATGATTGTCTTTCATTTGTATTATGTGTATTTCCCAGTTAAGGTAAATAGTGTGAATGAAGGAAGAAAACTGGATGCGGGGATGAGCATCACTCATGTCCAGAGAATAGACCAGAATTTTGCTTTTGGAAGAAATAGTAGATAAAATTGAATCCCCGTATTCTAGAGATAAGAAAAGTGAGGCCAACCATCTAAGTCATTGGTGGGATGAGGAATCACCCAAGGGTTCAGTCTATTAGCTCACCTCTTTAGCTCTCAACAGCATCATGCACTTTTATTAGAAAGAAAATTCAAAACTGCAAAAATTCTCTTAAACTGGAGTAAGTATGATTACTGGTGTTAAATAATTTGAGAAATTACTGGGAATTCAGATGCACGAAATACCTTTAGTTCTGCCGTATTTCTTCTTTAAGTCATTAGAATGCTTAAAGCCATGGCATTTGGTAGCAGGTGTAATCATAAATGCCACAGAGCTTTCCTTAGTAATTATTGGGTAAAATGATTTTTCTTGTGGCTATCCTTTATTGCAAAAAGTGGGATAGATCCCAGGGGACACATCATCAACCTTTCTTACTTTCACGTGTTTTTTTCAATATACAGGATTAGAGATTTAGGGATATCTCAGTAAGATTAATGCTATATTGATTTAGGGAGAAATGGATATCAGATCCTGAACTGAAATTTTTCCTTGCTGGGGCCATAAGAATTGGGAAATAGGGCAGGAATATGTCCCGGTTATTTGCCTAAGGCCTGGAAAATTAACAAAGGTATATTGCCCAATATACCAACCAGAATCATGTTTTTAAAAGTAGAGTTCACTGCTTTTCTGACATTTATTTGAAAAATTTAAAATATAGAGCTGGGCCTTAGGTAAGTGGAAGGTATAAAAAATTTAGTGACAAAAACAATCATCACTGAATGCCACAACAGGACACCTCAGAAGAATGGATACATACGGCAAAAGTATTCCATAAAATAAATAAATAACTTGTCAGTAAACAAAGAAAAAAGAGGGAGGGTTTCCTTCTCTTGGGCTCACAAGCCAATCCATTTTAAAATTACAAACTCTTCAGAGCAAAAACGGTCTTATCTTTGCATCTCTTCTCTTTAGAATTTAGTACAGTGCATTTACAAAACAAATTTTCAATATAAGTTTCCAGTGCTGAGAGTTGCTTGTCTTGGTTGAATTTACAAATGCTGCTTCTTGAATGACCTAGCTCAGTTTTTTGGGGGAGATTAAGTAGTTAGTTGGAAGGCCCTTACTTCTGAGTCTATAGCCAACCTGCTGACTACATAGCTGTTCAAAAGCAGAATATAGTCCCTTGACATATTTTTCTTTCTCATTTTCAGGAAGGTAATATGGTTCTAGTACTCAACACTATTGGGAAGTAAGTACCTGTGTAAAAGTTTCTGAGTAACTGGTGGAAAATAGCTGCAGACTCACACTTGTTACTGTTACAGTCTTTGTCAAGAAACCGAAGCTAACAGATGTTAATAAAAAAAAGTTCATTTCCATAAAATATAGAGTTTATTAAATGAGCAGCCATCTTCAGTTGCTTACTTAATAGGCCAATGGAATTTCTGCAAGCTAAATAAAAGCTTGGATTTTGTTAGATTCTTTTAGAAAGATATTTGACAGATTGACATTATTATCCTATCCTTTTGCTGGTCTTTCTTAGTCATCACACACCAGGATACGCAAAAAAACGCAACTGTCTAAAATAGAAAACTGCTTCTTTTTCTCTTGCTAGTTGTAGTTTGCTTATTATTTTGACAATCACAATTTCTTTTGCATCAGTTGCTTCCTAGGAAGGCTGTCAAAAGAGCAGTCACAATATTTTTGCTGATTTTAAAGGCAGATTTATCAAGTATTTTCCAACAGACCTCTTTTTTAAAAATAGGACATCCCTAAGCCAGTGTTAACTCTTATTATGCTAAATAGCTCTTTCTGGTCTATTTTAACAAAAGCTTTGATTTCAAGTGTGAATATGTCAGAAGCTAAAGATGAAGTAGTTTATTTCTTCTATGCTTTGCATCGGTGAAGATTTCTAATTAATGGTTTAGTTGCCTCTACTGTCATCAATGACAATATTCAAGCCAGAAGCTATAAAATAGTACACTTTTAGAGGTTCATTACCATGATTCTTAATTTACTTTTAAAACAAACATAAACAATTTTTTAAAAGTCTATCCTCTGAATTTTATATTAAAATTTTATTTAATTTTCT
The DNA here is from genome assembly GCF_964165515.1 of Mesoplodon bidens. NCBI lineage: Eukaryota > Metazoa > Chordata > Mammalia > Artiodactyla > Ziphiidae > Mesoplodon > Mesoplodon bidens. The sequence goes on along the minus strand of NC_138173.1, from coordinate 15,129,302 downwards.
CCTGCTAAAGTAAACCTTGACAGCATTGATAAAGCTCTTCATTTAAAGATATTACTCTTTAGTCCGGCCTTTTTTCCCCCTGACCTATCCCATGAAAAGGACTGTTTCTTCTTCTAAATTCTGTCATCATAATCATATAATACCTAATAGTCTTGGAACACTCACTATCAGTGAGACTTTTTAATATATTCACCCAGGCTAGTTTAATTAACCATCACAATACTCTGATGAGGAAGATCCTATTATTATCTGTATTTTACAGACAAGAGTATTGAAGTTTAGGAATAGAAAGTGCTCTACTGGAGGTCAAACATCCAGTAAGAAGCAAATCCTGGATTTAAACTCCAGCCTTCAGGGTGTATGTCACTAATGAACTTGTTCTTGTTTCAACTCTCTAACTTCTATTTATGAGACTTTGAAGGTGGTAGGGTCATTCCTCAAGAGTGTCTATCACTTTGCTAAAGCCCAGTTGTACTCATGTTTATATAGGTGTTTAGGAAGTATAAGAATACCTTCCAGAAGGAAAGGTTTCAACAAATTGGAGAAATAACTCCCCACTTTTGCTCTGAAATGAGAGACACAAGTGAACCCTGTTAGAAACCAGACAACAGGCCCAAAATGGAGTCACTTATGCTAAGCCCCACATCACCAAACCAAAACATAATTAGTTTCAACTCTCCCAGAAATGGAATCTTAAACCAATCAGGAATCGCCTGATTAGCACTAGTGAGGTGATTTGCCTGAAAGATCCCTGCAATGCCCTAAAGGAAAGTGACCTTGCAATAACCAGCCTTCTTTTTCTGTCTAATATAACTTCCTTGTTCCTGCTGCCTTTTGCCTATAAGTCTTTCATTTTGTACAGCTCCTTGGAGCTCCTTTTTATCTGCTAGATGGGATGCTGCCCAATCATGAATTCTTGAATAGAGCCAATAAGATCTTAAAAATGTACTCAGTTGGATTTTGTTTTTTAACACCTAAGGTAGGGTTTTCCTACAATGCATGATCTGTCTCTGGCATTTGATTGGCAGGATCTCATTCCCGCACCTAGCCAATGCAAGGACACCGGAGCACTTAGGATGCAGAAGGTGTTGTTTGAGGTGATATTAAGTAGCAGTGAGGCAGGTACATGCACCTATTTACACCTGCGTTCTCTATATCAGGTCCTTGGTCGTCTTTCATTTTTGTAAGCCTCTAAAACTTTTGCAGGGCTTAATAGCCACAAGCATTTGATTTTTAAAAAAAAATATGACTGCCCCAGGGCAGTCATTAAATACCATTCTTAATCCATCATTTCCAATTCTTTTAATTAATCCCAGGGGAATTTTAATTGACAGGCATTACTTTCTCAGGACAACCCCATGCATACTTGTCTGATGCTTCATTTGGACCAGAAGTGAGTCCTAATCCCCTAAAGATGTTTGATAACAGTTTAAACCACTGTGAGCTCAATTATGGGATTAGAAATTAGATTTTGAAGTAGCCAAGGGGTAAACGTAAAGGGTTCTAGCATTTTTTAAAAAGACTATGGCTTTTAATCCCCCAGAGATATTTTTTAAATGGTTTGTCAAAGTATGTTAGAAAAGAAAATTTGATATCATATGGTATCTTCTACTTTTATTACCTTGCTGGCTAAGTTGCCTAGGAAATTGATTAAACTTTCTTATTGGTTATAAAGATCTCCTGAGTAAAATACTTCATGTATCTCAGGCTCCTTTATTGACTAAATAAAGAAATAAGTTTTTCCTAGAGAAAATATATATCAGGGCCTTGATTTTCAAAGCATGTCAATAGGTTTAGGAAGGTACTTTTTAACCTTTGATGATAAAGTCATTAATAAGACATTTTCTGGAAAGAGTCACTTGAATAAATTCAAGGCACTTTTTTGAGGAGGTGATTGAAAGTTAAATAAATGGGAAGACCTGAATTCAAAGGAAATTTGTTTTTAGAGAAATGCCCCTATAGGGCATCAACTGGCAGAACATTCCATATGTCACACCTATGGAGAGTAACAGAGGGAAGGGTTCCAAAGCCCTGTCTTCTGATCATCTTTCAGAACAGAAGTGGCAATCAAGCATTTGTATTTGTTACCCTGGAAAGTGAAGCCTTTAAAAGGGACAATTTAAAGTGTTTTATTATTGCCTTAAATGCTATTGTTCTCTGATATTCATGGTGTTCTGTGATCAAGAGTATTAGACACCAAGTCCAAATTGTAAGGCTACTTTCCTCATGGTTGCAATGGTTGCAAGGGAAAGAAAGAGAGAAAGAGAGAAAAAGAGAAAGAGAGAAAGGGAGAGAGAGAGAGAAAGAAAGAGAGAAAGAAAGAAAGGAAAGAAAGAAAGAAAGGAAGGAAGGAAGGAAGGAAGGAAGAAAGAAAGAAAAAGAGGGGGAGGGAGGGAGGGAGGGAAGGAAAAAAGAAAGAAAGGAAAGAAAGAGAGGAAGGAAGGAAGGAAGGGAGAAAGAAAGAGAGAGAGGAAGAAAGAAAGAAAGAAAAAAGAAAGAAAGGGAGGAAGGAAGGAAGGAAGGAAGGAAGGAAGGAAGGAAGGAAGGAAGGACGGAAACTCATCAGGGCTCTATCTCGGCTGTTTTGAGCCTCATTAAAATGAACTCAGTACAATACCACACTCAACACAGAAGCCCAGTCTTCTGGGAGATGGGAAGAGGATTGCTTACACAATCTTTAACATAGGAACATTGGGGGTCTAAAATGGAGCCGATGCTTCTTCTAACCCTGAAAGTCTCCCAACTCACATAGCCACGAGAATCACTGCAAAAACCTTGGAATTATACGTATCCTGAGAGCTACAAAGTGGAAGTTTAGGGAAACTGATCCTCACAGAAAACTCTTAACCCTGTTGATCTCTCTCACATCTGAAATTCCTCTGATGGAGATTTATCTGGTTTAATAGGTGTAGTTTTAAAAACAAAAACCATCTGCCCTTAATTCTTCAGAGAAGAAATTTGCCAACTCATGATGAGGATATTGGACTTTGCATGGGAGGGTGATGTGGGAAGGATGGCAGAGAAGACAGAAAGAGGGGTGGGAAGACATGAAATGAAATCTGTGCCTAGCATTGACCTTTCACTAAGCTAGGCAGTGAGATCCCTCCCTACTGCATGATTTAGCCGAACTGCAGATCAATTAGGCTTCTGCTTCTTGCCTCAAAGATAATCACATTTATAGCATCGAGTCGTCAGGAAAAATGTTTTCTTAGGTTTCCAGACACCAGGAATCCAAAGTGAGTTGGACACTGTGTTTTCTGTATTATTTATAGGAAGTTTAGAAATGAAAATTAATCTAAAGCTGGTGTTAGCAATAAACTTATTTTGTAAGCATCCAGGCAGCCCCCAAATTCCTATATACCTTTGGAAATTAATGTACCCTCTCATCTCCCTTCTTTCACCGTCACCTCTGCAGTGGCTTTGAGGGACCAAATTCTGCAGACCCTTGCTAGACATAATGTTGTCTAGGAGAATATAAGGCTGGAGGGAAGTTTCTAGCATAATTTTTAAAAAAGTGATTCCGCTATAACTTAATACAGCCTTGTGGTATATATTAAGTGTGGTATACATTTACATTTGAAACTTTATGCTTGTAACCCACAAATATATAATGCAATATAATTGTGCCCTTCATACTGTGATTATAAGATATATCAAATATAGTAATTCCTAGTACACAACGGAGAGCACGGGCTGGAAATAGGACACGCATTTAAGTTGAATGACAAACATCTTTCTTCAATCCTTTTAGAGTACTTCTGGGTCTATAAATGTAATCAAATTTGGAGATACCATCAAAAGTCTGACTTGGGGTCTCTTTGTGGATGCTCAGTGCAGACCAAGGCCACGTGCAGTCAAGGAAAAGGACGTATGGGAAGAGTCAAGATGGGGAGGAGGGCTTAGCGAGTGGGGTCATGATGCAGAAACAGGAAGGGAAAGGGAAGGGGAGAGAGAGAGATCAGAGTTTGAAGTACCAGTAATTGGAGAAGGTTCAGAATTCAAGGGGATTGGCAAGAGGCCAGGCATCACGGCAACAGAGAGGTCTGAGCTAGGCAGAGGTAATGCAGTCATAGTGCAGAGGCTTGGATTGGATTTAGGAGTTCATGACGATGGATAGAAAAAAGTGTCAGGCCGGGAGAACAGAAAACCATTGCAGAATCTGGAAGAGGTGTGTACATTTGCCTAATTAATATGTGATAGTTGCCAAGCCAGAGGCTTTCTTCTCCCTTCCCTGATTTGAAACACTCACCTAGAAATAGCAGATCAGGACTAAGAGGGTCGGACATTTTTGTACAGACTGAAGCAGTGTTCCTGGACAGGATCTTGTGATGAGAGGAACAAACACTCTTCTCCAGTGAGCCCGCCTCCAACAGCTGGGAGTGAGGTCCAAAGCCAAAATGCTGGTGTGTATCCAGATCATAGACACTTTCCTGTCATCTATCTGCACAACTTCTATTTATCCTGGAAAGTCCTGCTCAGGTGTCACTTTTGCAAATATTTTCTATCCTCACAGACAGAGACAATCATGCCTTTCTTTTTCCTGCTTTCCCGCTTCATTTGTACCTCTGTGATCGTACTTAAGGAGGCACTAATGTAATGATCTCCAGACATCGTGGTCTCCTTTACTAAGACAGTGAGCTCAGGATGGATCTTACATGTCCGGGCATTTCGGTGCGGTTGGCAGTTGATGCCCATGGTACCCACCCTCTGAGGATCATAAGGTTAAAAGTGTGGCAGCCCCCAGCTGTCTCACCCTTGGGATGGGCAGGAGTGGAGTTTGTGGAAGGCAGAAAACTGTGAATAATGTTGATGCTTTGATAGTTTTCAAATGTTACCATATTAGGTGTACTACCCTGTTTAGGGGAGGTTGATGTCAGGTATAAAGGAAAGAAAGTGGGTGCTGATTTGGGAGGCAGATCATTTTAGTTCCATGTTCACTCTGCTCCCCATTGTTTGAGCATCATGGATGGGTTGCTGTGCACTCTTAGGATTCGGTTCTCCCATCCGTGAAATGGGGATGTTGGAAGGCTCCAAGGTCCACCTTAAAGTCTTCTGTTACCCCTGTGGCCCTCCAGGACCCTGCTCTAGGCAGCCATGTACCATCAAAATGTGGCTCCCAAGTTCCCTCAAAATAATCCTGGCACCCAGGACATCCCTGGTGATGCAGTGGTTAAGAATCCACCTGCTAATGCAGGGGACACGGGTTCGAGCCCTAGTCCGGGAAGATCCCACATGCCGCGGAGCAACTAAGCCTGTGCGCCACAACTACTGAGCCCGCGTGCCACAACTACTGAAGCCCGTGTGCCTAGAGCCCGTGCTCCGCAACAAGAGAAGCCACCGCAATGAGAAGCCCGCGCACTGCAAGGAAGTGTAGCCCCCGCTCGCCGCAACTAGAGAAAGCCCGCGCGCAGCAACGAAGACCCAACGCAGCCAAAAATAAATAAATAAAAATATATTTAAAAAAATTAATCCTGGGACCCTTCACTTTTGGCCAAATCCCATATTTCCTCTGTTCTGATGTTGCAGACCTAGCGGGTCTGAGGAGGAAGGACAGCACCTGGGTTGTGCATTTCTTCAAACCCCACACAGTGTTGTGCTCCCTGTGGAGAGAGTGTAAGAGCATCTACCCCTGTTTAGTCCCTTCATGCACAAGACTGGCCCTGCTGACAGTCTGGCGGGGGGTGGGGGGACACGATTATCTTAAAGTTCATCCTATATTGCTTTCTTCGTGGACCTAGACAAGATCTGGAGGTTCATATTAGCTCACACATTCTCCCTGTTTAGTGCAACAGATTTGATGATCTCCCAAAACCTTTCTGTGCAAACTTTCTGTGGATTCAGGCATGCTCCCTAAGCTGCTGTGCAGGATGGGTTTGCAGAGACCTGCTGGGAGGTCACCACAGGACTGAGGCGAGACGTACTGAAAAGCTGAATCTGGGGGTTGGCAGTGGGGATGGAAGGGTGCAGGTGGATACAAAGACCATTTGAAGGAAAGGTCAACACAACTTCCTGACTAATGGGAGATCCCGGATGAAGGAAAATTCTGAGTGAGAGAAGACTGTAACCTTTCAGAGTCATGACTCACTCACTTCTCTTTGGTTTTGGATTCTATAAATGCAGAGGATTGGGTACAGGAGAAAAGTGTACTAAATGGTATAGGAGAAAAGCAGGAGACGGGGGATGTATTCAGGGTGGAATTATGAATATGTGAAGTATGAGGTGATGGTTTGAGAGCTGGAAATACCTGTCCCTGAGCTCAGGAGAGAAGTGAGGACTAAAAATACCAGCTGGATCATCGCATCTGGAAAGTTGAAGCTTGGGAGGGAGAAAGGATATAAACAGCAGATCTGTGCCCAGGGACTAAGTTTGGAAGAAGCACTTCTGTTTGACATGGGAGAATCCAGGAAAATTTTAAGAAGACCCGGTTACCAATAGTATCAAATATTAAATATCATCAAAAAAAAGAGGATAGTTGGGTTTCGCAGTAAATAAGAAACCTTTTAAAAGGAATCCTCTTTTATCTGGGTCTCTTTTTCTTGAACTCTTTGTTTTTCTTTATCTCCCAGCTTGTTTCTTTTCTTTTCCTTCTGCTTCTCCCTATTTTCTTCTTTAAAAGTTTAGTTTGGTATACTATTCATAACAAAATTCATTTTAGCCATCTTAAATTGTACAATTCAGTGGCATTAACTACATAATGTTCTGTAACCATCATCACCATCTAGGTCTGGAACATTTTTATCACCCCAAATGGTAACCCCACACCCATGAAGCAAAATACCATGAAGCAGTCACTCTCCATGGCCCCCTCTCCACAGCCCCTAGCAATCACTAACCTGCTTTCTTATCTCTAAGGATTTGCTTACCCTGGATATTTCACATAAATGGAATCATAAAGTAAGCAGTCTTTCACATTTGGCTTATTTTACTTAACATAATATTCTCAAGATTCATCCATTTGTAGTCTGTATCAGTACTATATTCCTTTTTATGGCCAATTAATATTGCATTGTATGGATATACCACAGTTATCTATTCATATGTTGGTGGACCTTTGTATTGTTTCCACCTTCTGGTTATTATGCATCATGCTGCCCTGAATTTTTGTGTACAGGTTTTTGTGTGGACATAAGTCTTTATTTCTCTCAGGAGTGGAATTGGGGAGTGGGTTGTATGGCAATTCAATGTTTAATTTATTGAAGAACCACCAAACTGGTTTTCTGCTGTGGCTGCACCATTTTATATTCTTGCCAGCAATGTATGAGCATTCCACTTTCTCTACATTCTCACCAATGCTTGGTATCTATCTATCTATCTATTTATATGTTGACATCAATCTATCTATCTATTCATCCTAGCCACACTAGTGGGTGTGAAGTGGTGTGTCATTGTTGTTTTGATTTGCATTTTCTCGATAACTAATGACACTGAACATCTTTCCATATATTTGTTGGACAACTGTATATCTTCTTTGGAGACATGTCTGTTCATGTCCTTTTCTTATTTTTAAATTGATTTGTTTTTTTTTTTGTTGTTGATTTATAAGAGTTCTTTATATATTCAGGACATTAGACCTGCCCCTTGCCCCCTCGCCTTTTAACTGGGCTCTGAAAGGAGTTATTTTGGTAAAGAGTCATGAGAAGATGTTTCTGGGCAGAGGGCACAGTGTATATCTGTTGTCTTAGTCTGCTCAGGCTGCCACAGACTGATACCATAGACTGGGTGGCTTAAACAACAGAAATATATTTTCTCGTAGTATTGGAGGGCTGGAAGTTTGAGATCAGAGTGCCAGCATGGTCAACTGCTGGTGAGAGCTCTCTTCCTAGCTTCCAGAAGGCCTCCTTCTCTTTGTGTTTTCTGAGAGAGGGAGGGAGACAGAGAGAGAGAGAGAGAGAGAGAGAGAGAGAGAGAGAGAGAGAGAGAAAGAACGCTCTCTGTTATCTCTTCTTATAAAAGCACTAATCCCGTCATGAGGGTTCCAACCTCAAGACTTCATCTACACCTACTTATCTCCCAAAGGCCCCATCTCCAAATATCATCACACAGAGGTGGGGGGTTTAGGGCTTTAACATATGAATCTTGGGGCACACAAACCTTCAGTCTGTATCACCTGCAAAGGCTCTGTTGGGGAAAGGGCATGGTGAGTTAGGCACTGAGGGTACATCTCTGCTGCTGGATCATTGGGAGCCCTGGAGAGGCTGGTCCCACTGAGGCTAGTGCAGTGACAGGAGAGCCAGATCATGAAGACCAACCCTTCCCAATCCTAATATGCATAGGAATCACTCAAGATCTTGTAAAAATGAAGATTCTGATTCAGTAGTTCTGGGAAGAGGTAGAGATTCTACATTTTGAAGTCCCCAGGTGAGAGTGATGTAGAAGCAAGAACGTACCCCCAAGAGCCTGCTAAGGATAGTGATCTTTTCTATGAGCAATGATAAGTTGTTGAATGATTTAAAAAAGGAGAATAACAAGATCAACTTTGACTTTTTAAATGCTTACGCTTATTTGTCCAGTGGAAAATATATTGGAATAGGAGAAAGGAATGGAGAAAGAGTTGTTGAATTAATCAAGTTAAGTAAATTAAGGACTGTGTATTCGTACAACAGAATGTTCTATAAGCATTAACAACAGTGGTTATGAAGACATTTTCATAACATAGAAAAATACTTAGGATATAATCCTAACTAAAAAGGCAGAAATCAAAATTATATATACAAGTTGGCTTCAACTTTGTAAAACAATGTGTGTAAGAGGATGCAAACATACCCGGTTGTTAACAATGACTCTTGAAAACAAGAAAAATCTCAAATAAACAACCTAACATTACACCTAAAGCAATCAGAGAAAGAACAAAAAAACCCCAAAGTTAGCAGAAGGAAAGAAATCGTAAAGATCAGATCAGAAATAAATGAAAAAGAATGAAGGAAACAATAGCAAAGATCAATAAAACTAAAAGTTGTTTCTTTGAGAAGATAAACAAAATTGATAAACCATTAGCCAGACTCATCAAGAAAAAAAGGGAGAAGACTCAAATCAACAGAATTAGAAATGAAAAAGCAGAAGTAACAACTGACACTGCAGAAATACAAAAGATCACGAGAGATTACTACAAGCAACTCTATGGCAATAAAATGGACAACCTGGAAGAAATGGACAAATTCTTAGAAAAGCACAACCTTCTGAGACTGAACCAGGGAGAAATAGAAAATATAAACAAACCAATTACACGCACTGAAATTGAAACTGTGATTAAAAATCTTCCAACAAGCAAAAGCCCAGGACCAGATGGATTCACAGGCAAATTCTAACAAACATTTAGAGAAGAGCTAACACTGAGCTAACACCTATCCTTTTCAAACTCTTCCAAAATACAGTAGAGGGAGGAACACTCCGAAACTCATTCTACGAGGCCACCACCACCCTGATACCAAAACCAGACAAAGATGTCACAAAAACAGAAAACTGCTGGCCAATATCACTGATGAATATAGATGCAAAAATCCTCAACAAAATACTAACAAACAGAATCCAACACCGCATTAAAAGGATCATACACCATGATCAAGTGGGATTTATCCTGGGGATGCAAAGCTTCTTCAATATATGCAAATCAATCAATATGATACACCATATTAACAAATTGAAGAATAAAAACCATATGACCATCTCAATAGATGCAGAAAAAGCTTTCGACAAAATTCAACACCCATTTATGATAAAAACTCTCCAGAAAGTAGGCATGCAGGGAACTTACCTCAACAAAATAAAGGCCATATATGACGAACCCACAGCCAACATCGTTCTCAGTGGTGAAAAACTGAAACCATTTCCACTAAGATCAGGAACAAGACAAGGTTGCCCACTCTCACCACTATTATTCAACATAGTTTTGGAAGTTTTAGCCACAGCAATCAAAGAAGAAAACAGAAGTAAACGGAATCCAAATCAGAAAAGAAGATGTAAAACTGTCACTGTCTGCAGATGACATGCTACTACACATAGAGAATCCTAAAGATGCTACCAGAAAACTACTAGAGCTAATCAATGAATTTGGTAAAGTAGCAGGATACAAAATTAATGCACAGAAATCTCTTCCATTCCTATACACTAATGATGAGAAATCTGAAAGAGAAATTAAGGAAACACTCCCATTTACCACTGCAACAAAAAGAATAAAATGCCAAGGAATTAACCTACCTAAGGAGACGAACGACCTCTATGCAGAAAACTATAAGACATCGATAAAAGAAATTAAAGATGATACAAACAGATGGAGAGATATACCATGTTCTTGGATTGGAAGAATCAACATTGTGAAAATGACTATACTACCCAAAGCAATCTACAGATTCAATGCAATCCCTATCAAACTACCAATGGTGTTTTTCACAGAACTAGAACAAAAAATTTCACACTTTATATGGAAACACAAAAGACCCCGAATAGACAAAGCAATCTTGAGAATGAAAAATGGAGCTGGAGGAATCAGGCTCCCTGATTTCAGACTATACTACAAAGCTACAATAATCAAGACAGTATGGTACTGGCACAAAAACAGAAATATAGATCAATGGAACAGGATAGAAAGCCCAGATATAAACCCAGGCACATATGGTCACCTTATCTTTGATAAAGGAGGCAAGAATATACAATGGAGAAAAGACAGCCTCTTCAATAAGTGGTGCTGGGAAAACTGGACAGCTAGATGTAAAAGAATGAAATTAGAACACTCCCTAACACCATACACAAAAATAAACTGAAAATGGATTAAAGACCTAAATGTAAGGCCAGACACTGTAAAACTCTTAGAGGAAAACATAGGCAGAACGCTCTCTGACATAAATCACAACAAGATCCTTTTTGACCCACCTCCTAGAGAAATGGTAATAAAAGCAAAAATAAGCAAATGGGACCTAATGAAACTTAAAATCTTTTGCACAGCAAAGGAAACCATAAACAAGACGAAAAGACGACCCTAAAAATGGGAGAAAATATTTGCAAATGAAGCAACTGACAAAGGATTAATCTCCAAAATATACAAGCAGCTCATGCAGCTCAATATCAAAAAAGCAAACAACCCAATCCAAAAATGGGGAGAAGACTTAAATAGCCATTTCTCCAAAGAAGATATACAGATTGCCAACAAACACATGAAAGGATGCTCCATATCACTAATCAGTAGAGAAATGCAAATCAAAACTACAATGAGGTATCACCTCACACTTGTTAGAATGGGCATCACCAGAAAATCTACAAACAACAAATGCTGGAGAGGGTGTGGAGAAGAGGGAACCCTTTGCATTGTTGGTGGGAATGTAAATTGATACAGCCACTACAGAGGACATTATGGAGGTTCCTTAAAAAACTAAAAATGGAACTACCATATGACCCAGCAATCCCACTACGGGCATATACCCTGAGAAAACCATAATTAAAAAAGCGTCATGTACCACAATGTTCATTGCAGCTTTAGTTACAATAGCCAGGACATGGAAGCAACCTAGGCGTCCATCGACAGATGAATGGATAAAGAAGATGTGGTACATATATACAATGGAATATTACTCGGCCACAAAAAGAAATGAAATTGAGTTATTTGTAGTGAGGTGGATGGACCTAGAGACTGTCATACAGAGTGAAAGTAAGTCAGAAAGAGAAAAACAAATACCGTATGCTAACACAGATATATGGAATCTTAAAAAAAAAAAGTTTCTGAAGAACCTAGGGCAGGACAGGAATAAAGATGCAGATGCAGAGAATGGACTTGAGGACACGGAGAGGGGTAAGGGTAAGCTGGGGCGAAGTGAGAGAGTGGCATGGACATATATACACTACCAAATGTAAAATAGATAGCTAGTGGGAAGCAGCCACATAGCACAGGGAGATCAGCTCATGCTTTGTGTCCATCCAGAGGGGTGGGGTAGGGAGGGTTGGAGGGAGACGCAAGAGGGAGGGGGTATGGGGATACATGTATACGTATAGCTGATTCACTTTTTTGTACAGCAGATACTAACACATCATTGTAAAGCAATTATACTCCAATAAAGATGTTATAAAAGAAAAAAAAACCCCATGGAGCTGCAGTAAGACAAAAATAAACACTGGACTTTAAAGATAAAAAAACAAAAACAATGCCTCTTGAGAGGTTGGATGATGGGTGATTTTTGTTCTTTATTTTTTCTTCTGTATCATTTTTCTACCATTCTCACCCTGATATTTATTTGTTTAAATTCCTTTCTAAACAACAACCAAATATTACCAAAGTTATCAAAGATCCAGACATTTCTCTTTACGAATCTTAAATAAACCAGCACAGAAGTGCAGCTCTAATACAGTAAATAGGAATGCTGGTAGAATTCATTTCCCCGCCCTTCATAAGGCGCCATGCTGTTGCTGCTTGTCAATTTCACACATGCTATTTCTATCCATTCAGAGCTGACAGCTTGGATTTCCCCCTCCATTGTTATAGCTGTTCTCTCTTCTGGCTTCCCCAGGCTTGCCTTTGGTAACCTTTGTCCTTTTATTTGGTACAAGCCAAAATGCCATCTTTGGAAAACTAATGTACCAGAGAAAATGGTAGCATGAAGCCACATAACCTACTGTTCTTTTCCTTTCTGCTAGTAAAGGTTATTATTAGAGCTCATTTTAGAGAATTTCAAATCCATTCAGAGCATCATGGATGTAAAATTTTCTAACGAAAGCAAAGCTTTTGATGTTTGGGTTTAAAAAGCTGCCCAGCTTCTTTAGAGTTCAAATTTTCATACATTGGCACAATTGATCAAAGACTTTAAGATACAGATAAAAGGCAATTTACCTATAGTTGTTTTGCAATCTCAACGTTATTATTATACTCTTTATTTTTTCTGACCCATCTCCCTGTTTGAAGGTCTACTTTTTTACTCACATATATTGGCCTCATATTGTTTCTGATCAGCCTGAGAAACCATCTGGAAATGATTGAGAATGACGTCACAAATCCAGCATTATGATTTCAATGTAGGATCAAAGAATAGGAGGAAAAAAATCCAGGAGTGGAGAAGCTTGATTTAACTTTTAAGCACAAACATCTAACAGGGTAGGAAGAGGCAAGCAAACATGATAAAATGAAACATTATTCGTGGACATTAAATAGGGTAGTTGGTTTACCTTGAGGTTCACCTTAGCTAATGTACTGGCACCCACTTTTTATATTTATTGTGGGAAAAAGAGAAAAATGGTCATTCAGGGTAGGTCTGACAAGTGATGCCAAAGTTAAAAGACTTTGTCCTGTTGCATTTGGCACAGTGTCCTGAAGCTAAACGCAGATGACTACGGAAAAAGTCTTCAACTGGGGCTAAAGGTCATGAGCATGGACAATAGAGCTGGGACTTGGAGGAATTCATACTCTACTGAAGAATTCCTAGACCATTCATGAAAGTAACAGATTGCCTGGTCACCAGGAAAAACGAAAATGAAAATGAAAACCAAAGCTAAAAGAAAGCCACCCCTAGAGAGTGAGCAAATGATTAGAAGGGGGAGATTTCAGGAGTATGAAAGGGTGAGAACCTCGAACTTTGATGTGAATGACCCTGAAATTACAACTAATATAGGAAGTGGCATCCTTATATCTCTAGAAACTGAACTCTCAGAACCTGAGTTTGCTGTTAAGAAGATTAGCTCATTCTGGAGAGAAATGTATGTTTCTAGCTGACCAGAACAGTTGATCTCCAACTTATGGATTTCAGGCAGAAACTAAAGGAGGTGAATGAATTTCAGGGAGGTGATGTGTCTGGCAAAGTGGAAGGACTATTCTTTGAAGCAATCAGAGAGCAGCAGCTCCAGAATTTTTTTCCCTGCTATTTAAATCAACAGTCCTGCACTTTCCAAGACCATTCCCAAATATAACGTATTTGTGTATCTTTTAAATATCACTTTTAATATAAATGTGATTTATTGAACACATCCTTAAATGTTATTTAATTTTAATGTCTTTGCAAAATATCTTTATACCATTGAATGTAGTCATTCATTTAAAACAACAGTATGGAATTGTTTGTTCTGATTTAGGTTTAGAAAATATGGTCACTATACTAGTTCATAGACTCTCTTTGGCTACCCAACTTGCCCAAAGAGATGTTCCTCTAAAGTGATGTTGTTTCTCTTATCATCATAGAAGTTATCCAACTATTCTATGAAGGCATTTTAATTTAATATAACATTTACCCTTACAATAATATTTATTTACCCTTGATTTTCTTGTTCTTTATTTAACTACAACATACCCTAAATAAAACACGAATACACTCTTATTTTTTAAAGTGAAAAAACAAACAAGTTGGCATACCTATGGAAAACTAACATTTAGAAGGAACACATACAAACACATTCTACTGTCTGTAATTTGATGTGAGAAGTTTTTAAACACTCAGGAAAGGCAAAAACATGTCTTTCGTGCCCCATTCCCACACCAGTAGAAGTTTGTAAACAGATCGCTGCAATCTTCTTCCGAATCTGGTCAAGGCTTCACAATAATCTGTGGAATACTGAACACAGTATTCCAGAAGTCGCTAACATTTAACTAAAGTTTGCACTTGAGTTCAAAAAGCATTTGCCTGTCTGGCTTTAGATGAAGAACATTTCACGTCTGTTGATAATTTTGGAGAAGCATATATGTGATTTTATTTAGAAATGGAATGATTTCATATTTTTGCTTAAGTGCAGTTATAAATTTATGGACAAGACGTTCCCAATTTACAAATGTTTCGTTTGTAGGTTGTTTAAGACTCATAACCTATGAAACAGCAGCTGGGAGTGGGAGGACTCAGAAAGGAGGCAGAGTGTGTTTTCCTGATTTCTATCAGCACAGCAGTGCACTTAAGAACCAAGTGTTGTAGAGAGAGATGCACAGCAGTGCACTTAAGAACCGGGTCTTGTAGAGTGAGATGCTTCTGGCTTCAACTTTCTTATTCATCATGTATCACATTGTTTAAATTCTTATCTTTAAGCTTTAGTCCCCTCATTTGTAAAATGGGGCTGTTTTCAAAATATAATATGGTAGCTCAGGCATAGCACTTAAGTTGGTACATGGTAAGCCCTCTATAAGCGTTATCTTTGATTAACAGATAGATTGAATGTCTCTTCTCAATAAAATGAAGACAATCTTAGTCAATTCTAAACTTTTTTTTCAATAGGGTCCTTGGTAAATTTTTTGAATTAGACACCTCCTGGATCATGGAGTATGCTGACATGATGCAGGTGGCACAAAAGGCAGTGTCCGAAGAACTGTAAACCATAGGCCCTGGGTCCTGCTTTGTCTTTAACAATCGTTGAGCAAGTTATTTAACTTTACTGGGCTCTCCGCTTCCCACATAATGTTATGATTCTAAGATACTATGATATTAGGTGGTATTATTTTAGAGGATTTGGAAATTGGGAAATCAGTGAACTAAGTCCCATCCACTAACTCTTTAATGTTCTTCTTTGATTCCCTCTCCTCATGCTTCTCAGGCACCCACCCACTCACCTACTCAGAGTATCTACCCAGGTCATTCAAAAGCAAGTCCAGTCTATATCAAGTCAAAATTTATATGTGAACCCAAGAGAAATGAAAACATATGTCTACACAAACACTTGGATACAAACGTTCAGAGCAGCCTTATGCATAATAACCAAAGGTGGAAACAATCCAACCGTCCGTGAACCAATGAATGGATGAATCAAATATGGTATATGCATGTAATCAATATTATTTGGCTATAGAAAGGAACGAGGTACTGATACACACTACAATATGGTTGACCCTTGAAAACAGAATGCTGAGTGAAATAAGCCAGTCACAAAAGACCACACAGTGCATGATTCCATTTAACAAAATATCCAGAATAGGCAAATCCATAGAGACAGAAAGTACATTAGTGGTTGCCAGCAGCGGGGAGTGACTGCTAATAGGAGTGATGTTTCTTTTGGGGGCGATGATAAATGTTCTAAAATCATTGTGATGATGGTTGCCCCACTCGGCCAATAGACTAAAGGTCTTTAAAATGTACATTTAATTTATTTTTTAACGAAAAATTTTAAACTAACAGACTTTATTTTATTTTTATTTATTTATTTAGTGTTTTTGTGGTACGTGGGTCTCTCACTGTTGTGGCCTCTCCCGTTGCGGAGCACAGGCTCTGGACACGCAGGCTCAGCGGCCATGGCTCACGGCCCCAGCCGCTCCGCGGCATGTGGGATCTTCCCAGACTGGGGCATGAACCCGTGTCCCCTGCATCGGCAGGTGGACTCTGAACCACTGTGCCACCAGGGAAGCCCCCTTATGTAATTCTTATCACTAGTTTAGTTCTCATTATTAGGCACCGTGAAAAATCTTATGCACGGTGGTTAAGAAAACCCCCCCACAAAACCTCCTCAGAAGCAGAATAGGTCTCACCCAATCCGCATGTAAAAGCAAACAGAAATAGAGAGTCACAGGGTAGTTTTTCTGTCATTTTACTTAAGAAAACTAGAGGTGGGGATAGGTGGGGAGTTCCACGCCTGGTTGCCAGCTCGGATGTACTACTAACTCCCAATAATTGAGGAAAGCTGCTTCTTTCTTCCACTTCTGCTGGCAACATATAAGAAATCACTCATCCTTAGGAGTCTTGCCACTGGACTTTCTGCCTCGCTGCTCTTCCTGATGAAGATGCGTGAGTCCAGGAGCACACAGACCCATGTAGATCATTTCCTCTTCCCAAAGCAAGATGCACGAGGGGCTCCAAGTGCAGGGTGTGTGTGTGTGTGTGTGTGTGTGTGTGTGTGCGTGCGCGCATGCGCGTGCGCGTGCTTGGACTCGAAGTCAGAGACTGAACTGGAGTGGGATTGCCGTTGTCTACACTTGAGGAGCAATTTTAATAGAAACTGAAATATTTCAGCAAAGTGACAACAGAAGAATAAGATCAGATGGAGAGATGGGATTGAGTGGATTTTCCAAGGCCATTTCCTTTCGACTATCCAGGCCCGGTAAGCTCTGCTGTAAAATAGGCTGCTTTGGGCATTTTCTTCCTGACGTGGGGCTCAGAACCTTCACTCCAGTGGGTGGACTTCTGTGGTATAAGTGTTCTCCAGTCTGTGAGTCACCCACCCAGCGGTTATGGGATTTGATTTTATTGTGATTGAGCCCCTCCTACTGTCTCATTACGGCTTCTCCTTTGCGTTTGGATGTGGGGTATCTTTTTTGGTGCGTTCCAGTGTCTTCCTGTTGATGATTGTTCAGCAGTTAGTTGTGATTCTGGTGCTCTCGCCAGAGGGAGTGAGCACACGTCCTTCTACTCCGCCATCCTGAACCAATCTCCTTACCTAAGTTCCTATGGTTATATTGAGTTGCAGAGCTAAGGTTAGAAATGTGCCCAAAAAGGAAAGGAAAATAAGGATATTGATGAGCAGTCATATTTCCACTACAAATAACAGCAACATTTATGCTGAAGATTTTTGTTTGTTTTGTATCTTTTGAATTTTTATTTTTTTCAGGCTTTATTGAGATATAATTGATATATAATATTGTGTAAGTTTAAGATATACACCATTAATCGCTGTTAATATCACAAAAAGAGACCACCAGGTGTGTGTCTTTTGGGGAAATATAGAACCCTATGTATGAAGTATCCCAGCCGAAAAATCCAGATTGTGGGATTGTCAGGAACTCTGTGACCAACAACCTCTCTTTTCTTCCCCCCAAAATAAGTTGCAGAGACAGAGAGAAAGAGAGGGAGGAAGAAAGAGAGGGAGGAAGAAAGAAGGGAAGCCTGTAAATTAAAAGAGATGTAGGGACATATTGATATATTGCAATGTTTGGGTCTTATCTGGATCCTAATTCAAACAAAGAAACTAATAAAAGAGAAAAAAATGCATTTATGAGAAAACAGTGGAAATTTGGATAGTGACTGAACATTATTTTTTAAGATTGCTTAGAGGTATTATGCTCATGTTCAAATTTTTTTCATCATTTAAAGATATGTCTTAGACATTTATGGATGAACACATATGATGTCTAAACTTGCTTCAAAATTTTTGAGTAAGGAGAGTGAGATAAAATATTACCCTTCAGTTGCTTATTGTTTAAGCTCTGTGATTAGTTCATGGGAATTCATTATACTAATCTGTCTGCTTTTGTGTATTTTTGAAATTTTGTATAGTTAAAGTTAAAAAATTATAACTAAAATCTTACATGAATTTATGTGATTAATTTTCGAAATGAAAAGAGCAATTTGCAAGAAAAAATAAAATAAAATTATTTTTTATTAAAAAATATCACTCTCTAATCTCTGTATATATGCCCATATAAGATAAATGGACTTAGCAGCATGAATGGATATATCCAGAGGTGTTGTATTGGTTAACTCAATGGGATAAGATGGTGGTAGGTGGATGAGGTGAGGAATGGGAGTGTATGGGAAATGATTATTTTTGCATTTCTACATATTTATTGTATTATTTAATTGGTTACAACAATTATATAATACTATTATCATCTGACAAATATCAAATAAAGAACAGTTTAGGAATAAAAACAATATATGTATAAAGAGTATAGCTTATTCTTTTTTAATTTTTAAATGAAAAAAATATATATTTATTGACCTATTTATTGCTTTTTAAAAACTAAAAACCTCTAAATTTCTTTTGAATGAGGTTTTCGAGGCCAATGAAACATCAGCAATCTGAATTTTAGAGTGAAATGAAAAGAAAGGCACAACTATGTATGTATGTATATGTATGTTTACATATGTAAGTATATATTATGAAGCTATGCCACTTAAGAAGAAATAGAGAAAAGTGCATAAAATGTCCAAGTAAAAATCAACAATGAATTCAGCAGTAGGCGCTCAGTGTCACTGATTCTGAAGTCTCTCCTTTTGAAAAGTCACTTTAATGAGTACAAAACCAACCATTTTCATTTTCTCCAGTGTATCCACTCTGTTGATAGAACTCTGATTAGGAAACTTTCCCTTTTTCTTCACTTTCTTTTATCACCAAACACCCTGAAAATAAGAGAGCAGCAGGTCTTGAAGCATGGGTCTCTCCCATCACCCTGAAATTATTTCTATTTCATTTGTGTTTTTGAAAAAAAACTCCTTCTTACAAAAGAACAATAGAGGGACCTAAATTTCTGTCTTAGCATTAAATGCATCTCAGTGCTGTGGAAACATTTCATTTTCTAGTGATTTCAGTGTCTGCATATTCCCTGCTGTTATAGTCTTTATTAAAAGAAAAAGAAAGGAGAAAAGAACAGGAGAAAGAAAAGAAAGAAAAGAAGAAACTCTACAGGACAAGAACACTAAACCCCAAGGGTGGTTAATTTCAATTTGGAAGTCTTTCTTTACTACTCCAGGGACACTTATGTCAATGTCTTAATAAGGGAAGTAAAGCTGTTTATACGCCTCAGAGCACGTGCGTTCAGACCAGAAAATTGGCCTGAAGGGGAGAAGGCCAGCCCTGCCTTGGACCAATGACAGCCACATAGTAAGCGGCCTCTGTTGGGGAGGACCAGATGACACAGTTCGCAGAGGGCAGGCTTCATGCTGTCACTATTAGGTCTGGAAGGAAAGCATCTTTGAAGAAACTTTTGTTTTACCCCCTTGCTCCCAAATCTTGAAGTCATCTCATAAGTGTGTTGGAAATAATCCTACCCAAATTCAATTAAACTCTATTTTTATAATGTTCAAATAATCTTGCACTGTGAATCAAACTGCTATATCAGGATTATATTTCAATTTTGATATCATGAAATATTTCTATATATAAACTCATAAATTATAAAATATGATGTATCAAAGACTTGGTTCCATTTGCATTTTTATTTATTTATTTTTTTTGCTTTACGCGGGCCCCTCACTGTTGTGGCCTCTCCCTTTGCAGAGCACAGGCTCTGGACGCACAGGCTCAGCGGCCATGGCTCACGGGCCCAGACGCTCCGCGGCATGTGGGATCTTCCCGGATCGGGGCACGAACCCGTGTCCCCTGCATCGGCAGGCGGACTCTCAACCACTGCGCCACCAGGGAAGCCCCTATTTGCATTTTGATAAACATAAAAGCACATGGAAAACAGAGAGCTATCATTTTATTTGAATTTTAAAATATTCTATAAGTAATATTTAATGATATTGAATTTATATTACCCCATTTTTGCTTTATATTACTTAGGCTTTGGGGTTCTTAGTTGTGGTTTGCCAAAACAAAACAAAAGTGTAAAAATAAAAGAGAGAGGTTTATCCAAATATTTTAAAATGTATAAAATGTATATTTCCTATAAAGATCTTTTTAAAATTCTTTCCCCTTTTTCTTTTTTATTACAAAATCTGCCTCAGTGAAAGGGCCCAGAAGTTTAGGGATAGGTCACTTAGGTTCAGACTTTTATGTGGATTTCCCCTTGTGGGTTATAATTGTAGGGCTCCCTAATTAGTGACAATTTCTTAAAAAATTTCAACTTACATATCTTTGGATTGACAGAAGATCTTCAAAAGTCAAGTTCATATAAAATTTTGAAACCAATTTTGTAAATTTCAGTGAAAGTCAACTTAGATGTATTAGCCTGCATTCTTTCAGTTGCAAGTGATAGAAACAAACTGAAACTGACATTAGTATGGAAAAGAAGTGCATTTTTTTCTTTTCATAACTATGAAGTCCAGAGGTCCATATACTGGCTTCATATATTGCAAGCTATAGAAACTTTCTTTCTTCCACTTTTTCTTCTTTTTTTTGTTATGTGTATTGGTTTTAATCTTAGACTTTTCCCAGTGGTGGCAGAAAAGGCCATCAGCAACTCTGCGCTCATGTCTTAAAACCTTAGCAGTCTCAGGAGAAATCCTCTTTGCCAACATTTCTAGCCATTTATTCTGATTCATATGATTTGGAACATAGGACAATCCCTGAATTAATCACCATGTCCAGAGAAATGGAATATTCTAATTGGCCAAGTCTGGAACATGTGCTCATCTCTGAAGCTAGGACAGAGGCTTAGTTCCTTTCGAACCATGAAGATTGGGATAGAAGAGAAAAAAAAATTCCAATGCATAGTACAGAAGACTGCATCAGTGAGTTTGATGGTCAATGCCTTTTATCATTGATCAAGATTACTAGCATAAAAATACAGAGAGTGCACTAGGATTCAGAAGATCAGAGTCTTTGTTTATTAGCTGATGGTTTTTAGACAAATAACTATATGAATTATATTTATAATTATATATTATAATTATTATATATTATGAATGATCATAATTTATAACTTTAAAATTGTGCTTAATTATTTTTGAATTAAGTTTTCTAATCTGTGAAATGGGCCTCATCTCTGTTTCATTGTTTCATTTGCAACCTACATGGTGACGAATCTCCAAACTTAATCTCTAGATCAGATCTCTTTCTGACATAGAATATTCTAGAATATTGTCTTTGGAGGATATTCCCTAGCTCTCTGGATCTCCAGATTCACCTTCCCCTATCCCTACCCTGTCACAGGCCCCAGGAGGCTTACCTTTGTGGACACATGAACAGGCTCCCTTGCCCTCTGACTTCCATCTGTGTTTGGTTAATGAAAACCAATGGCAAAGGATTGTGGGGCAGCAGAAAGAGAGGTGAGCATATTCATCCCTTGGTGCCCTTCCTCTCAGCCAGTGGGTTGTTAGTGACTATGATCCTGTACTGATGGCCATAGCTTTTGTCTATAGCTAGAGCTTAAGGTCTCCTTGGGTTGGTAACTCCTCCCTTTGCTTATCCCTTCAAGCCTGGATGTGGTAGAGCCTAGTTCTGACTGCTAGTCTTGGGGTGCTTCATCATTTCTTACTGATTTCTTCTACACTACTCACAACTTCGTAAATAGTTTCTTCATGAAGTCTATTCAAATGCTTTTCTCGAGTACACCATATATTTTGTGTTGGGACTCTGACTGAAACAGTTCTAGACAAATCTCCAAAGACATCCCAAGTTCAATAGTTGGAAAATTACGATTATTATCTCAATTCAACTGAAGAGTATTTTTTTCCTTCATTAGAGGCAACACCATCCATCAATCATTCCAACTTAAAACCTTGTGTCATCTTCAAATGTTCATTCTTCTTTGCCTTCCGCAACGGGAGAGGCCACAACAGTGAGAGGCCTGCCTACCGCAAAAAAAAAAAAAAAAACAACAGAAAACAAAAAACATTGTATACATGTTTTTAAAGCACCGTGTCATTTCAATGTAGGTAATAGTAATGTCTGTTCCCCAACTTTATCATGGACCCCTTAAGAGCAGGTTCTGTATCTTATATTTTTGTAGTATTGGTGTCTAGTTATAAAGCCTGATACATAATAGTCTCTTTAAAAATAAAGGACATTTAAGAGAATGAAAAGACAAGTCATAGATTAGGAGAAAATATTTGCAAAACACATATCTGATAAAAGACTTTTATCCAAAGAACTCTTAAAACTCAACAATAAGAAGACAAACATCTAAATTAAACTATGGACATAAGATTTGAATATATACCTCACTAAGGAAGATATACAGATGTCAGTCAAGCATAGGAAAATGTATTCAACATCATATGTCATTAGAGAATTGCAAATTAAAACAGTGAGATAGATACCACTACACAACTAATAGAATGGCAAAAAAATTTTTTTTAGTTTACAATACCAGATGTTGATGAAGATTTTTAGCAACAGGGCTGTCACTCATTGCTGGTCAGAATGCAAAATGATATGGCCATTTTGGAAGATAGTTCCACAGTTTTTCACAAAGCTTAACATAGTCTTACTGTTTGATCCAGCAATTATGCTTTTAGGTATTTACTCACATAAATTGACAACTTACTTCCACACAAAACTGACACACAAATATAGTATCTTTATACTGTCCTCCAGTAGGTGAATGTGTAAATAAACTCCCATAAATTTGAAAAACAAAATACAGTAATATAGTTCATGGAAGCAAAATGTGAATAGTTCATATAGCTTTTATAGATGCATCTGAGTACAACTGTGTAACTAGACATTTTCTGTACTCCTGTGTTTCTTCATTTTAAAATCAATTTCAAGTCCAAGCTTGTTAATAGACAACAAGTATTTGCAAAGTTATACTTTCATTGATTGGAATATGAACCATAGCTCACAATGAAAGTATGCCTTTAGCTCAGGTTTAAATGTTATGTTTCTATTTTTTTTTTTTTGAGTTTCCCTCTGAGGTATTTATTGCACAAGGGCCTGACCAATGGTGTGTTTCAGATCTCAACAATTGAGGAAATTAAAGAACAATGGTCTCACAATCACTAGCCGTTTAAGCCATAGTTTTTGTTGGTTTTACCAAAGAACCAAATGGTTAGATCTACCAGGACTACCAAATAGTTCTAAGTACATATTTGAGGCACAAACAACATAATTATTGATAGGGAGCACTGCAATGTTTTCCCAGTCACTTGCCGATTTTAGAAAGTCTCCATACCTTGTACTTTGCTCTGAGACAGTCATTCTTCTTTTATAAATATTAGCTTAGTAATTAGAAAACACACTGCATATGGGCTTCCCTGGTGGCGCAGTGGTTGAGAGTCCGCCTGCCGATGCAGGGGATGTGGGTTCGTGCCCCGGTCTGGGAGGATCCCACATGCCGTGGAGCGGCTGGGCCCGTGAGCCATGGCTGCTGAGCTTGTGCGTCTGGAGACTGTGCTCCGCGGTGGGAGAGGCCACAACAGTGAGAGGCCCGCGTACCGCAAAAAAAAAAAAAAAATTAAAATAAATAAATAAATAAAAGCCCCACACTCACTGTTTCAGATAAATTAGGATTACTATCAATTAAAAAAAAAAAAGAAAGCACACTGCATATACAAAGTATCTAACAAATTGATGATAATTACATTTATTGTGAATAGTAATAGGCCACATAAATGGTAATGAAATTTAAGATCTCAAATGTAATGATTAACATTGCTGATTTCTTTTGCCCTCTTCAACTGTTTTTTTCATGTACCCCCTTCCTTTGCAGAAATGTATTTTTTGTTTAGCTATGTAACATGGATCATGCATCAAATTAACATACATTATTTCTCATCTGTAGGCAGATGAGATAGCATTAGGTAGGCAATCAGATAGCATTTTGACTTGATGAGCATTAAATACATTACAAAGCTGCCATTATTTGATTTCTAGTTTTCTTTTTAAAACTTTCACTTAATAATTTTACGAACTAGATTTTGAAAATAAAAGTAATGCACACCGGTAGGAAAAGAAATTCCAACAGTATATGAAGAGATGTATGCTAAAAGTGAAGTCTTTTTACCCAAATTTCTATTCCTCATCCAAGAGATAATCACATTTATATTTTCTTGTATATCTTTCTGGAGATTGGTATGCATTATAAAAAATATACCTGGGACTTCTGCTTCTGGCAATTGCAAACTAGGTAGTTTGGACAAACCCTCTCATTCTGAAGACCTACAGAAGTTGGACAAATTTTGAAAACTCTCTTTAAAGGCACCGGAGAGCTACCAAAATGGTGAGGGATTGTGCAGCCAAGACTCTGGAGAAGAAGGATTTCAAAGAGTTGAACATAGCATTTGGGGCTACTTTAGTCCCTAGAAGTGCCATCAGTTCTGAAAGTATGCTTCAGTAGATACATGGGCTAAAGGGACGAAAACAAGTTCAGGTTCTACTAAGGAGAATTAAACCACTCAAACTTTGGACTGGGATTCAAAATGACTACGTTCCATAAGTAATGATAAATGGAAATAGATCAGTCCTCAAATGGAGGAGACCCAGGTTTGAATCATCTCAATTCTTGACTGGATAGTTGATCTGGGATTGCTAGTGACTCTAGCATACCTGCCTGTCTGAAGCAAATTATCATTTCAGGAAGAAGATGGCATTCTCCAAAGCCTCATATTATTGCTATAATTTTTCATATATAACCTCCAGTATTAAAAAAAAGCTTTGAAGAGATAAGATCATGTGACTAAAAACAAAGAGAAGGAACAGATAGTAGAAACAAATTTACAGGAGATCCAGATAATGTACATATCAGAAACCAAATTTAAAATATCTATGTTTATGTTTAAGAAACTACATAATGAAATTGAAAATTTGGCATAGACTTAGGAACTATAAAAAAGAAACAAGCAGAAAGTCTAGAAGTAAAAAATATAATAAATGAAATAAAGAACTGTATCAATAGATTTCACAGCAGATTAAACAAAGATGAATGGAGGATAAATGAACTGTAAGATAGATCAGAAGAAAATATCCAAATATCCACATTATAAAGAATGTAAATACAGAAAAGAGCAGAAGAAACATTAAAATGTGGTCAAAATGTCTGACTCTAGAAGGGTCGGAAACAATATTTGAAAAGATAATTGCTTTGAGTTTTCTCAAATTATGTGTGTATATATATATAGATGATATATAAATTTAATTTTTTTCAGCAATGGAATCAGACTATATGCACTGTTGCTGCACCTGAATTTTTTTTTTTTTTTTTTTTTTTGCGGTATGCGGGCCTCTCACTGTTGTGGCCTCTCCCGTCGCGGAGCACAGGCTCCGGATGCGCAGGCCCAGCGGCCATGGCTCACGGGCCCAGCCGCTCCGCGGCATATGGGATCCTCCCAGACCGGGGCACGAACCTGTATCCCCTGCATCGGCAGGCGGACTCTCAACCACTGCGCCACCAGGGAGGCCCTGCACCTGAATTTTTAAAAATTATTTATTTATTATTTATTTTTGGCTGTGTTTGGTCTTTGTTTCTGTGCGAGGGCTTTCTCTTGTTGCAGCAAGCGGGGGCCGCTCTTTATTGTGATGCGTGGGCCTCTCACTGTCACGGAGCACAGGCTCCAGACACGCAGGCTCAGTACTTGTGGCTCACGGGCCCAGTTGCTCCGCGGCATGTGGGATCTTCCCAGACCAGGGCTCGAACCCGTGTCCCCTGCATTGGCAGGCAGACTCTCAACCACTGCGCCACCAGGGAAGCCCTGCACCTGAATCTTATTTTACTTAACAATGTGTGTTGGACCTCTTTATTAGTTTTTATAGAAATACCTTATTTATTTTTTATGGCTGCCTAGTATCCAATTGTAAGATAGAATTGGTTCCTTAAATTCTAGCTAAAGATGAAAAAATACATAGAATTTGGTGTGAAAATTCTGTTTAAAACCACTAACACTGTAAAATTCAGAACTCTGAAACAGAGTTCTGCAGAAGGGCCCTTCTCCCCTTATGCACACCGAGAAATGCCCAGGTTAAGGATTCATACTAGAACACACAGAGGACCCAAATTGTCTCTCTCCAGGGATTCTGTTAAAACATAATTAGGACAGGGCTTCCCTGGTGGCGCAGTGGTTGAGAGTCCGCCTGCTGATGCAGGGGACACGGGTTCGTGCCCCGGTCCGGGAAGATCCCACATGCCGCAGAGCTGCTGGGCCCGTGAGCCATGGCCGCTGAGCCTGCGCATGCGGAGCCTGTGCTCCGCAACGGGAGAGGCCACAGCAGTGAGAGGCCCGTGTACCGCAAAAAAAAAACAAAACAACAAAAAACATAATTAGGACAGTGTAGGACCTTGGATTAAAAATTTTAATCTCTGGTTTTCCACTTTGGGTCTTCTCTGCCTGCTCCTTTCCTGTCCAACAATCTAAGATGTAGATCTTAACGGTCATTGAACATGATGATTTGGGAATTTTATAATGAAAGGAACTTACCAGTCTTCTAACAAATGAGGAAATCCAGGCCCAGAAAGATGAGATGTCTTGATAAGGATCAGAGAGTGAGTCAGTGGTAAAGATGGGATTAGAACCTGGACCCTGTGTTCTTTGAATCCAGACAGCAATCCAGAAAGGATTGATCCCCGATCCTTTCCTCCTCTGTTACAATTGAAATACATTTTAATAATGTTTATATATCATTTGACTATAGAAGCTAATTCCTGCCACTCTATTAGTTGGGGATATAGAATAAATAAGATACTTCTGCAGAGGCTAAATAGATTGAGAATTTAAAATGATTATGGTAAAACTTGTGAATGTAGTACTGTTTAATTGAAAGTGCTTACAAGGCATAGCGTTTATTAACAAAAGACAACTTATTGATAATTCTATCATTAAATTAGTTTAATTTTGCTATAGATTTTATTTTATGATGTCAGTAAATTATATACACAATAAGGTATGACTCTAAAGTAGAGTCTTATTTTTAACCCAGAAGTGAATATTTTTTGTGCCATTTCTTTATACTCTGTGGCTCATGTGTCTGTTTGAGGAAGAAATATATTATGGTGGTTAGCCACATGAGTTTTGGAATTCTACAACCATATTCACATCTCAACTCACTCCCCGTACTGGTTGTGTGACCTTATTCAAGTCTTCTAACTTCCCTGAGGCTCTTATGCTGAGGCAGAGATTTCTATTGTACTAATAGCCATTTTATTTTTCATTCTTAGTAACAGAATCATGAGTTTATTTGAGGCAGCAAAGCATCCAGATAAAACAACACATTTTCCAACCTCCTTGATTGCTAAATGAGGCAATGAAGATAAGATAGTTGATTTATCTGTAAGACGTATCTTTTGTCCTTTCTGGCAGAAGTGTGGTCTTGATGGGGAGATGTTTCTTAGCTACAGTTTGGAACATAAGCCTTTACATCATTCTGAAATGAAATTGAGAAAGAAAGGAAAAGAAGAATATGTTTTATTTTATTAAATGTACTTCTAATGGATGTCAATGAAATAGTCTTCCTGCTCTCATTTTTACTGGGATTTCAGGAAGTCACATTGATTTGGCAATATTTGATCTCATCATATATACATATTTTAAATATTGGCCTTTTTTGGTGGCTTATTCATTTGGCAGGCTATAAAACTCCGCATTTTTTTTTTGGTCAAAATTAAATCTGTGAAATAAGTGTTGTTATCCCATGCAGGGTGTGTGCAGTAAGAGCACTTCTGACCTGTATAAATCTGGTGACTCTGAAGGTAAGTTAAAAGAATGGAAAAGTTGAAAAATATCAAATAATAGTAGTTTACACTGATTTACCAATAAGTGGCTGATTTGTATGTAAACACAAGCAGCCACTAATGTGGCAGCTTGAAACACACACACACCATGGATGCTTTGTTGCAGGCTCACATCAGCGGAAACCCTGGGTCAGGAAAGTAATGAAGCACAATGAAAACAATAGCGCTACCCCCCAGCCAGTACATCCGTATTACCAGACTTCAAAGCTCATTATAGATGTTGGGGTATTTGATCATTCCACCTCTATATGGTTAGGCTATAATTCCCAACCAGAAACTGAGGAAGAGGGATTAAGTGATTTGTTCAGACTTCAGGGAGCCAAGCTAAATCCCAGAGATTTTGTAGTAAGAAAAGAATTTTCTTTGCATACTTTCCATGAAAGAGATTTAGGACTTAATTAAAATTATACACATCTTGAAATACATGAAATTCTAAATGCCAATCAAGGCTGACCTTGACCTTGGTGGCTTGAATACTTGCAGCATAAATCAATTCTATGGGTTATTGTTGTAAGTTTTTCAAGATTTTCCAGATGCTTCTTCCCTTAAAAAATCTAAGAAGTTATTTTCATTTACTTATGTGTATATGCAATTGATTGGGGAAAGCTATAAATGTCATTTTCACTGATTGCTTGAGTATGGGTGTACATGCATGCATGTATTAAAATATACAAGATAAATTGTGGTAAGAAAATGAGAAGATAGGGTTATGTGCTCAGCAGGTGTGCTTTTTCTTTCAATGATGTCTCCTATGTGTACTTGAACTCTTTGGGAAATAAAGTAGATTAGAATAGTTTCCCAGCTTTCTTGATAAATGAATTCCTGTTGTAATACATAATCTCATAGATCTCCTTTATGAATGTTTATAATCATTTTACCATTTTATGAGGTGATTTATAAAGAAACTATTTCATGTAAAAATTATATCATCACATTACTGAAATTAAATGTATAAAATTTATTTAATAGGCTATTTAATACTATTCATAAAATAGAGGTAAATTTTAAAATTTCTCCATTTATCAAGTGACCCCTGTTATTTAATTTAAATATGAAAGAAAAAGAATGATTTGTCAATAAACATAATATGACATAATAAAAATTCTGCACAATCACCCCAGTATACTATCCATCAGACCCATATAATTTTCAAAAATTTTTAAAAAGATTAATATATGCAACTGTGGTATTTGCAAGCACCTATCCAAAATTATATACTGTGCACATATATCATTTTTATTACAATAAATGTAAAGTCAATTTAGATATATTAATCACTATATTTGCTCTTTTAATCCTCGTTCTGAAGTACCAGAGGCAACTTGGTATAAAAAAAAGTTGCTTAGATGAATGCATTGTAAGGGTCTGATGAATAGGATATTGGGGTGATTGTGCAGAGTTTTTATTATTTTTATGGTCTTCAGTAAGGTTCTATATTTGAACACGTGTTCCTTACAGTTCTTATATTTATTCCCTAGTCCATTATGGATATAAATTGAACTATAGGGCTTCCCTGGTGGCGCAGTGGTTGAGAGTCCGCCTGCCGATGCAGGGGACGTGGATTCGTGCCCCAGGCCGGGAAGATCCCACATGCCGTGGAGCGGCTGGGCCCGTGAGCCATAGCCGCTGAGCCTGTGCATCCAGAGCCTGTGCTCCTCAACGGGAGAGGCCACAACAGTGAGAGGCCCGCGTACCGCCAAAAAAAAAAAAAAAAAAGCACAGCAAAGACTCTTTCCTCATCCTCTGTGTCCCTCTCACACCCATCCTTCTGTGCTCTGAACACCATGTGCTCTCACCCCCCAACCCCTGGTCCTCCACCCAGCCTCCTCCTGGTTCTTGCCCTTGGGCCCCAAGTTCATGTCAATGCTCCTTCATCTCTGAGCCCGTGCCATCAGGGAACTTTCCCTTCACCCCACACCCAAGCTAAGTTACATTATCCATGTCCAGTATAACATAATGTGGGCTTCTGCTCCACAGCACTTATCAGCACTGTTCATCATTAATGTTATTTATGGGCTTATTTAATCAGTGCCAGTCTCTACTCTATATGGTAAGTTCCAAGAGAAGAGGAAAATTACCTGCTAAAAACTATACTCTTGAGGCTCAGCGTGGTCTCTGGTGTGTAATAGGTGCTCAAATAAATATATGTTGAAAGAGGAAGAAAGGGAAAAAAAAGAAAAGAAGGCAGGAAAGGAGAAAATAACAAACAAAAGGAAGAAAATAATACTAGAAGAGGGGATAATAAGGCCAATGAAATTAATTGATCTGATTCAGCAAACATTTGTTTGATGTCTATTATGTAGAAAGGCAAGTGAAAATAGGAGTAGGATAGAGATAGACCCACACTGGTGGGTGTAGTGAGAAGAATAAGTGAAGAAGTGGAGAATAGGAAGATCACATAGCCCACCCCCCAAATGAGTGTATGACCTGGTGCCTACTGTCCACTCTCTTTACTCTCTCACTCCAACTTACTTTTTCTCTGACTTTTTCTCTGGTTTTTTGTTCCTATCACAGTAGATGTCACCACTTCATCCAAGTGTAGAAAATGCTTTTTGAGAAATTGACAGTACAAGGATGGTGAGAAATAGGGCAGTATCTTAGTGGAGCTATGGGACCACGAGAGGTTTGAGAGGGACTTTATTGCCAATTGGAAATCGTGTTATTTTATCTGAAATTTATCCTAATATTATCAGATAAAACCAAAAGTAGTCATTGCAGTGTCAAGTTCTGAGTTGGGAATGTAGGACCAGTGTTTGGTAGAAGCTGATTCAGGCAAGCGTGTTGGCTATTTGATATATGTTTATTTATTCATCCATTTACTCATTCAAAAACACTTCTTTACTATCTCTGTTCAAATCACTAATTTAAGATGCATATCAGGGATACAATTATAGGTTAAAATCTGGTCTTTAGTCTCAAGGAAATTATAAAGTAGGAGGAGAGATATGAAATAGACACAAAATTCAAAAGTATCTTGGAATATAAGTCCCATAAAAGATGTATCAAAATGTGATTTGACAGCTTGGTCATTCATTGATTATTTAAGAAATAGAGGTACCATCTCAGTGGAAGGGAGAATTCCCTGGCCTCACTACAGCTGGGTCAGGTCTCTCTGCCACTAGAGGCCTCTGCTAATGTGCTGCATCTTCTCCACCACGTGTGCTTCTCCTGTGAAGCCATGGAACCCATCTTTCAAGGGCACAGAGACCCAAGAGCAGGTGGGAGGTCAGACCATCTTCTTCCCGGACACCCTACCCATCTCTTCTTGTCCTGCAGCAGTGAGTTGTCCAGCAAGCTTCTTGTTTCCAGAAATGCTAAGATGAGAAGCAAAAAACGGTCAGGTTCTAAGGCTTAGTGGGCATCCGGGTGGGAGCAGATGCCAGTGTTCCCTTTTATATGCATTTCAGCCTGTACCAGAGATTTCCTTCAGTGCCCTGCCTCCCTCTGGGAAAAGACAATCTCATTTCATGAACTTGGCAACTTCATGAGGCTGATGACCCAAATGATCCTTTTCTCTGTCCTAGTTCTTTCCTTAGATTGGCTGGGGTGGGTGTGGAGGGGTAGGGAGAGATGGGGTTTCAATGTTTGATTGTGGTTGGGTGGATTTCGCCACTTTTTAGTAAAGGTGGTAGTGGTGGGGCTTGTCTGAGCTCCGTTGTAGTGGTTCTCGTTCAAATGCTGGTATTCATACCATCTTTCTTCTTTTCTTTTGTGTGTGTGATTTTATTTTTTTAATTGAAGTATAATTGGTTTACAATGTGGTGTTTATTGCAACACTATTTACAATAGTCAAGACATGGGAGCAACCTAAATGTCCATTGACAGATGAATGGATAAAGAAGATATGGTACACATATACAATGGAATATTACTCAGCCATAAAAAAGAATGAAATAATGCCATTTGCGTTGGACCTAGAGATTATCATACTAAGTGAAGTAAGCCAGACAAAGACAAATATATGATATCACTTATATGTGGAATCTAATTTTTAAAAAAGATACAAATGAACGTATTTACAGATATTGAAAACAACTTATGCTTACCAAAGTGGAAACATAGGGGGGAGGGATAAATCAGGGGCTTGGGATGAACATACACAAACTACTATAAATAAAATAGATAACCAGCAAGGACCTACTGTATAGCACAGGGAACTATACTCAATATTTTGTAATAATCTATAAGGGAAAAGAATCTGGAAAAGGATTTGGGAACTGCTAAGCACTTGAAGTCAGCTTGCTAGTACCTAGATGTATCATCCATGTTATAAACATGCTTTCTTTGGTTGATATTTGCTTGATTTGTTTGACTGAATATTTATTTTTTTTAAATTGAAGTATAGTTGATTTACAATGTTGTGTTAGTTTCTTGTGTAGAGCAAAGTGATTTCAGTTATATATTCTTTTTCAACTTCTTTTCCATTATAGTTTATTACAAGATATTTAAGATAGTTCCCTGTGCTATACATTAGGACCTTGTTGTTTATCTAGTTTATATATAGTAGTTTGTATCGGCTAATCCCAAACTCTTAATTTATCTCCTTGCCCCTTTGGTAACCATAAGTTTGTTTTCTATGTCTGTGAGTCTGTTTCTGTTTTGTAAATAAGTTCATATATATAATTTTTTAGAGTCCACATATAAGTGATATCATGATATTTGTCTTTCTCTTTATGACTTACTTCACTTGGTAAGATAATCTCTAGGTCCATCCATGTTGCTGCTAATGGCATTATTTCATTCTTTTTTATAGCTGAGTAGTATTTCATTGTGTAAAATCTTCTTTATTCATTCATCTGTCCATGGACACTTAGGTTGCTTCCATATCTTGGCTATTATACATAGTGCTGCTATGAACATTGGGGTGCATGTATCTTTTCAAATTTTCTATGGAAATTTGTTTATCTTATAAAGGGAATAACTAGATTTTTAAAAATAGAACTTAGTTGAGACTTTGCTTTTTAAATGATTTATAATAATTACAGAGATTAATATTTTTGTTCTTCATTTTACAGTCACACGGGAAATTACCCTTGTGTGACAATACCTCAAAATATATTAACCAGGCAAATTCAAACTATCCCAATGGTCATGGAACAGAGAAGCTCACAGGCCAAATTAAAATGCTCAAATTATGTGGTTTATTAAATCATTTAAAAACACATAGGAGAAGTAAGGAGAAAAAGAAGGGAGAGGTTAACACAGAACAGGGTACAAGCAGGGTGGAAGGGCCACACTGCCTGATTCCTGATCCTTTCTCTCAGACTCGTAAGTCCTCCCAGCTGATGGTGTGGTTCTGAATAAGCCCAACAATTGAAACATACCCAGAGTCAACTCACTCACTTGCTGTATCCAAGAGAAGCAGGTAAATGTGTCTGATCCCTGCTGTGATTTGCCAGTTAGCCTCCCGATCTCTGGGTTTTATCTGAATTTCTTGAGCAAAGCACATGTAAGGCCAGAATGAGGCCATGATGGGTGTTACCAGTGGGTGGCCAATTCATAGATGGCATGGCTGTCAGCACAGAAGTGACATGATCTATAATTATTCCTTGGTCTTTCCATCCCTTTCTATATGTAAGTATCATTCTTGTCTGTTCCATCATACATTCTATTTATTTTATGTATCTTTAACTTGTCTTAGAGGTTACTAACTTACTCTATATTTAATAAAGCTTGTCTATGCCACCCATGTCTCTCAAGCTTCCTGCTTACTCACTATCAACAGTTAATACATCCTATGAGTTTCATCTATGTCTCAGAAACCGCTTGCTTAGTGTCTATGCTTAACCATTCTAAGGGTTTTATTCATCCCATTTGTTTTGCTTGTTTTCTATAGCAGAGTTGAATATTTTCAAACAGGATAGCAAACACACATTACCTTGGCATTTGACAATGATCTGAAAATTAAGGAATCTTAACCCTGCATTTCTTTAAAAACCGAGGCCAAGAATATATCTATAATGTTTGGAAAATTATTTAGCTTGCTTTTACTTTGCTATCCTCTTCCTAACTCCAGTAGTTTAGCAATGTTTAATTTATTAAAGACACTGGCAATTGCTACTAAATAATTAACTTAATCTAATTTTATCTTTCATTCCTTTCAAGGTTTATTCCTAGCATTTGCATCTGATTTTGTTTCTGCAGGTATAACGTGTTTTGAAACTTAGCATTATATATGTCATACGAAGTTAATACATCTGAGCAAAAGTACACCAATTCCTCTTGCCAACATTGGATGCTGTTAACAATTGTTCATGGCTGTCCTTTTGGACTAGCAAACATTTGGGCTAGTGAACAACTATTTGGAAGTGAATCTGTTCACAAGTAGAGGAGCTCCTGAACTTTTAGATGATACATTTATCTTTCAGGAAAGCGAAAAAAAGTCAATTAAAATTATTTGAGCTATGTGATGATTTTAACAATGTGGCCTTTTGCAAAATGGATACACCAATATCAATTATTATAATCAGAAACACAACAGGATAAAATTCCACTTAACAATACCATCAAATTTATAACTGGAATAAACTTAATAAATGGACAAGGAGATGCAAACTTTCACTCATGCATAAAGACAGAAGAAAAAAGATCAGAGATATGGCAATGTCTCAGAAAATATGTATCACTCTGAAAAAAGTTACTTAGAAACATAATTTAGCCAAAACAAAGAAAGATGAAAGTTCAGAATTCAAGAATAAGTTACGATGTAAAAGAACTGTGATGGACACATGAACCCAGTAGCATCTCAAAATGAGAACATGACCACCCAGGATACACAGTATTCTAGTTCTGTACCATTAGTAGTATGTGTTCTATGACAAGAACTGCAAAGAACACTTGAACTTAAGCAGGTTTGTTGTTGGCATTGAAATTAGCTGATTTTATATGTATTGTAGAAAACAGTGAATGAGTAAATAATGTTGATATTATTGGGAACCTGGGTTTGGAAGGATATACAGATAAGCAATGGAAAAAGGAAAAATCCCGTGGTGCAGGATTTGAATTGGAGATGTAAGTATCAACTCATTTGAACAAAATATATTTCACAGCTCCGTTCTTTGAAAGAAACTAAAGCAATGACACTCAAGGAGCAATAAACATAGCTAGCACTTACATCTTGGTCTCTAATACCATTCCCCAGCAAGGGGATCAAGGCTTCTAGGAAAAATGGCTGATTCCAGGTCTGGGATAAGGAAGTGCAAGGTGTGCCTAGAACATTTTGTGGTTTAAAAAGAAAGTGCTCAAAGATGGGAATATGTCAAAAGGTCTCAGGAATTGGCTTAAGGGAGAGCTTTCACTCACCAAATTTGGAATAATTCAAGCATCAGCATGAGTAATAGTGGTAAGGGATCATAACACATTCAATAAACATTCATCCATGAATCCATTATGATATTAAAAAAAAGGTGAGGAGGCAGGGACAAAAAACTTTTCTCTGCAGAAAAATTCTAGCTAATAAAATTAGAAAAAATACTATTTTACAATAGTAAAAGAATTGATTGATTATGAAATCAATTATACTGATAATTATGCAAATTATCAGTATAATAATTGATTCAGGCAAGGATTAGCAATTAACACTAAAATTCCTTATTAATTATAAAGCAATAAATGTACCTTTTAATAGGAGAGCTGATAAAAACTACATTAACCAAGTGATCAAATTTAGTATCACCACTATTGAACAAGTGGAATTATATGCCTCCTGATGTAATAGAGGGGAAATCATGTAATATCACCTATACTGTATTCTTGCTGAAAAGTTTACTCTGAGTCTAATCATGAGGAAATGATAGACAAATCCAGACACTTTACAAGACCACTATCCTGGAACTTTCAAAGGTGTTAATGCTAAGAAAGCAAAACAGATAGAGGGAATCTGTTCTGCCTAGATTCTTCAGAGATACTGAAGTATCCAGGGGTGAAGCGTTATGACACTGGCAACTTTCTTTTTTTTCTTTCTTATCTTTTTTTAAAAAATTATTTTATTGAAGTATAGTTGATTTACAATGTTGTGTTAATTTCTCCTGTACAGCAAAGTGATTCAGTTATACATATATATATCCTTTTTCATTTTATCATTCATTATGGTTTATCATAGGATATTGACTATAGTTCCCAGTGCTATGCAGTAGGACCTTGTTGTTTATCCATTCTATATATAATAGTTTGCATCTGCTAATCCCAAACTCCCAATCCTTCCCTCCCACCCCCACTTGGCAACCACAAGTCTGTTCTCTATGTCTGTGAGTCTGTTTCTCTTTCATAGATAAATTCACTTGTGTCATATTTTAGATTCCACATATAAGTGATATCATATGGCATTTGTCTTTCTCTTTCTGGCTTACTTAACTTAGCATGATAATCTCTAGGTCCATCCATGTTGCTGCAAATGGCATTATTTCATTCTTTTTTATGCCTGAGTAATATTCCACTGTATATATGTACCACACCTTCTTTATCCATTCACTTGTCGATGGACATTTAGGTTGTTTTCATGTCTTGGCTATTGTAAATAGTGCTGTTATGAACCTTGGGGTTCATGTATCTTTTTCAATTATAGTTTTCTCAGGATATATGCCCAGGAGTGGGATTCCTGCAACTTACTTTCAAATGGCTTAGCATTTATCTATCTATCATCTATCTATCTATCTATCTATCATGAAAATGAGCAAATACATCAAAATTGGTAAATCCAGATGAAGGGTATACCAATTTTTTGTTGTCCTATTCTTTCAACTTCTCTTTAGGTTGAAAATTTGTCAAAATAAAATGTGGAGGTGGAGAGGAAAGAAATATTCTTGTTTAGAAAGGGATAATGCACCGTTGGTGATTAAAAAATCTAGACTCTAAAGTAATTCCTGTATTTAAATCTTGGTGCAAATTTAAATTTACTACCCATGTGAACTTAGCTAAATTATTAAGGCAGTAACTCCTTACTAAGCAAGTAATATAGGGCAAATGTAATAAAATCTCTTATATTCCTGCCAGTGTTGAGAAAAAGAAGATACCAAATAATTGCTGATTTATTGATTCTTGTTATATGTGATACAGGATTTTGGAGGCAAGGGAAAAATGGCTGGACTCCTTGGAAATTTTGGGATTTGTTCACAGCCTTTTCCTTTGTTAGTATTGTGCCTAAGAGTAAATGAAAATAAACACCAATGTCAAGAATTTGTTTCCACTCTAAGCAGAGTTCTCTTATTTTCAAAATCTCTGTTACTTAGGATTTAGCACAAGTGTATTAATTATGTTTGTTTTAGTTGTAAGTGACAGAAAGCCATCTTTTGAAGTAGCTTAGTCAGGCAGAGAGATTTACTGATGGGAAGGGTGAAGAGATAAAACACAAGAAGGGTAGAGATATGACTGGGTGTCAAGGACAACTGGAACTTGATGCATGAACGCTGACAGTTGCCTTTCATTTTCTCCCTTTTTGATTTCTCTATTGTTAGTTTCATCCCCTCTAATGGCTGATCATGTTCCTCTATGGGGCAGGGAACATGATCATTAAAAATAACTGTTTCTCATTGTGTGGCTTCCACTGCTAGAGATAGACCAACTCTCTACATTGAATTCAATTCAAAAGGCCTGAGGAAGGAATGTGATTGGCCATTTTGGGTCAGGTGTCCACTTCTGGACCAATCAACTGTGGTCCTGTGTTTGAGGGGAGTAGGTAGAATTGTGTAAGATCACCACTGCTCATGATTGGAGTTGGGGAAGGTAGGGAAGGAATGTGATTGGCCATTTGGGGTCAGGGGCCCACTTCTGGACCAATCAACTGTGGGCCTGTATTTGAGGGGAGTGGGTAGAATCCTTTGAGCATCACCTTGCTCCTGCTTAGAACTGGGGAAGGCTCAGCTCCAGAAGAAGTGCAGTGCTGGCCAGACAGTGATGTGGATGTCTGCAACACCAGAGTCTCAAGGTTTATTTCTAATTTTGATCACCAAGAAACATAGAATAAAATGCAAGATTTTATAAAACAAGTACCTTATTAATACATCCTTTTTCAGAAAAATAAATATTTGGAGACTCTGAATAACTCATAGAATTTCCAGGGAAAATATAAAAATCAAGTTAAGATACAAAGTAAGCAAAATAATTATTCTGTTTTTCGTAAATGAGGTATTGTTTGGGTGCTTCCAGGGTGGAGAGAGAAGCAGTGTAGTTTAGTTATGCATCCAGGTCTGATCATTCAGAGCAAAAATAGACTGTGACATCATTAGGAGTAAGAACCTTGTAAGTCACACACAGCAAAGAGGTTAAGAGAGGTTAAACTGAAGAGTTCCCACTTCACACTGTCCCTGGAAAGACCGGCTAACTCAAATCCACAGCCGCGCTATTTGCTTTTGAACTGTACTTGACTTCTACAACTGGATATCTTTAACTCCTCTATACCTGGAATTTTACCAAAAACTTCTGGGAACCCTTTCCATATTATTAACATTCTTAACCAGTGAACATGTCCACAACAAACAAGGGAAAATAGACTTTCCCTCTGAAATGTTTCCATGCTTTACAGTGTTTGGCATCCCCTACCTCTGCCGTTCCCCAGATGATAGCAAGAAGCAAAAATCATGCCTCATGATGTGACGGATGGCATATACTACTTTCAAAAAGTAGTTAAGGGTAATTGTCCAATTATGAGGGAATGGAGTTGTGGGTAGCAAAAGGAGCCAAAATTGCTCAGTCTAAGGAGATGATGTTGAGTGTAAGATTCAGCTGGCCTGGTTTGCTACAGTTTGTCTGGTTCCAGAATCTCATGCCAGGCGCTTGGATGTACTAGGGTAACTATTTGTGCTGTTTTAAACAACTCTTGACAAAGTGAATAGATTCAATGTTATTATCCCCAGTTTGGTTCCCAACGAGAGAATAAGGGAGTAAAAGAGTGCAAGAAAAGAACAAATATGTCCAAAAGGCACGCATTAGGAAGCCACTTTCATAGAATAACCTATGGCTTCACGTCCTTAAATATTACATGCAATGAATCTTAACTAGAGCAGATCAACGGTGGGTTCCCAGAGCCAAAGTATTTCTTCTTAGAGGTGACACTCATCTTGCTCCGTAAAAGGAAGATGCAAGAATTCATTGCACTTATAAATACTGTGATCTTGAGTCTAGAGCCAGAAATATGACAAGCATATGTTCTTGCAGATATCAGAATTTTAAAAACATGTTGCTTTGTTTGCTGAAAACGACCAGGGCAAAAAAATTAAAAAAATAAAAGCAAGTATTAAAATCAGTTGGAACTTGCTACCCTTGCCTGGTAACCTGGTATTTGCAAAATGTACTATGTTTTTAATTTAAAAAAGAATAAAGAAAAAAGAAAAGTGCTTTTGGCAAATTCCATAATACCTCTCAACTTTAGAGTGATAGGTGTGTGAAGATACCTAAATATCAGAATCATAGTGGATACAATGTCTGAATTAGACACTCACAGTATAGGTATTAGATTCAATTATAGGTATTTTTACAAGTTACATATAAATCCTAGTGGAATCCCTAATAATCTGGTGGTGTATGGACACAGAGCCCGGAGAGGTGGAGAGCTGAGGACAGTTAAGTCCGAGGGGTCACCAGTGCTGGATCTGAACCTGATGTTGGTTTCTTGGTGTTTATATTCAAGTTGGCCACAAAATTCTGTTTGTTTTAATTATTTCCCTCAGTGAAATGGTGAGACCAACTTCTCACATATGGAAACATTTCCACACCACAAAAGAGGAAGAATGAGATTTCAAAATAATGTCATATGGGATATACAGTTCCTATGGAGAGTACTAGATAACATTTCATATAGCAAAAGTAATAGTCAATCAAGTTTGTATCTCTTGCTTTTTTCTTCTCAAATCCATTTCTTAAAAAGAAAGTGCTTTCTGAATCCATTTGACACTATGGGCCACATTTTAAAATATTGATTCTGGGGCTTCCCTAGTGGCGCAGTGGTTGAGAGTCCGCCTGCCGATGCAGGGGACACGGGTTCGTGCCCCGGTCTGGGAAGATCCCACATGCCGCGGAGCGGCTGGGCCCGTGAGCCATGGCCGCTGGGCCTGCACATCCGGAGCCTGTGCTCCGCAACGGGAGAGGCCACAACAGTGAGAGGCCCACGTACCACACACACAAATATATATATATATATATATATATATATATATATATATATATATATATATATATATATATTCTTCTCCTTTATAATCTTGACCTGCTTCTCATATTCTAGAAAAAGTCAAGTAAGAAAGAAGTGTTGTATTCCATAAAGTTCAACAGCATGAGCTTCTATTTATCAAAAAAAAAGGAATTCCAGAAATAGCTTTTATATTACCTGATAAGGTTTATTTTAAAATTTAATATAATAGATATGATAATTTTGTGAGCAAACCAATTTTTACATAATACAGGTAATATTCATAAGGTAGCACAGTTATCTTAGATCTAAGAAAATCTGCTTGACTGGTTGCGTGATTTTAATATTCCCACTAGGTTTCTTTTATTCTTTTACCTTTTGAGGAAAGAACAAAAAGATGGAAAACAATTTTTTCCCCTCATGGCTTCAAAATTTCCAGAAATGTTATATCTCTCTTTAAGATGTCACTGATGTTAGTTGCAATTATCTATAAGAGTTGGAATTTTCCTACACTAATGAAAACTTGGCAGGCTGGTAAGTTCTGAGACTCTGGATGAAAGGATTTACATTCACTTGTGTGAGAGCATTGTGCCCATTTTATAATTGTTTCAATTATTTAATTTTTATACATCTAACTCCAAATTTCCTTCTTTTACAGCACTCAGTTTTGGCAGGTAGTCGCTTAGGTTAACATCACTGAGTAGCCCCTGTTGCTTGCACAATATTCCTTTGAAACTGTTGTGTTCAGACAGCCTTTAATAACTGTGTTGCATAGCAATGAAAACCATTGTTCAACTAAAACTCTTTGGCCCTCATACCACTAATGGGGGAAATAAAAGCTCCATCCTGTTTTTAATTAGTGTTTGGCCATATAGCACATGACTATAAAAATACTTATTTTATTGTATTATATAAAATTTGTGCCACATTTGTGAATGCAAGCCCAGTGCCATGCTTTAGTATGGCTTCTTAAGTCTGTGTCAGTGAAAATGAGGAAAACCTGACAAAGAGAAATTGAGAACTTGCTCAATGAATACAGACTAGAAAAAAAAATCAAGTGGACCACATATGGAGTTATGGTTAAAAAAAAGAAGTATCAAGAGGATACTATTTTGCATTAACCCTCCAACTTTCCACTACGAAATATTCCATAGGGTGGTTTTTAGAGCTTTGTGGCTAATAGGTACAGTCTCACAAACTATGGGCTACATCATTTTGAAATCAGTCTTGGCAGAGAGATATAATCAGCCCCTCGCCATAGGATACCATTTTCAGTAATAAAGGGAAAATAATCAGTGAAGCAACCAGTTAGTTGAAACAAAATAGGGAGGGAATAACTATCAGTTCGTAATTGCTGTGACCATTACCCTCGAATCTAGTCTCCTCTTGAGCAAGGCTGCTGCACCTGGCACTCGTGCACAGAGGCAGCTGACATGATACAGAGGCCAGGACCTAATGGCCTGCTTCCCAGTCCTCCGAGCCGGTCACCATCAATGGCTGCAGATGTTTGTGAAGAATGATCACGCTTAGGTAACCTCCTTAAGTCCTAATCCTGGAGTCCTTGTAGCAGCCAGCAGCTTGAGTTCTTTTAACATAAAGGCCAGGCCTGAATGAAGGGTCTTGGGAAACCTTTGGTAGGCCGGGCTTTAGATGTTCTAAGCAGATTGTGCAAATAATTTACAACAAAAGGCCAGGTTAATTTAAAAGAGTTTTTTTTTTTTTTTAACATTAAATCCATGTTATGCTGCTTCTGATAGTTTCTATAAGTTGATAAGCTTGTCTGATGTCTAATTCTGAATTTTAAGCACATATGCACAAGCTGGCTAGACTATCACTGGTTCTTATTAAGCTATTGAAAGGGAAAACTGAAAGGGAGCTTTAAATCAGGTGCATTTAATAAAACTCTGAGTTGGCACAGAGACAATTGTGTATGTTTTCTAGTGGAGCTGGTGCTGGAAGTTTATCACCTGTATTACCTATAGTTAAATGCTATTTCGCTTCCATAAAATACCATTATAATTTCTATCAACTATCATTACGGTATATGCATAGTTGATGAATTACCTTGATGTTAAGAGGCAAGTAATATACCCATTAGATTTACTGTATTTTAATAGTGATTTATGATTGTCGATTAGCCGTAACTTGCAGGAGAAGGAAAAGGAGTTCAAAGAGGGCTCCTTAGGGCAGAATAAATGCTCCATTTAAACTAATAGATTAACCATGTTTATTACCATTATCAATATTGTCCAGCTGAGACAAGAAACAATTCTCAATAAAGAAGACAGTTAACGTACTATTTTAAGGGCCAAATTTTTGTTCTCTTTAGGATTCTAACTGAAAGGGAATATTTTCTTTATCGTTCATGGAATGTTTTTGAAATTTGGCTTAAGCTGGAATCATTGACCTTTTACTGTAGGCCCTTCAATGCAATCTGTCTTCTTCTGGGAAAACACTTGTCCTCCCTGGAATTTGTTAGCACTTATTTGGATTGGCCAGTAGGGGTTGGCAAGAGGCAAACTGGGCTATGTGAAATGTAAAGATTTAAAGAATGGCGTCATGGTTTCCTCAGCGCATACACTCCAGCCCCTGGACCAACAAAACAGCATATACAGCGAGCTATGTTCTAGGCATAGCTCAGATCATTCTTATTCAACATAATATGAATTCTGTCTAGGGTATACATGTTCACTTCCTGGAGAGACTAGTTTATCTAAGTTCAATGCCTTCCTAACAGAATAGGACAGAGACCCACTGGATGTTAATTCTGCATAGTAAATACTATTTTTAAAGCCAACAGCATCCCTCCTCCCACATTTTTTTGAGAGATGGTGACTATGATGTTCTCTTCTGGTATCTCTGTGACAGTACGCTAGCAATGCATCCCCAGACACACATTTCTCACATCTATTTCTGAGATAATGAAATAAAGCTAGATCTCAAAATTGTGTTCATTATTTGGAAAAGATTGTTATGAGGTTTTAATTAGAAGTTATGTGCACTGAGAGATTTATGGCTGTAAATTTCTCCGTACACATGGTTTTCATTATAACGGCAGTGAACCAATAACTTTTATGGGATTCCCGCCGCCCGCCCCTCCCTCTGCCCCCTGTGAAATTGAAATCATATTAGAGGTCACCCAGGTTTTCGAAAGAGAAGTGAACATTTATAGATTTTCTTGAAACAGGAATCCTTCTGTTTAAGAAATAAGCCAGAAATATCATAGAAAAAGATGAGCTAAATTATTCTTTGTTATGTAAGTGTGGGAAAATGAAAACTATTTGAAACTTGGGCTTGTTCTAACAGTAATACTTTTCCTTTCGGAAATAAATATTTTCTATAAAGAATGTCTTAACTCAGGGTTGGGTTGGCGTTCACAGACTGCTTAATGTGCCCCAGTCATTTTACCATCATATCATATATCGTTATGTCAAAAATCTGTGCAAAGACACAGCTATTGTCCTCTATGAAACACACACAGATGTACACACACACACACACCAGTTGGATTGCTGCTTTATAATGTGGCCTAGGTTATGAAATAACTTGTATTTTCCCTTGGTGAAAATTATGACTATTATGTATATAGTTAAGCAACTTCATATTAGAAGCTGTAATTCTAAAATCTCCTTTAGTTCCCTGGGGTGGTCGTCTGAATCCCTCACCCTCAATATCAGGAGAAAATGGGTAGAGGTGACACTTGACTTTTTTTAAGCAGAAGGACCCTTTTAACATGGAGAATGTTTTCTGTATTCCCATATTACAGTTATTATACTTTTAAGAGCCATTGATTGAGAAAGTAAATTTTGCTAAAAATAATATGAATGAATTCAGTAGTGTATAAAATAAATTGATAATTATAATTGTAGGTACATACATATGCATATAATAGTATGTACATACATACAAACAATATGCAATATTGTTTGCAATATGTCATTTATTCAATCTAAAAATTTGAGGGACCTGTAGATACAAGAACTCGCCTTCCTTGACTTCCTCAGGGGTTAGTGACTATAGATTTGAAACTATTGTTTTAAAATTATATTTAAATAGTTGCAGTCCATTTTAAAACAACAGCAATAATTCCTTCAGGACCCTGATAACATGTCTGTGGACTTCTGGGCCCCTATAGGAGAAATATCATTTGAAGAAAGTAAAATCAACTTTATGAAAATAGTTCTGAATTTTGCATTAACACTGCAAAAGAATTTTATTTATAAGATTATCATAACCCTGAAAATGCAATATTTAAAATTTTGGCAAACTTTGGGCTCCTGAAAATAATGTCTGAAGACCCTCCCACCCAGGTTAAAAAAATTATTCAGATCGAATATTATAGGTGACATATGTGTCCTATTGACCCCACAAAATAATCCTATGGTGTAGTTGTAACTATCCCCCCAATATAGCCAAAGACGGGCAGTGAGATGGGAACCGCTGTGGAGGCAACATGCCGGACAAATAAACTACTGGGAAGAGAGTTTCCCCATCTGGACCAAATGGCAAGCAGGAAGCTTAGACATTAACTCAGAATAATAGGTGAAGAATCCCAGCATT
This sequence comes from Mesoplodon bidens, assembly GCF_964165515.1. Taxonomy (NCBI): domain Eukaryota; kingdom Metazoa; phylum Chordata; class Mammalia; order Artiodactyla; family Ziphiidae; genus Mesoplodon; species Mesoplodon bidens. The sequence continues at coordinate 15,084,642 of NC_138173.1, read as the reverse complement.
GCTGAAGGGTCGACCCAACCTTAGGAACTGCATAGCTATTGTGCTGCAGACAAACAACACATTATACAGAGAGAACTGGGCCAAGGCTTTCTGAGGACTGAAGCCAAGTTGACTTATAGCAAGAGTAGAGGAGACAGTTACAAACCCTCTGAAGACCAGGAAGAGAATATTTCATGTTTCCATAGGAAAGGTCCAGTAGACCTGGGTAGGGACTGAAAGTGTACATTAAGCACATAATAGGGAATCAATAAGTTTAAAACAAAAATGGATGAATGGTTGTTTCAGTGACTATGGCTACATTATGAATGCCCCTAAAACTCAGTGGTATAAAACAATCATTTTATTACATTTCTGGATTGTGAGGATTAGGAATCTGGACAGGCCGCAGTGGGGATGGCTCATCAAAGGCTGGGTAAATCAAGATGAAGAGCCTGGAATCATCTGAAAGTGTTTTCACTTACATATCTAGAAATGGCTGTTGGCTGGGACCTCACCTGGGGCTGTCCCCTGGTAACGTTCCATCTGGACTCTCCAGGTGATCTGTCCAAGGGGGCCACTTTGGGCTGCCCCATGGCATGGCTCCTAAGAGCAAGGAACCCAAAGACCCAAGCAAAGCTCTATCGCCTCTTATGACCTAGCCCCCGAAGTCACATGACATCATTTCTACCATAATCACAAATTCAAGGGAAGGGAACACAGACCCCTCCTGGCACAAGAGTCAGACTTGTGTTGTAAGAAGAACATGTGGGATAGGAAGTATTGTTGAAGCCATTATTGGAAAATAACAATGGTCATAATTCCAAGTGCTAGGGAGGCGTGAGACAGAAGTCTCTAGAGTTGGTCTGGAAAGGTCTGAAGCACAAGAGAAGAATCTTTGGTGTGAGGAAAGAGAGTACTTTCTTTTTCCAGGTTATCATTGCCAGTCTTAACATTATCCTTCTATGCTCTGGGCTGGAGATGTGTCTAAGCAGCTCAGCCCCAGATCCAGCCTGCATGGAGAGAAGGTTCTAGCTGAGAGGGTCTACTGGGTAGCAGCTAATAAATGAAGTTTCAGGTATTAGCAAATAGAGACAACGCTAAAGCAAACTTACTAAGAACCTAGAACTTGTCATTTTTCTCTTGCTATAATGATGAGGGGCACTAATCTTTTAAAGATTTATTTGTCTAGTTTTGGGGATGGCAAAGAAATGGCAGGTTGGGGAGACTGTTCTACTCATTCATTCATTCATTAATCAACAAACATGTGGGTGCAATTCTGTGCCAGTCTCAGGGGAGGAGAGAACTTAAAGAAAAAGTGTAGTTAGTGCCTAAACTGACAGGTGAAGGGAAGCAGCTGAATGGGGAGATCAATGGGAATAAGAAGAGGGGGCCGGGGGCTTCCCTGGTGGCGCAGTGGTTGAGAATCCGCCTGCCAATGCGGGGGACACGGGTTCGAGCCCTGGTCTGGGAGGATCCCACATGCCGTGGAGCAGCTAAGCCCGTGCGCCACAACTACTGAGCCTGCGCATCTGGAGCCTGTGCTCTGCCACAGGAGAGGCTGCGATAGTGAGAGGCCCGCGCACCGCGATGAGGAGTGGTCCCCACTTGCTGCAACTAGAGAAAGCCCTCACACAGAAACGAAGAGCCAACACAGCCATAAATAAATAAATAAATAAATAAATTAAATTAAATTAAATTAAAAAAATAAAAAAGAAGAGAGGGCCAAGCCTCATCTAAGGAAAGAACCTGAGGGCTCAACTAGCAGGAGGTCTAACACCTGCCATATTTATACTCTGGTCGAAATGACCAGTCAAGGGACTTCCCTGGTGGTCCAGTGGTTAAGACTTTAGATTTCCAGTGCAGGGGGCTTAGATTCAATCCCTGGTCAGGAAACTAAGATCCCACATGCGGTATGGCCAGGAAAAAACCCACAAAAAACAAAGCCAGTCAGGACTCACAGAAAAGCAAAGATAGGCTAGATCCCAGTTGGCCGATGCTTCGAGCTGGAACTCCAATTAGTTCCACTGCAAGCATTTTTGACCCAATGTTGTAACTCAGATTCAATATCCCTTCATGGCCCTTTGTCCCTCTTTTTTTCTTTATGCTGTAAAATGTCTATTGAGAAATTTATTTTAAACTATTTTACTCAAAAGCCTCAACATTTTTTATGCTTTGGGCATCTTTTTCCATTTTCTTAACTATTTTATTTTTGATGTAAACATCACAGTACGGAAACAGTCAGCCAATGCTCAGTTTTTCCTTGGCTGATTATCCAATAAATGAGTGACTAAGTATTTCGTTTTTCTTCCTGATGGCTGTCTGCCTTTTAGCTCTTTTACTACTTATTAGCGCACTATGGGCAGAGGCATGCAGAAGCAAAAATGAAACTCAAAACACTTGGCTAGTTATTGAATACGATCTCCACTAAAATGATCAAAGAAAGGAGGTAAGTTCTAGTTAAAATAATTTTCCCCCAATTACCTACAGACTTCAGTTATCCATGCCACCTTGTTTTAGCTCTCCACACAAATAAATGAGATTCTTTTGTGATAGATGTAAATTTGCAAGTCATATCTTTTACATAGGATTTCTCATTTTATATAGTCCAACCTCCTTCCAGATGCTCTTCACCTAGGATTCTGGATGCCATTTAGGTTTATCAATCAGATGCTCAGATACCCTTAAGTTAGGAGCAACGCAACACCTATATTTCCCCTGTTTCTGCTATTTTCTCTTAGTTGACATTGAATGCCATTGATCTTTGGCAGCTTTACGATTGTGGCAGTAGTGACGTCATTCTAGAGTTTTCCAGTCTTTCAGGTGCCTTCTTGATCATAGAGAACAGCTTCTCCCTTTGTGGTGTAATTCTGAGGAATATCTGTCTGTCTAGACCCATGTTTCTTTAGCCTTTCCAGAAATTCCATAAATCATTAAATGACCATTAATCACTCTTTCAGTAAGCCTTTAATAAACTAGCTAGAATAGATTCTGTTCTCTGAAATAGGTGGGAAGTTTGGCTGGCTGACGTAGGGAAATAAACTTCCTACAGTGTCCTGGATATACAATAGTATTAACGTAGGATTACATCTGGTATCCAGAAAAGGGATTTTAATGCCAGTTTTCTAGAAAATATCAGCCTACACATCATTCTATAGAGGTTCATGGCCCTTTAGAATCTGCGATGGGGTTGACTCCAAGGACTTGTTCTCCTCCAGAATGAAAAAGCCTGACTTGTTTTCAGGTAACCACGTAGCCTGCATTTCCTGGTCTCCCCTTGGAGCTAGGCATGGACATGTGACTAAGTGCCATACAGTGAGATGTAAATAGAAGTTATTTTGTGTGTCCTCTGGGAAGTTATTTTTAAAAGATGGCTTTCTTACAGCTGCCTGTAAGAATAGAGCCAACAGGACGTGCTAACAGATTCGTTGTCAGGTGTGAGAAAAAGAGAACCAAGGAAAGCTGTATGGATTTTGGTCAGGGCTACTGCAGGGATAGATACGTTATCAACTGAAATACCGTATGAACTGAAAGCTGTGGATGGAGGTTTGGAGAAACATCAGTTCAGTTTTGGACACGTTGAGTTAGAGATGTATATTTGAGGTCTGGGTGGATATAGCAAGTAGGCAATTTGATATATAAGCCTGGATGGAGTTCAAGAGAGAGGTCTGGGCTGAGGCCGGGGCTATTTTTGAGAGTCTTTGACATTTAGCTGGTATTTAAAGTGAAGAAATCACATGAGATCATCATGGGATTGAGCATAAAGATAGTAGAGGAGAACAAGGACAGAGCCCTGGGAGCTAGACATTAGAGGCAGGGAGAGGAGGGGAAACTAGCTAAGGAGACACATAGTGGAGAAAATAGTGACCTCAGAGGAAAGCCTAGAGAATACGGTGTCCTGAAAGCCAAGTAGAGAGAGAAAGAAGGAGTGATGATCTGGGTCAGATGTTGCTGATAGGTCCCTAAGGTGAATACTGAGCACTGGCCACTGGATTTCCCAGTGCCGAGGGAGTGGTGAAATGACAAGAACAATTTAGGTAGAATGGTGGGGATAAAATCCTCTTTGGAAGGAGATTACAAGGATTCCCATCCTTGCCTCATGGGTTTTCTACTGACTTGTGTCCATCTAAAATGTGGGAGGATGTCATGGGTCAATAATTCCTGTGCTCCCCTTTTTTTGTGTGTGCATTGTATTTGTCTGTTGTGGTTGTTTTTCTGTGAGACGCTGCTATTGCATAGGACACTCTGTTTCACAGGGTTTACTTTCTTTTGTCCAACCCAACCCTACTAGATAAGCACTTTTGTTACCTCCATTTAAAATGGAGAATCTAGGATGCAAAGCCTTGTCCAAGCTCATACAACTCAGAAGGGGCGGAGCTAACATTGAACCCAGGCAGTTTGGCTGCTGAACCCAGGATGAAAACCTCCACTCTCAGAGGCACCTCTGATGATGAACAGGACAGGTTGTTGTTCCCAACAACCAGAGGAGAGGAGACGTTAGTAGGAACAGAGAAGTAAACAGATAACTACCATGTGGCTGGAAAGAGAATGTCGGCAGGAGCCTCTAAATCAGCCCTAGATGTTCTAAGTAGTCTTTCTCTAGAAGGATGGGCTGACCCGGGTCCTGAAGAGCAAGTAAGAATTAGATGAAGAAGGGACCATGAAGGAAGTCCCTTCCAGTAGGGGCAGTCAGTGGTGCCAATGTCCAGGCGTATCAGAGAGCAGGGCACATTCAAACAAGGGTCTTATCAACAAAGGTCTCATAAGCTCTTTGAAAGATTCTAGATTTTATCTTGAGTCAAATGGAAAATCATGAAAGGATTTAAGTAGGAGAATGATACGTTCAGATTTGTAGACCAAAAAGATCCCTCTCAAATGCTTTTGGGTAGAAGATAGTTGTTTACTGCAGTTTCTCCTACAACTAGAGGAATCAAACAAATATAAAAACAGTTTCAAAGACAGCAGAGAGATGAAGAAGCAACAAGTAATGGATGAATGGGCATTCCTGAGGGAGGGGTCCCACTGCAATTGGCTGAAGATGGCCAGGCATTTTCTTTCCTGGAGACATTTGCTAGTTCTAGGTTCAGGTAGGGGAATGCTACAAAGGATAAGGAGAGGCATTTCAGCTTTTGCCGGTCGCATCTCATCGGTATGATAGATTGGAAATTTAGAGTCCCGAATGCATGGGGATACACACAAGAGGCCAGGAACTTGGCAAAGGGCTTCCAAAGGATAGAGTGAAATCTTCCATAAGCTGGTGGAGTTTAAGAAACAAAGCCAAACTCATGGGAGTGGGTCTGCCTCAAACACACGTAAGGGTCTTCCTTTAATAAATTTGCCTGATTCTGAAGCTGTGGGACTAGGAGGCTACAGAGACGTGATGGTTCAAGGCTGCAGGAGGGAGGGGCTGCAGGGTGTGTGATCAGCTTGTGCACAATCCCCAGATTGGTTGGCATCAAGGTGAAGTTTTGAGCGTCACCAATCCTCTGGTTTGTCTCCGTGCTTGTGGTTGGCAGTTTTCATCTGGTGGGTCGGCTTCCTGTAAAAACAACTTAGGAATGTGGGTCAGACCTTTATCTATGTCCTTCAGGGAACTGGGAGTTCGAGGACTTTGCTGCGTGCTTGGGTGGTTTATAGTCTAAATTGTTACCAGTCTCCCGGCCCAACAGTTATTTGTTTCTATATCTTCACATTTCCTAATCATTAACTCTCGAGCCAGCCTTTGGAGACTCAAGGGAGACCTGGGAGATGAAAGCAAAAGCCTTCTACTTCAAAGGACAGGGCACAGGGGCTTGTATGCGTGTTCAGTTACCTGCAGAAGATGTCAGGGCTTTGCTCCAAAATCCTAAAGGTCTGAGCTGCGATTCACCACTAGGGGCTTGTCAACACCTCCAGGTAGCTTTCCTCTCTGCCACTGCCACTTCAAGCCCCACTGGATCTGCTGGGTCATGTGGCCCGAGTGGCAGGGTGGCTGGAACAGCGGCCTGGACCTGTTGCAGAGCCCTCTCTTGCTCTGGACTCCACTCAAAACTAGCAACTTTGGGGGTCACTCAGTCAATGGGTCAGAGCAGCACATCTAATGAGGAATATGTCCCCACCCCAAATCCCAAGAGGGCCCCTAGGTATTGTTCCTCTTCCTTGGCTGTAGGAGGGACCAGAGGCAACAGCTGATCTTTTACTGTAAAAAGACTACCTTGACAAATCCCACACCATTGGACCCCTAGAAATTTCACCAAGGCTGAAGGCTTCTGAATTTTAGCTTGATTTGTTTATCACCCTCTGACACACAAACGTTTTACCAATAAGTCTAGAGTACTTGCTGCTTCTCACTCACTGGGGCCAGTCAGCACCATGCCATCGATATAATGAAGCACCGTGACATCTTGTGGAAGGGAAAGGTGATCGAGAGCCCTGTGATCTCAGTTTTGCTGCAGGGCAGGAGAGTTGATATGTCCCTGAGGTGGGACAGTGAACACGTATTTTTGGCCTTGTCAGCTGAGAGCACACTGTTTCTGGTGGGCCTTTTCCACAAGTATGGGGAGAAGTGGGCTGCATCTTTCAAATGTCTTCCATAACTCCAGGGATGCAGAATTGCTTTTGATTTGCTATTTCCTAGGTAAAGGCAGGTCCAATGGCTTCCACTTGGCATTTCCCACTCTAATAGCCCTTACTACACAGGTCAGGAAACCAATGTGGGGATTCTGCCAGCAGCTAAGTATGTCTGTTCCAATTACACATTCTGGAGCTGGGGAAATAGCCACAGGACGGGCTTAGGGACCACTGGACCCACTGTGAGATGGACCTGAGTGAACTCCATTGATCATCTGACCTCCAGAAGCCCCTACTCTGACTGAAGAGCTACCGTAACATTTTGAGTCTCCTGGAATAAGTGTCGGTATCAGGTCTCGGTGTGGTGCTGGAGACATGAAACTAATAGGTCAGATTCTCTGCTTCCAAAGCAATGGAGTCTAACGCAGGAAGCCCACCATGTAGGCAAACATGCATATGCAATAAAGGCTTACAGACTGGGGCTAGAGCATGCAATTCTGGTAAAAGAAGGGAATGATGAGGAGAGTCAAGAAAGCCACATGTGGATTTCCAGAAGAACTTTTTACCAAGTGGACAGCTCTTCACAGTTGCTTAGTCTGTATTACAGTATAAAGGATTTCATTTATCTAAAATATTTTATAATTTAAATGTCTTAGTTATTAGATTCACTTTCTCTTCTCCCTCCATTGTTTTAAATTGTTAATATTTTTACAATACTGGTATATTAGTGGGGGATGTGCAGTTAGGACTTCTGTAACTGTCAGTTTTAATTGAGGCCATAAAAAAGACTTGGAATTATATGAGAGATCTATTAAGCACCTAATACTTTTGAGGCAATGTACAAGGCAATATAAGAAAAACAGTAAACAGTGTAATAAAGAAAGCTTGCTGTGTACTTGATGTGATAAGTCACAAATATAGACAAATACATAAGAATTTATAACACAAACATTTCAATGACAAAGGGATCTCATAAGGCAATGCATTATTATTCATCAGTTAAATTGCCTAATAAATAATTACTGCAGGAGTTCAGAGGATAGAGGTGGTCAGCAAGTTTTTTTTTTAAATTTAATTTTATTTTTTTATACAGCAGGTTCTTATTAGTTATCTATTTTATACATATAAATGTATATATGTCAAGTTTTTATGAAGGTGGAGGAATCAGCTTGGTGCTGAAGGACAGGTAACATTTGGATAGACAGAGGATGAGGACTTTATGACAGTGAATGGTGCAAACAGCTTTGACTTTGGAATCAGAAAACTGGTTTTCCTCCTGATTTTCAGTGTTCATCTCTTTATGAAGACTTTAAAATTTTTAAAAAATAATTTTAAAAGTTTTTATACAATTTTTAAAATTAATTTTTGTTGGTGTATAGTTGCTTTACAATGTTGTGTTAGTTTCTGCTGTACAACAAAGGGAATCAGCTATATATATATATATATATATATATATATATATATATATATATCCCCTCTTTTTCGGATTTCCTTCCTATTTAGGTCACCACAGAACATTGAGTAGTGTTCCCTGTGCTCTACAGTAGGTTCTCATTAGTTATCTGTTTTATACATTGTTGTGTTTTTACACAATTTTTAAAGGTTACTTTCCATTTACAGTTATTACAAAATATTGGCTATATTCCCCGTGTTACATCTTTGTAGCCTATCTTATGCTGGATAGTTTGTACCTCTCTGCCACCCCTATATTGCCCCCCACACCCCCACTGGTAACCACTAGCTTGTATCTGTGGATCTGCTCTATGAAGTCTTTATTAACGCTTCCCTCCCTCTTCCTCCCACAGGGTAGAACGGACTCCTTCCCACCCCCTTGCGTTCTCACCGTGCAGTGTATGCACATCAGCTACAACACTTTGTAGCATTTTCAAAAACTTGTCATTCTGTTACTTCTTTGCTCTGTCACTTTGAGCAAGTAACCATACCTTTCAGCCTTAGTTTCTTTTTAAATTTTTAATTTATTTTTATTTTTTTAACATCTTTATTAGAGTATAATTGCTTTACAATGGTGTGTCAGTTCCTGCTTTATAACAAAGTGAATCAGTTATACATATACATATGTCTCCATATCTCTTCCCTCTTGCATCTCCCTACCTCCAACCCTCCCTATCCCACCCCTCTAGGTGGTCACAAAGCACTGAGTTGATCTCCCTGTGCTATGCAACAGCTTCCCACTAGCTATCTATTTTACATTTGGTAGTGTATATATGTCCATGCCACTCTCTCATTTTGTCCCAGCTTACCCTTCCCCCTCCCTGTATCCTCAAGTCCATTCTCTAGTAGGTCTGCATCTTTATTCCCATCTTGCCCCTAGGTTCTTCTGACCATTTTCTTTTTTTTCCTTTTTTTTTTTTTAAGATTCCATATATATGTGTTAGCATGCAGTATTTATTTTTCTCTTTCTGACTTACTTCACTCTGTATGACAGTCTCTAGGTCCATCCACCTCACTACAAATAACTCAGTTTTGTTCCTTTTTATGGCTGACTAATTCCATTGTATATATGTGCCACATCTTCTTTATCCATTCATCTGTTGATGGACACTTAGGTTGCTTCCATGTCTGGCTATTGTAAGTAGAGCTGCAATGAACATTTTGGTACATGACTCGTTTTGAATTATGGTTTTCTCAGGGTATATGCCCAGTAGTAGGATTGCTGGGTCATATGGTAGTCCTATTTTTAGTTTTTTAAGGAACCTCCATACTGTTCTCCATAGTGGCTATATCAGTTTACATTCCCACCAACAGTGCAAGAGGGTTCCCTTTTCTCCACACCCTCTCCAGCATTTATTGTTTGTAGATTTTTTGATCATGGCCATTCTGACCAGTGTGAGATGATATCTCATTGTAGTTTTGATTTGCATTTCTCTACTGATTAGTGATATGGAGAATCCTTTCATGTGTTTGTTGGCAATCTGTATATCTTCTTTGGAGAAATGTCTATTTAGGTCTTCTGCCCATTTTTGCATTGGGTTTTTTTTTTTTTTTTTGATATTGAGCTGCAAGAGTTGCTTGTATGTTTTGGAGATTAATCCTTTGTCAGTTGCTTCATTTGCAAATATTTTCTCCCATTCTGATGGTTGTCTTTTCATCTTGTTTATGGTTTCCTTTGCTGCGCAAAAGCTTTTAAGTTTCATTAGGTCCCATTTGTTTATTTTTGGTTTTATTTCCATTTCTCTAGGAGGTGGGTCAAAAAGGATCTTGTTGTGATTTATGTCAGAGAGCGTTCTGCCTATGTTTTCCTCTAAGAGTTTGATGGTGTCTTGCCTTACATTTAGGTCTTTAATCCACTTTGAGTTTATTTTTGTGTATGGTGTTAGGGAGTGTTCTAATTTCATTCTTTTACATGTAGCTGTCCAGTTTTCCCAGCACCACTTGTTGAAGAGGCTGTCTTTTCTCCATTGTCTATTCTTGCCTCCTTTATCAAAGATAAGGTGACCATATGTGCCTGGGTTTATATCTGGGCTTTCTATCCTGTTCCATTGATCTATATTTCTGTTTTTGTGCCAGTACCATACTGTCTTGATTACTGTAGCTTTGTAGTATAATCTGAAGTCAGGGAGCCTGATTCCTCCAGCTCCATTTTTCGTTCTCAAGATTGCTTTGGCTATTCGGGGTCTTTTGTGTTTCCACACAAATTGTGAAATTTTTTGTTTTAGTTCTGTGAAAAATGCCATTGGTAGTTTGATAGGGATTGCATTGAATCTGTGCTTTGGATAGTAGAGTCCATTTTCACAATGTTGATTCTTCCAATCCAAGAACATGGTATATCTCTCCATCTATTTGTATCATCTTTAATTTCTTTCATCAGTGTCTTATAATTTTCTGCATACAGGTCTTTTGTCTCCCTAGGTAGGTTTATTCCAAGATATTTTATTCTTTTTGTTGCAATGGTAAATGGGAGTGTTTTCTTAATTTCACTTTCAGATTTTTCATTATTAGTGTATGGGAATGCAAGAAATTTCTGTGTGTTAATTTTGTATCCCGCTACTTTACCAAATCCATTGATTAGCTCTAGTAGTTTTCTGGTAGCATCTTTAGGATTCTCTATGTACAGTATCATGTCATCTGCAAACAGTGACAGCTTTACTTCTTCTTTTCCAATTTGGATTCCTTTTATTTCTTTTTCTTCTCTGATGGCTATGGCTAAAACTCCCAAAACTATGTTGAATAATAGTGGTGAGAGTGGGCAACCTTGTCTTGTTCCTGATCTTAGTGGAAACGGTTTCAGTTTTTCACCGTTGAGGACAATGTTGGCTGTGGGTTTGTCATATATGGCCTTTATTATGTTGAGGAAAGTTCCCTCTATGCCTACTTTCTGGAGGGTTTTTATCATTAATGTGTGTTGAATTTTGTCGAAAGCTTTCTCTGCATCTATTGAGATGATCATATGGTTTTCCTCCTTCAATTTGTTATTATGGTTTATCACATTGATTGATTGGCATATATTGGAGAATCCTTGCATTCCTGGGGTAAACCCCACTTGATCATAGTGTATGATCCTTTTAATGTGCTGTTGGATTCTGTTTGCTAGTATCTGTTTGTTGACAGCCTTAGTTTCTTTATTTGTAAAACAGAGATCCCTACGTCTGGGTGTTGTTCTGAAAGTTAAATTGGATGGTGTGTACAAAGTAACTCAGATAGTGTGAAGTCCACACAAAATCTCCACAAATGTTATATTTCTGTCCGTTGATATGACCACAGGCTTGGAGAGGGAAAGACAATAGCGTATGTTGGGAACAAGGGAGAGGAACGAACAGACACTCCGGGGTTCTGTGGAGGACGATGAGGGTAAGCGGAAGTCCTTGCCCATAGGACACATTTCTAGTCCTTAAAATCAGTATCTTCCTAACATCAAAAAAATTGTAAAGTTACACCAAACAGATGAGGTTTAAATCAGCCTTAAAAAAAATCCTGTTCAACCTTCAGCATTAAAAAAAAAAAAACTGTTATTATTAGTCTTTTCTATGTGAATACTTCCTATTGAAAATCTACAACTGATTTTTTTTAAGGTTAAAAGATGCTCATTTTTTGACCATAAGTTTTACCATTTGTAAATGTAATCATGGAAAAAAGAAAATAAAATGTTGTAGTTTGGGAATCTGAAAACATTGAGAAAAAAAAATGTTTATGTTTAGAAGAGTGTCCAGAAATGTTTAAAGTTAATTTATTACTGATTTTGATCATCTCGTTTCAAATCATTTAAATTTCATGTTTAGCTTCATCGAACTCTGTGCAAAAATTTTGTTTCCAGCCAGAGATGCTCATGAATGAAAAGCAGTTAATATATACATTTATAGGTATGAAAACCATAAAGTAGCATAAGGAATGCTCTGTTCAGGTCCGGTCAATGTAGACATTGTAATGGAGGGAATATGTAGTAAGTAAGTGAAATTTCAATTGCTTGGAGCCCACAGACATCCTGTAGTCAGAAGAATGTCAGTTGATATCTGTGCAGTAGCTACTGTATACTTGAAACTTTACTTGTTGTTTTCACTATTTATCCAAAAAAGAAAAAATAAGAAGAGCAAGGAAAAGAAAAGAAGAAAACAAATTGCCCTTTTTTCCATGCTAGAAGCTCAGAGGACAGTTCATGCTCTCAGCCTGCAAAGATGGTGGGTACAACCTCTTGAGGAGAGATTGTGGATTAAAGGACCTAAAACTGAGCAGAATGACACAGTTGGGCTACCTCTGAATCTTTTAACCATCTTCTTTAGATGGAAATCTAACCCTTTCCTCAAAGACCAAGCTGTTGTGATATATTTTGACCCACCATCATTAAATACACACGCTTATACACAAAACAGACAAGGAATCTTTTTCCTTATCCTTCATGAAACCGTCCTGCATTGAAATAAAAAGGAATCATTCAAGGAAACAGAGCTTTATTAAGACCTATTGTTCCCACTTGGAGAGTCTAAGCCAAGGGCCCCTGCCTTTTTAATTTCCCTAAAGAGGATCACAGTAAAGTTCCTAACTCTGCAACAGGATTAATCTGTAAACTCCACACAGGATGGAGAAAGGCAGGAATTTGATTTAGGTGTTAATTATAGGAGCATATTCACAAATGGTACACATCAGTCAACGTTCCTAGTGGGTTTAAAACATCTACAAGAAAATTCACTCCAGAGAACTCCTAGTTCTTGCCTTAAAGTATGTATATCAAAAAACTCAAAAAAAAATCAGTTTCTTGTGGGATTGATACATGCTTGAAGCAGCTGGCTGGGACCTATAGCATTGCCCTGTGATGGTATTTCTTTCAGGGAGGGAGAGAAAATGGGGAGTTTTTCATGCTTTTCTGAATTTACAACATCCGATTCAGGGCTGTCATGGCCCAGTTAGGGTCTTGAAAAGCAAATGGTGCCCTGACAGCTGAGGAAATTTCTGGAGAAGAGGGGAAAAATCTCTGTGAGGACTCAGCGTTTGAGAGCAGCAGCCTCTAGAATCCCCAAAGTGCAGTCATATTTTTCAGCAAGAAAACCAGGAAAATAGATTCATTACGTTATGGTGATGTCTCTTTTACTGTATCAACAGTCTTTTAATCTGACAAAGGACTCAAGGCAAGAAAAGTGGTACCCGAGTGTTTTGATCTATTGCAGCTAGAGTTGTAATTAGTAGTTCTCTTTGCTCAAAGTTCCCTGAAAAGGCAAGGAAAAAGGATGGGCAAAGATACTGGTAGAGAGAAGACGGTATGTGGAGCCGTCTCTTCTTTGTAAACCTGTGGCTGTCGTATAACCAAGAATGGCTGGTAGAGAAATGCTGATTTATCAGAGGCTGCACACTTCCTCCCATGATGACTGAATACTGAGCTGGAAAAAGAATTAGCCTAGGGGCTTCCCTGGTGGCACAGTGGTTGAGAATCTGCCTGCTAATGCAGGGGACATGGGTTTGAGCCCTGGCCTGGGAAGATCCCACATGCTGCGGAGCAACTAGGCCTGTGAGCCACAACTACTGAGCCTGCGCGTCTGGAGCCTGTGCTCCACAACAAGAGAGGCCGCGACAGTGAGAGGCCCGCGCACCGCGATGAAGAGTGGCCCCCACTTGCCACAACTAGAGAAAGCCCTCGCACAGAAACGAAGACCCAACACAGCAAAAATTAATTAATTAATTAATTAACTCCTACCCCCTACATCTAAAAAAAAAAAAAAAAAAAGAATTAGCTTAATTATTAATTCCTAAATAGTAAGCTAACTCAAAACAGCTAGCTTCAGGAAAATTGTTGATATACTGACCAAGTCTCTTCTCAAAGTACTGATGAAAATATGAAGGAAAAAGCAGACCAAGTTATACTTTTAAATATAATTTCAATATATGTGGAGGAGTGGGGATGGGTGAGTGAAATAGGTGTCAGAGATTAAGAGGTACAAACCTCCAGTATATAATAAATGTCATGGGGAGGTAATATACAGCATAAAGAATATGGTCAATAATCATCAGAATAACTTCATGTGGAGACAGATGGTTACTAGACTGATCATGGTGATCATTTCATAATGTCCGCAAATATCAAATCACTAGGTAGTGCACCTGAAACTCACATAATATTGTACGACAACTATATTTCAATTTGAAAAATTTTAAGCAGTAACTAAATATATGTGGGTCACATAGTTTACAGAAGGGTGAAAAATCCAACTGGAATCTGAAAAATGCATTCTCCCCTTATCTCCTTACAGTTTTAATAAGCCCCTAAATGTTAATAAAACATGGTTATCTCAAAATATACTTTTCAAAAGACATATTCTGTGTCAGTTAAAGAGTTTAGCCCATGAGCACTTTAAAGAGATTTATCTGAATTTTATAGTTGAAAAAATAAAAAAGGCCACGCTTATCAGTTCTGCACCTGTGATGAGAAAGACCTTTGTTCTACGAAAACCCACAGTCTCAGGCACAGAGACGGGCCACAGCCAAGGATGCTGTGCTTCTAGCCACCTTTGCTTGCCGCCAGGTACCCAAAAGCTCCATGGGTAGGAGGACAAATGGCAGGACAGACTCTTTCCCTATGTGGGAACTCCAGAAAATGTGAAACCTACCTCGTTAATACCGGGATTTTTTTTTTAAACTAATCATGACAAGATTAATACAGAAAATTTAAACAAGAAAAAATGCAGGGTCTGGCTCACTCCCCTGAGGTAATAGAGGGGAAATTTCTAGGGAGATCGGGTTTCGTTTTTGTATAATTACACACTCCATTGAATTTAATTATTTCATAGTTAAATGCCTAAAAGACAAATGTCTCCTCAGTATCTACCTTCATTTTCTTTCTGGTGTAATCACATTTTTCTGGATTGTTTGGATGAGAAAGTGGGTTTTAGGTAACCTTCGAAGTCTGGCATGAAATGAGAGCTCTATTTGCAAAGTGTTTTCGTCATCTATTATTTAGCTAAGCTCATTTTATGTGAAAAATTAAAAATTGGTTAAGGATCTTTATTTGAAGGCCACAAGTCCTTATTCTCATCTTATCCAGCTTTCCAAGGCTACTGTTGGACTTTTCCAGGTCTGATCATTAGGCCATTTAAAGGGTCAGCTCCTGCCTGAGCCACCCCACTGGGCTGGTCACATACTGGAAAGAGGATGAGGTTTTGAAAGATTTATCTCAGAGGCCAGAGATTTCAACCCAGCGTCAGACATTCTGTAACTTTTCTCCATGTGAGTTAGACAACGTCGTCTGTCTAAATTAGGTCCAGAGTAGATTTTTGCCAAGTGTGGTCATGGGAAGAATGTTGGTGGAAAGACCTGCTTTCTTTCTAAGTCTAGCTCTGCCACTAATTTGCCACTGGACTCATACTTTCATTCTACATTTACTCAACCTTTGTGAATGCCTCTCACATGGCCGACTGATGGTGTGTGGTTGGTTTTCTTCTTAAATGTCAGAAAGAACTATAGCTGACTAGCTATGAACAGGTCTCTGGACTCAGATAGTCCCCGCTTTGTGACTATTGTGTCCTTGTGTATTTGCTTCCTCTCTCCAGGCCTCAGTTGCCTCATTTACAAAAGGGGGATAATAATTTATATTTCACAGATTTGACTGGGATTCAGAAGAGCCACTGAAGGCAAAGTGTGTGGTATAACACAGGGCCAACTGTAGGTGTCCTTCAAACAGCAGCTGTTGCTGTTACCTCGAGAAGGAGAAGCCAGTAGGGGCCAGTGGATTCTCACTGGAATGAGAATCAGAAGATCTGGTTAGAGTCCTTGGTTTACCACTTGGCCTTGGGCAAGTAAGTTAAACTTTTTCAGCCTGAGGCCATATCTGTACAGAGAAGGCAAGGGAGTCATGCCTACTTCAGGGTCCTCTAGTGGATTAAAATAGATGCGTGTGAAAACGTTGCCTTTCGTCTACCTCTACCGCCCATCCCTCAGCATCTAGAAAGAATGTTGTACAACACAATTTTGGTCTCACTGAACATTTGTCAGGACTCCCAACCTCCTCCAGAATTAAGTCCAGATTTATGAGCATGGCGTGCTAAGCTGTGCACCCCAGTCTCTTGCTTAGGCTACAACTGCTATTCCAACCCACCTTTCTATTATCTCTAACTAATTTCTTTTTTTTTCTTTTTAATTGATTTTTTAAATTGGAGTATAGTTCATTTACAATGTTGTGTTAGTTTTTGCTGTACAGCAAAGTGAGTCAGTTATACATACACATATATCCACTCTTTTTTAGATTCTGTTCCCATATAGGTCATTGCAGAGTATTGAATAGAGTTCCCTGTGCTATTCAGCAGGTTCTTTTATTAGTTATCTATTTTATATGTAGTAGTGTGTATATGTCAACCCCAATCTCCCAATTAACCACCCCTGCTGCTTTCCCCCCTGGTAACACAAGTTTGTTTTCTACATCTGTGATTCAATTTCTGTTTTGTAAGTAGGTTCATTTGTACCATTTCTTTAGATTCCACATATAAGCGATATCCTATGATATTTGTCTTTCTCTGCCTGAATTCACGCAGTATGATAATCTCTAGGCCCATCCATGTCGCTGCAAATGGCATTATTTCATTCCTTTTCATGGCTGAGTAATATTCCATTGTACATATGTACCACATCTTCTTTATCCATTCCTCCGTGGGTGGACATTTAGGTTGCTTCTATGTCCTGGCTATTGTAAATAGTGCTGCAATGAACCTTTGGGTGCATTCTAACTAATTTCTGATCCCATGGAACCAACACACGTTGCTTCCAGTACGCTTTGCCTTTGCACAGACTATTCCTCCTACTTAAATGTCCTTTTCCTTTTTTACGTAGCAAACCCCTCTCATCATTTAGGGTTAGGCTCTCGTGTATTTTCTGCTGACTTTCCTGACTACTCAGTGGGGAGTGAGCTCATCCCTCTCTCCTCTGATCTAGCAATTTGTCAATGCCTTCATTCTGGAACAAACAAATGGCCTTGGGTTTTTATCAACATATATATTTTCTTAAGAATAAGAATAGCGTTTTATTCATCTTTGCATCCCAAGAGGCTACGACAATGCCTGACATGTCTTTGGCCTTCAGTAAATTATTTTTAAAAAAAGGAAAGGAGGAAAGAAAGAAAGAATTAAAGTTATTATTGTTTAATTCATTTTTACGGTAACAGGCAAACCCATAGTTTTTTTTCTTTTCTTTTCTTTTCTTTTTTTTTTTTGGTACGTGGGCCTCTCACTGCTGTGGCCTCTCCCATTGTGGAGCACAGGCTCCGGACGCGCAGGCTCAGCGGCCATGGCTCACAGGCCCAGCCACTCCGCGGCATGTGGGATCTTCCTGGACTGGGGCATGAACCCGTGTCCCCTGCATCGGCAGGCGGACTCGCAACCACTGTGCCACCAGGGAAGCCCCAAACCCATAGTTTTTTAAGTTAAAAAAGGAAAAGGCCGTAGGCACTTGGAACACATTACTCCAAAGAGCCAGTCTGAGCTGAGCGGGCCCTCCAGGCAAGAGGAATCTCTCAACTACTTTTAACAATTGTAATTTCAATATTTCTTGGTATTAAAACAACAAAGGGGTCAACCTTTTCTTTCTTCTAGTACATATCAATAATACAGAGGTAGTCCTAAGGAAAAATTATTAACTAATTTTAAAATGAATTACGTGTGCCTATGTAATCAATATAAGGATTTTTCTTGGTTTGGGTCTTCATAGAAAAATTATAACTGGTCTTAATAAGAATTGGAAATAAATCCTAGTCAGGTGTCATAAAATTTCAACATAAATGACTAAAAAGTAATTACCAACCCAAGACAGAAAAAAGACATGGTAGGAGGGGAGGGAAATAGAGAGATATAAGAAAAAAACACGATTTGGAGGCTTTGAAGCTTCCTCAGTATGGTGGTCAGCTGCGTCTAGGCTGACTTCCTGACTCCTTCACAAGATATAACTAAGTTTAGGGGTAAGATTAAGTTTGCATTGGGACTATGTCCAGTTCCCTTTCTTAGCTTTTCCTTCACATCCAAGTGTCCAGGTATTTTTGCTGTTGGTCTCGCCATCCTCCCCTGGTCTCAACTGGTCTGTGAGCCTCTGAAGTGACCCAGGCCCACAAGTCTCCTTTTCTCCGCGTTACAGCATTACAAACCAGTGGCTTTCCAGAAGATCTCATCTAAAGCAAACTGCTAAGCAAA
Organism: Mesoplodon bidens; assembly: GCF_964165515.1. Lineage (NCBI taxonomy): Eukaryota > Metazoa > Chordata > Mammalia > Artiodactyla > Ziphiidae > Mesoplodon > Mesoplodon bidens. The sequence goes on along the minus strand of NC_138173.1, from coordinate 15,066,505 downwards.
TCCACACTAAGGTGCAGCCCTCCCAGGGGGTTTCACATTTGAAAAGAGGTCAGCAAGTTAACCAAAATCCATTTCTAAGGATAGAATTTCAAGGGGTGTGAGAAAGTGAAGTGTGAAATTTCATGCCTCTGGAGGGAAGCAACGTTAGCCTTGGAAGTCTTCTCAGTTCAGGCACTTCTCAGCCATGGGTTGGTGCCGCCAGGTTTCCTGTCACCTGGGGAAACGGAAGGGACTGGAGGAAATAGCGCTGCTGGAGCTGGTGGGGCAAGACCTGGCAGCAGATGGTTACAGACACGTGGTAAAAAATGGTAGCACACAGTGAAGTGTGCAGCGCTTAAATCGTCTTAATGTTGGCATCTAAGCATTTCGTCTACAGTTATAAATAATATTCCCTGAAGTCCATCTTTTAAAAATGGTTATTGGAGTATAGTCGATTTCCAATGTTGTGTTAGTTTCTGTTGTACAACGAAGTGCATCGGTTATACATATACATATAACCACTCTTTTAGATTCTTTTCCCATATAGGCCATTACAGGGTATTGAGTAGAGTTCCCTATGCTATACAGTAGGTCCTTATTAGTTATCTATTTTATATATAGTAGAGGGTATATGTCCATCCCAGTCTCCCAATTTATCCTCCCACCCTCTTCAGCCCTGGTAACCATAACTTTGTTTTCTACCTCTGTGACTCTATTTCTGTTTTGTAAATAAGTTCATTTGTATCATTTTTATTTTTAAGATTCCACATACGAGCAATATTATAGGATATTTGTCTTTCTCGGTCTGACTTACCCTGAAGTCCATTTTTAAGGCTGTCCGTACACACTTTAAAAATTCACTGTTAAAGTTTTAGTGAAAATTCAGGTTTAATGAAAACAAAGCCACTGGACAGTCAGCTTCTGATTGTTGCTGTTGAGCAGAAGACATAGGGGAATGGTCATACGTTCTCAGTGAGCCATGAGTTTTTATTTTAACTGGAGTGTAAACTATGACTTTTTAAATGCCAAGCAAGTCTCTTTTTTTTTTTTTTTTTTTTTTGCGGTACGCGGGCCTCTCACTGTTGTGGCCTCTCCCATTGCAGAGCACAGGCTCCGGACGCACAGGCTCAGCGGCCATGGCTCACGGGCCCAGCCGCTCCGTGGCATGTGGGATCCTCCCGGACCGGGGCACGAACCCATGTCCCCTGCATCGGCAGGCGGACTCTCAAGCACTGCGTCACCAGGGGAGCCCCAAGCAAGTCTCTTAAAAGAGGGATGCAGGGGCTTCTCTGGTGGCACAGTGGTTCAGAGTCCGCCTTCCGATGCAGGGGACACGGGTTCCTGCCCTGGTCCGTGAAGATCCCACATGGCGCGCAGCAGCTGGGCCCGTGAGCCATGGCCGCTGAGCCTGCGCGTCCGGAGCCTGTGCTCTGCGACAGGAGAAGCCACAGCAGTGAGAGGCCCGCGTACCGCAAAAAAAAAAAAAAAAAAAAAAAAAAAAAAAAAAGAGGGATGCAAAATCACTGTAAAAAGACCTCGAGATGTTGACTAGGATAAAATCATAGAATCTGGTGTTGGGAGGCAACTTAAGATCATCCTCCCTCTGACTTTTACAAGTTGCTATCGCTTGAAGAAATGAGAGCACAGGGTAAAGGCAAGAAGTTTGCTTAGAAACCGAAAAACCTCAGTTATTCTCTATGCCTCACTCCTGTTTGCATGATGTCAGACAAGTCACTTTTTTCTATAAGGTGTGGTAAACTGGTAGTGAAAAGCCAAGATTCAGTGCAAACATATGTTTTGGTTTTCCTACAGCATTTCCTCCTAAAAATCTGGATATCCAGTTTCTGTTGGAAAAAAAAAACTGTGTGTGTGTGTGTGGGGGGGGTGATAATCAGTTGATCTTGGGTCTCATTTTCTGTGACACTTGACCAGAGCTGAGTAGTACCATCCCTTTGAGCTTTGTGCCATCTTGGTGGCCACTGTCCTCACCACTCTCTACTCTTATCCTGGCCCATCCCTTTCATTCATTATCTGTATTTGAAAGGCACTGAGATCGCTGACTTAGACATCATGTATCAACATTACTGTCTGTAAAATGGGCAGTGGGGAGGGTGACAAATGATGCTAGTAAAGTAGTTTCCAAATTTAGTTGATAATAGAAATAATGGAACATCTTGATAAAAATACAAATTCTTGGGCCCAACATGTGTAGATTCTCAGTGGATATGGGATGCAGGGAGGGGGATCTCTGTGTTTTTTTTCTTTTTTTTTTCAAAGTTCTGCAGTTTACACCAGCAATTAGCTAGGGTTAGAATCCTGACTTAAAGGATCTCTAAAATTCTATCAATCCAACTCACCCCAGAATTCTAGTTTGATAAGTCTTTTTCAGGTCAATGGACTTCAATGCATTTAAGGCTCTGGTGTAATTATTAAATCCAATTAGCCACTGAGTTAAATTATTTTCAATCAGCCTTAGGCTATTTACCATAACATCCCCCAACCTGAGATCTGAATAGGAACAAAGGGACCTGGCAAGTGAATACCACTCATCTATCACTGCCACATTGAAGTGACTCATTCACACAGCAGGTAAAAATTCCCACAGCCTGCTCCCTCTTCTGAGGATATACGTATTAAAAAAAAAAGTCAGGAAAGAAGGGAACTTCTTATCAATGCACCATTTGAGTGTAAATAACAGAACGGATATTCAGGATTAAGGGTACTCTGATAAAAGGCACATTTTTACACAGGCCTTTTTAACTTGTGTTCAGGACAGTTTCCTAGAAACTTGAAAACAGCAGGAAGGATTTAAATTTGATGCAGTGGGGTCTTTAAAAATTCGGCACAAGTCTTTCTGTTCTTTCAACTCGCCCTTCAAGGTATCACAATGTGAGAGAACGAAGACTTTGAGTTCAGACTGCCTAGTATCAGAAAACTGTGGACTGACGTCTGTAGACAAGCGGCTTGGGGAGCTAAGTGGTTTCTATGGAGATGGGAATTAGTGAGGGAGTGCTTTCCTTTTGATTATTCTCCATCTTAATAGGGACCATTTATCTTTTTCTGAAGGAATAAGGACATCTTTGGGAACAATAGCAAGGCTTGAGTGAGACTGTTCCATGTTAACTATCTTAAAATATCTAACCCCTGCTTCTTTCAATAATAAATCATGAGGTCTTGGATGGTGGCCTTTGCCCAAGTAATCTGACTTGATTTTGTCTCATGACAAAATCAGGAAATCCATCTGAGTTTGGTATGATTTATAATATTTCAAATATTAGTATATTATTTTAAAGCTGAGATGTATACTCAGTATTTGTAATGATAATAGCTTGAATTCATATTTAGTCTCTGGACAATACATAATGCTTTCAGTTATATCTGAGAAGTAAGAGATATGAACCAACATTCCTATTTTTTCAAATGGAGAAACTAAACCATAAACAACGGACATGATGTTTTTCATAATCTGTGTAAAATGAATGTGAGGATATATATAATGTTTCTGGAATCCAAATCTAATGACTTTTCTTTTTGCATTCCCATGAACATTTTTTCTTTTCTTATTCTTTGCTAATACAGAACTGTAACAGAGTTGAATTAAATAAAAATGTATAAAGTAAAAAGTGAAAGTTACACAAATTCCACTACCCAGAGTTAGCAGCTGTTGTCTCTTTAACTGATATCTTCCCCAATTTTTTTCTTAGCCTATATATATATATATATATATATATACAGATATATGGATGATTTATTTCCTTACATTTTATAAAAATGAGCTCCTATACAGTTCTGAAACTTTTTATCTTGACAATATATCATGGACTTTTTTTGTTCTTCTGTGTCAGCACATCTAGGTCTACATCTTTTTCCTTTGTTTTTTATAATGGGTGCCTGATAATTCATTACACGGTTGTACCATTATTTATTTAATCATTTTCTTATTTGGGACATTTAAGTTGTTTTCTCTCTCTTTTATTTTTTCCTTCTCTTCCTCCTCCTCCTCTTCTTTTTGTTTTCTAAGAATATATTTTTAAAAAATTTAAAAAGTTTTTATTGGGGTATAGTTGATTTACAATGTTGTGTTAGTTTCAAGTTCACAGCAAAGTGAATCAGATATACATATACCTATATTCACTCTTTTTTAGATTCTTTTCCCATATAGGCCATTACAGAGTATTGAGTAGAGTTCCCTGTGCTCTACAGCAGGTCCTTATTGGTAATCTCTCCTCCTCTTCTTTTTTACAAACAATGTTGCTTTAATTTACATTTAGAAGTTTGATAAGTCTATCAATATGTCCTTTAACCGGGAACCAGTTTTCATTGCAGCAAAACCTCTAAGGAGGTGCATTCTCAACACCCTGATGTAACAATACACTGGATGGTTTTAATGAAACAAAAAATCCTTTTAATGGTACAGTGAAAAGTGGTAACTCATGGTCCCAATATATACTTCTTTGAATATTAGTGAGTTCTTTGATTCATTTTGAACCCCTTTTCTTTCCCACTTTAAAAAAAATTGAAACATAGTTGATTTACAATGTGCTAATTTCTGCTGTTAAGCAAAGTGATTCAGTTACATGCATATATACATTCCTTTTTATATTCTTTTCCATTATGGTTTATCACAGGATATTGATTATAGTTGCCTGTGCTATACAGTAGGATCTTGTTGTTTATCCATTCTACATATAATAGTTTGCATTTGAATGCTGGAACCTTTTAATCCCAGGGGTTCTTAACCTCCCTTTCACATTGAATCTCTTAGAGGATTTGTAAAATTTCTGATGTTCAGGCCAAGGCTACAATTAAATCACAACCTCTAGAGTCAACTGCCAGGCATCAGTATGTTTCAGAGCTCCTTAAATGAGTCCAATGTGCGTAGCTGGCTTCATGGCCCAGTGCTCAGAAGGCACCCAGGCTTGATTCAGGGCTCTGCTGTCACTGTCTTGAAATTCATAATAATTTTATCTTTGACACTGTGTTTTTTATGTTAAGTTTGATGGGACCAGGGAGCATGCCATTCATGTATAACCTCCCTGGTGCTCCACGAGCACTGAACTCTGGTGGACCCACGATGTATGGGAATTCAGTGAGGTATGAGATACAAAGTGAGTAAAAGTTAAGCGTGTAACTTGTAAGCATGTTACATCTACTCCTGAGTAAGTGGGGGAGATGACAGCCCAGAGAAACTTCTCTTTCCAATCAAACCAGAACTTGCTTCAAATGCAGAGGAGGGCAATGATTTCTTAAGAACTACAAGGAACCGTATCACACCATCTCTTATTTACACCACTTCCTTATATTAGCCATTTCATTTACACTGCAACTTCCTCTTACTTGGAAGGAAAGGGAATGATAAGGCAAAACTTTTCTCTTTAGACCTTCCTTATTCATCAGGAGATAGAGAGTGTTGGTAGAATGTGTGTGAAACAAAAAGTGAAATAAAGATAATTGATTAGTTCTGTGCAGCATTTCCACTGTTCTAATAAAAATAAAATACGTGCTATGAAATACAAATTGTGTACTTTTGGTGATTCTACATATGAGCTGAATGCTCTTATATTTGCTTTTAAGCCTAGCATTGTACAATATAAAGAAAATGATAAAATTTTATAATAATTTGAGATTTAAAATTTTCTTTACTTAGAACATCATTAAATGCCAAATAAAAAGCACTTTTACCAGTCAAGAGAGAGAATGTGGAAAAAAAACTCAGTGCTTTAGTACCCTTTTTCCTATGTTTGAACAACGAGCCCTACATTTTAGTTTGCATTGGGCTCCACAAATTATGTAGCCAGTCCTGCCAATGTATAGTCAAGTTTGAGAATCCATTTAGGACCTAATCCTTACCTTACATTGTATAAAGTTCTCTTCCCCTTCTACTTGGTCTCCAGTGCTATTGTGTTTTGCTGTACTTCAGTTGCTTATGGTTTACTTTACAGGAATGTAAATTTTTCCACCCTAGAAGGCACCTAGAAATCTAGGAGCTGTGAAGGGTCTAGAAACATATGTATATAATTGCTTTTCTGATAGAAAGATAAATTGTAGAATACAAAGTAATTCAGTTTATATTTTTTAATATGGTTATAGGAGATATCCTATCACTCTCAATAGATTAGAAACTCCGTAAAGGTATGATTTTTGTCCCCCTCCCAAGAATTACTAGCATGCTAACCATATAGCAGATGCTCCAGAAATATTGCTGAATTCATTAATCACCAAGTTTGCAAAGATCTAGTTTTTTTAATATTTAAGGTTACTCTTCTCACACATTTGTGCATTCCAGTGATAAACTAACTGCTATCTGATCAACAATTCATCTTAACTAGTGCTTTTGCTGTGCGTTCTTAGTTCTCACTCTGTATCTTGAAGTAGCTGTATTATCTCTTATTGACACTTCGTTCCATGGCTCACCTCCCGTCTTTTGTGGTCATGGTAAAGTCATCTTTGAGGAATATTTTTAAAAGATCTTATTGGTAAAATCTAGTTGTTTATTTGGAGATTTGTGATGATCTTGGAGATCTCCAGCAGAGGAGGAGAATCAGATGTATACAATGAACATTAGGAATGTTGTCCCAGGGAGAAGTCATGGGCCATGCACCACAGGTGACCTTGTCCTGAAGCTGACCCCTTTGTTGGGAAGACCTAGAGTGGAAGCAGCCAGGTAGGACTCCCCCCTCCTGCACCTGGGCCTGCGCCTGTTTCAATAGACTTGTAGCTGGTGAGAGTAAGGATAGCGAAGACACTTCTCTGGGAAAAGGTGATAAGGATCTAAAGCTGATTCACTTTGTTATGCAGCAGAAGCTAACACACCATTGTAAAGCAGTTATACTCCAATAAAGATGTTAAAAATAAAGTGAAGGAAATTGGTAGGAAGTGTGGGAATCTATCAAACAAAATGATAGACCAAATATATGTATATATATATATAGCACACACACACACATATATATATATATGATATCTATCTATCTATCTATCTATCTATCTATCTATATATGAGTAATTTCCAAAATTCTGAAGTAACAAAATTAAAATGTCTCTCCATTAAGATCTTTTGGGCTGCCTGTCCCTAAGCATATTTTCAGAACCTCCTTAAAGAGGTAGAAGTTGAATTATTGCCTAAGACTCTGTCAGCATCAGGACATGGAGGCCCTATGCACTTAGATAGTAAACTTGAGTTTTGGGCATTACATAATCAGATCAAGTGGTGCTGGCCTCATGGAAATTAAAGAGAAGAGGATTATATTTAGCTTATTTTCAGACTAGTCTTAGTGAGCATCAGAGACAAGGATATTAATTTTTAAAATGAAAAGTAGACTGTTTACCATGCACAAAAGATCATTTGTGCTACCCAAATCTATGCTAATCTCCATTCCAAATCCCTTAGCAACTGTTACTTGGTTGGAAAGGTTTAATTTTCGTGAAAGGAAGAAACTTTCAGAACTTGTTGCAGTGAAATGTAGTTTGGGAGAATTGAGTTGTTATTAAAGATATTAAAAATTACATAAAGCGATAAAATGGTTGTTTAACGTGAGTTTGAATTATTCTTGAAATGCACCAAAATCTTCCTAAATCTGCTACTCAACTTAGGTGCTTTAATCCCTGCATTGTCATACAACATAGTAAGTAATAGAAACAGAAAAGAATAGCAGAACAGCATGTGAATTGGAGATAAAAAAGGCTTCCCAGAGTTTTCTTTAAGTAGACATTCATTCATTCATTTTCTCACTCAACAGGTGGTACGTGAGTGTCTCTCATGTACTAGATTCCAGGCATAGACAGGAGAATAGATCTAGTGCCTGGCCTGAGAGCGTTTATAATCTAGTGGGAATATGAATTTATAAACTGATAAATGTATGAAATATAATCATTGTTATGATGGAGTTACGAGGAATTTTACACAGCTGAAAACTTAAGTGGAACTGGGCATACACCCAGAGAAAACCATAATTCAAAAAGACACATGCAGTCCAAAGTTCACTGCAGCACTATTTACAATAGCCAGGTCATGGAAGCAAACTAAATGCCCATCGACAGACAAATGGGTAAAGATGTGGCACATATATACAATGGAATAGTTCTCAGCCATAAAAAGGAATGAACTTGGGTCATTTGTAGAGACGTGGATGGATCTAGAGACTGTCATACAGAGTGAAGTAAGTCAGAAAGAGAAAAACCAATGTTGTGTATTAACTCATACATGTGGAATCTAGAAAAATGGTACAGGTGAACTGGTTTGCAAGGCGGAAATAGAGACACAGATGTAGAGAACAAACGTACGGACACCAAGCGGGGAAAGAGGTGGGGGTGGGGGTGGGGGTGGGATGAACTGGGAGATTGGGATTGACATGTATACACTGATGTATATAAAATGGATAACTAATAAGAACCTGCTGTATTAAAAAAATTAAATTAAATTAAAAAAAACCCCAAGTAGAATGGAAAATTTCTAGGAAAAAAATATAACATACTATTATTGAATCAAGAAGTAACAAACCATATTGTATCAGCAGTTAAAAATATAACAACAACAACAAGAAAAACAAAGAAAAAACAACCATGCAAGATCCAGACCATTTATAGGCACATTTTCCCAAACATTTCAGGAACAGATAATTCCTATATTTTGCAGCATGTTATAAGTATTTGTTATATATATTCATTAGTGAATAAATAAAGAGAATAAGCAAAGATGGAATGCATCCCATCTCTTTTTATGAGGCTAATCTAATCTTGATAACAAAACCAGACAAGAACAGAGCAAGAAAGGAAAATTATGATCTAATACCATTTATGAAATAGATGTTCATATTAGATTCATATATATATATGTGTACGGATGTGTATCTGAGTATGTGTGTATAATATAATGCTTCATAATCAAGTTGGGTTTAGTCTGGGAATATAAAGGAGGCTTAAAATGAAAGAATTTATTGATGTAATTCTCTACATTAAATACTCAATGACACTAAACAATGGATTATCTCAGTAGATGCAGAAAAGACATCTGATAAAACTCTGCTTCCTTTCATTATAAAAACTCTCTGCAAAATAGAAATAGCAGTGAATTTCTTTTACTTGATAAAAAGTATTCATCAAAATTCTGTAGCATACTTAATGATGAACAGAAGAATTTCCTTTGAAGTCAGGAACAAGAGCAACACCCTTGCTCATCATTGTACTGGAGGTATAAGCTAGTTGTAGTAAAACCAGGAAAAAAAAGCATGAAGGTTGTAAAAAACAAACCAACACTTTCAATATATACACATTATATTTACATATTTGTGATTAAAACCCAAGAGGATCAGAGAGAATCTTATTAGAACTAATAAGCAAATTTGACAAAGATTCTGAATAAAATACCAGTATACAAAAATCATTTATATTAACATACCACAGCCACAAATAAACAGAAAATATAATTTATAATGTTCTTTTTTATAATAGCAGTAAAAACTCTGATGGGCCTAGGAATAAATCTAACAAAAGACATGGAGTGGTTTCAGCTGCGAGAAAGAGAAAATCATATCTAAATCATGAGGACATTTATTGTTTAGTGAAGAAAATGTCTGAACGCTTGCTTTGGCAGCTCAACGCCGTTGGCCGTGTTCTGGGCCCTTTGTGCTGGTTTTGCTCGGCCCTCAGGGCTGGCTTTGTGGGCATGAGATCTGTCAAATCAAACAGGGGTCCACACCCAGAAGGTCTCTGTGCTTGGTTTAGTACTCTGCTGTTTGGAAAGTCTTGATAATTTTATATTTGAATTTGTGTTTAGTAAATGACATCCAATGGGACAATGGCACAAGTGTGTGAGCAGAGGAGGTATGTGTAACTTGCGTGTCTCATTCCTTACATCGTCTCTGTGATATCCCGCAAGCACAGAATTCCAGTGGACCCACAATGCATGGGAATTCAGTGAGACTCAAAGTGAGGACCAGTTAGCTGTGTTCCATATGACTGAAGCAGGGGGATTACAGCCCAGGGACGCTATATTTTTCCATTCAAACCAGAACTTGCTTCAGATGCAGAAAGGAGGCAGTGACATTCTGAGAGACACGGACAACCAAGGGTCCCTATCATACCCTCTCTTAGTTCCGTCACTTCCCTGTATATTAGCCATTTCATTTATACTGAAAACGATGACATAGGAGAAAAGCGAAAGATAGGGCAACCCATTGTATCTTTTCCTTTCAGTCCTTCCTTACTTATCCGGAAGTCCAAGGTAGAGAGTGTTGGTTGAATGTGTGCAAATAGAGACATGAAATAAAGACAACTGAGTTAGTCTTGTGCAGAATTTCTACTGTTCTGGTAAGAATGAAATACGTATGCATGTCCAAGCTATGAAATACAAATTATGTAATTTCGGGTTTCTGCAAATGAGTTGAATACTCTTATATTTGCATTTAAAACTGGCATTGCATGATATAGAGAAAATGGTAAAATTCATGCTAACCACTTGAGGTTTTAATTTTTCTTTACTGAGAACTCTATTAAACTGCAAATAAAAAAATATCATGGCAAAGCAAGAGAGAGTAGTACCTTTAACAGCGCTTTATCCCTGCTTTTTGGACAAGGGGCCCTGTATTTTCAGTTTTGTGTTTTGTTTTTTTTTGTTTTTTTTGCGGTACGCGGGCCTCTCACTGCTGTGGCCTCTCCCGTTGCGGAGCACAGGCTCCGGACGCGCAGGCTCAGCGGCCATGGCTCACGGGCCCAGCCGCTCCGCAGCACGTGGGATCTTCCCGGACCGGGGCTCGAACCTGTGTCCCCTGCATCGGCAGGCGGACTGTCAACGACTGCGCCACCAGGGAAGCCCTATATTTTCAGTTTTGTATTGGGCCCTGCAAGTTATGTAGCTGGCTTTGTCTGCCATCCTCAGCTTATTGCTTGCCCTCCATCTTCCCGCCTGTAAGAGTTGTCCCATAATTGCCAGACTGCTTTCAAAGGTCCAGGCATCAAGTCTACAGCTGAGGCAGAAAAAAGATGGAAGAGTTGGTGACAGCAATCTTTTCTATTACAGTCATTGCCTTTATCAGGAAGTTAAAAGTCTTTCCAGAAGAGTTCAGCTAACTCTGGACCCCATGGATACTTTAAGTTGCAAAATGAATGCAACAGTCAGCATCTGGAAAATAGGATAGAAACAGCCAAGCTGATATCTGGCTACAAATACTGCGGAAGCCAGGGGTTGGTAGACATTTTTTGTAAAAAAGCTAGGTATGCTTCAGTGGCCATCTCTCTGGTCAGATGCTTGATGCAACGAGTCATGTTTGCTGCTCTAGTGTGCAAGTAGATATAGACAACATGTAAATAAACGGGCGTGGCTGTGTTCCAAGAGAAGCTTCTCTACATAAACAGGAAGTGGACAGAATGGCCTGTGGGCTGTAATTTGCCAACTCCCGCATAGAGCTTCATTTTGTTTTGGTTGCTAAATGGTGGACCACGGGGTGATGATAGTAAGTAGCTGTCATTTACTGACTATCTACCGCACGTTCATCACCTGAGGCTAGGCTTGTTGCCATCTCTAAAAAATATTTGTATTTTGTTATCAGGGAAGAAAAGATACAAGTTTGCTGGGAAGGCAAGTAGCAGAATCTACTGCAACATAAATGAAGACTTAATTGAAAGGAAATTTACAAATGCATAGATGGAAAGGCTTAATATTATAAAGATGTCACTTTTCTCCAAATTTATCTATTAATATCATGCAATTACAATTAAAATTCATGCAGATTTTTCATGGAATGTGACCAGCTGACCTTAAGATTCATATGGAAAAACAAAGGATTAAGAATAGCCAATACAGTTTTGAAAATGGGTAATAGAATTAACAGGGGAATTTGTCCTACCAAATGTCCATACTTGTTATAAAGCTGAACTAATTAAGATAGTGGTATTGTTTCTGGTCTAGAAAAACAAACTCATCAGCAGAAGAGAAGGTTCAGGAACAGACCTGTGCCTAATTGGGAGAGGAAGCATTACACACAGGGAAAGGTTGGAGGATTCACCATATAATGCTGGGGAGAATTAGTTATTTCATCAGAAAAAAAATTAGATTCCTACCTTATCCTAATCACAAAAATAAACTCCAGGTCACATAAAGACATGTATGTAAAAAGCAAAATGTTAATGATCTTGGTAGAAATTTAAACTTGAAGTTAAGAAAGATTTTAAAAATAAGAATGAAAAAGGAGTATTTTGATGAATCTGTTTGCATTAATATGAAAAACTTTCATAGAATGAAAGACATCAGAATCAAAGTAAAAAGACATTCCAGGGAGTGGTGGACATTAGTAAAGCATAGAATGAAAAAACAGTTAGGTCTGGAATATATAAAAACAATTGGAGAAAAGTGGGTGAATGATGTGAACCAGAAATTCTCCAGAAGAAGGACCCTGAGAGGCCCACAAACATATGAAATTGATTCCCAGCCTTGCTAGTATCAGGGAAATGGCAATTAAACAACAATCAGAGTTCATGTCATACCCATTAGATAGGCAGTCATTTTTTTTTATTATTATTTGCGGTACACGGGCCTCCCACTGTCGCGGCCTCTCCCGTTGCAGAGCACAGGCTCCGGACGTGCAGGCTCAGCGGCCATGGCTCATGGGCCCAGCCGCTCCGCGGCATGTGGGATCTTCCCGGACGGGGCATGAACCTGTGTCCCCCGCATCGGCAGGCGGACTCTCAACCACTGCGCCACCAGGGAAGCCCAGGCAGTCAGTTTTTAAAAAGTGACAATTCAGGAGTTGGCAAGCACATGGAACAAAGTTCTCAACTGCTGCTGGTGGGTTTATAAACTAGCATAACTAATGGTGGTGATAGTTTTGTAATGTATAGAAATGGTGAATCGCTATGTTAGGCAACAGGAACTAAAATAGGGTTGTAGGTCAACTATACCTCAGCAAACAACAGACAAATTCATAGAAAAAGAGATCAGATTTGTGGTCATCAGAGGAAGGGTGTAGGGGGAAGAGAAATTCGATGAAGGCAGTCGAAAGGTACAAACTTCCAGTTATAAGATAAATAAGTACTAGGGAAGTGATGTACAACATGATTAATACAATGAACACTGCTGTATGTTGTATATGAACATTGCTGAGAGTAAATCCTAAGAGTTCTCATCACAAGGAAAAAGCATTTTCTTTTATTTTGTATCTGTATGAGAAGATGAATCTTCATTAAACTTCATCATGCTTATTCATTAAACTTATGCAGTGCTGTACGTCAACTATATGTCAATACAACCGGAGAGAATAAAGAGAAAAAAAAAAAAACTAGCATAACTACTCTAGAAGGAAAATTGGTAAAGATAGTAATGTTAAGGGTGTACTTGCTGATTGATGTATGTATATAGTACACACACACACACACACACACACACACACTAGGTTAATGATTCTCTGTCTGACACATCCAACACTCTTTTTATAACAACATCACTCTCTTTTTGATTCCAGACAGAAGTCAGTATAATGCCATTACCTACATATAAAGGAGAAATGACATCATAAAATATGTATTTCAATATGTATGTGTTTGGGAATAATGAGGAAGTACATGCCTGCATAGATCACGTGAATGGGATTTTAAAAAATACAGGCTTGTTTCGGCCACTCAAAAGTTCCTTTACTATTGGTGATGAAATTTTCCAAAATGGCAAACGACTTTTTTTTTTTTTTTTTTCTGGTACGCGGGCCTCTCACTGTTGTGGCCTCTCTCGTTGCGGAGCACAGGCTCCGGACACGCAGGCTCAGCGGCCATGGCTCACGGGCCCAGCCGCTCCGCGGCATGTGGGATCTTCCCAGACCGGGGCACGAACCCGTGTCCTCTGCATCGGCAGGCGAACTCTCAACCACTGCGCCACCAGGGAAGCCCCTCAAACGACTATTAATGAATCTGTGAACAAAATATAATCTTGCCTCAATTTACATAGTAGTTATATTGAACATCCAGGGTACATGAACAATAGTTTGTGTTCATATGTATAAGAAGGAATAAGGTTCTAGGCTTGGATTACTTATAGACAGTTTTTTCATTTACACAAAACTCTTACTGTACGATACATGACAGGTCTTTGTGCTCTTGGCTTCAGCACAGAAAATGCCAGGAGTGCCACCCAATCGTTGTGACAACCAAACTCTCCCCGACAAAATGCTGAATTGTTTCCTAAGGGGTGATCCTGCCCCACTGGAAACTACTGCTCAAGAAAACCTCTTATGTGGATGCAGGGAGAAACATGAAGGCATTTTCGTTGCTATAATACATTCTTAGTAATAGTATATAATTGGAAACAATCTAAACATCCATTGACACTACAATAGTTTCTCTATCTATCTATCTATCTATCACCTATCTTTATCTGTCATCTATCTCTCATCTATTTGTGAGTGTGTGTAGTTTTGGTATACTCATATAATGAAATTTCACATTTTGAAATAATGGAGTTACATTAGCACAATGGATATAGCTCAAAAACATAATGTGGTAAGAAAAAACAAGTTGCAGAGTACTACAAATAATATGACACCATTTATATAGAGTTTTAAAACATTTATAACAATAGTGTATTTTAACTTATAACCGATATTTAGCAAAACCATAAAAAATGTGCATGGGAATGGAAACATCCATTTCTGGGTAGTGGTTACATCTGGGGAGGGAGGAGGAGAAATGTGATGGGTTAGGGGTGGATAAACAGTGGAATTTAGCTGCATTCCCTAATGTTTTACTTCATAAAAACAAATAAGAGGTTTAAAGTAAATATTGCAAAATATATCTCTGTACATTTGGCAAAACTGATTGGTGTTATTTTTTCTCTATGATTTTTTGTTTGTTTGAAAATCGTTCACAATACCAATTTTAACTGCCCTTTGATGGTAGCCTTTGACATTTTATAGGATGTATCCACGTCTTGTTATTTCTATGGGTGCAAAATGACATAGATTGTGAGTCTCTTTCAGGCATTCTTCCTTTTTGAGCCTCAGCTTGAGAACGAGGCTCATTTAGACCCGGCAAATAGAGCGCTAAGATTTGCACTGCTTCCCATAACTAGGTGAGGTTTGGGACAGTTTGACTGTCTTAAGCTGTATGAGGGTTCCTCATGGGACTGCGACACTTGGTTGTCCAGTGACTGGGACTGCACTTCCTCTCTGGTTCCCTGACTGCTGCTGGGATGG
This sequence comes from Mesoplodon bidens, assembly GCF_964165515.1. NCBI lineage: Eukaryota > Metazoa > Chordata > Mammalia > Artiodactyla > Ziphiidae > Mesoplodon > Mesoplodon bidens. The sequence continues at coordinate 15,051,353 of NC_138173.1, read as the reverse complement.
CAGCCTGTCCTGAATCCAGCTTTCTTGGCCAGACCCTGATGTTGCAATGTCTGTTCTCTCTGCTCTGCACTGTATTACACCAACCCAGATGGCTCTCCTGCCATCCCATCTTCTTAGCTAACTCTACTTAGAAACTCTTTTGCCCCACCTTTAAGGTAGACCATCTTGTGCTGCAAAACCAGCCAGGATCAAGTCTGATTTGTCACACTCCTCAGCCCTCTGCCACAGATCACCCTTTTGGAACCTACTTACCACTTTGTTAGTTTCTGTGTCTATTCTTATCACGCTCCACAACCAGACTGCCTGGACCATCCATTATTACAGCGTCATTATTAGAACACCCCCTTAAAAATGTCTTAGTTTGGATGATGAATTGTATGATCCCTCGATTTATAAATCTTGGCTGATTATGCATCTTTACAAAAACATACTCAGAGTTCTCCAAAGTAGTTTCCAGTTAAAACAATAGCTTAAAATAAGCTTGCATTTGGGGAACACAGAGTGCTCATTTATTCTTTAGGTCTCCAAATAAAGTACATGCAGAAAAATCTAAATGTGGTATTATGTACCTTGGGATTACAACTATCAATTGTGAGGAATGTTACACGTACCTTATTGTTTAGTGGTCAAGAAATAAAAACTTTAAAATATTATTTTATTTTATAAATTAGAATGAACTACAGGTTGTCCACTGTCATCATAAAAAATGCTCACTTGCTTTACAATGTCATTTCTTGATAAAGGAGGAAAAGTTGTAGAATTACAGTAGTTGGTGATTCTATTCTTCTAGCTCATTGGGTTAAAAACTTGGAATCATCCTTGACAGTTCTCTTTCACCCATACCTCAAATCTAATTCATTAGAGAATCCATCAGATTACATCCCAAATCTGACCACATCTCACCATGGCCATACTGCTGCCCTGGTGCAGGCCGCCATCATCTTTCTCCTGGGCTATTGTAGCAGCCTTCTCCTAGGGGCACCCCTGCCTCAGCCCTTGGCCTCCTAGAGCTATTGCTCCTGGGCGGATAGATCACACCACTCCTTGCTGTGACTACTCCATTGGATTCTTACCTTAATCACAATTAAAAGAAATCTCAAACCTCATCTCCTCCATCTGTTCTGTAGGGCCACTGGCTTCCTCATTCTTCCTCAGACACGTGAAGCTCCTGCTTCAGAGCCTGTGCTCTTGTTTCCTCTGAGCTCACCCCCCATAGGTGTCTGTGTATGGCTACTTCTTCTCTTCCTTCTGGTCTCTTCTCAAATGTCACCCCATCAGAGTGGATGTGCATGGTGACTCTACCTAAAGTAGCACCCCACCGCCCAGTGTCCCCTCTATCTCCCATCCCTGTTTAATTTTTTATAACACTTTCAACTCCTGACATGTTACATTTCTATATATTTATGTCTTGTCCCCTTAGAGCAGGGACTTTAGCTCCTAAAGCAGAACCAACACACAATAGCAGTGGGTGAGGTTGGTGAATTGAGTATAGTCCTGGTTGTATCCTTGAGTCAGGTCTCCCACATGAGTGACATCTAATTTGTGTGTGTATGTGTGTGTGTATGTGTGTTCCAAACCAATAGTATAAGGTAGGATGCAGCAGGTGCTTTATTTGACGCCAGAAAATCCATGACTCTTTCTTTGTTTTTAAGTGACAATACAGCAGGTGGATTTATTGGCTCCGAAGGCAGCTAGCTGATGTGCCCTTCCTGTCACCCCCACTGAATACTCCTGGAAGCATAAAAACTGATGTAGAGTTCCAGCAACACTGGAAACTAGGAATATCAAATAATGAATGGCCAGACACTGGGAAGAATTTCAGTAACCACAACACAGATGGGGCTGAATTGACAAACCATTAGTGGCCGACACATACTTTGAAATTGCTGAAATAGAACAGCAGGGTGAGACAGGAAAAGGTTAGGGTACCCAGGTGTCCAGCTTGGAAGCTGATAGTCCATTTGCGCTTTCTGCCGATGGAATAAAGATGAGATATAAAAATGCCCATTTAAAAAATTAAGACCATTTCATTATAATATGATTTACATTCATTGCCATGCAGCACATTGTTTTATTTTGTCTGATACTTATAAGTATAGGAGATATAATTATAATATGGAACATATAGTATTTTATTCAGAAGCTGTAATATGGGCTGCTCTTAACATAGTTTGTAGATTGTGTATTTTTGATCTATACATTTTGTGGATGTGTTTCAGTCTACACATTTCTATCAGGTGTGTCCGGTATTTTTGCTGAAACCACATGGCAATTCTAAGAAAGATGGGAAAAGGTTTCCAACTATGCCATGTCTTTGGCCAATTCAGAGCTGAGGCAAAGCAGAGGTACCACATGGCCAGTGCTGTCTGTGTGTGGCCACACTCTGTGTTCAAGGCCAGCTTCATGAATATGCAACCTGTACAATTACATGGGGCCTCATGCTCAGAAGCTCTTGGTTTGCTGCTCTGCTGGTGTCTTCTTGAAATTCTTAAGACTTTTACATTTGAACTTGTGTTTTATAAGAAACAATGGAGCATGTGTGTGAAGAGAGGAGATACAAGCGATGTGTCTGCTATTTACTGCCACGCCATCCTCATACAGCCTTCTTCATGCCTCAGGAGCACAGGACTCCAGCGGACTCACAGTGTGTAAGAGGTCAGTGAGACTCCAATAGCACAAGTAAGTGTGTTATGTTGAGTAAGTGAAGAAGATGACAGCCCTAAGAGGACACTCTCTCCGCTGGAACTTGCTTTGAATGAAGAGAGAAGCAATGCTGTCCTAAGAAGTATGAACAACCAGGGACCACTAGCCTATCCTTTCTTACTGTTAATGGGCTGCATTGTGTCCCTCCCAAATTCATATGTTGAAGTCCTAACCCCCAGTACTGCAAAATGTGACTGTATTTGGGGATAGGGTCTTTGAAGAGGTAATTAAGTTAGATGAAGACATCAGTGTGGGCCCTAAGCCAAGAACCTTACAAGAAGAGAAATTTTGACACAGACGTGGAAAGACATAGGGAAGACTGTCTAAAGACCTAGGGAGAAAGCACCTACAAGCCACGAAGAGAGGACTGAGAAGAAGCCAACTCTGACATCTTGCTCTTAGACTTCTGCCTCCAGAACTGTGAGAAAAGTATCAGTTGTTTAAGCCACCCAGTCTTCAGTACCTTGTTATGGCAGCCCGAGCAAACTGATATACTCACCATGTTACTTCCCTGTATTCGCCAGTCACTTATGCTGAAAATGATGATATAGAGGAAAGGGAAAGATAAAGCAACCCATAGTTCCTTTTCCTCTAAGTTCTTTTTCACTCATCGGTAAGCCAAAGGGAGAGAGTGTCAGTTGAATGTGCATGAATCAAAGAGTGAAATACAAACAGCTGAGTTAATTTTTTGCTGCACTTCCATTGTTCTAATTAAGATACACACACATGCATGTATTGCTTTGTTAATATTAAGCATTCAATGATGCAGTAAATGTAACATGCTTCCTTCAGCGTCTATACAAAATTGGTGATGACTAAAACCATTTTAATTTGGGCTTGGGTCTAATCAATAAAAATGAATGAAAATAGAAAAAATCTCCCTTCAAAGCAAATACAGATAATGTTAAGTGATGCAATATTAAGTTTAAGGTCATCTATCATATTAACAGAGATTTCGAAGTTAATGGAAGGAGGAGGTTAAGAAAAGGTTCTAACACTTTTCTTCTTGTATGAGGACTATCAAAGATAGTTTTTTCAACCTTGATTCAGATAAACAGAGAATTTTATTACCTCTTTTGCTCTGGATCCATACCCTCTTGCCTTTCTAAGTATGTTACTTTATTTCCCTCTCTCCTAAGCTATCAAGTGTGTTCTTTCTACCGGATAATTTCCCTCAGCGGGCATATACATTCTAGTGCCTCCATTCAGAAAGCAGACCAAAATCAAAGCAAGTGCTCTTTTTTTTTTTTTTTTTTTTTTGCGGTACGCGGGCCTCTCACTGTTGTGGCCTCTCCCGTTGCGGAGCGCAAGCTCCAGATGCGCAGGCTCAGCGGCCATGGCTCACGGGCCCAGCTGCTCCTCGGCATGTGGGATCCTCCCTGACCGGGGCACAAACCCGTGTCCCTCGCATCAGCAGGCGGACTCTCAACCACTGCGCCACTAGGGAAGCCCGCAAGTGCTCTCTTGACCCAGCATCCTCATCAGTTTCCTTTGATGGCTTTTCCACCTTTACCAACCTTTAAAGTTTAAGGCCCCTCGACATCTGGTCCCGATCCGTCTTATGTTTCCTCCTTTCCCCCTGCTCTCATCCCTTCTCCTTTCTTTTCCTTTCGGTTTCCTCTCTCTAGATGATTTCAGATAGTATGAGGGCTTTGAATGGCATCTAAAGGCTGATGCTTCCCAAGTTTTATACCTACAGTGTGGGCTTCATCCCTGATATCTGACTGACCATGGATAAGTACACTTGTGTGTCGCGTGGGCAGGTCAAGGTAATATGTTCAGTGCAGAGCTCTGCATTCCATCCCTGCCTTTACCTCTCCCTCTTCCAGGGGTCTCCACAATAAATAATGGCACCAGGCCACAAACCTAGCTTTCGTCTTTCTCTTTCCTCTCATTTGTCCTTTTGAAAAACCTCCCCTTTCTTTCCATTTTCACTGTCACCATTTTAATCAAAGCCACTCTCATCACTTAACTGATACCTTGAAAGTCTCAGATCTGGTTTTCCTCTTTCACTCTTGCCCCTCTCCACTGCATAAGAATAACCTTTTAACATAGAAATTAGATGATGTTATCTTTACTTAAAACACTTCGGTGCCTTTCTATCATACATAGAAAGATCCAGACTACTTACGTTGGTTTGTGAGTGAGGTGACCTGCATCCTAGTGGCCTGATTTAATCCTGGTTTATCTGCCAGTCACCCAGCATAATTACCAGCAGCTCCCCCTTTTCATTCTCAGAAGTGTCCCTGTTTGGATGATAAAGTATATGTTCACTCTATTGATCTGGCTTTGCCTTCCTTTCCAGCCTCATCATATACCACTTTTGCCTTACCTTTCACCGTTGCTGTCTTAATTTCTAATGAAGACGCTGAGACTTCGCTCTTCTGGGTCTTTTTTATTCTGCATGCAATGTTCTTTCCCCAGCTCTTCTCATACTTTAGTTCCCAATTCAAAAGTCAACTTCTCAGAGACTTTATGAGGGCCGTATAACATAGCTTCCCCTATTTACTTACTTTCTAGCTCATTACTTTGTTTGCTTCCTGTAGCACTTAGTGCAATAAGCATCTTCTTCACTTTTTCACCTGTTTAGTACATGTTCATGTATATCCCTTCCTCAAAGGCAAGTTTCATAGGGTAGAACTTTGTCTTATTCTCTCTTGTACCTCCAACCTGGCATTAACATATAAAAGAGAGAAATATAGTTAATATGTGGATTCTAAAATCAAAAGTTGATAGCAAGCAAAATTTAAAACTGTAAGTATACATACTATTTCACTAAAGAAAATTAAATAAAGAACGTAGTTATAGTAAGGTACAGGAAATAAAGGTAAGGATAAATGAGAATAAAAACAAAAAGCATAAAAAATAAGACACATTTGTAACTAAACAAATTAGTCATTACAATGAACATAAATGGGTTAAATTACCTAAGATTCAGAATGTGTTTAAAAACTTTCCAGTTATATTTGATTATAAGAGATATACGTAAAACTGAAGGATGTGTCTGATTACTTCCTTTGATTCAGGTTATAAGGTTTTTCACTTGACAGGCATTTTGAAAAGGTCCAAACAATTCCCCTTCGAAGTAATGCTCTCCAAATAAATATTTTATAAGAGAAATATTTTTCATTTGCCATCAAACTGCTTCCTAAAATATCCGAGGCCACTAGGCCATAAGAAGAATGGGTTATATTAAATATAAATTCATACTTGAATGCTTTTTTTTTTTTTTTTTTTTTTTTTTTGCGGTACGCGGGCCTCTCACTGCTGTGGCCTCTCCCGTTGCGGAGCACAGGCTCTGGACGCACAGGCTCAGCGGCCATGGCTCACGGGCCCAGCCGCTCTGCGGCATGTGGGATCTTCCCGGACTGGGGCACGAACCCATGTCCCCTGCATCGGGCAGGCGGACTCTCAACCACTGCACCACCAGGGAAGCCCTTGAATGCATTTTTTTGATATGCAATGGTGTGATTGATTTTCAGGTGTATAATTTCTAAGGCTTAGTAGCGGCTGGTGAACTGGCAGCCCATCCCACTTTCCTGATCACTCTCAAGTATCTCTGAGGAGCCTGCCATCAGCATCAAGCCTGTGGCTCAGATGAAAAGCCTGATAAGAAGACTGGCCTCTAATCCATGCAGTGTGTCAGTCCTGCTTGTACTCACAGGGGATATTTCTACCAATCCCTTGAACAACAAGTGGACCCAGGAATGTTTCAGGAATGAGCGGGGTGATGCCTCCCGCTCAACCCCATATACTAATGAAATGGAACCTGTAACCCTTTACTCTTCCTTGAAGTAGGGATTCTGGTCTTCCTCCACAACTAGATCTGTGATTAGGAGGTGTCATTGATCTTGCTTTTCTTTTACCCTATACTGGTTTTCTTTGTGGGGACACACTCAGGAAAAGAAGGTATTTTAGTTGCTCTTTTAGAAAGAGTAGTAGGAGAATAATGCCCACTATTCCACTTCCCCAAAGATATCCATGCCCTAATCCCAGAACCTGTAAATATGATAGGTTACATGGCACAAGGGAGTTAAAGTTGCAGATGGAATTAAGGTTGCTATTTGGCTGATCTTAAATGGGGAGATTTCCCTGGGTTATCTGGGTGGGCCCCATAAGAGTCTTTAAAAGTAAAAGATGGAGGAGAAGAGAAAACAGAGGCAGAAGATGTGACAATGGAAGAAGAATTGTCCCATATAAGGTTCCACATAAGGACTACACTCACGGTTGCTGGCTTTGAAGATGGAGGAAGGGGCCACAAGTGCCTCTAGAAGCTGGAAAGGGCCAGGAAATGGATTCTCCCCCAGAGCCTTCAGAAAGGATTGCAGCCTGGCTGACATGTTGATTTTAGTCCAGTGAAAGCGGTTATTGACTTCTAACCCACACAACTGTTAAATAATAAATTTGTGTTGTTTCAAGTCACTAAGTTTGTAGTAATTTGTTACTGCGGTAGTAGGAAATGAATACAGCCTAGAATCAGAAAATAGAGAATGCCCATGTTCATTAGGAAACATTCCAGACCCAAGGCTTAACTTTTCACAATAAAAACTACTATTTAGTTTTCATGTGCATTTGTAGACATGTCATCCTTTTACAAATACTGGTGTGACCTTCCTGTAAGAAAACCTGGTTTTGCGGAGGGCTTCCTTTTGTACCTTTTGATGTCTCATATGTGAAGAGGAAGTGTTAAATTGAGGTAGTTATCTGTAAGTTTCAATTTTCACCTGGAGTCTCTTGAAAATTGAGAAAAAAGTAACTCCTTGGGGGCTTGAATGGTCAACATAAACACTCTTGCTTTAATTCTTTTGGATAGATAGTCTTGGGTAGATAGTCTCCAGAAGGATAGAAAAAAGTGAAGGGAGCAGATATTATACAAATTGTCTCCAGAGAACATATTATGTGCATATCATTTTTGGAGCAAGAAAGAAAACTGGATACCCTGCCCCTCAGGACCACACCTGACCCATGGACCAGCTAGAACTCTCTTTGAAGAGTTCCACAGAGGAAAATCACATAGCTCCTCTTGTAACTTAGGGAATTCTATCCTAATGTGCCTTTCCTGCTGCAAAGTGTGAGTAAACATATTTTAAATTGCTCCTAGGTACCATAAATTGCACCCCAGGGGCTTTCTATCAATGAAAGGTCATGCTTAATTAGAGTAGCACAGAACTGCTACTAGATGTGGTCCATTCGAAAAAAAAATAATTCACCTGCAATTTTTAAAAATTGAAGTATAGTTGATTTACAATGTTGTGTTAGTTTCAGGTGTACAGCAAAGTGATTCAGTTATATATATATAGCTTTTTCAGATTCTTTTCCATTATAGGTTATTACAAGATATTGAATATAGTTCCCTGTGCCATACAGTAGGTCCTTGTTGCTTATCTATTTATAAACAGTAGTATGTATCTGTTAATCCCAAACTCCTAATTTTTCCCTCTCCCCAACCTCCTTTCCCCTTGGGTCACCTACAATTTTTTACAAACAAGCACAATATAGTGTATATAACGGCACATTGCCTCTACTTTCAAAACTACAAATTATCTATTAGAACTGATCTATCCATAGTCTCAGCCTCCTGTCTTCTCCTGAGATATCTGGGTTTACCAACCGATACTGTTCTCAAACTCTTATACGTGTTAACTTCTTCCCAGCTTAATCCTGAATCCAGGTTACCTTCTCCCCCATACCTGTGCCTGCCCCGGCAGCAAGCATGGAAGATGACTCAGTCAACAGCCCTGGCCTTGGCCCCAAGTTCCCACTGCTGTGACTGGGGCTTTGGCTCCTCCACTGTGGGTCCCCCTGTCCCCCTTGCCTGGCCTGATTCTCATGCTTAGGCCTGCTGACTACTCCCTGTTTCCTGACCACTAGGCATAACTTTATCCTTTGTCTTGACCTTCTGGAGAGATCAATTTGCCCTACCTTCTGCAGCCTTGATTGCCCCCTCGCCCTGGTGTTACTGATTCCTGCCTGGTGGTCCTACTCTGCAGGCCACCTATGTGCTGGATTGACAATGCCACAGCTCAAGGATGCCATAGAACAAGACGCCCGACACTCTCCCAGCCTGTGACTATGACTAGGGTAGCCAGTACTTTGTTACATTGTGAAGGATTTTGAAAATATTCAGCCTCTTGAAATCAACAAAGTTTCCTTGGGTCCTAGAAATTTTTACTGGCTTCTAGCAAAAGACAATTTAAAACCATTAAAAACCAGTTGAGGGGATTAAGAGGTACAAACTCTTAGGTATAAAATAAGCTACAAGGCTATATTGTACAACATGGGGACTATAGCCGATACTTTATAATAACTATAAATAGAGTATAACCTTTAAAAATTGTGAATCACTATATTGTACACCTGTAACACATATTGTACACCAACTGCACTTCAATAAAAATAAAAAAGATTGCATTACAATATTATAATCAATCACTTACTAAAGAAAAACAGTTGTTTTTCCACACACATACAACTTTAGTTGCTTAATGTCATAGTAAAACTATGCTCCTTTTCTAGGTTACATATATTTATCTGCCTTGACCCTGATATTATATGAAGCAAAGTCTATAAATACAAGAAAGCATGTTCCTCTGGTCCAGCCTGTACCAACAGGGCCCTTGCCATAGATCAGGCCACTCTTCCCAGTACGGGACTGATGTAGCTTTCTATTTGTATCCAGCACTGTAGACAGTCATTGCCAGACCACTGGAATTTGTACTCTTCTGAGTAGTTGGTATTATGGACTCTTAAAGATAATAATCAGCATCTTTTACTTGTACAGTGCTTTATAGTGTAGCAAGTGTGTTCATATTTATTTTATTTGAACTTCATAGAAACTGTGAAATTGGCAGAATTGTTATGATCTCTGTTTTACTGGTGGAAATAGAGCCTCAAAGAGTGACTTTTCCAAGTCAGTCGTGAGTATGTGTCACAATGGGGAGTAGAAACCAGTTTTATAAACTCTGACTTGAGCGTTCTAACTACTACACTATGCCCTCATAAGCATACTTGGTAAATAAGTCAGGGAAGAAACCCCAAGTGTCCAGTGATGTCTGCTGGGAAGAAAGGAACGCTTGTCTTCCGTGAAGCCCTTCATGACCTTTTACATAAGAAAGTTGGCCTGGCTCTGGTGATGCCCCAGGCTCTGCATGGAATCCCCACACCCAGAACACATTACTTCCTACATTTGTGGTTGCATCTGTGTTTTCTGATTAGACTGTGCACTCCATGAAGACTATGTCCATATTTCTTTAGGATTTGGCACACAGCAGGTGCTCAATAAATAAATCACAGCAGTAGCTAACATTTATTGAGGGCTTCATATGTGGTATGAACTGTTTTAAGTACTTTTGCTTAATTCCTCTATTCCTTACAAACGCCCTATGCAAATCTTAATGCCCCTCAATGTTAAAAATAGGGAAAATGAGTCACAGAAAAGCAAATAACTGTCCCAGAGGACATTACTAAGGATGCAGTGTTACTGCAGAGTCCCTGCTCTTAACCACACATTGATATTGCTAATCAGTAAAGATTTGCTGAGCAAATGATGAATGGTTTGCAAGAAGGCAGGTCTCCTTGGGTATAATGAGGTCCGTTTTGCATTAGACGGCTCTGCATGACCATTTTCTAGAATTGTCCTATAATCTTTGTTGATGTCTCCACTAAAGACCTAAATTTTCTGTTGCTGAATTGAATGTAAGTAAATCAGGCTTGCCGAGAAAGGTGAGTCTGGAGAAGTGTTGGATTTGGATTGGTAGAGGAAAGACAAGGGCACATAAGAGAAATTGGCAAAATCCAAGTATAGATGAGGACCGAATTTGGCTACCAGATATAGACTAAGTTCAAATCCTGCTGCTGAACTGCCTGACTAATTTCACTTAGCATAATACCCTCCAGGTCCATCCATGTTGTTGCAAATGGCAGAAATCTCATTCTTTTTTACAGCTGAGTAATATTCCATTGTATATATATACCACATCTTTGTCCATTCATCTGTTGATGGACACTTAGGTTGCTTCCATATCTTGGCAATTGTAAATAATGCTGCTGTGAACATTGGGGTGCATGTACCTTTTTGAAATAGTATATATATATATTTTCAGATATATACCCAGGAGTGGAATTTCTGGGTCATATGACAGTTCTATTTTTAGATTTTTGAGATCCCCTCCATACTGTTTTCCACAGTGGCTGCACCAGTTTACATTCCCACCAACAGTGTATGAGGGTTCCCTTTTCTCTACGTCCTCACCAACATTTGTTCTTTGTGCTCCTTTTTTTTTTTTCTTTTTTGTGCTCCTTTTGATGATAGCCATTCTGACTGGTTTGAATTGATATCTCATGTGGTTTTGATTTTCATTTTCCTGATGGCTGGTGATGTTGAACATCTTTTCATGTGCTTCTTGGCCATCAAGCATCAGTTTTCAAGATCTCCAAGTTATGAATTTAAGTGATAAAAATAGCAGTAAAAAGTGGTGGGAAGGAATGCTGACCAGGGAAGTAAAATAATGTTCTGAGTTTTCAACATGCTAGGCTCCATATACTGGTATATACCATTCAGCTGAAGTGTGACACAGGTGCAAAAAAAGCATGAGAAATATAGATTTGGAGTGAATGAAAATACCCAGACTTACATAATCATCTTTGAAGACTTAGAAACAGAATTTTCTGGCCAGCCTCAGTTAAGTGATAGAAAGTTGAAGAGAAGCCAACAATGGAAAAAGAAGCAGAGTAATCAGAAAAAGACAGCATAGTGAAAAGAAGATTGGATTTTGAGTTACTCCTGATTCTGCCATTTCCTAATTGTTTGACTTTGGGCAGTTCTCTTAGGCTATCAGTAGGAAGTTTTCTTCTAAGTCCATGGAGTTGGACATGATGAACTTTAGTTCTTTTAGGGCATGAAGATTTGATGTTCCCAGTTAGAAAGTGTGGGAGAGTTTCAAGAATAAAATATTGGTTAAAATTGTCGTATACAGACATTCCATCCATCCCCTCCCCACACCCTTGCCTTTGCCACCCCACTTCAAAATTCGAGTACACAAAAGAAACACTGATGATAGTGTCACTAAAAGTAACTGCATAACAAATAATATGGGATGCTCCATCAGAATTTAATGAAAGAATTAAATTTTATAGTCTGACAAATTTTGCTTCTCTCATTTTCTTCCCAAGTTTAAAGTACCTAAGTCACAGATGGGCAGACATAATATTCCAAATGCAAAAATAAATAAGGAAACCATGTTTTCTACATACAGGGTACTGTCCACTTGGAGATATAGCAGAAAGTCATAGGTGGGAGGCACTTTGACACAATAGTACCTTTGAGAACTTAAAATATTATCTTTTGACTATAGAGGATTTCATTTTCATATAAATGGATTTGATTTTGCTGGACCATCTCTGTATGCAGGAGTTTTCCAGATCTAAGTGCCTTGGGTTTTTCCCCTTTTTCAAAATGAAATTCAAGGGCCTGGTGTGTAAACATGATATTGAATCTACCTACTGCCAAACCCTAGGGCTCTAACACATTAATGCAATTCCCTTACCAAAGAAAAGAAACTCAAACATAGCTAAAATAGTGTTTCATGGAAAAATGAAATTGTTCTCAGCTAAATGAAAAAAAATTTTGTTAGCAACCAGTTTAACAATGCATTAATAAAGTTCTTAGGAGCCATTTAGTCTTAATTTTTCATGGAAGGATAATTTTTCAATTTAGTTACTTTTTTATTTGGGAAGAGAAATTTGACTTTGGTTTCTCTGTTTAGTAAAAGAATCTTGCTAATTAAAACAAACATTTCCCTCAAACTTGTATATATTAAATGGTTTTATTTATTTTTTTAGGAGACAAGAATCCTATTTTTGAGACAATAAAAATTAAACTTAACAAATTCTTTAAAACATTATTTTAAAAGTATAACTGTTGGTACTTGAATCTGTATAAAAATGTTACTTGTTAAGGTTATTATTATATGCTTTGGAGTCAGAGATTCAAATCCTGGTGCCATAACTTTCAAGGTGGGTGACATAGGGAAATGTACTTAAATTTTCATGGCCTCATTTTCCTTGTATATAAAATTTGAAAAAATAACATCTATCTCATTGGCTTGTTTTGAGAATTGAGAGAATACGTGTATGCAGTTGGCATAAAAAAGTACCACTCTAGTGCTACTCTCATGACTATTATTGTTATTATCTTAAGTAAGCAGAAAATTAATTAGGAACATTATAAAACCCTGAAAGTCAAAGCTCAAAACAATCTCTTCAAGCTAAACTGAACAGACACTGGACACAATAGTTGTTTTTTTTTTTTTTCTTATATCTGGAATGGTCACACGTGAGTAAATGTTTCACATTTAGATTCCTTATTATAGTTGTCATTATACTTTTGTGAATTTCTAGAGAACATTTGAAAAGATGCATCATATATCTGGGATAGAGAAACAAGGGTAGTTGCAAAATTGGTTGGAAAATGTTTTAATAAGAAAAATATTTACCTGTTCTTTTGTTTATTTATATACCTATTTATGTCTAACCTCATTCTAAAAATAATGTGAGGTAGTAATTAGAAGATTAAAATTTGGCTTTAAACTTAATAACCATTGGAAATAGAAATAAGATGTTGCGACAAAAAAAGGCTAAGATAGGGAAACTATATATTAGATATCTAAACATAAAGAGTTCTAATTCACTTAGGATAAGATATGTTGAATTACTCTATGGAAAAACAAAACTTAAAATCTGAAGAAGGATCTGTGTTAACAAAGTTCTCTTAACTTTGTAGCTGTAAAGTTTAATTTGGAACAAGACACAATTTTCCTGGGAACCAAGGAAATTCAGCAAAATACCTCGCTATAAACTATACAACAGCAAAGACCCTCAGATAACTGAGATATCAATGTGATAAATATTTCTGATAAACAAGTTTTCCTTACCAGATGAATAAAAACAGATCTAACAAGAAGGAGAACTTAGTTGTACACTTAGTAAAGATTCGTTGTCATCTTTAACTGTGACCAGATAGTACTATTTTTAAAAAACAACCAACCAACAAGGATGAGGGATCTTATGTGCCTTAAAAATGCTTGTGAGATTCTTGGCATATTGACCTAATGTACAGTTGGCCCTCCGTACCCGAGCGTTCCAAATCTGTGGATTTGACCAATCTCAGTTGGAAAGTATTGGAAAAAAATTCCAAAGAGCAAAATCTGAATTTGCCACATGCTGGCAACTATTTACCTTGCATTTACATTGCACTTATGGGACTTCCCTGGTGGTCCAGTGGTTAAAACTCCATGCTTCCACTGCAGGAGGCATGGGTTCTATCCCTGGTGGGGGACATACAATCCGGCTTGCAGCACAGCGTGGCCAAAAAATTTAAAAAAAATACATTGTATTTACAAATATATACATATCATTTACATTGTGTCAGGTATTAGAAGTAATCTAGAGATGATTTAAAGTATAAGGGATGATGTGCTAGGCTATATGGAAATACTAGCGATTTTATATATGGGACTTGAGCATCTTCAGATTTTGGTGTCTGTGGGGATCCTGGAACCAATTCCTCATGGATACAGAGAAACAACTGTATGTGCTTTTGCAGAAGACACTGTTGGAGGTTCTGGGGAATGCCAAGATGAAAAAAATAATCAATTTTAGAGTTGTTGGAAACAACAACAAAATAGGAACAAACAATCAGTGTGGTAAGTGCTACAAAACGGAAGCAGTTACAGGCAGCTGTCACACACATGCACACACACATACACACACACACAAGTGCATATACACACAATAAATTATATAGGTTCTGACTCTGACTTCCTTTGCGAATTTCAGGTAAGACAAAGAATTTCACATCTCAATACTTTCAGTCAGTTACTGTCCTACATATAGCTGTTAATATTAGCGGAATAATTTGCGAGGAGCATCTTTTTAAATACAAAGCTAAGCAATTAATTCTTTATGTGGTGACTACAGATGACTTCTCTTTCTGGGAAGATTTCTTAGTGTTTCCTAAGATTTCTAGGTGGAATTCACAGGGCAGGTTTTCTACTTTAGTTGGAAACACTGTTACTCAACCTAATTTGTTGTTATTCCTCATCACTAAGCTAGTGTGTGGTTGGGAAATTAAAATCAATTAAACTGTTTATTAATTATTATAATATGCCAAGCACTATTTTTTTGAAGTTATTTTATTTATTTTTTATACAGCAGGTTCTTATTAGTCATCAATTTTATACACATCAGTGTATACATGTCAGTCCCAATCTCCCAATTCATCACACCACCCACTCCCCTGCCACTTTCCCCCTTGATGTCCATACATTTGTTCTCTACATCTGTGCCAAGCACTATTAAAACAACTTTCACGTTGTCCTAACCTAAGCCTACTCCATTGGTTTCCCAGCTGTCTTCCATGGTCAAGTCAACTGGTAAACATCCTCTATAACCTACCTCTCCAGCCCCGAAGATGTGCAATGCACATTAAAATATTAAATGCTTTTATAAATATTTATTAAAAAATGGTTTAACTTGGGGTTTCCAAAGCTTAATAAAGAAACAACTTTCAAAGAATAGCTATTAATGTATTATGGGACTCTGGGCTTTTGTGGAATAGAATCTGGATACTCTTGCTAAAGAAAACAGCGCAAAAATAGCTATCCTCCGAAGTCAAATATAAATGACCTTTGGAAAACATGTCATTCTATAATATGGGCACTCCTGCCCTTCATGGTTGCAATTAATCAAGTTGAATGAAGCATATTCCAGAAGAAATAGTAATGTAGCTTCAGACCAAGGAGCAGGTATCTGTGTTACCAGGAGGCTGATCGAACCCTACCAATGGCAAGTTCTTTGAGGGATTTTGTAAAGGAGAAGGAATGTCTATCCACAAGGTAGTTTGCTATGCTTGGTCCTGAGGGAACAATTTATTGTTCAAATTGGCACAGTTTTCAGAGTGAGGAAGCACTATTACTAATTGCACAGACCCAGGACTGCCCTGTGCAAAAGCACAGCCACGTTTCTCTCTGTACCTGTGGGCTACACAGAAGGACCACTGCTTTTCTGGGCCCCTCAGGCAATGAAAAGGGTCAAAAGTGCTCCTGTTCTTTAGTTCCATAAGTTTGTTAATGAAAGAAAAATCAAAGAATAAACTATGAAAAGATCATTGATAGTTGCATGCCTCTTCTCAGTTCACTAATCTACAGTTTCCAAAGAGAATTCTTCGATACAGTGACAACTTTTTCAGATGAAGAATATGAAAGAGGCATGAAAACAGGGAAGTGAAAAGATGAACAACTAATGGAATAATAAAACAGAGGTTTTTATTTTTAAAATAAATTTATTTATTTTGTTTACTTACTTTTGGCTGCGTTGGGTCTTCGTTGCTGCGTGCAGGCTTTCTCTAGTTGTAAAGAGCGGGGGCTACTCTTCGTTGTGGTGCACGGGCTTCTCATTGTCGTGGCTTCTCTTGTTGCAGAGCACGGGCTCTAGGCGCATAGGCTTCAGTAGTTGTGGCTCGTGGGCTCTAGAGTGCAGGCTCAGTAGTTGTAGCACATGGGCTTAGTTGCTCCGTGGCATGTGGCATCTTCCTGGACCAGGGCTCGAACCTGTGTCCCCTGCGTTGGCAGGTGGATTCTCAACCACTGTGCCACCAGGGAAGCCCAAAACAGAGGTTAAAAAAAATTTTTTTTAGGGCCTCCCTGGTGGCGCAGTGGTTGAGAGTCCGCCTGCCGATGCAGGGGATACGGGTTCGTGCCCCGGTCTGGGAGGATCCCATATGCCGCGGAGCGGCTGGGCCCGTGAGCCATGGCCGCTGAGCCTGCGCATCCGGAGCCTGTGCTCCGCAACGGGAGAGGCCACAACAGTGAGAGGCCCGCATACCGCAAAAAGAAAAAAAAAAAAAAATTTTTTTTAATTGAAGTACAGTTGATTTTCAATGTTGTACTAATTTCTGCTCTACAGCAAAGTGATTCAGTTATACATGTATATATACATTCTTTTTACATATTCTTTTCCATTATGGTTTATCACAAGATATTGAATGTAGTTCCCTGTGCTATACAGTAGGACCTATTGTTTATCCATCCTGTATATAATAGTTTGCATCTGCTAATCCCAAACTCCCAATCCATCCCTCCCCCACCTCCATTCCCTCTTGGCAACCACAAGTCTGTTCTCTATGTCTGTGAGTCTGTTTCTGTTTACTAGATAAGTTCATTTATAAAAGAGAGGTTTTAAAGTTGATTTTAAAGTGCAAAAGAAAGCCGGGAGCCAAAGATGCTGGGAGCTCCCAAGTTAAAGGATGACTTGCGTTTTCTACATGTGGTATCACAATATGGCAGAAAGTGTGCAGACTGGGAAATGCAGAAGCTAGGCTTGAATCCTATTAGTTGTACTGCTTTAGCCAGATCCCTTCTTCAAACCTCTATTTTCTTCTCTGCGAAATAGAGCCTTGATACCTCACAGGGCTGTTGTGAGGACTGAATAAGGCAATGTATGTGGAAGTGCATTGAGATTCACATAGGTGTTACATCAATACTTGCCATTTTATCTAAAATTTTCCACTAAGTAAGGACACCACCACCTCTGAGGATTCCCTAGTGGCCCTTCTAGATTATCTACTTTTATGAGGCAAGCAAGGAAGTTGAGAGTAAGTATCCCACCAAGTTCTACATCTCTGCTCCTGGTTATCCCGAGAGGAGCTTTTTAAAAGTTTTCTGTGCCTAGGGGCTTGAAACGATCTCTAAAAACTAGGCTATAACAAGGAAGCAAAACAAAAAGAATAGTTCCCTGGGCAGACACTAAACTGATAAATAGGCTGTGTGTACAGAACAGCCACAATCTAGATGGCGAACATCACGTTTTCATTCCAGATGAGATCTCCATTCAGAGGACTCAGCGTGGTCCTGTTATAAGGCACTCCACTCTCGACGACATTAATGTGTCAGTTCCTTGCTAAAACTTGGGCTTGTTGTGTAGAGTAAACCAGAGAGCGTCTTTAATGACTGCCTTCAATAGTTTGAAAAACAATATCAGCGACTTAAAAAATGAAGAAGCAAGCACAGTTTAATATATGAGCTTAAATTAACTGATTTTAAACATGTTGGCCTTTCCTGTAACATGTGTGTCTAATGGATATCTCCTCCCCCACTCCACCCCTTCCCTGCTTTCTGCTCCACCCACCGCTTCCTCACCAAGACAAAGAAGCTTTGCATTAACTTCATTTCTTTTTTATCATTTTCCACTTAACTTTTGTGATTTTCCAGATCCTGGCAGGTATTCTAAAGCTTGTATTTGTCATCTTCCTGTTTGATTTGCATTTCGATACAGGATGAGAGTGAGTGTGATGAGTGAGGATGAAGAGTTATTTCCTTTAACTTCTTTTCATGACTCCGGAAGGAAGGAGTAGCATATAGTGGTTGGTTGTAGTGTGGGAACAAAAATAAAGAGTATGAAAGAGTCGTTTGGGTTTGAGATACTGGTAAATATGTCCAAAGTGTAATATCTTTTTTTTTAATTTCAATATTACCAGCTATGCAAGTTCTGTATGACAGATTCTTTGCAATCATTGTGTGTAAATACCCTAGAGCTAGTTCTCCCAAAGTGTTAGCAAAATCTCTTCTTTGCTTCAGTTTTAGTTCTCTACCAGCCTCTGGCACTATGCCCTCAGATCCCCAAAGAGAACAAATTTTTTTTTAAGATCTTAGGATTACTGTGTAATAAAAGAAGACCAAAGCAAGGAAATCTCAAAGTGATTAAATTCTACTGATGGAATGTGAGACATTGTGGAATTGGGATTTTTAAAAAACTAGATTGCTTCACATCACATCACATAGGTAAACACTTACTCTGCCTACACATAGGTTGAGGTTTCACGTTTCACAACACAAAACATATGATGTCACCTTTATGTTTAAGGAGTTGACATTGGCCAACACTGGGAAATGTACTTGGCCCCAAGTTTAGGGTTAGAGATTGAAAAATGAATGAGGCATAGTCTCTGTCTTCCATGGATCAAAATCTAATTAAACAGTAACATGAGACTATAAAAATGTGCTAAAAGATTGCCGTAAAAACTATATTCTACAGAGGGGAAGGCAAGAAACATTTAATGAAGGTCCAGCTTGTGTTATATGCTGCAGTGTGTCATCTTGCAAAACACCAAAAAACTACAATATAAGTATGATATGTATGTGCTGTCCTTAATTCTTATTTGAAATAAGATATTTAAGACTCAGTGAGGTTCAATTATTCAATTTGAGTTTTATAGCACACTCATGAATGACTTAGGTTCAATTAAGAAAATCCATAGTCTTTGGACAAAACAATGTTTCAAGAGAGAAGAGTTGGGCTTTCAGAAAACCTTTGAAGGAAATAAAATACTGCTTACTGCTTTCAAAATCTTTAATCTGGTTCCAGACATCTAAATGTTGTCCATGCAAATGCTTGCATTTATAGTCAATAACTATGCTTAATTATTGTGAGGGGAAAAACTTGCTTTAAAAATTCAAATCCAAATTTTTAATCCATACTTCCATAATACTTGATAAGGATTAACTTGTGGTCCTTTTGCATAGCAAATGTAATATTGAATGTGACAATATTGAAAAGAATTACACAAATACCATAGCTAATTAATTAGCAATGTCCAAATATTTAAAGTTATAAATCAAGTTGTTAATCTGTTAAGTAAAGTATATTCTAGCTTTCTACCTTAACAAATAGGACTTAATATAACAAAATAAAATATATGTGTGATGTTACATTATTAATATGAAATTTGACAAAATGATGACAATTTATTCTTGTACTTGACTAAATGTTCTGTTGATGGGCTAGTGATAGTTGGATAAGCGATCAAATAAAAACATACACAATTCAAAAATTATTAAAACTTAATGCAGTATTTGTTTCTGAGCAAAATCACTGATTTATGTTATTTTTGCTCAAACTACGAAATTTCCTTATGCAAGAATCCATTGCATTTCAGTTATCAGAGAGGAAAAATTTGACAAATTAATTAATTTGTCCTTTTTCTTACCTAAAAGTTTCTATCTCTCAAATCTTGCCCACACTTTAAGTCAAGGTTATCTCTGACACTATCAGAAACCCAACACAGAAAATTCATGGCATTTGGACAGAGTCATCTTTTGTTTAGCAGACAGAGGGCAAGAGATATAGAGATAAGCTTGGCAGTATTAGTCACAGGAGGGTATGGTCAGAGGCACAGACGATGCTGGGCTGGAGCCAGCTCACATGGGCTTGAAAGAATCCATTAACGGCATCTTTCCCAGTTCTGGGGTCAATGACGTCACACTGGGAGTCTGAAACCCGCCATGGGTGGGAGTATTTACACCTTGAGGATCAGCACATACTACAAATCAGGTTCCCCCTACCACCGTGAGCTGTTTCTTAAACATCATACAGCACTGGTTATGGTTGCTCTGAGCACTGGTTTGTGAGTGACAGAGATGTGCATGTGCCCTTTAATAAATTTATTTTGTGCGTAAGTTTGGGATATACAGAGCCCTCTAAAATACTCCTACTTCTCTTGCTTGGGTCTAATGGCAACACTGATTTTACTAGGTTGTTCTTCTCTTTGAAGCTGTCATTTTCTATAATTTTCTAAACCAAAAAATAATTTTAGAGAGATCCTGATTTTTTTCCCCTCAAAGGAGACTGTACATTTTACCCATTTGATACTCATCCTATAACTAAATAAAGCTATGAAGTTTTGAGTTTGCGCACCACTTTGTGAAATAAGTATCTCTTTTCTTAGTCTAAATTGATATAATGCTCTTAATCTGTTTCTTCTTTTCCTCATTACTAGAGCAGATTTTATGTTATAAGCATTGATCCAATTAAGAAAATGAAATCTTTCTGGATAAAAAAATAAGGAAGTGGTGTGTTTGTCTATGTGTGTGTGTGTGTGTGTGTGTGTGTATGTCACTAAAGTGGCTTAATTGTTTACCTCTTAGAAAGATGGACTTTAAACTTGAAAAAAATCTTGATTAGTGAAAAGAAAGATATCAATAAAAAGATGGAACATTGTAGGAAAAATAGGACTGGTCAGGTTAATTTTGTTAAATTACACTAAGGTGTAATTAAAAAATTTAAAAAATGAAAAAGTTCACCATATAATTCTTGTTCTAGGTAATATAAAAAAGACAAAATAGCTTGGGTTGCCAGGAATTCAGCATGGTAATTAAGAAGCTGATATACAAAGCAGAGAAGGAATTCATGTAACTACCCAACACAAAGCAGATCTTCCAATGTAGAATTATTTCCATCTTGGTCTTTATATGACAAATATGCTTAGACCAGAGCCCTGTCAACTCTTATAACATACTCAACTATTCATCTATTTCCCTCCAAGGCAAATAGATTAGTAATTCATACTTGGGCTTTATGAAAACACTATCATAAAAATATCCTGCCATCTGTTGACTATCAAAGCCAGATACTGTATCTTTTCCTCTTAGAATGAATTCAACTCGGTTGATTAAATATGTTTAATATATTGTAGGGTTTACATTTATAAATTAATTTAGTTCAGAATGCTTTTCTGCGCATATTTCTGTTTATAAAAATAAGCTTGGATAAAATTATGCTTTATATTTAAAAATTGGATATGAAGTGAGTGTTTTTAAAAATTCCTGTCTTAACAGCTTTAATGAGTTGCTTATAAATTTTTCTTTTTGAATAATATACATATTAAGATGTATTCTTTTCCCTGAGTCTAGTCCTCTATCTAAATGTTTAATAGTTTTCAGACTTTGTGATTCCGGAGCGTTCGTATCTCTCCCCATCACCCATCCTCCTTTCCTTCCTTATACCACTGTCAGTCTCCGTGGGCTTTGCCTCTGTCAGCTTCCTTCTACACAGCTACCACCTTACCCCATATAAAACGTTGGACTTAAGTGCAAGATTTTTTTCTTATTTTCTTTTATGCATCCTAAGGTTTTCATGTAAAATCTCTATTCCTCCACCATATAATTTATCATTTTCCAGACTTCAGTTCTCTTTTTGGAATTATCACCAGTAGAAGTAACTTGCAATTCTAGCAATTTACATATACTGGAACATAACTTCTGGTGAATGTCAAAAAAATGTGAAGAAGTAAATTAATATACTCTGGTATTTTACAAAGAAGGAATTTTTAAACACATGCGTGTTCTTTCTCTTCTTTGTGCGCATAGTGTTAATTTTGTGTAAAATACTCTTTCCTATTTTGTCCACCTGGCAAATTAAAAACTCACTTATATATGACCACTTCTTTGAAGCTTCTCTCACGCCCTTCTATTTCCCTGACTCTATTCATGAGCTATCTTTGCATTGTGTAGATGTTATTATGATGGCAGCTATTTCTTGCGTAATAATAACAGTAAAAATAATGATTATTGTTATTATTATTTTACTTATTTATTTTTACTTGTCTTTTCTCCTAATAGACTCTAGGATTCTTGAAATCAAAATCTATGTACTAGTCATCTTTATATTCCTAATCTTTAACCTAGTGCAGAATATAGATAAGATGATCAATGAATATTGGTGAAATCTTAAGTAAAGGCATGTCTAATGAAGGTAGTGAATGAGACTATTTTATATTACCTGGCAATTTTCAAGATGGATTAAATTCTCATGATTACACAGGGCACAGAAATAGGAAGAAATCACTTTGAATTAGTTGATGATAAATACTCTTGTTTAAAAACACCATTCAGAAGCTAGCTGATTGAAAAATAGTAGTTGCCCTGTTATAAATAAACCAACATTTTTTACTGCATTTACTATTGGTGACTCCTATCTAAAACAGTGGTGACAGAAAACATCAATTTTGGAAAAGCTACAAAAAAGAGAAATGGAAAATTAGGAGAGACTGGACAAAATTCTAAAAACCCACCCTCCTCACAGGATAGTTTTATACTCAGAAATTACCTAAGAGGGACTGCAATCATATTTTTACAGATGTTAATGTGTTCCTATACCCAGGAGTAATAGGTTAGTGCATATAATGGCTCTTGTCTTCTCAGGTTTAGCTCTGTACTCTGCTTTGCTTGGCTTTCCTACTCTTTCAAAAGGAAGACTGCTCACAACAGGAGAATTTTATGCTAAGAAGCTGACAACACGTGCTTGTCTTACAGTGGAATTCTGTTCCATTAAAAATAAACCAGGGCTTCATCCTTATTATAATTCTCCACATGGGTCATAGACCACAGGTACAATCCCATATTCATCTTTAGCCTTGGTGAGACAGTGTCATTGTAATTTATGGAAAGATTCAGGAGATTCTTTCTTGCCTGCTAAATTTATTCTAGCTGGATAAAGCAACTTTTTATATCATTAAACTCACTTTCTTGTTTGATGAGCGACCAGAAATCTAAAATGATTTAATAACTGATACAGGGTTGTAGAGATGGCACTGTGCTCTTTCTACTACATCAAGTTGACTGGATCATGAAAACTTTTATTTCCCTTTAAGCACCGAGACAAGCTGGATCCTTTGGAATCTAGTGTCTAAATTTAGAAATTATTTCTATTATGACTGATATTTTTTTTACCTCTGTGTAGACAGAACAATGGCCACCCAAAGATGTCCACACCCTAATCCTTAGAACCTGTAAGTATGTTACCTTACATGGCAGTAGGAACCTTGCAGATGGAATGAAAGTTAAGGACCTTAAGATACAGGGATAACCTGGTGCCTCCAATATAATTACAAGGGCCTTTAAAAGTGGAAGAGGAGGGCAGAACAGTAAATCAGAGATGAGATGGAAGAAGTGGAAAGTGACATTTGAAGCCCCAGAAGGATACTGTTGGTGGCTCTGAAGATTAGGGAGGAATCCATGAGCCAAGGTATGCAGGTGGCCTTGAGAAGCCAGAAAAGGCAAGGAAACAGATTTTCCCCTAACACTTCCAGAAGGAACACAACTCTGCTGACATCTGAGCCCCCAAACTTCTGACCACTAAGTCTGTGGCAATTTGCTACTGTAGCAACAGAAAATGAATACAGCTGACCCTTGAGCAATGTAGAGGTTAGGGACATGGACCCCCATGCAGTCCACATATAACTTATAGTTGGTCCTCCATATCTGAGCTTCCATATCCAGAGATTCAACCAACCTTGGATTGTGCAGTACATATTTACTGAAAAAAATCTGCATATAAGTGGACCTGAGCAGTTCAACCCTGTGTTGTTCAAGGCTCGACTGTACATCCTCTTCTCAATTCCCTTCATCTCCTCAATCTCCTAACGACGATCATCACCATCACCATCACCATCACCATCACCATCACAGCCGCTTTTTATTGAGTGCCTGTTATGTGGGAGGCCCTGGGCTTAGTGTTTCATATCAGTTGTCTCTGATCCTTACCACAATCCTAACAGGTAGTTAACTCCTCTGGACAAATGAGGTGATTAAGTCCTAGAAAGTCAAACAACTTGTCCTACGCCACACAGGTAATAAGTATAGGAACCTAGAGAGCTATCTCGGGATGAAAAATTATTTCAACTTTATAGGGAGGCAAAAACTATAATCCTGTACTGTTTATTTCTGATATAATTTCTTCATGAGGGATCTAAAAAGATTAGGAGAAACCTTTAGCTAAATTCGCATAGTATTTTGAGTGATCTTATTCCATTAACATATGCAATGTTGTACACATTCCATCTACAAGCCTAGAGGTTATTAAGATTATTTTATGTGATTTTGAAAGAAGCTTCTGCTGCTTAGATGACTGAGGAGATTTTCTAATCTCTTCATTAACTAATCTATAATTAAGTTCAAATTAGCTAAGGACTCTGTGGGTTTACATCATCTGAATTAGTTGGCTGAAGTTGTGTTTCTAGTCTCAGTGTGTTGAAATGATTAAAAATATGCCGGGATTAGATGCTTACCAAATGCCATTTGCTGGTGGTTCTAAAGCTGCAGGTTGCAGGAAGGTCTGGAAACTGCATGAACATGTGCTACCACATTAGGGCACTGGGGTGAGGTGCCAGGAGGAATTCAAGAATGTATGGCACTCTAGAGCCCTCGAGCCACAACTACTGAAGCCCGCACACCCTAGAGCTTGTGCGCCACAACTACTGAGCTCATATGCTGCAATACTGACACCCACATGCCCAGAGCCTGTGTTCCACAACAAGAAAAGCCACTGCAATGAGAAGCCCGTGCACCACAACGAAGAGTAGCCCCGCTCGCTGCAACCAGAGAAAGCTGGTGTGCAGCAACGAAGACCCAATGCAGACAAAATTAATTAATTAATTTAAAAAAATGCATGGCAGTGTTAGTGGAGGTTCGAAAGGGTACATGGTGAACATCCTAGAAGGTCGGGGAACCTAGAAAAAGAAAAAAAAAGGCAGGAAAAAAGGCTCAGAAGAAACCAAAACTCAGGGAGAGACTGATAGAACAAACCTAGAAAAAAGATAAAAAGAAGACTGGAAATATTTTTTTTATTTAATTTTTATTTTGTATCAGAGTCTAGTTGATTTACAATGTTGTGTTAGTTTCAGGTGTACAGCAAAGTGATTCAGTTTTACATATGTCCATTCTTTTTCAGGTTCTTTTCCCATATAGGTAACTACAGAATATTGAATAGAGTTCCCTGTGCTATACAGTAGTCCTTGTTTATTATCTATTCTCCATATAGTAATGTGTATATGTTAATCCCCAACTCCCAATTTATGCCTCCCCCACCATTTCCTCTTTGATAACCATAAGTTTGTTTTGAAGTTTGTGAGTCTGTTTCTGTTTTGTAAATAAGTTCATTTGTATTATTTTTTTTAGATTCCACATATAAGTGATATCATATAATATTGGTCTTTCTCTGTCTGACTTACTTCACTTAGTATGATAATTTCTAGGTCCATCCATGTTGCTGCAAGTGGCATTATTTCATTCTTTTTTATGGCTGGGTAATATTCCGTTGTATATATGTGCCACATCTTCTTTATCCATTCTTCTGTTGATGGACATTTAGGTTGCTTCCATGTCTTGGCTAATGTAAATAGTGCTGCAATGAACATTGGGGTACACGTATCCTTTCGGATTATGGTTTTCTCTGGATATATGCCCAAGAATGGGATTGCTGGATCATATGGTAGTTCTATTTTTAGTTTTTTAAACTAAACCTCCATACTGTTCTCCATTGTGGCTGTATCAATTTACATTCCCACCAACAGTGCAAGAGGGTTCCCTTTACTCAACACCCTCTCCATCATTTAATGTTTGTTGACTTTTTGATGATGGCCATTCTGACTGGTGTGAGGTGATACCTCATTATAGTTTTGATTTACATTTCTCTAATAATTAGCAATGTTGAGCATATTTTCATATACTTTTTGGCCATCTGTATGTCTTCTTTGGAGAAATGTCTATTTAGATCTTCTGCCCATTTTTTGATTAGGTTGTTTTTTTGACATAGAGCTGCATGAGCTGTTTGTGTATTTTGGTCGCTTCGTTTGCAAATATTTTCTCCCATTATGTGGGTTGTCTTTTCATTTTGTTTATGGTTTCCTTTGCTGTGCCAAAGCTTTTTTTTTTTTTTTTTTTTTGCAGTGCACGGGCCTCTCACCGTTGTGGCCTCTCCCGTTGTGGAGCACAGGCTCCGGATGCACAGGCTCAGCAGCCATGGCTCACGGGCCCAGCCGCTCCGTGGCATGTGGGATCTTCCCAGACCGGGGCACGAACCCGTGTCCCCTGCATCAGCAGGCAGACTCTCAACCACTGCGCCACCAGGGAAGTCCTGCCAAAGCTTTTAAGTTTAATTAGGTCCCATTTGTTTATTTTTGTTTTTATTTTCATTACTCTAGGAGGTGGATCCAAAAAGACGTTGCTGTGATTTATGTCAAAGAGTGTTCTGCCTATGTTTGCTTCTAAGAGTTTTAGAGTAGGTCTTTAATCCATTTTGGGTTTATTTTTGTGTATGGTGTTAGATTTCACTCTTTTACGTGTAGCTATTCAGTTTTCCCAGCACCACCTATTGAAGAGACTAAGACTGGAAATATTTAAAACAGAAGTGTTAGGAAGGGCGCCTGTAACTTAAAAGAGCCAAGTTTGATGTTTTAGGGTGTGAAGTTTAGGATGAGTTAAGTTAAAAACCAAAGAGATTTAGATTAGTTTGTTTTTTTTTACACCCTACCCTATTTTTTAAGTGTTCAGTCCTTACCTCATGTGAAAATATCAAGCCAATAGCTCACTCTTGTTTATTGAGCACTAAGTATGTGGCAGAAAGGCTTAATTTCTTGGTCATTAGTTCACACCATTAGTCAACAAAAGAGCTGGGATTTGGTTCTAATTATTTCTGACATCCAAGTTCATTCATTTTAAACCACTATGCTGTAATTTTGAAGACACGTAGAATGTATATTTATCTTCAGTTAGGATGATTAAAGGCTCACTTATGCCCTAAAATCCTGAGTCTAGGTCTGTGAAGAATTAAGGAAGAAAGGGATTACAGGGTCATGGTCCTACCTCTTGGGCAAAGATGCATAAGGTTCATGGTCAGGACTCCTCAGAGATCCAGACATCATCCTGTCTCTCGACATCTACATGAAATGAAGAAGGAAAGCAGGGTGGAGGAGACTGAGCGTTGCCACAAATATCCATGCTTTCAGTTTTCTTTAGTAATAGAACATCCAGTGCTATTCTGGATGTCAGTGCTGTTCTGGATGTAAAATGCATTTTAGCATTTGTAGCTCCCTTGCAGCTATGTATGATTATGTTCTAGCCAATGAAATAAAAAAGGGAAGTTGTGTGGAACTTCTAAGAAGGCTCTTAAAGAGAACTGGATCATGAGGAGGCATACCATTTTGGGCCTTCTGCCATTTCTCTTTCCTGCTGCCTGGAGCAGATGGGATGATTGGAGCTCTAGCAGCCATTTTGTTCCATGAGGTGACCTTGTGGATGAAAGCCAGCATTAATTAGGATGGTAGAGCAAAATGATGACTCCTTGGTTATACCAGGACTTTCTACCACTGGACTTGAGAGAAATAAAATCTGATGATCTTTGAGACAGTGTTATTTTGGGTTTTCTAATATACTTAAGGTGATATAGTCCCAGTTGATAACAAGAGCCATATGAATCTGAGTTCTCATAGAAGCAGACATCAAGACAGGATTGGACATGTAAGAGATTTATTTGGGGGGAAGGCCAGTGAAGGAAAAAATGGGGAGGGAGCCAGGGGTGGTGAGGAAAGCACTGGAAAGAGAGGGAAGAAAGGGGGTGGGGAGTGGGGTACAGCCAGAATCTCAGTCTGCAGGGCAGGTTTTGGCCAGGACAAAGCTGCCCATTTGAGGTGCCCTGCATCTCCCAGGCAGGGATCTGCAGGGTGTCCCAGTCTTTGGCTTGGAGCAGTGAGTGCAATTGTGGGTGGATTCAGAGCACAGAAACTGGACATTCGTCATCACACTTCCCACAGCAGAACTGGTTGAGGTGCATTTTCTTGGCCAAAAAACAAATTTTGTTTATGTCTATTTCTGTGTAGACTCCTCCTCCTCAAAAATATTCTCAGAGACAGCCATGGTGGCAAACTGTCCAAAAGCATTTTAATTGGGACAAAGCCAAAAACGATGTCATCGGTGACATCTTTTTTCTAGTGTCCCTCAATGGTTGCGGTACCTGTTATAGGCTAAATCCATTTCAGAGGGGAGTGTAACAAAGCACACTTCTGTGATTTCTCCCAGTTTGGAAAATAAATGAGAGCTGAGAATTCAACATAGATGAGGCCACAGCCAGCCCAGGCTGGCTTGGGGAAGCTTGAGTCTGGGTGGTGGAGGATGCTGGTCTCACTCTTGCTGCGTTGAAGTCCGCCCAGTGCCACGACTCAGAGCCACCACTCAAAGCAACACACTGCCAGAAACGTCAGGCCCATGAATGCTTTACAAAGGCTATAAATGGAAAATGTGCCTTTCCTATTGACTTGCTTATATAAATAGCTTAGAGATGTTTTCCAAGTGCAAATCCCTAACACTTAAAAAATTTTACTTCACCCAGTGGGAAGAAAATACTCATTAAAGGAACCACAAACCTCAGCTTCTTGGCAGGAATTTTCAGCTCATTACATGGTAATTAATACTAATCTATATGCTAAAAAGTAAAAAAAAAAAAAAAAAAAAGGCTTTTTTCTTTGTTCCAGTTTTTATACTGCTGCTCTGCCTGACAGCCAATAAAGCTAAAACAGAATCCTTCATTTTGTAAAGAGGCTATAATGCAAATGAAAGTTTTCAGGCTTCAGTGAAGAGATCTTTACATTTCTAGGTTCTCGATGATAAAAAGTTATTGTTATTTTTTAAATTACAAACATTGCTACAATACATTGCAACAACTCTAGACACCACAACCAGTAAAAATAATGCAAAAGTGGTAGGAATCTCAAAGCTCTTTAAACCCAATTTTTAGATATGGCTTTTTTCTGGATTAGATTATTTAACCATGGGATCTGACTGAAATTATATTTCATATTCCCTATGGTATCAGGTACACATGGCTCATTATGGAATTTAAAAGCATAGTCTCTGATGATTATTGCAAACTAAGCCATACAGAATAAGTGAGAGACAAATAGCCAGTTTCTTAAAAGTGTGAAATACAGAATGTTTTTGCCTGCATTCCTGCCATTATGTTTTTTGGGAAAAATGTAATAACTTGGAAGAGAGGAGAGAAAGGATATATCTTTCATTTTCATATAATCTCAAGGAATAATACTGGTGATGACTATGGTGATAAATAAGGAAATGATTAAGAAAGTAAACAAAATATAATGATAGATAAGAGGAGGACTGGTTGGGAAGGAAATAAACACCAAGAACATATTATAAATAAGGTACTGGATGTGGGCATTGCATTTACTGTGAATTTAAATGATGTAAATTTGAAATGATATGATATACATATTAAATTTCTACTTTATGCAAAATTGAAATGATGCAAATTCTCCCAAATTAAAAATTCTTCAAAATATTGTATATTTACAAAAGTTAAGGGGTTGGTAAAATGTATTTATGCTACTGACACCTTGTCTGGAAACAAAGTTACCTGTCATTCTTTGTTAAGATTACTTTGGTTATTATGGCAGTTTTGAGTTATGCCAACTCTTCAGAAATCTGTCTCCTTCATGCATTGTGAGGGCCATCCACGGAGTTTCAGGGAACCCAACTAGAAACACAGAATGCTACTGAGGGTCTCCTGGTCCAGTGAGGGAGATAGAGAAGTATATAGATGAGTGAAAAAAGGTGAGATATGGAATGACTGAGGCATGAACAGAATGCTTCCAAGGCCCAGAGAAGAGATACCTGACCCAACTTTAAAGGCAGGTAAGACATTCTAAAGCAACTGTCACCTGAGTTGATTCACCTAGAAAAGTGGACTTTCTCCTGGCGAATAATTTGAGTGGATGTTGAGGCGACTGTAGGAGGAAAAGCAAATTCAGATTTGAGAGAACAGAATATGCAAAGGTATGCGGACAGAGAAGCGTTGTAGTAGTCAGGCCAGAACACAGTCAGCAGTGGGTCTGGAGAGGTAATTGGCAGCCATATTATCCAGGGCTGTGCTAAGGAATGTGGACAAAATGGAGCTACGAATACTCACTTTATAGGCTTTGAGTAGCAGAATGACCCAGCCCAATTTCTATTTTATAGGAATCATTCTGAAAACCATATGGAAGATGACTGGAAGGATGCAGAGCAGGGGCAATGTAAGACGTGATGAAGTTCAAAGCTAAGGCAGTAGAGGAGAGAAAGAAACAAAATGATGAAATTGGGTGACCTTTACGCAAAAAAATGAATATGTTTTGGCCGCTGATTAGTTTGGGCTTGGGGTAGAAATCACTGGGGATGAAGATAAAGGTGTGGAGATATGGGTAAATATGGGCAGAATTAGCAGAACTTAGAGACCAGTTGGATATGGATGCCGAGGGGCAGGGAGGGATTATTTACCCAGTAAGTGTTGGTCTGGAATAGTGTGCAGTAAAGGATTAATTCACCAGATCTGAATTGTTCAAACTCTGCGTATTCCAAAGAAAAGTTTGGCCCTTGCTTATATCCTGGGAGATAATCTCTAAGCCCTTGGACTATCTTGACTGTTAAGAATATCTGTGTTTACCTGAGGCTTTGGGCCATGCTAGATAGTTTATGGTAACAGCCTGATTTATGGTGGGAGCCTTGGGGTGTGTAGTATATCAGCTTGAGCTCTGGAGGGAACAGACACTAAGTAACTAAGATCAGCTATGTGGGCACTCAGCCTATGTGATCAACCTACAAAAATTGTGGACAGAAAGGCTCGGGAGCCTTCCTGGTGGGTAATACTTTATGTGTGTTGTCACACAGCATCACTAAGAGAATTAAGTGCTGTGTGTTAAGACTTCCCTGGTAAAGAACAATTGGAAGCTCATGCCTGGTCTCTCCTGGTCTCTGCTCTGTATGTCTTTTACCTTCGAGGATTTTAATCCATATTCTTTCACTACTTTAAACTACAATAAACAGTGAGCATAACAGCTTTTCCAAGTTCTATGAGTCTCTCTCTCGAATCACTGAAGATGAGGGTGGTCCTTGGGACCTCTGAAAACAAGTAATCAATTGAGTAAATAGTGGCACCATTTATGGAGCTAGGGAATACATGAGGAGAAACAGATTTGGAGTAAAATATGAGTTCGATTTTGAATATGTTGAGTTAAAGTGCTTGAGGAACATACAGGTGGAAATGTCCAGTAAAAATTATATATAAACGTGGATGGAGGAGAGAGGACTAAGTCAGAGCTAGGAATCTGGGAACCATAACTAGAGATGCTATTTAAATCCATGGGTAAGGATGAGATTACTCTGGGAATTTAAAAAAAAAAGGAGTTACAAAAAGAATTTTGGAAAACTCTGATCTTTAAGGGAAAGAGAAGACACCATCTAAGAACCAGAAAGAAATTGAGAAATCAGCAGTATCTCAAAAACCAACAGTAAAGAATATTCCAAGCAGGAGATTTGTCTTTTTGGTATAACAATGTCAAAAGTCACAGAAAGACCAAGTAATACTGGGAGTGAAGAGCATCACCTGGATTTTATTTTACTTATTTATTTTTTAAACATTCTTTTCAAAATATTCTTTTCCATAATGATTTATCCCAGGAGATTGGATATAGTTCCCTGTGCTATACCATAGGACCTCATCACTTATCCGTTCTAAATGTAGTAGTTTGCATCTACTAACTCCAAATTCCCACTCCATCCCTCTCCCTCCCCCACTCCCCCTTGGCAACCACAAGTCTGATCTCTATGTCTGTGAGTCTGTTTCTGATTTATAGATAGGTTCATTTGTGCCATATTTTAGATTCCACATATAAGTGATATCATATGGTATTTATCTTTCTCTTTCTGACTTACTTCACTTAGTATGATCTCTCTAGTTGCATCCGTGTTGCAGCAAATGGCATTATTTTTTAATTTTTTATGGCTGAATAGTATTCCATTGTAGTAGTTTACACTTGACAAATGAAGAAATGGATGCTCAGAATGATACAGTGATTTGGCAAAAGTCACACAGAGAGTGGCAGAGGGTAGCTTAGAATTTAGGTCTGGGTGACAGCCTACATTGTTCCTACTAAATCCCACTACTGGCCAGTCTCATGAGAGAGAGAGATCTCTCAAGACCAGATCTGAGTCTCACTTATTCTTCCTGAGTCACTGTGAGCCTGTGTTCTGCATGAAGCATTCTCTAACCATGCCAACACTCTCTGCTTCCTCCCTCACCTTCATTTCCTGTATCAGACACACTCCTGCACATCTACTTTGGACGGAGGCATGCTGTCTCCCACAGGGAGATTGTAAATTGTCAAAGGCAGAGGATTACGTTTCAAAGTATAGCTGAACAAAGCTATGAGTTATGGCATGACTTCTAACTTCCTATCCTTGTGATGTTGCTTTAGATATAAAAAGGTGAATCTTACCCCAGGGGATGTATATTCTGTAAAGGAAAGAAGAATCAGTTTGCAGAGGTTTTATCATGCATCCAACCCGTAGATTATGATAACTTTTTTTTTTTTTTTTTTTTTTTGCCTTGCAGATGTAAGTAGGAATTGTATAGCTAGACAACAAAACTGGTAAGGAAATGAACCAGGAGTGAAAACTTCACCTCTTTCCTCTGGGGGGGAAGTGGAGCCTAAAGGGTGGTGAGGGGTTTGTAGGAGGTTAATTTGAAGGAAGTTCATAAGATAATCAAGATAGACACTGAACAAAGTAGTAGATTAAGATTTTAAAAGATGGTGGTAAAATTATAAATGTCACCTGTGAGATAAGTAGAAAAAATTGGTTACTAGGAAACAAGTTATTTTTCCTTGTTAATTTTCTTTATTGCTGGGAACCCCGAGTGTTTGCAATCTGAGCTGGTGAAGACCCTCACATTTGTAATGAAGGCACTTGTTCAGAAATGGTTCCTAGGATTAAAAAAATTCCCTGTTCTTGCTGTCCTATTCTCTTCCATTTCTCTCAGGCTGAGTTTTGAAGTTCTGAATGCATCCAGAGAAAATGGGGAGGTGGAGTTTTTACTCACAAAATGTTACCTGCTGATTAAATGTTTTTGTATTTTCTGTCCTAACGATCACTTTTATTAAATCCCTATCTTGTAAGTGCCTACAGTGTGATGGTGGGTGTAGTGTTCATGGGTGAAACATGACCACTCAGCTAAGTACTTCTTTCCCGTGGTGTTGAGAAGGAATAGGAACCGTTTCTGAAATTAGTGACCTGGCTTCAGTGAAATCATGACTTATAGTCTCAAATATGAGAAGTTGATATTAATGAATACTGATCCATTCAAGGTATCTTCTCTCCTCAAAAGATATTTATAAGCAACTTGGGCAAAACATGAGGGCATTTGAATGCATTGCAATAGAAATTCAGAAATCCTCTGCAATTTCTTATGCAAATCCTTTAGTAAGTTACAACTGAATCAGGAATGATGTAGTGACTTCCCAGAAGTGGGAGTTCCTATCCCTGAAAATGATTTATTGGGATGAATTGTGCCATTACCAATGTTCCTTTGATTTTAGGAGATAAATTAGGATTGAAGTTTCCCAAAAGATATTAAAATAATTAATTTTAATTCTTTGGTGAACTTTCAATGCAGAGTAAAATTGATGTAACCAAAATCAGTTTCAAGTTTTTGGAGCATTTCTAGAGAAAATTTCTTTTTGAAGTTTATTCCTAAAAATGAAGTAGATTATGATATAACGCAATGAAAAATGAATATTTAAATATAATAGTTTTTCACCAAGATCTTATTGCTTAGTGAAACTGGCAAGCCATAAAAACTTTTCTGAGTAAAAAATTTAAGCAAATTGTAAACTCTTAGAGTTA
The DNA here is from genome assembly GCF_964165515.1 of Mesoplodon bidens. Taxonomy (NCBI): domain Eukaryota; kingdom Metazoa; phylum Chordata; class Mammalia; order Artiodactyla; family Ziphiidae; genus Mesoplodon; species Mesoplodon bidens. Next base: position 15,017,313 of record NC_138173.1, on the reverse strand, counting down.
TTTACTCTAATCATCTTACCTTACAGATGAGGAAACTGAGGTCCCATGGCTAAGACATTTAACCCGGATCAGGCAGCAAAGTTCCTGGATAACTAGGGACCTCAACTCCCAGACTAGAGGTCTTTCAGTTAATTAATTTAAGCCTCCATGTTCCTCAGAAGATTAAGAATTCTTCCCAACTTGAAAGGCTCTGTTTTCCCGTCATCCCAGAGTAGCTCATTTACTAAGGCTGGCAAAAGTATTTAGCTGCTTGGACCACCTGTGAAACATGGTGTGAATTTTAATCTTTAAACACCAGGTTTCCCTGGGAAAGAATAAAAAATGACCTAGCCTTCTACATTAGTCCTCTGTAGTTGTGCGTATAAATTTTATTCCATGATAGTGGGTAAAGATATGTCATCTTGCCTTTAAATAAATCAGATTTAATTTGTTACAAGCCCCCATCCACTTGGGCTGGCAAGAAATTAAATATCAGTCATGACTGGGATACTTCCCCAGCAGTCAGGGTCAAGTGAAGGTTTCAACCATCCTAAGTAATGCGGAACATGTATGGAAGTTCCCTTAATGTGCAACCCTCCACCCTCACTTGCCCTCCCCCTCCTTGGTCTTTGAGAAGCCATATACAGTAAGTCCCCTACATATGAACCTTCAAGTTGTGAACTTTCAAAGATGCGAACGTGCATTCCGTCAGGGTCAGGTGTGAGTGAAATTGCGGCTTGCCCTCCATCCCCTATTGCTGACAATCCTTCAGCTCTACCATCTCCCTCCTCTCGCCCCCCTCCACTCAGTAACTCTTCTTGCTCGATCACTCGATGCCAGCCACTGTGTGCCAGCTGTTGTACTGTACTAGTGTACTTTTCAAGGTACTGTAAAATTAAAAATGTTTATTTTTTGTTTTTGTTTTTTTAGGTTGTGTGTGTGTGTGTGTGTGTGTGTGTAGACGGCCTTAATTCCCAAATTGTTTAAGGGTCAATTTGTACTTACAATAAAACTTCTGCAGAATATTCAGATGATATTAGGAATAGATGTTCCTACAGTGTCATTATTCTAAGGAGAATCTAGGTCTAATACGAGGAAAAAGAGGGGGCACTGATATATTTTTTATAAATTATTATTTTTGAAGTATACAGAAAACCAGCTTTTTAAACTCAGTTCTCCATTAGCTACATGATTTTAATGGCCTTCCCTGCCCCCCCCCCCCCCCGTTTAGCTATCATATTTTATTTAGAAAGTGATGGTAGCTAACTCATGATTATTTTTTGTTTTTTTATGTATTATTTGTGTGAAAAGTATTATAAACCTATAGTAAACCTATAGTACAGTACTATATAGCCGATTGTGTTCGTTGGGTACCTAGGCTAACTTTGTTGGATTTATGAACAAATTGGACTTACGAATGTGCACTCAGAATGGAACTTGTTCGTATGTAGGGGACTTCCTGTATTGGGCTGGTTTGGAGAGCAAAGACTTTGAACTTCAACCCCATTACTTGACAATAGTCTTAGCGGGTTGAATGGTGACCACCAAAAGGATATGTCCGTGTCCTAACGCTCCAACCCTGTGAATGCGACCTTATTTGGAAAAAGGATCTTTACGAGTATCCTTCGGTGAAGGATCTTGGGTTGAGAACATCCTGGCCCTAAATTCAATGACAGTGTCCTTAGAAAAAGAGGGGAGGACACAGACAGAGGAGAAGGCCATACTGGATACTGGAAAGCAGATTCTGGAACGATGCAGCCATATGTCAAGGAACATTTGGAGCCCCCAGAAGCTGGAAGAAGCAAAGCAGGATTCTTTGATAGAGCCTTCAGAGGGAGTACGGCCCTGCCAACACCTTGATTTCATACTTCTGGTTTTCAGAACCTTGAGAGAATAGATTTCTGTTGTTTTAAGCCTCCAAGCTTATGGTAATTTGTTACAGCAGGCACAGAAAACTAACACAGTGGGGTAACTGGGCAAGTCAATTACCTTCTCTATGTCAATTTATTCCTCATGTTTAGTGCAAGGATGATATTAGAGCTTACCCCATAGGGTAATGAAGATAAATAAGTCAGTCAACTGCTTAGAACAATACCGTAGCTTGGTGAGACCCCGCAACCATGTGGTCTTGTGTTATTAGTCCGTGCTGGGCACCCCTGATAAGTTCATTTGCAGACTTTCAGTCCAGGTAAGACTACCTGGACGTTTGAGGGCTTGAGTGTCTGCTTCTGCTATGCAAACCTTGAGGGAAAGGTAGTCTGTGGACTCCAGGGCCCCATCACCCTGCACCAACCTTCCCTAGGTGCTCTCTGCAGCCCTGCCCATCTAAGTAGGAGGGGTCTTCTCTGGCAATGCACGACAGCAAGCAGAGGGTTGGAGCTTCAAAACGGACACCTTGTTGCCTTATCCGCTGTAAAAACATAGTGCTTTTCTTTTGGGGGCAAAAATGTTAACATCTGTCAATTTTTCTTACTAACTCATGACGCTATACATTTTTAATGAACAAATTAACCTGTCCACTGTAAAACTTTTTTTTTTCCACTGTAAAACTTGGTGGTAGTTTTCCTTCTGATAGAGAAGGGCGATTTCTTTCTAATCTGCCTCGTGGCTGCGGATGGCTTATTTAAGTTGCCACTTGACTGAGGACAGTGGTTCTGTCCTGCATCTTTGTATCCCCTTGCTCTCTGCCTTATACATGGTAGGTACAATCAGTATGCAATACTGTATATGATTGGCTGTGGAGCTATTACATTGCAATGCTCCTGGGCTGCGAGCCATAAAAAGTTTCAGAGCACTCAGAAAGAGACTGATTTTTCCTTGAAACCCAAAGCAGAAAGTACCCTTACCACTAAAAAAGAAAGAGTTTTAAGAATCTCTTCTTTTGGGTTTCCCTGGTGGCGCAGTGGTTGAGAGTCCGCTTGCCGACGCAGCGGACACCGGTTCGTGCCCCGGTCCGGGAAGATCCCACATGCTGTGGAGCGGCTGGGCCCGTGAGCCATGGCCGCTGAGCCTGCGCGTCCGGAGCCTGTGCTCCACAATGGGAGAGGCCACAGCTGTGAGAGGCCCACGTACCGCAAAAAAAAAGAGAAAAAGGATCTTTTCTTTTGACCACTAAGTCATGGCCAATTTTGCAAGACTCTGACTTTTACCTTTCACACATTGTCCCCTCTGCTCACGGTGTTCCTCTCCTCCTTGGCCACCCATTCAACCTTCACGTCCCTAGTCAAATGTCACTTGCTCGGTGAAGTCTTCTGGGATGTTCTTACTGCTGATTCTTGTCCCCACCACTATCATCGCACTTGTCACAAGGAATTGTAATTACTGACTTGCATTTCTGTCTTCTAGGCTGGGAGCTTCCAGAGGGCCCTCTGCATTTCCATCTCTGTACTCCTAGGGTAGACCATGGTGCCCGGATGTAGACTTGCTCAGTAAGCATTGGTGGACTGACAGTTTTACTGTCTACATCAATGAATGCGTTGATGAACAGTATTCCAATGGGGTTTGCAATGCCTGCCCATTAATCAGTAGCCACATGACAGACTGGATCAGGGTTAGGGAGGTGCCTTAATGTCTGTGACTGTCTCCATTTGACTGACTCCTCTTATTTTAGTGAAGTTGTTCTGCTTTGTTAGCAGTTATTGAATTACCAATCACCCATCTCCTCCTTGCGCCTTCTTAATTGTCCTGTATCACAGTGGGATCTCTCGTTCTGCTAATTCACTTTACCAACTGATAATTTAAAAAATTTCATTTTTTAAAATAATTTATTTTATTGAAGTATAGTTGATTTACAATGTTGTGTTAATTTCTGCTGTACAGCAAAGTGACTCAGTTTTTCATATATATATATTCTTTTTCATAATCTTTCCATTATGGTTTATCATTGTTGTTTATCCATCCTATATGTAATAGTTTGCATCAGCTAATTGCAAGCTCCCAATCCCTCCCACCCCCATCCCCCCTGCCCCTTGGCAACAAGTCTGTTCCCTATGTCTATGAGTCTGTTTCATAGATAAGTTCATTTGTGTCATATTATAGATTCCGCATGTAAGTGATTTCATATGGTATTTGTCTTTCTCTTTCTGACTTACTTCACTTAGTATGATAATCTCTAGGTCTATCCATAACGCTGCAAATGGCATTATTTCATTCTTTTATATGGCTGAGTAGTATTCCATTCTATATATGTAACACATCTTTATCCATTCCTCTGTCAGTGGACATTTAGGTTGTTTCCATGTCTTGGCTATTGTGAATAGTGTTGCTATGAACATAGGGGTGCATGTGTCTTTTTGAATTATAGTTTTGTCTGGATATATGCCCAGGAGTGGGATTGCTGGATAATATGGCAACTCTATTTTTAGCTTTTTGAGGAACCTCCATACTGTTTTCCGTAGTGGCTGCACCAACTTACATTGCCACCAACAGTATAGGAGGGTTCCCTTTTTTCCACATCTTATAGAATACTGTCCAAGTCCTTTTCCTTGCACTGAGTACAAGAATAGAAGCAGGAGATCCTCTATGGAGCCAAGGAGAGATAACAGTGCTTTGGAATAGGGTCATAGCAGTGAGAAGGAAGAGAACTGGGACAATGTGTTATATGCTGTAGAGGGAGGGTCAACAGGTCTTGCTGAAAGGATTATATATGGGAGGTGAGAGAAAGAGAATAATTATGGGGAATTCCTAGGTTTGGATCTGGGCAACTGGGAGGAAGGTGAGATGGGGAAAACCAAGACAGAAACAGTTTTATTTTTATTTTATATTATTGTATTTTATTTTATTTGTGTGTGTGCATGTGCATGTAGTGAAGTTGAAAATCAAAAGTTTTGCTCTGGACAAGTTAACCTTGAGCTACATGATAAATTAGGCATTAAAGATGTTGGTTGGCCACTGGACACACAAGTTTGGAACTCATAAGGGCTCAGAGGTAGAATATTGAGTTTGGGATTCACTAGTTCATATGTGATCTTTGAGGACTGGGAGTGTTTGAGATCACCTGGGGGAAGAGTGTAGACAGAGAGAAGAGGGTCCTGGGACTAAGCCCGGGATAAATTCCAATGCAGGCAACACTTATTATCAGTTATTTCCAATATGTTTCTTTTCATATTAGCGATCTCTTTACAAAAGCTGAAGCTTCTATTTTATAGGATTCCCAGTCGCAGAGAGTTCAAAAGAATTATGTGTTCCATATAATTTAGAACTGCTTATTTTGCCAAAAAAAATTTCCATTAAGATGTGCAGTTATTCCTTGCCATTGCTTTATGAGAAGCCTTAACTTCTTAAGAGACCTGTAATTTTCCTTTTAATTTCTGATGTGAAGAGTCTCTCAAGAGATCTTAATCTGGTAATTACTGAAGCTTTATACTGGTTTCAACTTGCTAGAAAACATTTCAATTGGATACCATTAGGGGAAATGCTTTATATGTCTTTTTACACTTTCCTGTTCTCGAAGCATTTGTAAACACAGCAACCGAAGTTTCTTATCCAGGGAATAGCACACATTTGGTTAAACGAGGTATAACTTGGATTTCCAAACCACTATCAGTAACCCACAAGAATTGGTGTGGTACAGCTTAGTAGACCCCAACCATCTTAATCCCACACTGACTTCTTGTTGAGACACGAAAATGCAGTTTATAAAAAGTTGGCAGAATGCTACAATGCTTTGACACACGTTCATTTGACAGAGACCGCCCGGAGAAAACACACACATACACAAAACAAAAACAACATAGGCACAAATGGTTAAGTGCTCTCTGCTTCCCATGCCTTTCCCCCCACTACCATGTAATAAGTCTGTTTACAAGACATCTATAGGAAAGGACATACACTAACTCAGTCCATACCCTTGACAGCTAAGCCTACTTTGGAATTTCATCACCCCTTCACTGACACCCACAATGTGTAGGGGAAAAACAGAATTGGTTGTGGCTCTAAGTTTTACTCTCAGCTAATACAGAAGATGCTTAATGCTTAACTGTGCTTTCTCCTTACCAGTAATGAAGGCCTGGCTGGTGCCAGTGCTATTTGCTCCCACTGTAAATCTTCTAATGCCCCTATAATGCTTTATTTTTCAGGTTTCTTCCTGATCTTCTTCTCACTGTGATTTAGCAGAAAAATGCACACACTGCCAAATGATCCTGTACAATTACAGGATTTATGGGGTGCTAAAACAGCCCTTGGGCAAGGCTATCAAAGGAAAGGAGCTATTCATTTATTCAGTAGTGTGTGGATCTACAAAAGGAAATGGTCAAAATGGCAACTATTTATGACCAAATTGTAAGAATTTAAGCAGTTCCCCTGGACAATCTGTTGAGTAGGAGGAAACACAGGACTATATACAAGTGTGAGGTGTGGTGTACAATTTTTCTCTCAATGGATAGACTCTTTCTAAGACATTTGGCCCATTGAAGCCAGGGTACCCTTGGTCTGTAGATGAAGAGCTGCTCCGTTATCCTGTCTCAAATTCTCTACTTGGGAGAAGATGTGAATGAAATGCAGATGTTTAGAAATATAAAAATCTCTTTTGCTGTGAGTACTTAAGCCTGGGAAGAAAGCCAGTGGAATCACTAATTCTGTTTTCTATTTGTTTTGTTTACTGAGAGGTTTTAGAGGTAAGAATATAAAACCTTATTAAAGAAGACCTGATAAATGTTATTTTTGTGAGCAAAAGTGCCTTTTGTTTCACAGCAGAATGGAAAACAGTACTATTCTTAACCAAATCTAGAGTTGTCTAACTATGTAGGTCAGAATCCATACCGATTAGAAATTGTCCTACTTTTAAAAGTATTTTTCCATTGCAACATGAATACTCGGAATCATTTTGTCTGACTTTCATAGTGGTGGGGAAGCTAGCATTTTCACATTTTTTCCCTGATTCATCACAATGATGCATGAAGAACTGCATCATTAGAGCCAAGCCTTGTACCAGTGACACTAGAGAGCATGCTCTGGTCCTGTGGAGATAGGCACGGCTGGTTCACTGCTCTTTCAGTGCATGAGCTGTATCTGCTGGCCAATATTTTGCCCAACGATTCTAACCTTATAACTTACTCCATAACCCTATAACTTGGTGATGTGGAATTTTAAAGGCACTGATACTTTCTGCAAGATTAGTGAGAACATGTCCTAAGTCAATATTTACAATGATCTCTGAGGTGGTTGGCCTGACTTTAGCCCACTCTGTTGGTCTCTGTCCCACTGTTTTTTTTAAATCAAAGGACACCACAGGAGAGTGGACAGTCGCGTACACCCTAGCCGTCCCTAGTAAGAGCCTGGAAAAAGGACAGTTTGGGTGGGATCTAAGCCAACACCATCAGCCCAAGGAAGATGTCACGAATAACCTTTATGGAGTGATGTACTGGAAGGGACCCCAAGGAGTAACCCAGTCCTTACTGGATCTTTTCAGGGACCTTTATTCAAACCAGTCCAGAAAGATCTGTGCCTAGCTTTCTTGTCCAAAATTTGTATAGACGGTTATTTAAATTCTTCACCTGTGGAAGCATTCCAACCTCTTCCAATGAGTAGAATGCTAAACAGCAACTTTTAATGTCCCATCCAAAGGAAATACTGTATCTGAGAAGCACTCATGTATATCTTACCGTAACCTTACACATTTCTTCCCAGCCTTTGTGGCTAGTGACGGACGGTGGCTGGATGTAAATGCTAAAAGTCCAGGTATTAGCTTGTGTTCATTCCCAGGATCATAAGTGTCTGCAGAAGCCTGTGAGACTGTGTGAAGGGGATAGCCTTTCATGTAATTTCTATGATTAAAAAAAAAAGTCCTTCTTCAAGCCTAAAACTGAGAGGCTTTTCCAAGGTTTTTAGGTGGTTGTTAGACAAGTGGCTGAAACACCTTCTTTTGTTTCCCATTTAAGTCAGCTCAGGCACAAGAAAATGACATTAATTTCAACTGGAATTGAGCGGTACTTAAATCAAGAAGTTGAAACGCTACTTGAGCCTGCGGTGATAATAAGGGCATTCACGTATTAAGCCAGGTAGTGTGCTTTCCCCCTCACCAGCACTTGCATTTACTCCATTCTATAGACAAGAAAATTGAGGCTCAGAGACCCTCAACCAGGGTTCCAAGGTCAGTAAGTAGCTGAGCCTGCATTTGATACCAGAGCCTGTGTTCTCCTAGGACCTTTTTTGTCTAAGGCTTCCTATCTAACCTAAACTCAAAATGAAATAGAAAATCAAACAAAAAAGTCAATATCTAGATAAATATAGGTAGACAAATGGGATTTTCAGATTACAAGACTCTTTGGCTAGGTCTTTGTTTGTTTGATTACCTGTACTACCATCTTAATTCATTACTTAGCTGTGCCAGTGTAAAAGTTAGGGTCTGTGAAAGCATCATCTGCTTCCCTTGAGGGTATTGTGGTTAGCTGTGAGTTCATAATTTAAGCACCTAGTTGGTATTGGTTAGTGGCTCTCTGTAGCACCATTTATACTCTACATTGGGTACTTTTAGATGACTAATGTTGCAAACTAAAAAGGCTCTTTATCAATATACCAGTACATCTGAATGTGTGTATATATATATATATATATATATAATATATACATATATATACATATATATGTATATATATGTATATATATATGTATATATACATATATACATACCAGTACATCTGAATGTGTGTATATATATATATATATATATATAATATATACATATATATACATATATATGTATATATATGTATATATATATGTATATATACATATATACATACCAGTACATCTGAATGTATATATATATAATATATATATACATATATATACGCGTATATATATGTGTGTATATATATATATACGCATATATGTGTATATATATATATATTTTTTTCGGTACACGGGCCTCTCACTGTTGTGGCCTCTCCCGTTGCGGAGCACAGGCTCCGGACGCGCAGGCTCAGCGGCCATGGCTCACGGGCCCAGCCGCTCCGTGGCATGTGGGATCTTCCCGGACCGGGGCATGAACCCGCGTACCCTGCATCGGCAGGCAGACTCTCAACCACTGTGCCACCAGGGAAGCCCCGAATGTATATTTTTGTATACTTTTTCCTTTCTCTCCCTCTCTCTCTCTTTTTGGCAATGGCTCTTGGAGCTTCCTGCTGCACATCGATATTTTCAGGGATGGTTCCATCTTCCTTTCGGGTCCCTTGGAGAAATGCACATGGTGGCCATGATCTCAGCTGCTCTCCCTCTAAAGATGGTAACAAGTTGCAGCTGGAAGAAGTTTAGACTGTGCCTCTTTGCCAAAGAAAACAAATCCAGTATCTCTCTTATGGGTTTGTTTTGCCAAACTTTAAAAGGAAGACTGTACTGAAATGGTGTCTTTCACCTCAGGTTTTCAAACAAGGGAATGATAAACTTTCCCATGTCTTTGGCTCTTATAACTTGTCCAGGTGATATGTGAAGACATGTCTGAAGACTATTCTGTGGTCACCTCAGTGTCACAGACACATGCAGGTATGTCCCCCTCTCCTTCATTGCCCTCTACCCCACCACCTTTTACTCTCAGGAACTTGGTCTTCTAAGGAACAGGTTTTGCTTTTGTGCTCTGAAGTCAAATGCTCTCCATAGGATTCTAACAAATGTTTTAGATGTACCATGGGCAAACCTTCATCTATTTTGGATTATCAATGTTTTCATTTTTAGTGTAGTTCTTAGAAGCCAGGGGAATTATTATGAAACCAGAAGAGTTAAAAGAAAAATTTAGGTTTTTAAAATCCATATCCTCCAAGAGTTCCATCCACAGTAAAGCCTTCATTGAATGCCCCAAGAGGAATTGATGGCTCTTGTATTTGCTCCTGTTATATGTTTTATTCTTCCTTGTATTGTATATTAGTTTCTTACATTTCTCTATTTCCTTTTTCCTCTACAGTGATCTGTACAAAATAATTCAATAAATGCTTTCTGAATGAATGTATGTTGAATGAATTTTAGGGACGTGAAATAGTGCATATAAATAAAATTAATGTACTAGTAGTTGATATTATGTGTAACACGAAATTACTTTCTGAAATTTATCAAAAGGTACTTAATTTTTAAAGAAATCACAGAGCTCTTAATATGTCGTCACATCAAGTCAGCATTCATACAAATTAAGAACTCTGTCAACTTTCAGATGTCTACATTGAAGGACCAGGAACTCAGAATTCAAAGCACAAATTTCCAGGCTTCTATGGATTTAAATTATTAAATGAATATTATTTGGAGGTGGCTATAGGGTTGAAAAAGTGATCTATGTAATTAAAGCTTTCTTTCTCTAGTAGCTGAGTAAGTTTAAATTCCATGTCCTTGTACTGAGCAACTGGGGAGTCAAGGGTGGGCTTGAAGCAGTCTTCACAAATAAGCTCAGGATTCGAAATTTGCCAAGAAAATTTTTTTTTAAATTTGCAAAAGACTTATCTGAGACAAAAGACTTTTGTATTTTACCAGATTTATCTGATATAATAAAAACCCACCTGTTAGTTTATAAAGGCTACCATGTCTTAAAATTAACAATGGTTAGTAAACTATAACTGTGGAAAGGAAACAACTGTTCATTGAATGCCATCTGTGGATCAGGTACTATGGTAGGTCTTTGACATATTCATAATGAGTATAATAAAAGTTTATATAAACTTTACAAAGGGCCTAACATTTTTCTAACTGTTTTATGTATATTCACTCCTTTAATCTTTTTTTTTTTTTTTTTTTGCGGTACGCGGGCCTCTCACTGTTGTGGCCTCTCCCGTTGTGGAGCACAGGCTCCGCACGCGCAGGCTCAGCGGCCATGGCTCACGGGCCCAGCCGCTCCACGGCATGTGGGACCTTCCCGGACCAGGGCACGAACCCGTGTTCCCTACATCGGCAGGCGGACTCTCAATCACTGCGCCACCAGGGAAGCCCTCACTCCTTTAATCTTGACCACAATCCTATTAAGTATCATTGCTCTCATCCCCGTTTCACGTTACAAGAGATTGAAGCATAGAGAAGTAAAAGGACTTCCCAGAGTCACAGTGCTAGAAAGTGGCAGAGCCGTGGTTGTGTCAGTCACTCAGAGCTGCTGTAACAAAGTAACACAAACTCTGTGGCTTCAAACAGCAGAAAATTACCACTCACAGCTCTGAAGGCTGAAAGTCCAAAATCAAGGTGTCCATAGTGTCATGCTCTCTCTGAAACCTGCGGGGAAAATCCTTCCTGGTTTCGTCTAGCTTCTGATGTTTGCCTGCAATACTCGTCATCCCTTGGCTTATAGTTGCAACACTCCAATCTCTGCCTTCATTGTCACCTGTCTTCTCCTTGTGTGTCTCTCCTTTTCTCATAAGGACATTAGTCATATTGGAGTAAGGACTCATCCAGCTCCGGTATGACCTCATCTTAACTAATTCCATCTGCAATGACCCTCTTTCCAAATCAGATCTCATTCTGAGGTAGTGGGAGTTCGGACTTCAACACATCTTCTGGGGGACACAATTCAACGCATAACACCCCCCATATCCATGTTTATTTTAAACACTGCATTCTGCTATGTCTTTTTCTGTGAGGTAATGTTTTCCATTTCAGTGATTCTTTATTAAACTTTGTTGTATATTGTGCACTATGAAAAGAGTTCGGGTGGGTAAACTTTTTGTTTGTTTGTTTGTTTGTTTGTGGTACGCAGGCCTCTCACTGTTGTGGCCTCTCCCGTTGCGGAGCACAGGCTCCGGACGCGCAGGCTCAGCGGCCATGGCTCACGGGCCCAGCCGCTCCGCGGCATGTGGGATCCTCCCGGACCGGGGCACGAACCCGCATCCCCTGCATCGGCAGGCAGACTCTCAACCACTGCGCCACCAGGGAAGCCCAGCTTTGTTATTTTTTAATGCCTAAAGGCAGTGGTTATCAACTATTTTCCACCTTAACCCACTTAGTGGACATGGCATGCTCCAATGAGTAATAGCGGCTTCAACAATTCACAAGTGGACCGGGGAGATGTGAAGTGTCTGAGTCTCCTGTAGGGGAAGCATATCAAGGAGAAATTTACTCCCTAAGTGATCTGGAGATGCTTCAAGAGGGGAAACACTGTCTGCCTCACTCATCCCCTAACCCAGGGGAGAACTCTTGCCTTAAGCTTGGTGCAGTAGAATACAATTGAGTTCTCACTTCATATGAAAAAGAAATGAAGAAAATATTCACTTTTCTTCTTAGAAATGCTTCCTTTTTTTCTTGCGTTTAATTACATGAATTGTTTAAAAACGTACACAATTTTTAGGGAATGGGTTTCAAAAGGAATTTATTTTCTTTCACAAAATTTAAAGTATCAACTATATATAAATGAAAAGGCACCTTGAATAAGGGATGAAATAACAATATTATGTGAAGAACACATAAGAAATACTTCTAATTTGGCAAAATGCTCTAAGTTGTCTAGTATACTATGTTTCTTCTCCAGTATTTAGCTAATTTTTGCTTGTAATGAAATCTCCTCTCCTGGTTATCCTTCATCCTTTGATGGCTTTGCTGTTTCTGCCCAACAGATAATCATAGCAGAATCACACTAGGATCCCTTCTCTTCTTAGTTTGTATAGTTTCCTTATGTACTGTCACCCAGCCCCACAGTATAAAATGCCTATATGTGCCAATTTCTCCCAAATACTTTTCTTTAGCTTTGATCTCTCTCCTGGTCACCAGACTGGCATATGACACTCCCTCCTTGGTATTTCTGCTTGTTTAATAGGCTTCTCGGACTTAAAGCAGGATTCTTGATTTTCACCTTCTTCCACATGGTGTATCCTTCCAGTTTTCCCATCTCAGAAAATGACACACCCGTTCTCATCTGGACAGCAGCTGTAGCCTCCTAACTGGTCTCTTACTTCCAATAATGATTCCTCTTCAGTCCATTTCTCCCTCAACAGCTAAGGAGATCTCTCAAAACCATAAATCAATGATGTTCTTCCCCAGAGTAAAATCTTCCAATGAATCGTTCTCTATTGTGTTTACAGTAAAATTCAGACTTTTACCTTTGCCTCTAAAATCCTACAGAATGTGATCTCTCTCTACTTACATCTTTGACCTCATTTTCTACCGTATTTCTCTTGTTATTACTCTCTAGGCCATTGATTTTTATTCACTGAACACTAAGCTTCTTCCTGCCTATGAGCATTGTTACTAAGTCTTCAGCATCTTCCTATGTGTGGCTCTTTCTTGTCATTTGCTTCTCAGTTCAAGTATGATCTCAGTCAATTCAAAGTAGCCACACAGTTACTTTCTATCTCATCACCAGATCTGGATTTTCCACCCAGTGCTTCTTAATACCTGGTAACTTCTTGTTTATTTACTTAGTGGTGTATTGCCTCTTTCCCCCTTATCCTACCAGAGTGGAATCTTGTCTGACATCTTACTGTAGCCAACCTGCCTACCACAGTGCCTGGCATCAGATAGGCACTCATTAACTCTTCATCCATGAACTTAACAATTCTTCAATGACTGTCTACCCTGTACCAGGTACTCTGTTGAGAGCTAGGATTCAACGGTCATCATGATCTAGTTCCTGTCCTCTCAGATGGCTAGAGCTTAGTGGGAGAGACAAATGACCATGTAATTATGATGCAGTATAAATGCTATAGTAGACACAAGCACAGGGTGTACACGCCCTTTTCCTAAGTCAAAATTGATAGACTAGAATCTATAAGCTTGTCAATGTGATTGGGAACACACATCCTTAAATGCATTACTTTACACTTTCCCGCACTGAAATTTCCTTGGACGATTTGTACCTCTTTCTAGGTGTTTTGAGTTGCCTTTCCTCCTTCACTATTTAGAACTGTGAATCTCTATTGTGATTATACATTGGAATCACCTTAAAATTTTTTTAAAATACTTATTCCTGGATCCCATCCCCAGAAAATTTGATTCAATTGTTCTGGGGTGTGGCTTGAACACTGGAATTTAAAAAAATCTCCCCAAGTGCTTCTGATGTGCAGCCAGGGTTGAGAACAATTGCTCTAGATGTCTTATTCCTCATTTTATAGTCTGGGGATAATCAGCCTCTGCATCAACTGGGAATTGGTTAGAAATGTAGAATCTCAGACCCCATCCCAGACCCACTGCATCAAACCTGCATTTTTTTTGTGTGTGGTACACAGGCCTCTCACTGTTGTGGCCTTTCCCGTTGCGGAACACAGGCTCGCGCAGGCTCAGCGACCATGGCTCACGGACCCAGCTGCTCCGCGGCATGTGGGATCTTCCCAGACTGGGGCACGAACCCGTGTCCCCTGCATCGGCAGGCAGACTCTCAACCACTGCGCCACCAGGGAAGCCCCCAACCTGCATTTTAACAAGATAGCTTTCTTTGGTCTAGAAGACCCTAGTGTTATTCCCCAAACTTGTAGATCTCACTATACATTTCTTCCTCAAAATCATTTACAAACATGATAATTGAGAAAAGTCCCCAAATCTGTCTCTAGGAGACCTGGTTGTTAACACTTTTCACCCAAAGGACTGCTCTTTTCTACCATCTATTGCTTATTGTCTTTAAACAAGATCTCTATACATGACCAACATTTTTTTCCCCACAGTTTCAAAGTATTTATTTTAAAACAAGCTTTCCTGTGGAAACATGTAAGTAACTTTATGAAATTTTAAATAAAATATTACTGGCATCTTCTCCTCATGCATAAACATCCTCACACTCACACACACAAAATCAATGATGCAGAGAAATAATTAAATCTATAAATTAGGAAGTAGTAAGTGAATAAGGTAAAGGAATATTACACACATGCTAAGATATAAAGTTTTAAGTTTAAAACAAATAGCTGATTCACTTTGTTATAAAGCAGAAACTAACACACCATTATAAAGCAATTATACTCCAATAAAGATGTTAAAAAAAAATTCCAGAGGGCTATTTGGTAAGGTGAGAGAATCTATAATGTCATAAGTTTTTGTTTTAAATTTTCTATTTCTCAAGAAGTTGTATAATACATTTTATTTCTACAGGACTAAACTTTTGAAATTCATTTTGTGTTTTAATTTGAGCAACCACTCTGTGTTTCTGTTCCTACTATTGCATGTTGAAACCATCAATGAGTTCTCAGTTCTGAAATCCACAGAAACATTTTCCTATCCTTCTTATTTATTTAATTTTATTTTTAAAAAAATTGTATATGTTTAAGGTGCACGACATGATGATTTATACACATATGCATTGTGAAATGATTACTACAATCAAGCTAATTAACATATCTTCTTACACAGTTACCATTTTGTGTGTGTGTGATCAGAGCACATGAAATCTACTCAGCAAATTTCCAGTGTTCAGCACAGTTTCTGCCTTCTTTATGGTCCAGCAAGGAAGATTTTAAAAATGGTTGACTCAGAAGCGATTAAGGTGTTCTTTAATATTTCATCCTCAATAGGAGCCATTATCCAAGCAAAACTTTTCTTTTTTTCAAGTCACATCCCATGTGGAAGGTCTGTATCCTTATATATACCAATTATAAAAAAATGTAACCACTGAGGTGCAATAAAAAGATATTTCCAGTTTCATCCAAATATCCTCATTAGATTTGCTTCTCCAATTACAGATGAGACTCCAGGAAAGAACATCTGGGAATGGATGGGCGTCATTTCTGAGACATGCAGAGTGTGAGACTCTATAAATTTTAATTCTGTGTCTGAAGGCAAAGGGATACTTATATTTAAAAAAGAAAACACCTTAAAGAATGGTTCAAACCCATTGACATTAGAAAAGGATATTAAATATTCCAGGGAAAATGATCAATAATGAGGCAGTTAAATAAACTGAAAGGAACTCTGCTTCTGAAGCCTTAGGGAAGAAATTGAAACCACATCTAAAACCCACAGCAAAAAAAAAGTTAGCTGGGAAAAGCACCTGGCCCCAACAATGCTATGACTGAGCTCATAAAAGTGGAGGGCAATTATGTAGCTAGTACCCTGTAAAATTTGTCAGTGCACATGGAAAAACAGAGGAATAGCCAGAAGCCTGGGACAAATCAAACAGTAAAGACTAAACAAGGGAGAACGGAGAGCAAGAAAGGTTCACAGATCGGGCCCGGGAAAGCTCCCTGATTTCCCATCAATCCAGCTACATGCCACAAATGCTTCAATAAACTATTTTAAGCACAAGAGGTACAAGACAGTCCCAGGAGGAGAAAGGAGAAGTAGGGGACGTTTTCAGAAAGGAAGCCGAACTACCTAATTAACTGCAGCAGTGGAAGTGGAGTCATCTTAACGTCTTGATTATCTTTATATGATTGAGTTGCAAGCTCTCCATCAAGAGGACAGTTTTATAATGAAGAAATTGTCCTGCAACTACACCGTTTATTTAGCCCACTCCTCCTCTCATAATGGAGTCAACCTGGAAGCTGTGGGTCGTAAGATGTACGGTGGATATTGAAATTGACTTCACACGGGTTATAATAATCATGACTATCATATGGGAACCCGTCACTGTGTCATGAGAAACAACACAGAAGGGGTGGCAAAGAAAGTGACCAAGAAGCAGCGACTGGCACAATCTGTTGATTAAATGGATGAAATTAATAAATTTCCTTTGGTTGGGCACTTAGCTCATTTTCAAGTTGACATTATTGTAATTAATGCTACCATAAATTTGCCCGAAAGTCTGTTTCCCCACACTTAAGAGCCTGTCTTAAGGCATAAATTTCAAGGAATGGAATTTATAGACTAAAAGACATTAAACTTTTGGAATCTTTTACTAAATTCTCCTAAGTAGGTCTCTATCTATTGATAACCCCCTAATGTCAGAGAGTTCCCTTTCCCCTGCATCCTTGTAAACACTGTGTGTAATCATTTGAAAAAACGCATCTTTCTTATGCAAAAAATAAATAGTATTACATTTTAATTTACTTTGCATCCCTTTCATTACTTGTGAAGCTGGACATTTATTTTCTATGCCAATTGGCCCATTTTTTTTAAAATATAGGGGCTATTCTTCTTTTCCTTACTCATTTGTAACTTCTCTCTATATGTACCTGAAGTGCCTGAAATCTGTGAGGACTTTGATGGGGCTACTGAAACAACAACATAACATTTATGATCTGGGAGTGCACTTCTCATGTGCTCATTTGTGGGGTTATCGCTGCGGCATGGCATAATCATGATGGTAGCTGTTACAATAAAACCCATTGGTTCAAAACACAGTAGCTGAAAACTACTGAAATGCTTGATTACAACATTAATACATTAAATAAATGAATATAGCTGTTTTTTTTTTCTTTTGAGAAAATGTAGTTGTTAGGATTGCAAAGAATTAGAATTATCAGAGAATTAAAGAAAGACTATGGTCTTCTTCATGGATAAACAAATGAATTTAGATGAGCAAATCAAGTTTTAAGTAGGATGGGCTCCATGTTTTCCTTAGCAAACTTTTTTCATAGATACCGCAAAGATACAATTCAGCATTTAGACAGAATCCTGGATTAGGAAGTGGGGAAGATTGACAGGAATTATTTATGTTTTACCATCCTGATGGAGTGATAATTTGAAATTTAAATAGTTACAGAAAAAAAAATTAAGGAAAAGCAATTCTTTTTAAGAATGATTACATGATTAATTGTAATTTCATGAGTACCAGAGACGTGAGGCTTTCTTTGAATCTTATTACTGTAGCAGATATAGAATAAATGATGTTGATCTTTCAGCATTCTGTCTCATTCTAGAGTTACTAATGGGTTGAACAGTGTGTTCTGTGAGGCAAGGTTTACTGAAAATATTGAAGAAGCGGTGCACCACCAAGCCAAAAGTACCAATGGTTGGATGAGTCAGTGATTGGTAGGACATGATTTAAAAATTTGTCTCCCTCTAAGAGAAATGAAGATAAGAATATACTTCTTATCTTAGAGCTGCGTTATTTTCCTTTTTATTAAAATTAATTTTTATTGGAGTATAGTCGATTTACAATGTTGTGTTAGTTTCTGCTGTACAGCAAAGTGAATCAGTTATGCATACACATATATCCACTCTTTTTTAGATTCTATTCCATATAGGTTATTACAGAGTATTGAGTAGAGTTCCCTGTGCTATACAGCAGGTTATTATTAGTTATCTATTTTATATATAGTAATGTGTATACGTCAATCCCAATCTCCCAGTTTATCCCTCCCCGCCTTTTCCTCTTGGTAACTATAAGCTTATTTTCTACATCTGTGACTCTATTTCTGTTTTGCAAATAGGTTCATTTGCACCATTTTTTTAGATTCCACATATAAGTGATATCTTGTGATACTTGTCTTTCTCTGTCTGACTTACTTCACTTAGTATGATAATCTCTAGGTCCATCCATGTTGCTGCAAATGGCATTATTTTGTTCTTTTTAAAGGCTGAGTAATATTCATATATATATATATATATATATATATATATATATATATATATATATATATATATATATATACCACATCTTCTTTATCCTCCGTCGATGGACCTTTAGGTTGCTTCCACGTCCTGGCTAATGTAAATAGAGCTGCGATGAACATTGTGGTACCTGACTCTTTTTTTTTTTTTTGCGGTACGCGGGCCTCTCACCGCCATGGCCTCTCCTGCTGTGGAGCACAGGCTCCGGACAAGCAGGCCCAGTGGCCACGGCTCACGGGCCCAGCCGCTCCGCGGCACGCGGGATCCTCCCAGACCGGGGCACGAACCCGCATCTCCTGCATCGGCAGGCGGACTCTCAACCACTGCGCCACCAGGGAAGCCCTACCTGACTCTTTTTGAATTATGGTTTTCTCAGGGTATATGCCCAGTAGTGGGATTGCTGGGTCATATGGTAGTTCTATTTTTAGTTTAGTTTTTTTTTTTTTGCGGTACACGGGCCTCTCACTGCTGTGGCCTCTCCCGTTGTGGAGCACAGGCTCCGGACGCACAGGCTCAGCGGCCATGGCTCACGGGCCCAGCCGCTCTGCAGCATGTGGGATCTTCCCGGACCGGGGCACGAACCTGTGTCCCCTGCATCGGCAGCAGACTCTCAACCACTGTGCCACAAGGGAAGCCCTATTTTTAGTTTTTTAAGGAACCTCCATACTCTTCTCCATAGTGGCTGTACCAATTTACATTCCCACCAACAGTGTAAGAGGGTTCCCTTTTCTCCACACCCTCTCCAGCATTTATTGTTTGTAGATTTTTTGGTGATGGTCATTCTGACCGTTGTGGGGTGTGATACCTCATATACTTCCTAAGAATATACTCCTTATCCTAGAGTTAGGTTATTTTCTGGATCCCTTTTATAGGAGAAAACTGCTGTCTACTTCAAAACACTGATGGGTCTCCATTACCTGTGAAGATTACAGTTAAATTCCTTTTTGACGGTCATCAAAAAGCAAATTGACATCCTTTGCTTTTGCTGTCACTTCTGGTACTAACAGAATGAATTGTTTTTGTAACCTGTGGGTGGGTGAAATTGGCTCATCAGCCACATATACTCATTAGCCCTGGCAGAAGCACTGTTTTTCTTAGTGCAGTAATGGAACTAGATATAAGTAGCCATTGTTTAAGAGGACTTAGATTTGAGTCCTGATTCATAGAAAAGAGAATTCTCAGATGCCTTCAATAAATGATTTGGCTTCTTCATGACCCTGGCCCCATGGTCATTTCAACCAGGTAGCGAGCTATATCTTTGAAGAATCCCATTCTCTCCTTGGGCATCTTTTATAAACACATCTGACTGTAAATTCCCAATTATTGATTCTCTTTCTACCTCTTGACATTGCAAAAAAAATTCCAATCTTTATCCCTGAAGAGATTTTGCATGTTTCTCTGAGTCTTTTCTTGTAAGAACTTATTTATTGAGCCATCTTCTGGAGGTTTTTTAGAGATCCTTACTATTTCAGTGTTTCTCTGAATGCACACTAAATAGTCTTTACGCCTTTATAAGGTAGCATCCACTACTTTACATAACAGTCTGCCCATTATTTCACCAATGAGAAACAGCAGTCTCACCTATTATAATACATATCATACTTTTAACATAGCCTAATACCATACTACCTTTCTTGGATGTTGTGTTATATTGTTAAATTTGCTGATAGCTCCAACCCTAAAATTTCTCCTTCTATATTCTATTACTCTGTAGTTATTACAGTAGTTTTCAACTGGGGACAATTTTTTCCTCCCCCACCAAGGGACATTTGGTAATGTCTAGAGACTTTTTTGGTTGTCAAATTGGTATAGGGAGTTCTCCTGGCATCTAGTGGTTAGAGGCCAAGGATGTGCTGAATATCCCACAACACCCTGGAAAGCCCCCACGACAAGGAATTATCTGGTTCAAAATGTTAATAGTGCCGAATTTGAGAAATCCTGAGTTAATATTTTAGATGCAAACACAGACACTTTCAGATTAAAATTCAATTTGATTTGGTCGCCTTTTCATATGTCAAGATTCTGCCTCTCATTTACTGTTTGACCTTGCATAAGAAATTTGCCTTTTCTGAACCTTGATGGTCTCATCTGTAAAATGGGTGCTATAGATAGAATTGTCCCTCCTCCCTAATTCATACGTTGAACTCTAACCCCAGTATCTCAGAATGCAACTGTATTTGAAGACTAGGACTCTAAAGAGATAATTAAATGAAAATGAGGCTGTTAAGGTGGGCCTTAATCCAATCTGACCAGTGCCTTTACATAAAGTGGAGATAAGGACACACACAGAGACACCAGGGACACTAGTGCTCAGAGGTACAACCATGTGAAGAGGCAGCAGGAGACTGGCCATGTGCAAGCCGAGGAAAGAGGCCTCAGAGGAAACCAGTCCGGTTGGCCCCTTGATCTTGAACTTCCAGCCTCCAGAACTGTGAGAAAATAAATTTGTTATTTAAGCCACCCAGTCTGTGGTGTTTTGTTATGGCAGCCCCAGCAAACGAATACAACTGGGGTAAAATGATGGCTGCCCTGCCAGTCACACAAGATTATTGTGAGGATATAGTGAGATAATATTTATGAAAGCACTTTGAAAAAGATGAAGTAATACATCAATTTTGACTCAGTTAATTTTAGTATATTTTTAATGATGAGAATCTTTTCTATAAGGATAAAGAGTAAGCTAAGAGACTAGAAAATACATAAATGTATATATTTTCTGGAATAACTGTCCCTAGGTAGATGTTCTAGGAATGGTAGGATGGCTTTGTTCCAGGGTCATCTATCTTTTTCAGGAAATCACTACATGATGATTTGGGGGTCCTAGGCACTTTTGCTTTCGTGGGTCCCTTCTTCCATAAAAAATATTAAAGACCATATTTTACAATTGCATTGGCATAAAGATGAATATAATACAGGCTGGACTGATTATATATTTGTTGTTATTATATTGAATTTTTATTTTGGTTTAAAAGAAATTTTAATGAAAACATTATAATGGTCCCCTAGAAGTACTGTATACAGTGCCTACTAAAGTCTACACTGCACTGGTCTTATTGCTCTGAGATCCTCAACATGCAGCATCTACTATGGGGCCTAAAATGGTTGTTTGTCTCTCACTATCATGTCCACATTCCCTTGTGTAAAGGGGGCAGATGGAAGGTCTGTGCCCATGCATTAAATGAGAATACTCCAAGAGTGGCATACATCATTTCTGCACACATCCTATTGACCAAAGTTTAGTCATATTGCCCCACTTTGCTACAAGGGAGGCTGGAAACTATAGTTTTAGCCTGGTATCTATATATTAAGATCATTAACAGACATTTGGTCATGTCTGAAACATCCATAATACACTCTGTCCATGGCAAAAATCCTTGATATTTGCAGGACCATTTGGTCCTATCCAAAAAATGCTTAAGACACTTGATCCATGTTAAGAAGTCCTTGATATTTGGTTAGATTTGGTTCTGTCCAAAATGTTCATGGAGACATTTGGTCCATGCCAGAAGGTCCTTGGTGTTTGGTCTTGTCCAGAACCATCTGGCATGGACCAAATATGCTTATGGACATTTTGGCTAGGATCAATTTCAAGGACCTTTTGTAGTAGACCAAATGTCTTATGGTAAACTTCCACTACTATTAGCTAAATGAGTTAACATACATCAAGTTCTTAGAACAGAGCCTGGAATATAGTAAGCACTGCATAATTGCTAGCTCTAGAATTATTTTTAAGACTATGGGTGAAAAAAAAAGAACAGATATTGAGGGATAACATCTGCCACTCATATGAAAATGATAATAGTTTTCAGTAAAATGAACAGCAAATCAGTTGTATGATGGAACTGTCAGTATAGGTATAACGTATTGATATTTAAAAGCATAGATAAACATTAGCCAGTTTTGGACTTTAGTGAATACATTTTTATGCAATTAAATATTAATGTGTGTGAGTGTGTATGTGTGTATATCTGTGTATTTCAGTATTTTTTAAATGAAAGACCATATATTTTTATTTCACTAGAATCATTCAGTGGCACATGGTTAGGAAAAAATGCTTTCCAAATTATTTAAAACCTCTTATAACCCAGGATCAAGAGACATTTTGAGGTAGATACATTTTTTGTTAACCTTATCAACTTATCTCTCCATTAAGTGCCTCCCCTTCAAAGAATTTCAGTGATCCACCTACTCCGAAATCTTGTTTTTAGCTTTCCAAAACAATAGCTGGCAAATTAGTAGAGTGGTTTTAAGATTGTCCTTTGGGTAATCCTTGTTCCATGAAAATAACTGGAGGCTTGTGATCACAGATAAAGAAATGGGATTGGCTCAAAGTTCCAGCCTAGGTGGTGATGTGTACTTGGGTTGGTGGGCTTTTCCTGTCCCACTGACGCCTGGTCTAGAAGGCCTCACAATTTGGAGTTTAGCTTACTCAACATATTTTACCCAATTTTACACCATCATCAACAGTATGCACTTAACTCCTTCATACTGATCTCAAGCCCAGGCAGATTAGACTCATTGAAAAAATCTCAGGAGAAGGAGTAGCTAGAATTTCTGTCATTGGCTATAGGAAGGGAGACAAACGTCTGCAAATGTTGATGTGTGTGTGTCCAAAACAATTGGAACGGACATAGGACGGGGTAAATGTAAAAGGAGATTATACTGAACTTTGCTTATGGTGTCCAAGAACATATGCTGAATGAATGAGCATATGTGTTCTGATAGTGTCTTTCAGTCCTGCCAGACAGAAAGGAGTGAGTTGGGTGTGAATGCAATGGAGACAGAGATCAAGGCTTCATCATGTCTTATTCATCTTGGTATCACCAGTTTGTTCAATAGTACCTGACACATACTTGGTATTCAATAAATATTTCATAGATGACTGGCTAAATGAACAAATAAAGAGTAGTGGCAGGTGACAGGTGGCATTCATTTGAGGAAAATATATAGGGGCAGGTAACACTGCACTGTGGCTGCCGCCACACTGCATGAAGTGGGAGGATGGTGGACACCAAAGAATTCCTGTTTGCCTTTGAGAAGTTAGAATCTCTTTAGGAAGTTAGTATAAATACACTGAACACTTGGATAATAAGAGGTGACAAGTTTAAATTTGTGGGCTACTAGTATGCATGCTTAAGGAGCATTAAGAAAATAGTTCTTTACAGACTTGTGGTTGCCAAGGGGGAAGGACTGAGGGAGGGATGGATTGGGAGTTTGAGATTAGCAGATGCAAACTATTATATACAGGATGGGTAAACAAGAAGGTCCTACTGTATAGCACAGAGAACTGAATTCGATATCCTGTAATAAGCCATAATGGAAAAGAATATGAAAAAGAATGTATATATACGTATAACTGAATCACGTTGTTGTACAGTGGAAATTAACACGACATTGTAAATCAAATATACTTCAATGAAATACATTTGAAAACAGAAATTAGTTCTTTAAAAGGTGAACTATCTTAAATTCACTTAGACGAGACTGAGATAATCCATATTTCTTACCTGTTATTGAGCAAATCCCAAATGTTTTCTTTTCAGAAATCATTTATTAAAATTTACACATGCATAGAGTTGTAATTCTTGCCAGACAAGAGTTCAATCTATGAATCCATTCATCAGTCAGTAAACTAACAAATAAAGATGGTAGAAAGTCTGTTTTTTACCTCTCCTTCTGTGTATTTTTTTTGTATCAATTTTTTTTATTGGAGTATAGTTATTTACAATACTGTCTTAGTTTCAGGTATACGGCAAAGTGAATCAGTTATACATATACTTATATCCACTTTTTTTTTAGACTCTTTTCCCATATAGGCCATTACAGAGTAATGAGCAGAGTTCCCTGTGCTATACAGCAGGTTCTTATTAGTCATCTATTTTATAAATAGTAGTGTGTATATGTCAATCCCAATATCCCAGTTTATCCCTCCCCCCTTTATCCCTTGGTAACCATAAGTTTGTTTTCTACATCTGTTACTCTGCTTCTGTTTTGTAAATAAGTTCATTTGTACCTTTATTTTTTTTAGATTCCACATATAAGTGATATCATATGATATTTGTCTTTCTGTGTCTGACTTACAACCAGGAAATCCGTCAGTGGGTGCTGGAACCTGCCCTGCTGTCCCGGGAGCACGTGGATAACTCCTCCCGCTAGGAAATCCTTCTGTGTATTTTTGAAAATATCCAGCAAGTCTCTAGATAATGTTCCAACTCTCCACAAATGAAGAGAGCTCTTGTTTAGGGGGAGAGCTTGTCAGATTGCGCCACTGCAGTTGGCATCGGGTGCTGGCCTCAGTGATGGTGACCCGACCCCTCTGATGATTTGGGGGACTCTTGGGTCATACGTATTCTGATAGTGTTTTTCGGTCCTGCCAAACCGATAGGAGAGAGTTGGATGTGAACGCCTTGGAGACAAAGATCAGTTAGGTTGGTCTTTTGAGGGTATTCTCAATGGTTGAGTTTCGTGACAGTGGGGTGGGAAGTGCGTGCAATGGTAGAGGCTTTTTGACTCTTTAGGGAAGAAATATTTCCTTTCAATTTCACATCAAGTATGAATTGTGAGGCAGAGGAAGCCAAAAATGGTTACTCTCGAGGAATGATTTAACTAATGGTGAAATATGTAATTGGTCTTTTTCGTTCTGACTCCTTAATTAGGGTGTTACCAAGAGAAAAATCTATCAATATATCTATGGTTTAAAAATGTTTTTTATCTGTATCATATTTTATAATGGACTTATGCTCATAGCAAAAACTTGTAAATTGTAGAAAAGTATAAGAAAGAAAATAAACATCTCTAATTCTAACTCTCAGGAAACGCTTTCGAGGATATTTCATGAGCATCTGCACACTGTAGGACCCAACACACTTTAACTTTAGAAATATAACTTTAGGATAAATATTTCAAACTGAACTATTGCTAGAAATGGTATAGCTTGTTTCTTTAAAAAAGTTAATTAGATTTATTGTTTTCACCCGTTAGTGATTTGACTGCCCGATTTTGAATTTCCATCATATGGAAAGTTTTATGCTAGTTACATAAAAGCGCCACAGCTTTTCCATTCTCAGCATTGTCCCACGGTAGCTATATGACACTCCTGAATAATAAACTTTTAAGTTAGAAGCATTTAGTCACCCCACAGAATCCTGCTGGCGATATCTGCAAAATGATAAACAAATGTTTTGGTAGGAAAGAATCACATGTATGAGATAGATAGTAGAATCTTAGAGTACAAAGCATTTTCCAATGACCTCATATCTTGTGAAAATAGCTCTGGGAAGTATGGTGTATGTTGCCCTATATTGGCCCATAAATTGTCTTACTGTGACATGGATGAAGAAATTGATGGGGGAAGATCAAGGCATTATAATTTTCCCCAGGGCCGGTAGCTGACTGATGTGGATGGCCCTATATGTGTGTGAGGATGTTGACCCTAGTCTTCAGGGTACCCAAGGAGGTTTTGTGGGAAATCCTTGGGGCAAAGCTCGGGCTTATTCCTGGCTTACTTACTAGCTTGATGATTTAGTTTAACCCAAAGTGTCTCAATCTAAGCTGCAAAGTGGAATCAACTGGAGAGCTTTTAAAAAATACTGTTGCCTAGGTTCCACTCCCAGAGCTTTTGATATAATTCTGAGTCGAGACTCAGATATCGGTATTTTAAAAGCTCCCCAGTGATTCCAACGTGCAGCCAAGGCAGGGATTCCCTGGAAACTCTGAACTTGTTCCCTCATCAGCTACCACTACAACTAACAACTTCTCAATAACTTCTAGATATTGTTACCATTAAAAAATAATGATGGCTTAGAATATAGCCCAAAGCATATACTAAGGTAGGAGGAGGTATCCCCAGAGTGTTTTAAGACCCTGTACCCTACCTACACCTATACAAGAATGAGATGCTATTACTTTTGAAAGAGAAGAAGCATCCAATGGGATTTCTGACTATACACACCTACTCCTGCGACCTGTATCTGCTTTCTGTAGTTCTACTCTATGCATCATTTTCCTGATCATCTTAAAACGCAGTTGCATTTCCAGTCTCAAAAGTCTATTCCTTATTTATTGCGTTACTAAGGGAAGGCAAAGAGAATATATATTTAGTTTTCAAAATAATTTATATTTGGTGAGAAAATACTAAGCTCATTTTGGCAGAAGCCATTTATCTAATTCCAGTTCCAACTGATGACGGTTTAAATAAAGGCTCAAATTCCTTAAATTCTTTGTAAGTAACCTGCCACAAATCGACCATGAGATGTTTGATTAAGAGATGAAAACTCACCAACTTCACTAAGTATCAGGGATGCAGCTGCTGAAACATTCAATGCAGGCCTGAGGTCTGCAGCTCTCCCTTTATTATGTATGGCCGCTCAATATTTCAACTCTCCTGCCGTTGTGCTTATTTAAAAAAAAAAAAACATTCTGAAATCATTCAAGTGCAATGACTTTCTACACACATATATTATAATGATAAAAGACATATTGCAGGATCTTTTTCCATATGGTGCTAACAATTTGGATTTTAGTAGCAGTTTTTATAACTTGCAGCTCACCACTATAATGTCAGAACCCGTGAGAATAAAATAACTTCTATTTTAAGTTTTAGATTCATTTGCTCTGATCTCTCAACCAGAAAAAAGGACTCTAAAGGCCTCTTTGTTCTGAATGAATTTTACTTTCAGTTCACTACTACCCTCTCAGCCTATTAAGGCTAAGAATGTTCTAGTATCTCTTCTCTTTGTTCACTTCCTGACATTTATTGAACCTGTGCCACGAGGGGCAGGCTGTCACCACAGTTAACAAACTGACCTTTATGGCAACGGACACCAGTGTAAGGGAAACCATATTTTTGAAAAACATCACAGTACTAGAAGTCTGTGTGCTGAAGCCAAGCAAAGGCTCTCCTAACTTTTAAACCAAGTCAAGAAATATGAGAAAAAGCAGAGTAGATTAACTTGTTCTGAGAAAATTTAAAAATTTGACTTGGAGCTGGCTCTTAAATTAGAGACACATTTCATAATCATTGGGTGGTTTTGAAATGCCTGAAAGCTCACTAGGGAAGCTTAACTTTTAAACATTTCACACGGCAATGCTTCTTTCCAAGATGGCAGCATTTTTCTTGGACATCCCTTTTGATATAATATTGGTATATATGCTTCATTTGAACAGACAGCTAATTGTTCCAGGAAAGATGGTTCAGAAGGATACTTTGATGACTGCTGGTCTGAGTAAAGAGATTGCTTGTCTAAATATTAACTTCTTTTTTAATGAGTTTTTTCCAACTTAATTGAGATGTAATTGATGTACATCACTAAGTAAGTTTAGAGTATGCAGCAGAATGGTATGACTTATATATACTGTGAAATGATTACTGTGATAATTTTAATTATCATGCACCATCTAATATAGTGGAATTAAAAGAAAATGCAAAACAATTTTTTTTCCTTGTGATGAAAACTCTTCGAATCTAGTCTCTTAACATCTTTCATACATATCATATGGCCGTGTTAACTACAGTCATCATGTTGTATGTTAAAATTATTAAATTTCTACAGCAATTTGTTATTTCAATTCAGTAGAAGGAGGAGAAATGTGGCTCTCAAATGTTCATTAAAGCATCCCATTGACTTCAGATAGTGACATTTAGAAGAATTCAGGGACCAGATAGTAAGGTTCTTGGAAACCTTTCTTTGCTGATTTGTTTGTATGCGTGGACTCCAGATACGGTGGATTGGAATCTAGATGTAATTTGGTGAGATGACATTCTATCAGGGCTTGCCTGAATCTGGGAGATCCAGTTCAGCTCTCATCTCCTGACAAATCTCTCATCTTGAAGATCTGGATAGGCTGGTGGCCTGTGAGAATCAGTGGATCTTGAAGCATTGCCTTCTTTGTACTGCAGGCACATAAAGCCTTCTGTCTTTAATTGTGGGTAATTTGCTCAAAGTGGAATCCTCGATGGTAATTTAGATTTTTATGGTATGAATTTCTAAACCCAGGATTTGATCAGAGCTGTGCTAGGAAATAAGACACACCGTGAGGTGCTAAGATGTGCCACAGTTTATTCAAAAGACAGCTACCTATGGATTGAGGGTTAAAGATTTTTTTCCAGGTAATAAGACGTTTTATTCTGTCCGTTTTATTCATGGCATGTATGTGACAAATTCCCAACAATCTGCAATCGATTTACTGGAGTTCAGAAAAACATCAGTTGCCATGAATTAGTCACAGTCTCAACATAACTATGAACTTTGGGGGTATGTTTGATTTTTCACTTCATGTAATTGAACAGGGACAGGCACTGGTGTCTCCATTCCTTTCTGATAAAGGCATGAAGTTCTCTGTCTTTCTTTCTTCCTGGTAATTACTAACCAATTCTTTAAGAGAATTAGAATATTCGCAACATTCACCCTGTCTCAAATTGTAGCGTCAGGTTTTCCTCTAACTTTGGGATTAATTCTTCAGAGATGTTTCTGTGTGCATCTCTTTAGAGGGCTTTTCTTACTCATGCTACCTGGCACAAGGTAGAAGAGAGAAAAAGTCACGTTCCTTGTTTTCTTTTCAGTGCGAATGTTTTATTCCAATAAGAAGTAAGTAGTTTCTGCCTCTCTACATCTGACTGCCATTTAATTTTTTTTTTTTTTTAGGAAATCTCATTCCTGCCTACATAAAATTGTCTTATTAATAAATTCTAACTCTGTTATTCAAAACAGAGTGTATGAAATGTGGCTAGTCTGAACTGACATGCTCTGTGAGTGTAAAACATGCTTTTGAAGACTTAGTGTGAACAAAACGATGTAAAACATCTCAATAACTTTTAATACTAATAACATGTTGAAATAATATTTTGGATATATTTGGTTAAAGTATATTATGAATGTTAAATTTATGTTACAACTTAAAAAATTTTTTAATGTGGATACTAGAAAATTTTAAATTGCATTTCTGTCTTGCATTATATTTCTGTTGGATAGTGCTGTTCTAGCATAGAAATTGATTTTTCCTTCAAGATCCAGAAAACTATAGATACTTAAAAGATATTTGCTAGTTAAACCAAACTTGCCTAGAATTTCAAATTTTTCTTAATTATAATAATAGACAATAAAAACAAATTTGACAAAAAAGAAATTTTAAAGGCAGGATGCAGGTTGTTAATAACATAATTAGAGATTAAAATATCTTACTTGTTTATTCATACAGCTAATATTTATTGAGTACCTCCTAGGTGCCAGACATTGGGCGTACTGAGTATATACAGTAGTGAAGAAGACCTTGGTCTTTGTCCTTAAGGAGTTTTCTGTTGACCATGGTGTTATAAATGCTTCTAAAAGGGTAATTACAAGGTGGTGGAGGAGATAATAGAATATTAAGCCCAGAGTGGTGGTACAGGTGGTTTGGAGTAGGCAGTCAGCAGAGGCTCCATGGTGGAAGTCATACCATTTTAGTAGGCAAGTTTCTCACTCCTGTTTTAAATTAACCCAATATTTTACATAAAAACAGAAAGCACTAGAATATCCTCACTCAGAAACTCCTGGAAGATTACAAATGATAAAGTAAGTAGAATTTATTTACCATCTGACAAGTCCTGTAGTTTAAAGCACGGCAGATTGGTTCACAAGAATAAAAGCAGCTGAATAAATATTCCCTCTGAAATTCTCTTTTTTTTTCTGATTTAATTAATAATTAAAACACTACCAAATACAGAACTTATGTGGCACTCCTTCTTGACAGGGTGATTGAAAATGATTCATTAATCATTGCCTGTTATTGTGAAGATGGTGTATTGGATGAAATATGGGCTTTGCAATTACATAGACAGGAGGAGTTTGAGTTCTTGGGACTTTGGGCAAGTTAGTGAATGCTGAATCTTAGCTTCCTCATTTGTAAATATAGTACCCAAATGCATTTATGAGGATAAGTGATTAATATATGTAAAATGCTTAATGTTATGCTGGTACACAGTAAGTAGCAAATTAATCATTAACATTATAACAGGAAAAAATAGAATTATTTGAAAGAAACTGTTAAGTGTATGAAAAGTATAAATTTGGTCATGAAAGGGGGGAAAAGTTAAAAAAAAATAATGCATAGACGATTCTTGAGTTGGCAGTCTATAAGTGGAGATACTTTGATTAGGTTTTCCTAAAAGTAGTGTTTCTTTTCCTTTTTTTTAAGATTTAATTTTATTTATTTTTGGCTGCTTTGGGTCTTTGTTGCTAGGCGTGGGCTTTCTCTACTTGTGGCGAGCGGGGGCTACTCTTCTTTGCGGTGCGCGGGCTTCTCATTGCGGTGGCTTCTCTTGTTGCGGAGCACGGGCTTTAGGTGTGCGGGCCTTAGCAGTTGCGGCACACGGGCTCAGTAGTTGTGGCATGCGGGCTTTATTTAATTTTCTCTTCTTTTTCTAGCTTTATGAGCAGGAAACTTTGATTATTGATCATAAACCTTTACTTTTATTTAATATAAACATTTATATATTGAATATTTCCCTCTATACACTGTTTTGGCTGTATCCCACAAATTTTAATGTTGTATTTTCATTATTATTCAATTTAAAATATTTTATTTCCATTGTGATTTCCTAAGTGACATATAAGTTATTTAGATGTGTTGCTTTATTTCCAATATTGAGAATTGAAAAAAATTTTTCTTTTTGTTATTGATTTCTAGCTTAATTCCATTGTGGTCATAAATATTCTCTATCATTCCAGTTTTTAAAAATTTATTGAGTTTATATATAAAAACTAGTTTATATTAGTTTTACAACTAATATGTGGTATATTTTAGTGAATGTTCCATGTCTACTTTGAAAATATGGGTTTTCTTTAGTTGTTGGGTGATGGGTAGTACAAATGTTGATTAGTTTAATTGGTTAATAGTGTTATCCAATATTCTATGTTCTTACTGATTAATTTGTCTATTTTTCCATCAATTACTGAGACAGGTATGTTAAAATCTCCATGATCGTAATATTTCTGCTCCTTCATTTAGTTCATCAATATTTGCCTTATACAATTTGAAGTTATTTTATGAGGTGCACACCAGTTTATGATTGTTTTTTCTTCCTGATAAATTGAATATTTTGTTATTCTAAATATCTGAATTTATCTCTGATAGTGTGTCTTTCTTACAATTGACTTTGTCTCATGTTAATAAAGTATAATAAAGTAAACATTGGCTTTCTTATGTTAGTTTTGGTAGATTATATTCTTTTCCATCCTTTTAGTTTCAGTCTTTCTCAGTCCTAATATTTATTTATTTATTTATTTAGCATTGTTTTATTTTAAACAAATTAATTGTTCGTGATAGATATTAGTTCACTGTTACAGTCAAATTCTGATTTCAAAGATGGAGGAAGTATGTAATTCAATATCCTCAGTGAAGATAATTTTTTCTTGAATATATTCCATGTTACAGAGACAACTACTGCACATTCCGTTTACTTATAGTATAAGCCACTCAACTTTCTTTCAGAGCCTAAATGTTCTAGTTTTAAGTCTGCTTTCAGCAAGCTCCATTTTTGTGAACTCTACATCCCACCACAAGTATAAAACCATGCCCTCTGCAGACAAAGATAGGTGAACACTTTGATGATTCGCATTTTCACAAACACATAAAAATACAGTACTTTCCTGTTTAAAGTGCAGTCTAACTCTAGAACAATAAGGTATTGTTAAAATAAATAGTAAGACATTTATGAACTTAAGAAATAAACTATAAATCAATTTGCATATCACTAATGCCAAACAGTACATATCTGTTTTTTCTTAACTTTTAAAAAATTTGAATATTTTATTTTCCCCCAGCTTTATCGTGATATAATTGACATAGAACATTGTGTATGTTTAAGGTGTACAACATGATTTGATACTTTTTTTTGTCATAAGTTGTGGATTTAATTGCATTAATTTAAATGTTACCTTTTGTTGTAAATTCACCACATACTCCATTAAGATTAGATACCATATTATCTAGTTCAACAATGCTATATATAAAATAGATACCCAACAAGGACCTACTGTATAGCACAGGGAACTATACTCAGTATTTTGCGGGTTTTTTTTTTTTTTTTTACCTCTTCTTACCTTTGTGGACTTAACGGAAGTGTTGAATTTATCTTGACATTGACTTTATCCGATTATTACAGCAGCAGAGGTGTGTCCTCCACGCTCAGAGGAAGAGAAACTCTGGGGGAACCACTGTGCCCAGGGAATGGCTCAGACACTGTGACGTGATGATACTCCTCTTAGGGTTGCCTAAGGATGGGTTCTTAGGAGCCTGCAGGAACTAGCAAATTAATTCATAAGCCAGCACAACTGTAAAATATCTGGGGGGAAAAAAGTTGCACAAGAAAAGTATTAAACTGAGGAATCAAAAGAAAGCCTAAACAGAGAAAGATATTTTGTTCCTGGATGGGAAGACAAAATACCGAAATATTTCCAAATTCGCTAGAATAATCTATAAATTCAGTGTAGTCCAGATGAAAACTCTACAGGATTTCTTAAAGGAATGTGATAAGGAAATTTCAAAATTTATCTGAAAAAAAAATGAACAAAATTAGCTAACAAAACTTTGAGAAGTAAGATTACAAAAATTGCAATAAAGATAGAGTAATTAAAATGTTATGGAAGTTGTATAAAAATAAAACAAAATCAGAGGAATAGCATAGGGTCTTGCAATAGACCCTTATAAAATTGAACTTAGAATACGATACACTCACTGTGGAATGGATGGATTTTTCAATAAGTAGTATTGTGACAATTTGGTAAAAATAACAAAGTCAGATATCTGCCCCATACTATTAATTAAGTAAATTTTAACTTGGGTAAAGACCTAACCAGTATGTGTAGCCCATGTATGTGTGTGTGTATGTGCATATAGAGAATTAGATGTAAGAGAATTCTTACATAAAGCCCTACAGGGTTATCAAAATTTAAAATTTTAAACTTCATATAACCATCAGTGTAATAAACAAAGTTAAACATCTGTCACTGGACAGAGTGGAAGAAAATGGACAAACTGGAAGAAAGATTTTATAATATTTGAAAACTCAAAAGATATGTATCCATTATACATTTACAAAAAATCAGCAAGAAAAATACATTCCAAAAGAAAAATGGGTAAA
The DNA here is from genome assembly GCF_964165515.1 of Mesoplodon bidens. Lineage (NCBI taxonomy): Eukaryota > Metazoa > Chordata > Mammalia > Artiodactyla > Ziphiidae > Mesoplodon > Mesoplodon bidens. The sequence goes on along the minus strand of NC_138173.1, from coordinate 14,983,841 downwards.
GGATAGAAATTGGCTGTTCACAGGAGAGGAAATATAAATGTTCAATTAACAGTTGAAGTCAGAACACTAGTCATCAGGAAAATGCAAATTAAAATACTGAAATATCATTTTTCACCCATCAGGCTAGCAAAAGTACAAATTATCAAGTGTTGTTGAACGTGTGGGAAAAATTACGCTCATTTATTTGATTATAGGGGTGAAATTGTCCAGCACCCTAGGGGACAGGTGGGCAATTGCAAATACATTTTTTAAAACGGCACATAACCCATGGCAACCATTTTCACTTCTAGATATTTTCCAGAGAGAAACTATTTCAAATGGGCATAGAGAGGTATATAAAAGAATATGCATTATAGCATCGTCTGCAATAGTAAGAGATTAGAAACAACCTACATGTTCGTGGATGGAATGATGGCTAGATTAGCTGTGATATATTTATACATTGAACTAGAAGGCAGAAGCTACGAAACACTGAAATGGCAAAATCTTCATACTCTATTGGTGAGGAAAACAAAGGAAAACATCAGAGCAGCAGCTACAGAACACTGCTTTTGTCTGAATGTTTGTGTCCCCCCAAATTCATATGTTGAAACCTAACCCCTAAGATGGTAGTAGGAGGTGAGGCCATTGGGAGGTAATTAGGTGATGGGGGCTCCAGGGAGAGTCCTCACCCCCTTCTGCCAAGTGAGGTTACAGAGAGAAATCTACAACCTGCAAGAGGGCCCTCACTCTAACCTGACCATGCTGCACCCTGACCTTGGATTTCCAGATCCAGAACTGTGAGAAATTTCGATTGTTTATAAGCCACCAGTCTGTGGTAGAATATTTTGTTATAGCAGCCCCAATGGATAAAGACAAATACTAATTATGTAAATATTAACACATAAAATATATTTCAAATATATATATACATATATATATATATATATATATATGAAAATGCACAAAAAATGGTCTCAAGGCACAAGCCAGAAAAAAGTGGTTTTCTCTGAGGCAGAGGATATGAATGTGTGGAGTTCTTTAAGAAAAACTTTGTTTGTCTTGTTGAATGCATATAAAATGCTGATTTAGGACAAGGAGAATGGAGGGCATTCCCACCCTATACTGCAATATTTTTCTATGAAACAACAAGAAATATAATCTGTTGACTGCAAATCAATACCATTTTTATGGTGACAAAAGCTTAGAATGGCTTCTAAGATCTTAACCATCCGAGGTTAAAAGCCTTAAGTTTGTAGGCACCAAACCACAAGGGTTTATAGTGGTACCCAGCAGCCATCGGCAAGAAGTGGGGAACTGGAAAAATGACAGACGGTTTAATAGGACATGTGGTGATTGGTAGAGTAGATGGAGGTGAGGGTTTTAAAGATGCAAATAAAAGAAAGGGAAGGATTTAAATTATAGGGTGAGGATGAGGGTCTAGAAGAAAAAGAGTCCAATAACCGTAGGTCTTCTGAGGTCCTCTTTTCTAAATTGCCTGCTCTCATCATTCGTCCATTTTCTCCTGGTAGTCTGACTTTTTCTTATTGATTTGTGGGGTATTAATCCTTTGTAATATGTCTTGTGACTATGCCTGCCCTGCAAATTAAGGAGTGAAAAGGTGGAAAGGATGAGAGTTATGGTCAGAGAGCCTGAAACTCTGGCTGAAATCCCAGCTCAAGGGAATGGGTTGCTGAAGTGAAATGAACATGAAATTCATTGACTTCTAGAAGAACGAGAAGTTTTGTGACCGGGAGTTGAGTGAGTTGTATATAAGAATTCAGAGGTTATTCATGATAAACTTGCTGGAGCATAATAAGATAAATGCCAAAGTCATAGTTGGGTTTATTAGGGGTGGAGGTGGGGAGAGATGGGAGAGGGAGTTTGGTGGGTTCTTTATACCCAGATGAAATACCTCTGAAAGGAGGAGGGGCTTGCATCAGGGTGGAAGCATCATGGCCTGGAAAGGAAAAGGGAGACCTATGAGGAAATATAAGCAGCTGGCTTCATAGCCCTATGGGGTGAGATATAATGGAGAAAGAAACGGCCTCCGTTTGAAAGTTCTGCTGTGGAAGTGGGGTCTGTAAGGCAGGGACAGGCTTCAGTGACTCTTTTCTAGAGTCTGCACACTCGTAATCGTACGGGTGAGATGACGGGCTGAGGATAAGATGGAACACATTTCAAATTTCACTGGTAAACGATGAATTGTGTGAGAACCTGTTGAAATCCCATCTCAGGTTTTTAATCTCTTATCTCTTGTCAATATAGAATTTTTCCTTATTGAACCAGAATCATTGGTTTTATGTTTGTGCAAATGCTGCCTCCTCTTTCTGGTTGTAGGTTGGACGAGGTTTCCATCAGCAAAAGGAGAAAAGTTAGAACTTGGCACACTGCATAGTGATAAACTTTAAACCAGGAGACAGATTGCAAAGATGTTATTTGAATTTTTACCTTACAAGATTTTAGGTCCACCCAACTAAGTGTTTCATTAAACGTGTTTCCTGTTGAGACTACTCCACAGCTCCATATTTGAACCCTGGCCCTTTCTTCAGCTTCTGAAAGCCTGTAGGTAGCACAGAGGTGTCAGGAACTAACATTTGGGCAGCCAGGGAGAGCCGTATGTTATCCTGCTTTACAAGATGGTTAAATAGACATTGACTGATTCTATCATATTCATTTCATTTTGTTCAGTCTCGTTGACACTGACAAGCTTTCCTTGAAAGTTAAATGAGGTCAAAGATGAAAATACATCAAGTTTCTTTACAATAATATTTTAACTTACTCATAATATCACTGATGACTTCAGAAAATTAAACTTTCCCTATACTGATATAATTTTGGCTTGCTGTACTAATAACTATGATTTTTGTTAAGATTGGGGGCCGAAACATTTTCTAAGAGTAAACAATACCAATATTGCAAAAAAAAAAATCAACAGGAAAAAAAGGATTTTTAAGAAAGATTCACATATTTATGGGCAATATTTCAGTCCATCTCTGATTCAGTCGTGGGCACTAACCTTTGGATTTTCCTCAAATAAACTGCTTTTTCATTGTTCCTTTTAATGGTATCATCATCCTCTCATTGTCTAGGGTTAAATTACTACAGCTATATTTTACTTCCTCTGCTTGCTACTCCCATTAAAATTGGCAAACCCTGCATATTCTACGGGTATTCTAGCTTTCATATTGTTCTTTTCATCATTTCTATTTGCATAACTTGAATTCATGTTCTCATTTTCTCTCCTTAAAAGCCACAGCCAATAATAACAATAGCCCTCTTAGTGATGTCATTTTCCATTTTCCCTTCTTTATTTTATACATCTTTTTCTACAGATGTAAGTTCAAATTCTTTAATATTTACTCATTCAACAAATATTCATGGAGTTTACATTCTAATGGGAAAAGCAGGACTAGATCTTTAAAAAGTAGACAAATAAATGGCAAGTTAATTTTGGAAAGCAATAAGTGCTATGGAGAAAAGGAAACAGTGTAGAATGAAGAAGATTGGCAAGGCGGAACTAGAGGCAGGTTGACTGTGAAACTAATAAAGCTGAAGCCAAAGGGTCCCTCAATTGCAAAGACCCTTTCACAAGTCTTGGGGAGCCCTACAAATGTGTTCACATGGTCATATTTATCAAAGTAAGATGTTTTACCCAGTTAGTTAACATGCTGTCTCATTCCACTGTCTCTAAAGAGGGCCTCTCATACTCTTTATATTTTGGAGTCAAGCCTAGGTAGGGGACCAACTAGACGTGTCAGTCAGGAAGAGTCTTACCAAGAGAGAACACAATGACATGATAGAGTAGCCATTTGAAGACATGGAGCCAGAATTTTCCAGGCAGAGGCAATAGCAAGGCAAAAGTCCTGAGCAGAACCGAGACCAGTGTGTCTGAAGCTGAATAAGCGAGGTGCAGAGTGGGGAGAAATGAGATAGGGAGATAGCCAATGGGCCGGACACACAGGGCTTTGCAGACATTATAAGGAAGTCGGATTTTATTTCAACTGCAATGTAAAGATGATGAAAGGTTTTAATGGGTGTTCCACAATATCATTTAACTTCAAAAAGCTTATTCTGATTTCTGTGTGGAAGGAGATTGCAGAGGGGAAGAATGGAAGCTGGGAGACCAGTTAGCAGCCAAGGCAGTACTTCGGGCAAGAGATTAGGTCTGCTTGGACTAGGCTGGTAGCATTGGAGAGAGAGATATTCAGAATTTATTTTCAGACAAAAGTGGTCAGGAATTTTCAGTGTAATTGAAACAAAGATGAGGGAAAGAAAGGAATCAAAAGGAACTCCAGGGTTTTTTGACCTAACGTGTAGATAGACAATTATACCATTTACTAAGAAGGAAAAGATTGAGAGCACAGGTTTCGGGAGTAGATGGAATCAAAATCTCTTTTTTACCATACTGAGGTTGTGATTACTCTTAGCCATTGAAGTCAGCTTCAAGGAGGCAGTTAGATATCAAATTTGGAGGTTAGTGAAGAGGACAAATAAAGATAGAATTCGGAATAGTTGGCATAAATGTATTATTTAGTGTCATGATATTTAGAGTGGAATCATTCAAATGCCTGTGCAATCTGCATTATTTCCCGCTATTTATACCATGATCCTTAAAATGAAACTTTTTCTTTTTCTCAGTATTCTTACATTTAAACAAAAACATTCTTCCATTTGATTTCTTTCTTTCTCTAAACATCCAGATTCTGTACATCCATCAAAAACTAGCTCCGACATCCACTTCTACATTTATTTCGCATGAGCTCCCTTCCCAGAGCAAGTATCACTTCCGGTGAATCTACTTAGAATTTTATCCGTACCCTCATTTTCTACTTGGCCTTACAGTGACTTGCTGTACTGTCTTTTGTCTCCTTAATACATTTTGCTTCTGGAGTACATAGTTTGTATCTTTTTCATGGTCCAAATGATCTGGTGTGCCTTGCACATGATAGACAATCAGGGGCAAAAAATCGTTATCTATACACTATTAGTCAATGAAATTAAGTGAAAGCCCTTATTTAGCCTGAGTTTTCTAGGCCTTTGCTATTGTATAGTTAGAGTCATTACAGAATTTTATCTAGGCTCCTAAAATTCCTTTATGGTGATTATTTATTCAGTACTTGCTTTAGATCACGAGCAAGATTTCCAGTCTTAAAAATGTTATTTGTAGCCAGATATACTATATTTACAACACATAAACTATTTCCCTTTTTATTAGCTTAAATATTTAGAAATAAACATACCATTTTTGAGTTCCTAAAGTTTTTCAAAATCACATTTATTGACGTATAATTTATGAGTACAGTTTGATGAGCTTTGATCTGCTTTCTGTTACTATAGATAAGATTTGTCGTCTTTGAGTAATGTCATATAAATGGAATGATGCAGCATGCAATGAGTTTCTTGCTGCTTTTGCTCAGCATAATATTTTTGAGATTTGTCCTTGTTGTTATGTACATTAGTATTGTTTTCTTTTATATAATATAGATATATCACATGTCCATGTACTTGTTAGATATTTAGGTTGTTGCCAGGTTTTGGCTTTTGTTTTCTGTTGCTGTGTGGCATATTACTGCAAACTCAGCAGCTTCAAACAATGCACATATTCATTATCTTACAGACTCCTGGATCAGGAGTCTAGGCACAGCTCAGCAGGGCTCTCTGCAAGGCTGTAAACAATGTATCTGCCAGGACTGGGTTCTCATTTGAACTCTTGACTGGGGAAGGACTGTCTTCCAAACTCAGTCAGGTTTTGGGCAGAATTCATTTCCTAGCAGCTGTAGAAGACATGATGGCTTGCTCCTTGGAAGCCAGAAATGGAAAGTGACACTTTGTGTATAGAGAGTCTGCTGTCAAGGTGAAATCTTATATAATGTAATGTAATCACAGGAGTGATATGGCAATACTTTGCCATGTTTCATTGGTTAGAAGCAAGTTCCAGGTCCCACCTACACTCAAGAGGAAAGAATCACTCCAGGGCATAAACACCGGCCACCTTTAAGTCCACCCTCCACATGGCTATTGTGAATCAGTTTGCTATGAATGCTTATATACAAGATTTTGGGTGGACATACGTTTTTGTTTCTTTTGGATAAACACCAAGAGTGGAAATGCTGGGATAAGTGGTAAGAGCATATTTAATTTTTTAGTAACCTGCCAAGCTACTTTTGAGAGTGGTTTTACCATTTTAAATTCCTACCACAATGTATAGGATTTCCAGTTATTCCACATTCTTACAAACATCTGGTAATGTCAGTTGCTTTATTGTTAGCCCTTCAGTGGATGTGTAGTGGTATCTCATTTTTGCTTTTACTTTCCCTTTCTTTAACAGTTAATGATTTTGACCATTTTCTAATGCGTTTATTGGCCATCCAGATATTCCTTTTTTGAGTGTCTATTCAAATCTTTGGGCCTTCTTTTTGTTGGGTTTTTGCATTAACATTTTTGATACAAGCCATATGTCAGAAAAATATACTGTGAACATTTTCTTTGTTGTTTTCAAAGAGCAGAAGGTTTTAATTCTGAAATCTATTTTATTGTTTTTTTTTTCTTTTATATTCTGTGCTTTTTGCACTCTATCTAAGTAATCTTTACCTACCCCAAGCTCTCAAAAATTTCTCCTAAGTTTTCTTCTACAGGATTTATAAATTTGTCTTTTTTGTTTGGCATATAATCAATTTCAAATTAATTTATATATAAGGTGTAAGGTAAGAGTAAATTTTATTTTTTTTCATATAAATATCTAGTTGTTTCAACATATTTTTTTGATAAGACTATTATTTTATCTTGGCTCCCTTGGCAAAAATTGACCATATATGCCTGGATCTCTTTATATTGTTTCATTAATCTATATAGCCTTATGACAATACAGCAACATCTCGGTTACTGTAACTCTATAGTAAATCTTCAAATCAAGTGTTTTAAGTTCTCCAACTTTCTGTTTCTCTTTCATGATACATTGGCTATTTTTGAAAATCCTTTTTATTTAAATAAAAATTTTAAAATAATTTTGTCAATTTTATTTTAAGAAACTGGCTTGGATTTTGATTAGGATTATGTTAATCTAGATCAATTTGGGAAAAATATTCAGTGTTCAGATCCATGGATATGGTATAACTGTCCATTCATATAGGTCTTCTTTAATTTTTGTCAGCAGTGTTTTATAGTTTTCAGTGCAGAGGCTCCTGCACACCTTTTTTGGTTAAATATATCCTTAAATTTTTGTGGTTTTGGACATTGTTGTAAATGGTATTTTTGTTGAAATATTCCATTATTCATTGCCTGTATATAGAAATACAATTGACTTTTATAAATTGATTTTGTGTCCTATGAACTTAATAATTCATATCATAATTCTTGTAACATTTTAATCTTTCCTGTAAAATTTGTTATAATTCACCAGTAAAGCCATCTAGGTGTTGAATTTTATTTGGGGGAAAGGTTTTTAATACAAATTAATTTTCTTTAACAGATATAGAATTTTTCAGATTTTAAATTAAGTTTTAGTAATTTGTACCTTTCAAGATATTTGTCTATTTCATATAGTTGGTCATATATTGACATAAAGTGGTTCATAATACTCTATTACTATCCTTTAATACCTCTACAGTCTGTAGTGATATCTCCTCTTTATTTCTCATATTGATAATTTCTGGTCATTTTTATTTCAAAGAATCAGCTTTTGGTTTTATTAATTTTCTATATTGTCTGTCTGTTTTCTGTTTCTTTGTTTCACTTTTTTTATTACTGTCTTCATTCTACTTAAATTTATAGATTTCTAAAGTTGAAATATAGATCACTGCTATTGAGCCTTTTCTTTTCTAATATAAACATCTTATAGTCATGGCCCAGCATATGTTCAATCATAGTGAATGTTCTACCTAGATTCTCTATAATTCAGCTTTGGGGTAGATTGTTCTGTTAAATGTCATTTAGGTCAAATTGGGTGATGGTGTTGGTTAAGTCGTCTAGAGCTATTTTGATTTTCTGTATGTTTTCTTTCTTTCAATTACTGAGAAAAGAATGTTGAAATATCTAACTGTATTTGTGTCAGTTCTTTCAGTTTTTACTGTAACAATTTTGAAGTTCCATTATTAGGTGCATACACATTCAAGATTGTTTTTGTCTTCTTGATGAATTACCCTTTATCTTTATGAAATGTTCATTTTTACCCTTGGTAACTTTTCTTATTTTGAAGTTTTCTTTTTTAGATATTAATATTGCCATTCTAGCTTTCTAATAATTAGTGTTTGCTACACAGCATATATTTTTCCATTTTTCAATTTTTAGCCTAATTGTGTTTTTACATATAAAATGAGTTTCTCATGATAGTTTGTGTTGAAATTTGTTCTTTTGTCTTATCTGATTAATTTTTTTCTTTTAATTGTGCTTTAAATCATTACGGGTAAAATTATTATTACAATAATTATTGCAAGGCTTTTTTTTTTTTTTTTGCGGTACGCGGGCCTCTCACTGTTGTGGCCTCTCCCGTTGCGGAGCACAGGCTCCGGACGCACAGGCTCAGCGGCCATGGCTCACAGGCCCAGCGGCTCCGTGGCACGTGGGATCTTCCCGGACCGGGGCACGAACCCGTGTTCCCTGCATCAGCAGGCGGACTCTCAACCACTGCGCCACCAGGGAAGCCCTGCAATGCTTTTTAAAATAACATTATACTACTTCACATATACCATAAGAATCTTTTAAAAATATTTATTTATTTAATCAATTTATTTATTTTTTGGCTGCATTGGATCTTTGTTGTGGCACATAAGCTTTTTCTCTCTAGTTGTGGTGCATGGGCTCCAGGGTGCATGGGATCTGTAGTTGTGGCACATGGGCTCTGAAGTTGTGGCATGTGGGCTTAGTTGCCCTGTGGCATCTTAGTTCCCCTACCAGCGATCGAACCTGTGTCCTGTGCATTAGAAGGTGGATTCTTTATCACTGGACCACTAGGAAAGTCCCAAGAATCTTACAATAATATACTTCCATTTCACCCCTACCATCTTTTGTGCTATGCTTATCATATATATTACTCCTACACAGATCATAAAACCTACCATATATTGATTTAATTTAATTTAATCAATTATTTTATTTATTTATTTGCAGTGCGTGGGCCTCTCACTGTTGTGGCCTCTCCCGTTGTGGAGCACAGGCTCCAGATGCGCAGGCTCAGCGGCCATGGCTCACGGGCCCAGCCGCTCCGTGGCATGTGGGATCCTCCCAGACTGGGGCACGAACCCGTGTCCCCTGCATCGGCAGGCGGACTCTCAACCACTGCGCCACCAGGGAAGCCCTTGATTTTATTTTTAAGCAGTTATCTTTTCAATAAGTTAAAAATTAGGAAAAATTTAAAGTATTTATCATTTCTGTCACTCCACATTCCTTTGTGTTGATCCAAGTATCCTCCTGGTATCATTTTCTTTCTGTCTAAAAAACCTCTTTTCATTCTTCTTGTAATATGGGTCTGCTAGTGATAAAGTTTCTTTTTTCTTTCTCTGAAAAAGAAACTTCATTTTGGCTTCATATTTGAAAGATTTCTAGATTAACATTTTTTTTTCTTTCAACACTTTAAAGGTGTCTCATTATCTTCTGGATTTTATGTTAATAGGATATATGCTGTATTGCTTATATTTGTATGTCATATGCCTCTTCCCCACTATGGTTACCTTTAAGAGTTTCTCTTTATGAATGGTTTTAAATAATTAGATTATGATATACTTTGATGTGTTTTTGTTTGTTTATTTGTTGTTTGTTTAACCAGTTTAGAATTTGTTGAGCTTATTTCAACTGTAGGATTGTAAGTTTAATCAAATTATGAACACTTCACCCATGATTTCCTCTTTTTTTTTTTTTTGTCTCCCCACTCTCCTTATCTATTAGGATTTCAATTGCACAAATGTTAGATTATTTGATATTGTCCCAAAGTCGCTAGGATTCTATTTGTTTGGGTCTTTTTTTGTTATTGTTGTTAAGTCACTTTTTCCCTCACTGTACTTTATTTTGGGTAGTTTTATTGCTGTATTTGCAAGGTTAGTGATCTTTTCTTTTGAAGTGCCTAATTTGCTATAAATTTCAGCCAATGAAATTTTTATTGCAGATATTCTAGTTTTCATTTTTATAAGTTCCATTTGTTCCACTAGGTTCTGTCCTCATTAAGCTCATCTTTTTATTTTAATCCTTGAGCATATTTATAATAGCATTTATAACATCTGTGTCTCCTAATTCCATAATCTCTAAGATTTCTACGTCTATTCCTCTTTTCTTAATTTTCTCCTTTTTTATGAGTCACATTTTTTGCTATTTCAGATACCTATTAATTTTTGATTGGATGCTGAACATTATAATTGTACATTTGTGAGTACTAGATTTCCTTGAATAGCTTTAGATTTTTTTTTTTAATGTGTTTGGCAGGCAGTTAAGTTACTCATAGATCATCTTGATCATTTTGAGGTTAGGTCAGATCTAGGGTTGATGTTACTCTAGGTCTTGTCCTGTCCCACTACTGTGGTTTGATTTGGTTGGGAGTCTCTACAGAAGGTTTTACATATTCTATGTGGTCTCTCCAATCTGGATGGTGAAAACTTGAACGGTTTCTGTGCTTGTGTGAGCTCTGGGATTTGTATGGTTTACAGATTTTTGGTAATATTCTTTCACCAGATGTTGTTTTTTGTCCAGCATGATAGAATTTTGCCCTAAACATGCACAGATTGGCAATCAGCCAAGGAGTCAAGTGAACACCATGGAGAATTCTGGGGCTCTTTCTTGGAATAGCTCCCTCCTCTCAAGTAATATGACCCATAAATTCCAGCCACTTTGACACAACTCCAAACTCTGTCTTCTCCACTCAGCATTCTTTGCTTAGCTTCCCTACTTGTGCTAAAATCTTGGAAAATCTCTCTAGGTAAAAAGCTGGGGCAATCATAGGATTCATTTCATTTGTTTCCCCTCCCTCAAAGATCACAGTCCTGTGCTGCCTACTGTCCAATATCTGAAAATAGGTGTTTAATATATTTTGTCCAGTCTTAAACTTGGCTATGGTAGAAAGATGTGTCCAGATCTGTTTCTTCCTCATGAGTGGGAACAGAAGGTTTTCAATGTCTTCGTTTCTGAACAAAGGTTTTTAATGCCAGAATTTCTTTAAACCAGGGGATCTTTTTTAAAAAAATTATATATATATTTTTAAAATCTTTATTGCAGTATAATTGCTTTACAATGTTGTGTTAGTTTCTACTGTAAAACAAAGTGAATCAGCTATACATATACATATATCCCCATACCCCCTCCCTCTTCCCTCTTGTGTCTCCCTCCCACCTTCCCTATCCCACCCCTCTAGGTGGTCACAAAACACCGAGCTGATCTCCCTGTGCTCTGCAGCTGTTTCCCACTAGCTATCTATTTTACATTTGGTGGTGTATGTATGTCAATGTCACCCTCTCACGTCATCCCAGTTTACCCTTCCCCCTCCCTATGTCCTCAAGTCCATTCTCTACATCTGTGTCTTTATTCCTGTCCTGCCCCTAGGTTCTTCAGAACCAGTTTTTTTGTAGATTCCATATATATATATGTTAGCATATGGTATTTATTTTTCTCTTTCTGACTTACTTCACTCTGTATGACAGATCCTAGGTCCATCCACCTCACTACAAACAATTCAATTTCATTTCTTTTTATGGCTGAGGAATATTCCATTGTATATATGTGCCATATCTTCTTTGTCCATTCATCTGTCTATGGACACTTAGGTAGCTTCCATGTCCTGGCTATTGTAAATAGAGCTGCAATGAGCATTGTGGTACATGACTCTTTTTGAATTATGGTTTTCTCAGGGTATATGCCCAGTAGTGGGATTGCTGTGTCATATGGTAGTTCTATTTTTAGTTTTTTAAGGAACCTCCATACTGTTCTCCATAGTGGCTGTATCAATTTACATTCCCACCAACAGTGCAAGGGAGTTCGCTTTTCTCCACACCCTCTCCAGCATTTAATGTTTGTAGATTTTTTGATGATGGACGTTCTGACTGGTGTGAGGTGATACCTTATTGTAGTTCTGATTCACATTTCTCTAATGATTAGTGATGTGGAGCATCCTTTCATGTGTTTGTTGGCAATCTGTATATCTTCTTTGGAGAAATGTCTATTTAGGTCTTCTGCCCATTTTTGGATTGGGGTGTTTGTTTTGTTGATATTGAGCTGCATGAGTTGCTTGTATGTTTTGGAGATTAATCCTTTGTCAGTTGCTTCATTTGCAAATATTTTCTCCCATTCTGATGGTTGTCTTTTCATCTTGTTTATGGTTTCCTTTGCTGTGCAAAAGCTTTTAAGTTTTATTAGGTCCCATTTGTTTATTTTTTATTTTATTTCCATTTCTCTAGGAGGTGGGTCAAAAGGATCTTGCTGTGATTTATGTCATAGAGTGTTCTGCCTATGTTTTCCTCTAAGAGTTTAATGTTGTCTTGCCTTACATTTAGGTCTTTAATCCATTTTGAGTTTATTTTTGTGTGTGGTGTTAGGGAGTGTTCTAATTTCATTCTTTTACATCTAGCTGTCCAGTTTTCCCAGCATCAATTATTGAAGAGGCTGTCTTTTCTCCATTGTATACTCTTGCCTCCTTTATCAAAGATAAGGTGACCATATGTGCGTGGGTTTATCTCTGGGTTTTCTATCCCGTTTCATTGATCTATATTTCTGTTTTTGTGCCAGTACCATACTGTCTTGATTACTGTAGCTTTGTAGTATAGTCTGAAGTCAGGGAGCCTGATTCCTCCAGCTCCTTTTTCTTTCTCAAGATTGCTTTGGCTATTCGGGGTCTTTTGTGTTTCCATACAAATTGTGAACTCTTTTGTTCTAGTTCTGTGAAAAATGCCATTGGTAATTTCATAGGGATTGCACTGAATCTGTAGTTGCTTTGGGTAGTATAGTCATTTTCACAATGTTGATTCTTCCAATCCAAGAACATGGTATATCTCTCCATCTGTTTGTATCATCTTCAATTTCTTTCATCAGTGTCTTATAGGTTTCTGCATACAGGTCTTTTGTCTCCTTAGGTAGGTTTATTCCTAGGTATTTTATTCTTTTTGTTGCAGAGGTAAATGGGAGTGTTTCCTTAATTTCTCTTTCAGATTTCTCATCATTAGTGTATAGGAATGCAAGAGATTTCTGTGCATTAATTTTGCATCCTGCTACTTTACCAGATTCATTGATTAGCTCTAGTAGTTTTCTAGTAGCATCTTTAGGATGCTCTATGTATAGCAGCATGTCATCTGCAAACAGTGACAGCTTTACTTCTTCTTTTCTGACTTGGATTCATTTTATTTCTTTTTCTTCTCTGATTGCTGTGGCGAAAACTTCCAAAACTATGTTGAATAATAGTGGTGAGAGTAGGCAACCTTGTCTTGTTCCTGATCTTAGAGGAAATGGTTTCAGTTTTTCACCATTGAGAATGATGTTGGCTGTGGGTTTGTCATATATGGCCTTTATGATGTTGAGGTAAGTTTCCTCTGTGCCTACTTTCTGGAGGGTTTTTATCATAAATGGTGTTTTCTTTATTCTTCTCTGCGGTAGTTATCTCCACTATTTTATCTTCCAGGTCACTCGTCTGTTCTTCTGCCTCAGTTATTCTGCTATTGATTCCTTCTAGAGAATTTTTAATTTCATTTATTGTGTTGTTCATCATTGTTTGTGTGGTCTTTAGTTTTTCTAGGTCCTTGTTAAACGTTACTAGTATTTTCTCCATTCTATTTCCAAGATCTTGGATCATCTTTACTATCATTACTCTGAATTCTTTTTCAGGTAGACTGCCTATTACCTCTTCATTTGTTTGGTTTGGTGGGTTTTGAACCAGGGGATCTTAATAGAGCATATTTAGAGTATGTGTCAGGCACTCCTTTGGTTGCCTCAAGAATATTTTCTTGTATGTGCTATTCTGGTTCCCATTTACAGACTGAAAAAACAGGAGAAGTCAAGTAATTTGCCCAAGGTCCCACATCTAGGAAAGGGCACAGGTGTCTCTCACACCTAGCACAGGCTGACACTAATCTGTACTCTTCATTGGCACTGTCATGATAATAGTGGGTTTGTTTTACTGCCTTGGGCATGTCTTATAAGTGAAATAAACTTTATTAATGATTTACAATAAAAACAGCAGATTGTTTTCAAAGTTATCTCTTTTTTACTTTCATATGATTTGTACATGGCATTTTTTTTTTGAAGGGCATACAAGGAGTGATGTTATATTTAGGAGTCTATTATGGTTACATGGAAATTTTTCCTGCAAAAATATCTCATCTTTCATTAGTGACCTCTGGGAAATGGTTGTGAACAACTACTGTAAACTGTAAGTGTTATGGATAATTAATCTGAAGTTTACAGCTGAAAGAATAACAGATAAAAAAAGTGAGAATCCAAGAGCCACATAACCAAACAACAAAAGATACAATACTAGGTGTTGAAGGTTGAAATAAATCTGGGCAAATTCTTATTTATTCAGGGAGCAACAAACTCACATGAGCTATTTTTTTTTCTGGCAATGGAGTTTGAAATTCTCCTTTGTCTTTCTGAAAATTTCCTTTCTTACTCTTGAATATCAAATCCTCACAGACATGAGATAGTCATTATCTAAGCTTCTCCTTTGAGGTCAAAATGAAACTTTTCTGTCTGTGTTTTTTTTTTTCTTTTTCTCTTTTTTTTTTTTTTTTTTGTGGTACACGGACCTCTCACTGTTGTGGCCTCTCCCGTTGCGGAGCACAGACTCCAGACGCGCAGGCTCAGCGGCCATGGCTCACGGGCCTAGCTGCTCTGTGGCATGTGGGATCTTCCCGGACTGGGGCACGAACCCGTGTCCCCTGCATCGGCAGGCGGACTCTCAACCACTGCGCCACCAGGGAAGCCCTGTCTGTGTTTTTTAATGAGGAGGGAAGTGGCAGTAAACAGAAGTAAGAGTTTAACTACAATTGTTCTCTTTATGTAACTGTATTTTTCTTCTTTAATTGTATTAAATTAAAAACCTTGTGACTGTAGTTTTGTGACTCTACAATAAACTTGTCAAGACTCCATGCAATTTTCTAGAAGGGAAAGTGAAGGTGTAGTCTCCTGTCTTCTTCATCCAGGTAACCCATCAAGTATGGGACTGAGGGTCTGGTGAGACCTTTCAAAGACAGGATCACAGTTTAGAATCATAAATGGAACTGAAGTGTTTTCCCAGCTGGAAACTGTCTGTGTGCAGTTTATGTCACGTGGCCCGATACAAGCTTTAACTGAACGGTTCTGTCTTCCCGAGGTTTATCTGCGGTCATGATATCCCACAAGTAAAATATAAATGTTATTAAGGTGCTTTGAAACATATCCCACCTGGCTGTAGTCCTAGGAGCCAAAAGAAAAAAGAAATGCCTAAGAGAGTAGAAATTCAGCATTTTTATTATATTCAACAGATTTTTTTTAAGACATTTGCCCTAATGGTGTTAATGGGCTCTAATGTACCCTTATCTTTACCAAATCCTTTCACTTAAAAAAAAGAGTAGAACCGTTAAGAAAATTAAACATGAGTAGGTGAGGGGGTGCTGGTACAAAGGACCTGACAGCTTTGAATGTCTGTCATTTTGCATTGCCCTGTAAGGTTTTCCTAAGTATTTTGTTCAAAAAAAGAACTCTAATGCAAGTTTCAAAATTTAGTTTAGATAGAACAAATTCTTGATTTTCAATTTCTCATGTGCGAATTGGTTTGTACATGTTTTATTACGCTCCCTTACATTCTATCCCTATTTAATACGTCCTTACTTATATATATTCAATATATATTTTATGTAATCTGTTATATATTATATAATTAATAATATATATTAATATTATCAATATATTAATTAATGACATATAGTTCTGTATATAAATATATGTATATATATTTGTCTCCTATTGCATTATATATTTGTACTTTTTTCTGTAGTGAATATTACATATCTACTATATTTATATAATATAGATGTATATATATGTGTGTGTGCGTGTGTATACATTCTCCCCACCCCTATTTTCTGTAGCACGTACTCTTATAAGCCACCATGAACAATTTGGGCGTAGAGGCAGTTATGGGTTAATTAATTAAGTAAACAGAAGAGCTATATTAAATTACAGCCTAAGTATGTAACACCTTCTTCTTTAATAGATTCGGTAACCGTAAATGTGCAGCTCTGGGAGGGAAAGCAAGGAAGGAGAAAGGCCATGTATATCCAAACCAGAGCACAACTGATGGAAAGGGTAAAGGTCAAATAAATTTTGATTTTAATGTTACTTAACCCTTTCAGTGCCTTAGAGAAGAAGGTAGACAGAGTTCAACAAAAGGATACTGTTGAAACCCTGCAGAGCTGACGGTACAATAGCTCTGAGGGAAGCAGAATGACTTGCAAAGAGATCTCAGGCTACAAAGGCCACTGGCCTGGAAGGGGTTAAGCAACTTTATCTGATCTTCAGCTCGTTTACTAAACAATTAATGACCTATAGTCTGGAGAAGTTAAAAGCTAGAAGTGAAGCCAGGGCTCCTCAGGACTCCAACTGGCATTAGATGACAAGGAAGAATTCAGAAGCCAGACAAAGCTGTTATTATGAGCCACGGGCAAGGAACAAAATAAAAATTTTTTAAAGTTGTGGGGGGAGAATGGAAAACAGAACTTAGGAGCAACTTTATGCTTGGTTTTTAAGTAAACTAAACCTCAGTTGTTAAATCTTTTGCCTTTGTTGTTAAACTTGTTTGATAAAATTTCAGTTGCAGAATATTTTAAATGCTGCCAATGAAAGCACTGATAAATAACAGTGTTTGTGAAAAGTTTATAAGCCTTGCAAATTGAAATATGATGATCAATAATTTTTCATTTAACTTCTCATCTAAACCAAAGGGCAGGAGACATTCGTGGATTAAATTCTTTGAAAATGGTGCTGGTTGTCATTTCAGCAGAAAAAAGAATCTTGATTTATTTCCTTGCTATCTTGTTAGAAAAACACTCTAATCTCATAGGCTTAGTTAATGGACTCTGAGAATTACCAAGCTGCAAAAGATAAAAACTAATGACTTTAAACATTAATGTTATGTCAATATTATTGAAAGAAAGAAAAGATCTGTAAAAACCTTAGGATCATAAAATACTTATTAGAATTTTATATACTAGTATTTTGGGGACTGGAATATGTGTTAAACTAATCTGAAAATGAACAGAAAAAAGTACTGATTATGGTACTATGGAGACATCCAGTATGGACTAGATACAAATGAGTTGATATAGACAAAGAGCCGACATTGCTTTAGGTCTTGGGCATGGAGGGATCTCCAAAATAGGCAATTGGATGGCTTTGGGACCACCGTGTTCATCTTCCATCACAATCCACTTATTAAATTCCTAATTGCTATGTCAGTAAACTAGGTGTAGCGCATGGAGTCTGCTTTCTGAGGGGGTCTTGGATGTAAAAGGACATAAGAGGATATAGATAATAGAATTCTAAAAGGATGAACCAAGACTTGAGTGAATAATATGGTGTGAATATCAGATATACATGAAGAAAATGTGCATTTTAAGGTTGGGAGAAGTCTGTGTGATCACAATTGCAAGTGGTGCCTTAGGACTGACATGCTAGGTTAAAGTCAAAGGCCCATCCAATGGCGTGAAATAACAAGATTTGGCAAGATGTGTGACACAGAACTCATAAACACAAACCTGAAGCAAAATAATCTCATTCAAAAGACTTTATCATTTTAACCTACCATTGTTTGTCCTATTGTTTAAACCTAATTTCTGCTTCTTAAACCTGTTGCTTGATAATGCTTTTTTCAAGGATTTCCTCCCAACCACCCCCCCCACCCCCCACACACAAAGTCTTGTGTGCTCCCAGGGTAAATCCTGCGTAAATGTCCCACTGACTCCATTAAAGCCTGGCACTCTACTCCAGTTTAGTACTTACTAGAAGAGAATCAACAGGTATGGTTACTTCTATAATTTAAACTTTAAAGTCTAAGTTAATGAGTATGGTGTACCTGGTGTCCTTGCTGAGCCCAAGGAAATTGGGTGGCCTCTCTCTACATCTTTCTGCATCTATTTGCATCAACTAAATTAGGTTTAGATTCTCTCCAGGAAAAAGAAAAAGAATATTTGGTGCCTGGGAGAAAATCCAACCTGAAGGAAGAAGGACTGGCATGAAAAGCTAGATTCAGCCACAGGGTCAGTGGTAGTTTCAGGGACAGTGTTAGGACCATAGTAGTAGCATCATTGGTGACAGTGACCCCTATAGAAGAATGTGGCCCGAGACAGGATGGCACTGTGGGTCGTGGCAGCCTGGAATCAAATATCAGCTATGCAGGTGGAATAATAGGAAAAAAGCTATGCAGTCCTGGGACTATGCAATCGCTATAGCTTCACCCAGGGGATTGTGACATGATTGAAAAAAAGAGTTTTTTTCTGTTTTTCTCAACCCTATTTTCCCAGCAACCATCATTGGGTCATACAAATAGTGGGTGCTCAAATGATATTTCTTAAATGAATGAATAAATGAATGACACAGAATCAATTGGGCTTGGAGCCATAAAAGGGGACAGCCACCTGGGGGTTATCTCAAAACACATATGCCCACGCTCCCTCCAGCACATGTGCTAGAGATCTTCCTTTTGCCCATTCAGATACACTGTCCATCTTCTCCATGTTGCTCTATGCCCAGGGAAGCTGATCTTTATGAGCTACAACAACAGACTTCCTGACCCCCTAGCGTTTGGCTAGATTTTCTCAATGGATGGCTGGAAAAGACCAGGAAGGGAGCGAGATTAGGTCATTATTCTTCAGCCTCTCTCCCTGCGTTGTTACTCTGCATTGGCTAAAGCCCTCTGCTGAGGGTTACTGGGAAGCCCCTCTGTAAAGCTAACCAATCTGGGTTCTGGTAACTACTCTTCTCTTTCTCTTTTAGGGTCCTTACTCCTCTCATGTTTGTAGTTCTAAAATGCTGGAGTACTGTATTACTCCTTCTTTGTTGGTTTAACCCTGCCCATACCATGGTAAAGAGTACCTACATTAACTTCTCTTTAAATTACCCATTTTTATTTTGCCAACTCTTTTCTGTTGGGTTCCTGATTGATGTACCTACTAAAGTAGTATTCCTAGCGTTGGGACCTGGACATGAATATTTTGAAAACATTTCCTAGATACATCTAATGAGCATTCATGACTATGAACTACTGATCCAGGCATACCAGACTTACTACAGTCCTGAAACGCCCTCATGAGCTGTCATACTTCTGTATATTTTGTTCATGCTGTTTACATTGTTTAACCTCATAATTTCCATCTCACTTCCTTCTCTGGAGTACTCCCACTCATCCTTAAGAGCTCTAGTTTATGTGGTTTTTCTGAAATCCTTTGGGAATCTTGTCTTCTTTACTCATTCTCTATACTGTCTGACACATAGTAGGTCATCAATAAATATTACTTGAAGAATGGATTAATGAGTAAACTGGGGTAAGTGCTTTAGTAGATTACAAAATGAATAAGATATACTCCCTGCCCTGTCAATAATAGGAAGGTATTGTACATTGTAAGGCAGAGTATAAGTCATACCATAAAATCTTACTTCTTTGTTCAATGGAGAAAGGATCTTAATTAATTTCCAGTTCATTAAAGACAGGTATAAAAGATAGAGATGAGGGTGCATAGGAGAAGAGGTGGTAGAATTGTGGTAAGGGAAGTGCACATGTGATTGGCACAGAAGGACAGCATGAACAAAGGTACAGATGAAGGAAACCAGGAAGGATGTTTCCATAAACAAGGAAAAGAAGTAAGTCAGGAAGAGCACCTAGAAACAGGGGGCATGGCACTCGATGTAGGAGGAGGACCACAGGGAGAAGCACCAGGGTCGATCAGGAGGAGCAGGAAAAAAATGTGGACAAGAGCCTTTACTGTGATTTCCGTGGAAAGAATGGGCAAGGTAGGTAAGTAGGCTTTAAGATTGGCTAATTTGAATAACTCAGTGGGCTATGGGGCATATAGTGCTCTTAGTTGGCTGACACCTGATCCTGGAGTGATTAGGGGAGGGAAATAGTGGCCTGGAGTGTGAGACCTCAATAAAGGAGGTGGTTGGGTGTGTAGGTTTTGGACTGGTTAATCTGCACTTGAAAATCACACTTGAAGTTGAGTTGTTTACTCTTTCTAGGAATCCAGGGAGGGGCAGTCTCTCCAGTGTCAGCAAGCCTCAGATGTCAAAGCAACACGATACAGAAAATAAAAGACATGGTTTATACAGGCAGGTTGGAGAAACATTGTGCAGGGACTTGAAGTTTAGATTGAGCAGTTTATATTTAATCAGGTAAATAATGGGGTAGAAAGGGGACGGACCTGAATACACTATTCAAATTTATCAATAGGTACAACACTGCTTTATATATAAAGTAATAATTTTTCTTTTTTATGTCTTATTTGGTGACAAGGAACAATATTTTGGTGGGTGAGGGAGCTTTAGCTATGTATGTGCTAGCCTAGTACAGACCATAGTCTTAGCCAACCTCTGTAGAATCCAGCTTTTCCTATATTTACTGGCTGTGTTACCTTGTGTAGTACAAACATGTCAGGTATTTTGCTTCAGTTTCTTCATTTGCTAAAATGGAAGTGATTATAGAACATATCTTACAGCATTGTGAAGATTCAATGAGATAATGCAAGGAAAATACTTTTTAAGTCCTTGGCAAATAGTAAGCACTCAGTAAGTGTAAACTATGATTTGTGTGTGTGTGTGTGTGTGTGTGTGTGTGTGTGTGTGTGTAGGTATTCATCCCCATTTAGGTTCTTTTGCTGCTTCCTTCCAGCCTTGAGGTGAAGTCCTCTACTTCTGTTTGAAGAAGAAATCATCTCCTTGCTTCCCGTCCTTCTTATGCAGACCATATCCCAGAGAAGATCTTAGGGTGCAGCTGTGGCAGTAGAGTCCTACTCCTTATACCCATGACACATTAGATAAGAAGGAGGTCAAAGAATAAAGCTCAAGATAGAAAAATACACATCTACCTCTGAACCCAATCCTATACCCATACATTTAGAGATAATCTCCAAAAGTGTCTATTTCACAATAGAGAGTAGAAAGAATTCACCATTTGCAGAAATCTTCTGGGAAATCTTGTGCAAAATCTTGCGAAGAGTAGCAAACCAGTTTAAGATATAATATTTAGCTGTTGTTCCGATCATGGGCACCATCTCTCCTGAAAAACCTCAATAAGAAGCTGATTACAAACGTATTTAAAGATAAACTGTAATACTGGAAATTATAACATGAGGTAATATAATGGCAGAAGGTTTTTGACTTATTTATTATTTTATTTTATTTTTTAGCATCTTTATTGGAGTATAATTGCTTTACAATGGTGTGTTAGTTTCTGCTGTCTAACAAAGTGAACCAGCTATACATATACATATATCCCCATATCTCCTCCCTCTTGCATCTCCCTCCCACCCTCCCTATCCCACCCCTCTAGGTGGTCACAAAGCACTGAGCTGATATCCCTTGGCAGAAGGTTTTGATGTCTGATAAAGAATATTGGAAAGAGGAGCTGGTTAGTAAACAATTTGCCAGTGTTGGTTAGCCACTACTACTTAAGCATTAAATGGACTCACTGGTTGGTATAAGTCTACAAGTACTACTGGAAAATTCTTTCAGCTTTGCTATACCCAGATAAATGAACCCCCAAACAGAATGCTGTCTTTACTTTTTCATGGTGCTAAGCATCTTTGTGATTTCTAGTAGCATTCTCTGATACCCTGCTATTAGGAAGTGGCCTGGGAATTAAGTACAATGGCATAAACCAGTCTGTGGGGAGTTTCTTTTAGCATAGTTTGGTTTCCTAGAGACCAATCTGGACTTACGAAGCCCAAGATCCAAATGCAAGACAGTAGTGTCTCTTTGAGGTGTGGGAAACCCTCAGGACTTATCATCTCTAAGCTTTACCCACTAATTACAACAGCCTCAAATTATCTTTTGCAACATTCTCCTTGTGGGCTGATGTTTTCATGTAGGGCCTATAAAAGGCAGAAAGAGATGAAAGGAAAGGTGCTAGAAGTTTCCAATGGCTTGGAATCTTCAATGTAACTACAATCCCTGTTTAGCAGATCTCTACCACAGTAGGTGTTTGTGGTCTTGCCCCAGGGCTATGTTAACTTTCCCATTTGTCAGTATAGAGTCCAAAGGGACCTGCACTGTCTGGACATTCAGCAGAACATCACAGTGGTCCACTACAATGATGACATCATGTTAATAGCAATAGCTAAGCAAGAATAGCAAGTACATTGAAGCCCTTGGTGAGGTACACACTCCAGAAGACTGGAGACAAAGTCTGTGAATATCCAGGGGTCAACTACAGCAGTAACATTTTTCAGAGTTCAATCATTTGGCCAAGAAATTTCCTTCAAAATAAAGGACAAATTATTGCATCTCACACTTCCCACAAATAAGGGAGTACAATGACTTGTAGGGCCTTTGGGGGTTCTGGAAGCAGCATATTCCACACTTGAGAACACTACTTTAATACATTCTCCAAATGACAAGAAAGTCCACCCGCCTTGGGTGGGGACCATAGCAGAAAAAGGCTTTGTCCAAGGTCTAGGCAGTGATACAAGCTCTGCCACTTGGGCTAGATGACCAGTAGACTCTAAGCTATTAGATGCATCTGTGGTGGGAAAAGGTGCCAGGTGGACTTTATGGCAAGTTTAATAGGATCATTAAGATTTAGTCCTCTAGGTTCAGGAGAGGTCCATGCCTTCTGCCAAGTGAGAATATGTGTTACCTATTTTTTTGTGTTACGTGTTAACGTTCACAGAAGATTATCTACCAAGGAAAAGCACTAAGTAACCAGGTAGACAGAATAACCAGCCAGTTGACATATGTAAATTTTGTCCTTAGCCACTTTAGGGCTGGTACAATGAGTTAATCTATAACATAGCTAAGGTGGCAAGGATGAACACTATACATTCATGGGCCCACCCACGAAGACTGATCTAGCTCCTGAGGCAGCTGATGTCCTGCATAGCAATGCAGAAAAAACAGAGTCCCTAATGCAGCGCCATCCCTTGAAAAACAGCCACCAGCCACATGCTGGCAAGTTGATTACACTGGACCTCTTCCACTGTGGAAGGGGCTGTAATTTATCCTAAATAATTATAATCGATAAATAGTCTGGGTATGTGTTTCCCTTTCTTGCTCATAGGATCTTAGCCAGCTCTGCTATCTGAAGGCTTATAGTGAGAGAGTGGCCACGTGAATATGAGATCCCTTGGTTTTGTCATATGCTACACTCCCAGACACTGCCAGTCTGATGGAGTACTGGGGCCTGCTGAAAACACAGTGAGGAACTAGTTTGGTGATGAAATTTGGTGAGGGTTGGGAGCCATCTTCCAGGACACAGTGGATACCTTAACTCAGTGGTCCCCAACCTCTTTGTCACCAGGGACCGGTTTCGTGGAAGACAGTTTTTCCATGGACAGGGATGGGGGCGGGGGATGGCGCAGGCGGTGATGTGAGCGATGGGGAGAGGCAGATGAGGCTCCGCTCACTGGCCCGGCGCTCACCTCCTGCCGTGCCTCGGACAGGGACCGGTCTATGGCCTGGGGTTTGGGGACCCCTGCCTTAAATCATGAACCATTTTATGATGCACTCTTTACAACAGGGAGAACACACAAGTTGGGACGCCAAATGTTTAAAGTAGGAGTGGCCTCTTGTCTAAGTTTTCTATTACTGCTATAACAAATGATGAAAAACAAAGTAACTTAAACCAAGACCCATTGATTATCTCCCAGTTCTGTAGGCTTAGGTCTCTGCTTAGAGTATCCCAAAGCCAAAATAAAGGTACTGGCAGGCCTGTACATCTTCCTAGAGGCACCAGGGGAGAATCCACTTTCAAGCTCATGTAGCGTCAGCTGAATTCAGTTCCTTGAGAATTCAGGTCTGCAGACCTAGGACTGAAGCCCCTGTTTCTTTGCAAGCTGGTACCTGGGGGCAGGTCTTTCCTCCTAGAAGTGGCCTCTGTTCCTTCTCAGCTGTCCAAGTGGCTCTCTTCCAGCAGCGGTCGGTCGAGTCCCTTTCATAGTTTGAACTTCTCTGATTTCTCCCGCTGCTCTATCCCTCTACTCAAGTCAGAACAGGTTTTCTGTCTTTAAGCGTTCATGTAATCACAGAATAAGCCCATCCAAATAATCCACGGCAATCTGCCTATTTTAACTAGAACTTTAATTACCTCTGTTAAGTGTCTTTTGTTGTGTAACATCATATTCAAAGGTTTCGGGGATTAAGACACGACATTTCTGGAGACCATTCGCTGACCACACACTGGCGCTTACTTTCACTTCTGGTAACCTTGGAGAACTGTGCTTCCTGTCCTCGTATCTCTGTGAGTCTAGAAGACCCGGTTCCCAGAGGACACAACAAGATTCCCCACGTATCTTATTGGAATTAGCAATCAGTAACGGAGAGCACTGCCTTAAGGAACAGCATTCAACTCATATAGAATGCAAAGGTTAGAGCAACACACACACAAAAGTGTAAAATGTGTGGGACGTGCCCTCTTGCCTTTGTAGGCAGAATTTTCTGTTCTTCCAAAGGCATGGCAGTGGCGGGGCGGGGCGGGCAGGGACCTACTTCTTCATTGTCAGTTATTTGGGGAAGGTTGAGAAGCAAGTGTGATCTGATAAGCTCCATAAATGATAGAAGGGAGGGACCGCATCAAGACAGGAGGGAGAAAGCATTCCAGACATAGCTCAGGTCCTGGGAATGCACACATGAAAGGGTTGCTTCCCTATCCGGCTGGAGGAGACTGGGGCCTTGGGGGAGTCAGGGATAGCGTGGGAGGGTCCTGAGAAAGCTGCATGGAGCTGCGAACTCCACAAGGAAGCATTTGGTCACAATGTCTAGAGGAGAATTAAAAGCTACTTCAGGGTTTTTCATGATGAGGGTAAAATGATCAAAGTGGTAAATAGAAAAGATAATTTGGGGTGAGATATTTATGGCTGACCTTAAGGAGAAGCAAATATGGCCATGTCTTTACCGGGTTATTTCCTATCAGTTTAAACCACTGGCAGATTCTGCATTAGAAAAGACAAAATTGGGTCATTGAGGGAAACTAAATGTCAAAACCTGGAGAAGCTATACAAGAAAGCTGAACGACTGAAGTGGTTAAAATTTCATTTCCCCCCCCAAGTCTTAACTAAACTGTTTTTTCCTCAGGACGGTTTCTCTGGCTTCACTGCAACAAGATGTTCTTTGTTGCTAAAGAGGATACATTAGAAGAGGGAGATTACTAAATAATATTTGCAGGAACAGGTTCCAAAGCTCCAGAGTGCATCCACAATGGCACTGAAAGTTCTCTTCTAGAAACTTCACTGTAACTTCGTTTCAGGCTACTTTACATTCTTTTTTGAAAATTGGTGGTGTATACAAAACCCCAAACCTTCAGTGCCGAAGAAAAGAAGCTGAAAAGGATACTAATAACTAACCCTCAATAGAGCACTTACTATATTTCAACTGCTTCTTTGAGCAACAGAGGCACATGGTTCATTCAATACCCACAACAACCCTAAAGACTGGGTACTTCCTTACTCGAGTTTAAGTGACCCGCCCGTGGTCGCAGAGCAGATTGTGGGTGAAGCTAGGACTCAAACCCAGGCTGTCTGACTTACTATTCCCTCTCTATCTACACCCCTATACCGGGGGTCAGCAAGCTAGGGACCGTAGGCACCAGCAGACGTGCTACCGATTTTTACACATAAAGTTGTGCTGGAACGCTGCCAGGTGCCTCTTTATGTACATATTGCCCGTGGCTGTTTTCATATCACATCGTGAATGCCTAGTGCAGTAGTAGTGACAAAGGCCATATGGCCTGCAAAGCCTAACCTATGTGCTAACTGACCTTAACAGCAAAACGTTTGCTGGCCTCACTGTATGGTCTTCATCTCCATGCAAAGCAATTTACATATTCCACCAGGCTTAGCATCTGAAGAAAAAATAACTTGCAGAGAATTCCACTTATCGTTGAATGTAGGGAATGATACTGAGCTTCCTTTTCTCTCTTTAGCCATTACATCAGTTGGGGGTAGAAAAGTTCTACCTTGCTTGATTCTAGTTAGAAACAAATTTAACTTTTGCAGAGGCAGTGTATTAGTCAGTGTTCTCCAGAGAAACAGAATCAATAGGATTCATATATATATATATATATATATATATAAGAGTTTCATTATAAAGAATTAGCTCTAGTGATTATGGAGGCTGAGAAGTCTCGGGATCTGCTATCTGCAAGCTGGGAGCTGGGGACCAGGAGAGCTGGGGACATAGTTCCACTCTGAGTCCGAAGACCTGAGAACCAGGAAAGTGCATGCTATAAGTTCTAGTCCAAGTGCAGGAGAAGACCAATGTCCCAGTTTGAAAGCAGTCAGGCAGAAGGGGTGAATTCTCCTGTATCTGCCTCTTGTTCTGATCAGGCCTCCAACAGATTAGATGAGGCCCACCCACACTGGGGAGGGCCAGCAGCTTTACTGGGTCCACAGATTCAAATGCTAATCTCTTCCAGAAACATTCTCACAGATAAATCCAGAATAATGTTTAACCAAGTATTTGGGCACACTATGTCCCACTCAAATTGACACCTAAGATAGCCCATCACAGGAGGAATTCTCCAGTCTCTTTAACCTGAATTCAATTCTCTTATATCATTACTACACTATTTCACCACAGGCAGCAAAGTTCATGAGTACTGGCAGGACCCAGCACCATGCCTTGTGCACTGTTGACAAACCTTTTTTTTCAATAAATGTGTACTGAGAAATCACAGTCTTCCGCTCAATGATGTAGGATGGAGAACAGGATTCAGATCCTGACCTGGGAACTTATAGGCCAATAGGGGAGGAAGAAAATTTTACAGGTAATTAAAAAAATATTTCTATATGTATATGTAAAACTGAATCACTTTACTGTACACCTGAAACTAACACAACATTGTAAATCAACTATACTCAAATATAAAATAAAAAAGTTTAAAAATATTTCAAATGAACACGTGATAGGGATACTTAGGTGTTGTAGTTTTAGTATATTGAAGAGACTTTTAAATCAAGTCTTAGGGTAGAGGAAGTGGGCCACTAGTAAGAGGAGTTTCTTATGGAGATTCTTTTTTTAGCTGATTCCTGATGGGAGGATAGGAGTTAGCTTGGCAAAGTTGGGAAAAGATGTTTCAGGGAGAAAGAATAGCATTTATAAGAGTCTGGACATAAGTTCCCCAAGATAGCATATAGCCTAGATTGGGAAAGGAGACTAAAGCAATGGATAAGAGATAGGATGGAAAGGTAGGCAAGAGCCTGATCATGAGAGGCTATGGCAAGGCACCCGAACTTTATTAAGTAATGAAAAGCCATGGCAGCAGAGTACTATGATCAGGTTTGTGATATGGTAATAATTAACTGAATGAACTTGATTTGTTCTTTAATAGTAGAGAGCAGATATAAGGTGGCCAAGACCATGGACAAGGCATGGAGGACAGCTGGAAGGCTATTGACATAGTATGGGGAGAGTTCATGGTGGCCAAAATTTAGGATAGAAAGAAGTTGATGTTTCCACAGACTGATGTTTCCACAGGGGGAGGGGGTTGGGGGAGGGTGGAGTGGGAGGCTGGGGTGAGCAGATGTAAACTTTTATGTATAGGATGGACAAACAACAAGGTCCTACTGTATAGCACAGGGAACTATATGCAGCATCCTATGATAAACCATAATGGCAAAGAATATTAAAAAAAGAATGTAGATAGATGTATAACTGAATCACTTTGCTGTACAGCAGAAGTTAACACAATGTCATAAATCAACTATACTTCAGATGCTCAACATCACTAATCATTAGAGAAATGCAAATCAAAACCACAATGAGGTATCATCTCACACCCATCAGAATGGCCATCATCAAAAAATTTAGAAACAGTAAATGCTGGAGAGGGTGTGGAGAAAGGGGAACCCTCTTGCACTGTGAGTGGGAATGTAAATTGATACAGCCACTATGGAGAACAGTATGGAGGTTCCTTAAAAACTAAAAATAGAACTACCATATGACCCAGCAATCCCACTCTTGGGCATATACCGTGAGAAAACTATAATTCAAAAAGAGTCATGTACCACAATGTTCACTGAAGCACTATTTACAACAGCCAGGACATGGAAGCAACCTAAATGTCCATGGACAGATGAATGGATAAAGAAGATGTGAAATACACACACACACACACACACACACACACACACACACACACTGGAATATTACTCAGCCATAAAAAGGAACCAAATTGAGTTACTTGTAGTGAGGTGGACAGACCTAGAGGCTGTCATACAGAGTGAAGTAAGTCAGAAAGAGAAGAACAAATACCGTATGCTAACGCATATATATGGAATCTAAAAACACAGTACTGATGAACCTAGTGACAGTGCAAGAATAAAGATGCAGACGTAGAGAATGGACTTGAGGACACAGGAGGGGAAGGGGAAGTGAGAGAGTAGCATTGACATATATACACTACGAAATGTAAAATAGATAGCTAGTGGGAAGCTGCTGCATAGCACAGGGAAATCAACTCAATGCTTTGTGATGAACCGGGGGGGGTGTGATAGGGAGGATGGGAGGGAGACTCAAGAGGGAAAGGATATGGGGATATATGTCTAGTTATAGCCGATTCACTTTATTGTACAGCAGAAACTAACACAACATTGTAAAGCAATTCTCCAATTAAGATGTTAAAAAATAACTATACTTCAATTTAAAAATATTAATTAAAAAAATTGATGTTTCCGGGGTTTTAATGAGAAAATGGTCTTTCTTATTAATCTATCTTTGGGGTTGCAATTGTGGATGATGAAACAGAATTCTTTTTCTTCGTATTCCAACCAATTTTAAATTTCATGTTTGTAATCAAAAACTGACTTTAGATTCTTAAAATTCTCCATCTTTAGAGTCTATAGAAATGCATATGTATATCTAATATTACCTTTTAAGTTTCTTTAACATCTGTCTATGCATCCATGTATATGATTGCTTATTCTTTCTTGACATGAACAGTAAAGAAGAGGTCTCCTGAGGTAATCATAACAGGCTCATCGCATTAATTTTCCAAAACCAAGCTAATTTTTAGGAATACACCTAGTGCTCTAGAAACCACCTATTGAGGTAGTGTTAATTACCGAATCAATCTCAAACTCCTGGGATTCCACAAGTGGAGGCAGGAGGTAAATGAGTTTCCTCCAGAGTGTACTGAAATGCCCCCAAGTCACGTAAGTCATTTTGACGCTGGCATGCCCAACTGTTACATGCCAAAGGGAAGACATTTACTTATTTCCAACTCTACATCTATATCCAACAAGTAACAGCATCTCTCAGACACCATAAATTAGGGGAAAGATGTTTAACTAAAAGGAAAAAATAAAGCATCTTAAGAAAGCTCAAAACATCTTTTGCAGGTAGTGACTTTAATTAAATTCATGTAATGTTAAAACAATGGATAATTCCACCTAACATCCACAGAGTGAAATCCTTCGGCCCAATAGTTTATAGATAAGACTCTTCTGTATCTGAAAAACAATTCTGCCCTTTGACTGATCTACTTTTCTGGGTGGTATATTCCCATCCACATCAATCAGGAATAAAGTGAAAGGGCTTCATAGATATAAAAAGGATAAAATACTAGGAGAGTTAACTTAAAAATTTGAATTTATTTATTTTTTTTGTGGTACGCGGGCCTCTCACTGTTGTGGCCTCTCCCGTTGTGGAGCACAGGCTCCGGACACGCAGGCTCAGCGGCTATGGCTCACAGGCCCAGCCGCTCCGCAGCATGTGGGATCTTCCCGGACCAGGGCACGAACCCGTGTCCCCTGCATCAGCAGGCGGACTCCCAACCACTGCGCCACCAGGGAAGCCCAAAAATTTGAATTTTTTAGCAGTCAGTTAAAAGTAGTCTAAAACCTTTTAACATACTTCATTAGTATATATGGGAATAATTTCAGTTTCGTGTTATTCACTGATAAATTTTACTCAAGCAAAGGAGAGGAATATTATTTAACAACAAAACGTGCACTTTAGATCTATTTGATTGTTAGATTTTCATGAACTAAAGGGCAATTCAGAAATATTAAGATTGAAGTGAATTTTATCATAAAAAACAAAGAAGAACTAGGAGATGTGACCCAGTAGGTTGAAAAAGTTATGATACTTTTTTCTGAATTATTCTCTGTTCATATTACATTAGTACAAACTAAATGATTTAAGAGACAGCACTAATGAAAGAATAATGATAGATGATATCTATTGAACTCTCATTTTGTACCAAACAGTATTTTTAAACTCTTTATATGTATTATCTCACTTAATTCTAGAAACCACTAAAATGTAAAGTCTATGAGCACAGAGATAATTTCACCTGTACTATTCACTGATGTATCCCTAGCACTTCAAATAGTCTCTGGCCTATAGTAGGCATTTGCTCATACTGTTAAATATAATAATCCTATAATAATATGGATTTTTAAAAAGCAATTTTAAAACACAATAATACTTTTGGGGAGAAGGAACCCATTGTGCATTAACTCTCTTAGTTCTGTAGCTTTATAACATTGTCACTTTCCAAGTTCTGGTTTCTTCACATTTAGCTACTTTGCATCAAATTAGTTGGTACTGCAGAGCCCCAAGTGCCCATCACCATCACCAACATAGAGTAGTAAAATGAGGTGAACCTCATCCAATATATTTTCTTTCATTTTCCATTATTATTCTCTGGAGTCCCACCAGCCTTCTTTATATATATTTTCTCTAACTCATTTTCTTGAGAAAAATTTAACCTATTATTTATGTTCAAAGAAACTGTGAGACTATAAAGATAACTAAAGCATAAGTGTTCATATAAATAACTATATCGAATACAGGTACAACAAGGAAAAATTGTCTGGGGTAAATAGTCATGATCTTTCCAACTCTCTTACTTTATTTCTTGTGTCTTAGGAGCTTATTGAGGATGCTGGGCAGAGACCAAACATGGAAGATGCTGAGGGAGGCTAAATTTGCATAGGATAGGACTTAGAGCTTATTCTCCCCCCAAAAGAGAATTCTAAAGCATGAGACAGATGAGACAAAGGACTATGGGTGGTCCATTATAGGATGGAGTTTTAAAAAATCAGGGAAGAAAAATTTGGGACAGTAAAGAGAATCGGGAAAGAAGAGTCTTTAAAAAGTTTTGCCTCTTCCCCATTTCACTCCCCATTAAGGGCATCTTTTCTCACAAAAGATTGACATTACTATGCAAAGATTTTGGAGTCGTGTGTGGTTGCTTTAGTGTGTCTGTGTCATGAGCATATGTGACAACAAGAATGCTTGGTTTTCTTGGGATGCCCAGGTTTACCATGGGTTTCTACACTTCTGCTACAGCATGAGGAAATATTTTAGAATAACTGGCCAACTATCCTTTCTCGTACCCATTGTTCAGGAGATCACTGAGCACTTTTGCTGCCTTTCCCGATCTAACTCTCTCCCACACTGCTTTTACTCCAGCATGGAATAGCTGCTAAGGAATCCTCTTAGCCCCAGTTTCCCCCTAATGCATTCTTCTCCTCACTGCATTGGAGCTGGACTGACTGCTTTTTAGGATCTTAAATGTGACTTACCTTTAAGTCCCATCCTCTCCTTAACATGGACAAAATTCCTCAGACATATGCAAGAGGGTCCCTAATCCTCTTCATGATGATGCTGGGCAAACAGATTGCACTAACTAAAAGTTTCACTCAGGAAAGTTCTTAGGACCATCCTGTTGAATGTTTGGCTTCAGTGGAAAATTGAAGAACACTGGGAAAGTTGCAATGTGCCTGTTGTGTATCGTAGTATTTCAAATTATGTCTATAAATAAACCCAGAAGGAATATTTTAATGTTACCATAGGGAAGAAAAGAGACACAAGGACTTTAAAAGCCATTGCTATATGTTTTTTTTTTTAACAGTGGTAAAAACCAGTGCCCATTTGAGTTGAAGAGAAGGAACATCTGTTGACCATTTGTGATGGTGATAATATGGCGGCCCTGAAGTATTTCACACTAACAGACAACACAGTGCTTTTATCTCTCTATGTAACCAGTGTGTCCTGTTGAGCAGTTACTTTGAAAGTAGTCTCTGTTCTCCTGATGGCTTTGTGTTTTCCTCTATTTCAGTGTAATTAATATGCTCAGTATAAACAGCTAAATCTTCAAAAAGATTTGCCTGCCTTGTGAGTGCTACATTTCCAATTACACACTAAATTAGGCACACGATTGAACACCAACACTAACATTTTCCAACAGGTGGTGAATAAGCACTTTCCATTCATCAGCTCAGCAACAGCATTCTGGCCAAATCATCACTCTGTTTCAGAACTCTTCTAACATACCAAGAGTTTTTAACCAATTTAAAAAATTATTCCTTTAGTGGAAAGATTTAGCAGAACGAAGCGTCTAATTCTAATCCAAGATTACAGAGCAGAGCAGGGGGTAGTATTTCCATATGTGAAGCTAGGAGGTAATGCAATTTTGTGTGTGTTGCAAAGACGTGTCAAACTAAGTCCATCTAAGTAAATTTAGTATTGGGCTTCTGATGTTTGGAGTTAATAATTAATGCTTAACAGATTTTGAAAAGGTACTATAATGCTTTATTTCTCTTTCAAATATCATATTCTTGAGGATCCCTTGGGGACATAAGGAAATACAAAAACGATCTCTGTTCTTAAAATTAATTTTATTTACATTTTCAGCTTTCATTGCTTATCACACTATCCTATGGAGAAGGCAAAGTGAAACTACTAAATTCAAGAAGATGCCAGGATGAAGTTCATATAGGCAGATTATAATAACTGAGACACATTTTGTCAGGATGTTCTGGAATTAGTTTACTTGCTTATGTAAATGGCCTGCATCACAAGATCATATCTGGCCAAGCTGAAAAACTTAAATTTATCAGGTACAAATATCTTTCTAATAGTCATCAAATAATTTTGGAGGAGCATCTTAAGGCAAAAAGCGCTTTCACTGGCTGAGCATCAAAGCACCATCTGATCCAGCTGGCATCATATGTTTATTCAGGGGTAGTACAGAGCAAGGGGGGAGCAGTATCTCTGGCATATGTCGTTACGTTTTACTAGGTACAGTCCAGGAAAGTGTTATGAGCCAAGGTTGAATGACTGAAGTGTGTGTATTTAAATAGTCCCAGAGTCTAACAAGTACCACTTACTTATCCTGTTTGTGCTAACTTGATAAGGTGAGAGGAGAGGGAGAGAGCCGAATATGCATGGTTGGATAATGATGGTGCAGATTTGGACCCAGGAAATAAGAGCTCCAAATCTGCGAGCGATTTCTCCGCAAGCACTGATTATTTAGTTTGTCTGTTTAACTGCCTGCATTCTTTTGGGTTGTTGGAAAAGGTAGATTGCAGGTACAATTGTCTCCCCTATAGCTTTTGGACATATAATGTTACCAAAAAATGACTTTTCTCCATGAGAAAACTATGGAGTAGCTCCACAGTACGCCCTCTGAGCTCTATTTTTCCCTCTTAAATTTCTTGCTTCCAGTGGACAATTGTCCAGTCACCGAATAATCAAAGTTAATCTAACTTCATTTATAGATGAATATAATAAAATAAAATGACTTGTAATTATGTATTTACTCAAGAAGTCATGAGCATAATTTCTGTTAGAGCCAAAAAAAAAAAGATAGACATTTAGAAGGAGACTTGATCCCCAAACCTTAAAGCTCTGATTTATTGATAATTAACTCTGCATCCATATAAGGCTCATTACAAGATGAATCAATCGTGGATGTACTAACACAGGAAGTTCAGTGGGTAAAACAAAACAACTACAACAACAAGAAAACTAAAAACAAATTTCTAAAACTTGAAAAAGTAAGGAATATTTACAATTCAAAGGGGACAACCAGAGTGCATGAGAGTTTCCCTAGGAAGCAAGAGACTTTTGTTTCAGCCCAAGTTCCAATATTTATCATATTCAGAACATTGGGAAAATGGTTCAGCCTGGGAGGTGTCACAGGTGCATCACCTGATAAGATAAAGGACTGTACATGCAGAGGTTTTGATGATGGTTTCAGTTCTAAACTCTTATTGCCTTTTCAGATGAGGGCCCTAGAAGCTGTGGGATATTTTCCGGAGAATGGTGCATCACACACTTTTGGCATTCTACCATCTAACCCCTTCATCACCAAAACTACAAGTTACCAAAAATTAAGGAATATAGAACCTCAGATGTTAGTAGCTTATAAGGGGCAGAACAAAATTTGAGAAAAGAAGAAACTATCAATATTGGAATATGCTTCTAGCCTTTAGAATTCTCCATCAAAGGGGAAACAGAAAGCATCTACTTTAGTAAAGGAGTTGGGAGAAAAGGAAATTTATAAATCCCAAACATATTTCATACCTATCTTTTTATATATAATATTTTCTCTTCAGTTCATTTTTTTGACAAGTCAGCAACTTGCATTTTATCAGTTGCATTCTCTTTATCAAATTCATGTGCTCTGATTGTTACGAATTTCTCTTTTACTCTTTCATAGATGAACATATTTGCTGACTTGGTCTAAACATTTTCAGACCTAGAACCATGCCGTCAGAAGATGGGGCTTAAAATCATTGAGCAAGGCAATGGATTTGAATAGTTACTATATAGCAGTCATATATTTGTCTTGGCAAGTTAGAAATGTAAAGACTGGTTAGAAACCATTGAGAGGTGGTAGGTTTTTATTCAATTAAGAGAGTACATCTGTGCATATATGTTTATTTACATATATATGTGTGAGTTTCATAAAGCACCATTTAAGCATTTGGTGTTATTTGTCTTTCTGATTTCTTCCCTTCATTTCTTAGCTCCAGAGAAAAGAGGGAAATTGGTGAGGTAGCTTTGGCATTTCCTCATGCTGACATTCTGGAAAGTTCTCACCCATTCTCACTTGCTATGGGCTATTTTTCACTAAGGAGTTTGTTGATAAATGCTAAAGGTATTATTGATCCTGGGGGGATTCGCATCTTATTGGAACCTCTTAAGGATTTCAATGCCTTCGAAGCTCTAAGAAATAAGACTCTAATGCAGAAATTGAAAACATATCTAAAAACTGCATGTCCTATATTTTCTAGCTCAGCCCAGATATTAGGAGGGTTTGCAATAAAAAGGACTCATTAAAAGTTCTTCCAAGTGTAATTTAATTTTATTACTTTTGCAAGTCTTGTCATATACACATAAGCAAATCAAAAAATTCTTTGTCAGATGGTTCTCATGTATCAGCTTAGAAATAAGGTCCAGGTAATTGGAACAGACTGCCACTTTTACAGATATTTTTAGAAGGAAGGTTCCTGTACCTTCTCAAATCACACACATGGGGGGCCAGGATAGGTTTAGCTCTGTGAGCATTTGGCAGTGTCATCTTTAATTATATTTTGGTTGTCAGAGATTCCACTTAAAGTGGGAGATACATTACTTTTTAAAAGATTTTTTTTTAATGATGAGATACCTACAGTCAAAGGTTCTGATGGAAAAAATTTCTGTTGTAGGATTCTCATAATTAAAGATTGGGGGAAAGAAGAATCAACGCTAAGTTTAACTAAAGTCCACCTTCTAAATTACCCACTGGAGAAATTGCCCTAAGCATGTAAGTTGGAGCCACTACAGTCATCTTCATGAAGGTGAATTGGTTGTAACCAGTAAAACACTGGCTTGTTAAACTGGCTAATTTGTACCCAGTGCTCCAAACTTTGATTTCAGAGTCATTACAGAATTCCTAATTAACGCCAATGACTAAAAATTCTGACAGTTGTAGTTTATGGACAATGAGTAATTAAAATATAATTAGGGCTTCCCTGGTGGCGCAGTGGTTGAGAGTCTGCCTGCTGATGCAGGGGAAGCGCGTTCGTGCCCCGGTCCGGGAAGATCCCACATGCCGTGGAGCGGCTGGGCCTGTGAGCCATGGACGCTGAGCCTGCGCGTCTGGAGCCTGTGCTCGGCAGCGGGAGAGGCCACAACAGTGAGAGGCCTGCATACCGCAAAAAAAAAAAAAAAAAAAAAAAAAAAAAAAATATATATATATATATATATATATATATATATATATATATATGATTAATGAGCTAATTAAGATGTCAGCAATGGAAATGTTTTGTTAATTCAATGATAGCTAATTCAGTCATAGTCCTAACACATTTTAGTTCTTAATGGAGAAACACTGATCTCTGATGCCTAATATCTCTGCTTTATGACAAGTGCAGAATCATTCTTAGAGGAAGATGGACGGGCGCTCTGATTTGAGCACGAATTACCCAACACAAGCAGGAGAGCAGAAGAAGGGTCTCATTAACAGACATATAGATCAAGGAGCACTTCTAAATTTGAACACTTGATATATTCCTGTTTTGCCTTTTTAACATGGTTTACTCTTCGTTTGCTAACTTTATAATTTTCAAAGTGTTATCATGTTACTTATGGAGTGTCCATGGGCCTTTGGCAAACTGAATAAACTGTTAGTGCAATTATACTACATTGCCTTAATAACAGAATGTTCTTCACAAAATTTTGTGAATATTAAATGAGACTATTTGTGCATTTAGAATAGTTCCTAACATCGAATAAGCACTGGATGATAACTTTCAAATATTCCATATTTTCTACTTATTCAAGAAGAGTCCATTTTTGTTGGAATGTGGCATGGAATGTATTATTCATGTAACTCAAAGTTACTTTATTCAGAAAGAGGAAAACGAATACCATATGCTAACACATATATATGGAATCTAAAAAAAAAAAGGTTCTGATGAACCTAGGGGTAGGACAGGAATAAAGACGCAGAAGTAGAGAATGGACCTGGGGACACGGGGAGGGGGAAGGGTAAGCTGGGACGAAGTGAGAGAGTGGCATGGACATATATACACTACCAAATGTAAAATAGATAGCTAGTGGGAAGCAGCCGCATAGCACAGGGAGATCAGCTCGCTGCTTTGTGACCACCTAGAGGGGTGGGATAGGGAGGGTGGGAGGGAGCCTCAGGAGGGAGGGGATATGGGGATATAGGTATACATATAACTGATTCACTTTGTTATACAGAAGAAACTAACAAAGCATTGTAAAGCAATTATACTCCAATAAAAATGTTAAAAAAAGTTACTTTATTGTATTTACTTTTTTCTTATCAAGAATCATGGGACTTCTCTGGTAGCGCAGTGATTAAGAGCCCTGGTCCGGGAAGATCCCACATGTCGCCGAGCAACTAAGCCCCTGCGCCACAACTACTGAAGCCCGCACGCCTAGAGCCCATGCTCCACAACAAGAGAAGCCACCACACTGAGAAGCCCGTGTGCTGCAACGAAGAGTAGTCTCCGCTCACTGCAACTAGAGGAAGCCTGTGCACAGCAACGTAGACCCAACGCAGCCAAAAATAAATAAATAAATTTTAAAAACGAAATATTAAAAAAAAAAAAGAATCATGTCCAGTTTCATTCACAAATTCCCTGATATATGAAACTAGATTTGGTAACCAAATCATCTAGAAGGATCACTGATGCATTAATACAAGACAATTAATATTATTTTAAAATGATTTGAAAAGAAAAAGTACTCCATTGCCTAGGATATTTTGTGAATGCAACTAAGTTTTCAGTTTTTAGAGATACCAATTCTCTGAGAATAGATTACCAAGAAGCTCAGGAAAACTCAAAAAAGTGATGATGGCCGAAATGAGGGTTGTAGAGAGAAGGATCCTGTTGCCATTTCTTCTGTGTTTCTACAGTAATGGGGCTACATCCCCTTTCCCCCATACGCACATCTACTTTCTAATCTTAAGGGGTTTGCCTCCTACTGTGAGCAGTCCGTGGGTAATTTATTCAACAAACTGGCCCCACCCATCAAGTGAGTGACACTGTTGGGAATACCCAAATTTGGTGAAACATTTTAGCTTCAAAAAGAGAGTTCCCCACTAAGTTGTAGAAACTA
Organism: Mesoplodon bidens; assembly: GCF_964165515.1. NCBI lineage: Eukaryota > Metazoa > Chordata > Mammalia > Artiodactyla > Ziphiidae > Mesoplodon > Mesoplodon bidens. The sequence goes on along the minus strand of NC_138173.1, from coordinate 14,945,846 downwards.
GGCTAAAGTTGAAGTAATCGGAGAAAAAGTATATTTTATGATGGCTTGTATGTGTATATGGTTGATTGCCTATGACAGACTTCCAGGTATGATAGTCATAATTTAATGTAAAAAGGTTTGAAGATTCCTTCATGGCAGCTTTATATTTAGTATATAAGGGTTGAAAAATGGCTAACGACTGGAATAAATTCAACAGTACCTCAAATAAATTGTTTTAAATTGTCATACCATCCATAAATATGTATAATAATATCATCCATCTGTGTATAAAATATCAATATGCATATTTTTAGGCCATATACAAGCTATTTAGTCTTCAGGGAACTTTTGTTATTTTTGCAGATTCTTGGACTCTGCAAAAATTTGGAATTCCCCATCCCATTCCTCCTCAAAAATGACTGTGACTAAGACCAATAGTTTAAAAACATTGGCTTAGATAATCAGCCCTTTAGGATTTTACAGCATATTTGGGCAATAAGATATAGATAAAAGAAATCTATTGATACACATAAATAGCATAGTATAGTGACTTAGGCAGCAAATAAGTGGTATAAACAATAAGGGTGGTAGGATTTACAAGGAGGCCGTCATGGGCTGGCCTGGATGAGAAGATTTTATAGACGAGATTGGAACAGGAACTGAGGCTTGAAACATGAATAAAGATTAGCTTGGTAGAAAGGAGACATGAGGGCATTCCTAGAAAGAAGCAAAAATGAAGGTGGTAATGAGCATCGTAATAGTTGGGGCTATGAGGAGATTAGCAGAGCTAGAAAGAAAGTATGTTATTAGGGTCTGCATTTGGATTATTGGTAGGCATGCTCTAAAAAACTAATTTGAAGTATTGTTAGTGAATGACCAAAAGTGACCTTCCTATGCAAAATAGCCAGGAGGAAAATGGTGAAGACTGAAGACTCGGGCTTCCCTGGTGGCGCAGTGGTTGAGAGTCCGCCTGCCGATGCAGGGGACACGGGTTCGTGCCCCGGTCTGGGAGGATCCCACATGCCACGGAGCGGCTGGGCCCATGAGCCATGACCACTGAGCCTGCATGTCCAGAGCCTGTGCTCCGCAACGGGAGAGGCCACAACAGTGAGAGGCCCGCATACTGCAAAAAAAAAAACCAAAACAAAACTGAAGACTCTTATCTGGAATTTCCCTGAGATGTGACCCTCTAAAGTATGGGAGCTCTTAAAGGCTCCTTGTTTGTGACCACTGTTACACCATAGTGGAAAAGCTACAGTGTCTGCCTCCGGGAGGATTGAGACATGAGGAGAAACATCAAGAACTCTCTGAAATGATGCTAGATACTCTTATACCTGATTCTAATTTTATTATTCATTATTTTTCCATGAAATCACTAAGTTCAACTTTGAAAAAGAATAGTTTTGATTCATCTTTGTGGGACGACAAGCTTAAAGAGCTCTGAAGGGATCACAACTTACGTCTCGGTAATAGCTGATGGATGATGGGATGGCACCCAGGAACATGAATAAGTAGTAGAAGCTCGGATCTATGGTGGAAACCAGCCTGAATTTGGGAGGGAGACTGGAGCTGGTATAGGTCAGAGAAATGAGCCTCTTAATTGGCAAGTATCACGATGAAAGCAGGATTTTTTTTTTTTTTTTTTTTTTTTTTTGCGGTACGCGGGCCTCAAACTATTGTGGCCTCTCCCATTGCGGAGCACAGGCTCCGGACGCGCAGACTCAGCAGCCATGGCTCACGGGCCCAGCCGCTCCGCGGCATGTGGGATCTTCCCGGACCGGGGCACGGACCCGTGTCCCCTGCATCAGCAGGCAGACTCCCAACCGCTGCGCCACCAGGGAAACCCCGAAAGCAGGAATTTAAGATGACAGTTCAGGTGGAGGAATGAGGCATAAAAGAAGATCAGGAGCAGGTAGAAAAATTAAGCAGTTGTTGCAAGAGGCTAGAGGTCTGGAGATGAGCATGGACTTGGCAATGCTAGAAATGAAGGAAAAGAAGGAGTGGACTCCATAATTCAGTGGAAGATTGGCAGGATTCAGTAGCTCTTTCCCATGACACAAAGGTGATGGAGGAGTAAAGGATTAGTCAGAAATTTGGAGCTTGGATTCCTGAGGCTATGACTACATCACTCATATCTGAAGAGAAGGTAAGATGAATAGATCGAGATATGAAGGAGAAAGATCGGTTTGGCTTGGATGTTTTGCATTTGAGGAAAACAGCGGAAATACAATAGGAAATTCCTGCAGGATAGTAGGAGATTAAACAGTGGGCCAGGCAGGGAGGAGTAGGTGAAATTTTAAGACTTTCCTTCTCATCCAGGAAATATTTTTTTCTAGGATAGAATAGATTATAAAGGAGAAATTAAACAGGAGATGAGAACACTGAAGTGCTTCATTCAAAGTTATGAAACATGCTTTTCTACTTGGTTCTATTCTCTTTCATTTATTCATTCAACAGATGACAAAGTTTAATGGCAATCATTTTTTTAACATTTATCTGTCAAAACTGAAGCCAGGTCAAAAGGCTCCCTGAAGAATTACTGCTGGAGAAGAAATCAATGGCATTTATAGAAAGATCAAAGATACAGAAAATACAAAAGGCAAGGGGAAAAAAGCAAGGGAGACATGAAGTTATAAAAACAAGAAAAAACAAGGCATGGGAAACTAAAATAATAGGCACTGAGCTTCTCTAATGGTTCCAACAAGGGGAAAAAAAGCTACATTTGCTACTTGCTCTTAAATAAATAGAACGTTTTCCCAATAATGCCAAGATGACTCACAACACACGTTTTATGTATCTTGTAATTTTCCTACACACTGCAAAGACAACACAGTTGAGCTAACACTAGCCAAGTCTTACATGTATTTTATAGGCTGCCGATCGCGTTTCTAGTACAATGTATTAATGAAAGCCAGTTATTTAATTATAGCATAATATAATAAAAAGTTTTTATCGTCACTTGTTAAAACAGACACAAAAAAATTTTTCCCAAATAGAGCTGAGAAGCAATAGGGTCATATCTTGATGTAAGTGGATGCCTTTGCCAGGGAAGAGAAACAGCTTTTCCTGTCACTAAAAGGACAAACTGTAATCCATCTGCCATGTATAATTTGACAAGCTGCAATGCTTAAACAGTAGGAGGGAAAGACACGTCTTCCAAAATTTCCCCTGAAGGAAGAGGCTTTCAGCAGTTCCCAATTACTATCCAGGCTGCATCACTTGAGACACCTGCTCAGCAGTTAGCCAGGAAAACCTGGTACACAGGAGAGCAGAGGTGTGCTTCACAATTACTGTTGACCTTGGAGTGGCCAATCGTTAGAACAGGAGCCAACCACGAAGCTTCAGGTATGCAGTCTGGCAACCCTTGCTGGTATGCCAGTATGTGTCTCCAGACCTAATTTTTTTAAAATTTATTTTTTATTGAAGTATAGTTGATTTACAATGTTGTGTTAATTTCTGCTGTACAGCAAAGTGACTCAGTTATACACATATATACATTTTTTTCATATTCTTTTCCATTCCGGTTTATCCCAGGATATTCAATATAGTTCCCTGTGCTATACAGTAGGATCCTGTTTGTTTATCCATTGTAAATGTAATAGTTTGCATCTACTATCCCCAAACTCCAAGTCCATCCCTCCCCTACCCCTCTCCTCCTTGGCAACCACAAGTCTGTTCTCTATGTCTGTGAATCTGTTTCCATATCATAGATAGGTTCATTTGTGCCATATTTTAGATTCCACATATAAGTGATATTATACGGTATTTGTCTTTCTCTTTCTGACTTACTTCGCTTAGTATGATAATCTTTAGTTGCATCCATGTTGCTGCAAATGGCATTATTTCATTCTTTTTCATGGTTGAGTGGTATTCCGTTGTATATGTATACCACTTCTTTATCTATTTATCTGTTGATGGACCTTTAGGTTGTTTCCATGTCTTGGCTATTGTGAATAGTGCTGCTATGAACATAGGGGTGCATGTATGTTTTTGAATTATAGTTTTGTCTAGACATATGCCCAGGAGTGGGATTGTTGGATCATATGGTAGCTCTATTTTTACTTTTCTGAGGAACCTCCATACTGTTTTCCATAGTGGCTATACCAACTTACATTCCCACCAACAGTGTACCTCAGACATAACTTTTGTACACATCAACTTCTGAGATGATAATCCTGCTAAAGTTCAAGGTGAAAAAATCCACTGTGAAGTGAGTCTATGCTGGGTAATGAGCCAAAGGTCTTAACACGTTTCTACCGATGATGGAAAAATGAAAAGTGTATTGTGCCTTAGGTCCATGTTTCCTGCAGATAAGGATTGCTTTCTCAGGACCCATTTCCATTCATTTCACTTACTAAACCTACTGAAAGTCTTTCCTGGCACTGGTTCACAATACACATAGCAGTTCTCGACAAAGACCTACTTCAGTTACCACGTGGATGGTTTCCTAGGCAGGGATGATTTTAAGGAGAAAAGAAAAAAAATGAAAAATTCCATTTTGCAGATTCAGCTTCACTTTCTAAAATATTGAAAAAGAGGGATGAGATTCAATACTGACCCTTTGTGAGAAGACAAATAACTAAAAGGTAAAAATAATAGCATTGTTAAGAGGAAAAAATCCAGATAAGGGCTTTCTTCATGTGTAGCAATGGAATTGTTTCAGAACTAGCATAATCTACATCTCCCTTGCAAACAGCCAAAAGACCTAATTAGGAAGAGGACCAGGGGAAAATGACAACCAAATGTAATGTGGAATCCTAGATTGGATCCTGGAACAGAAAAAGGACAGTAGTGGAAAAACTGGTGAAAGCTGAATAAATTCTGTAGTTTAGTTAGTAGTTTTTGTACCAGTGTTAATTTCTTGAGTTTGATAATTCTACTGTGATCCTGTGTGACATTAACATTAGGGGAAGCTGGATGAGGGGTAGGAGCTTCCTGTATTATCTCTGTAATTCTTTTGTAAGCCTAAAATTATTTCAAAAAAGACCCAGTTAGTTTAGTAGAAAAATTTGTCACTGTGTGCTAAGCACTCTCTTTGTCAGTGGAAAACCAAATCAATGTGCTAATTGTTCTTATTTTGAACTATTGTGGAATTATAGAGTTAGTATAAAATTATAGAATTTCGACCATTATGGAAGAGATATTAACGTCAATATAGTCTTTTAAAAAAATTTTTATAAATGAGCAAACCAAGGCAAAAGCTGTGAATTCACTTCCCCAAGAGCTGTCATTTAATTAAATGCAGAGCTGGGGAAAGAGCTTAAGTTCTGTGCCTTTTTGGCCAATGTCCCAGGTACACCCCAAGTAGCATGTTGCTTCTCTGTGATCAGCAACCAATCCCTAGATAGGAAACAAGCATCTAATGTGTTCAAACCACTGAGCTAGACTCTCTTTTGCTCTCCCTCTCTCACTCTCCCTCTCTCTCTCTCTCCATGCCCATGTTTATGTTTGTAGCTATAGCCCCTCCAAATTATCACAAGATAGTTGAGGAGACCTATGAATGCTAACTAAATTTTTTAAACCATTAGCAGTAAATATTTCATGTTAAATGAGCAGTATTGATAGTGATTGTAGAAGGATGTAGTTTATATAGAAATTATTATATTACTAAATTCTCTTCCTAAAACATTAGCCCTGTGACGTTCCTACATGTATCAGCTCTAGAAGAATATAGAACTCTGACATGTCAGGTGAGCAGAAAAAATATTGAACCAGTTTGTTACTATCAGGTTCTCCTTTTTGGTGCACTTAATGTAAAAGATTATGGTGGTAACGAGAAGAGGCTGGCAATTTTTTTTTTGGACAAGATCCATAAACCCCCTTCCATCTTTTTTTTAAGAGAGTGTTATGGTAAGGGGAATTGAAGATTGCTCATATCAGAGACAATGTTATAAAAGTACAATACAATGGAAAGTTCTGGAAATGGAGGGAAGACGTTAAAAAGGAAAGAGGAACAGCCCACACCAACAGTGAAATGGGCAAATTTCGCGTGTTTCTATGTTTTTAATTGTGGAAAATGTGGAAAGAATGAATTGAAACTGCCTCATCAGTGGCTTTGACTTTAGCAATTTGTATTTTTAAAAGCAAGCCTTCCTGAACGAGCAAGGCCTGACAGCAGAATTGCAGAGTATGTGTTGCCAAGCGCACAAACAAGTTTATTTTCCAACTTTTGTCAAAGTCAAATGTTCATGATTTCCCCATTTTTTCTTTTCATCAAATCAGATGTTATTATGAGAACTTAGTAGACAAATCCCAGCTCACCATCAAGTCTTCAGTTTCTTCAAGTTCATCTTACATTCATCCCAGGGCAGTCATTTAATATGCATTATGAGTTGCTTGAAAATCTGGATTTTTCATTTGCACAGGTTTCCTCAAGAATTCTAGAATGATAGCCAGGCTGGTATTAGCTTCTGTAGTGATACATTGATTTTTCCCGAAAAGCAAATGTCAGCCTTATTATACTCTGTGGAAAATCCTATGCTCTTTGAGGGCAGTGGCTGGATCTCCAACTGTTTTGTAACCCACCCAACCCTTGACAAAGTGTTTCCTCAACAGTAGGTGTTTAATAAATCTTCACTGAAGTCTCTGACTAAGTGATTAAATGAATAAATAAGAGACTTGTGGAATTAGTTAAATAATTTCCTATAAATCACTGTGAACAATATCTGGCATGGCTTTCCCAAGACACAGACATCATGACTCAAAATCGCCCTATTCAATGAAAACGACACTTATTCATTCAAAGTCAGAAGGAGAAATGAAACAAGTTTCTGGCCAATTCAAGCCACACATTAAATTTGGCAAAATCTATTTTCAGCTTAAAATATACAAGTAATTCCCTCCATGTTCCTGACATTTAGTCTGAATAAATAAACTAGACCCAATAACTACCTGTCTCGGGTCTCAGGCCAGCTTTCCTATCCCACTTCCTGCTCTTCTTTGCCTCCTTCCTAATGGCCTTTGCTCCTACTGTCCCTGCTTCCTGGAATGTCCTTTCTCAACATGGTCAACCACAAATGCCAGCCCACATTCCAATGCCTAGAGCACCTCCAGTGTCTGCTCTCCTAATTTTTCTTGGCCATAGTGGACATATTGTCCTGCTCTGCCTTAGCCCTGTAAGAGTCTCTCTAGAAAAGAGGTGAGGGTGCAGTGGTCCAGGACGTGTGGAATATTGACATTCTTTTGGTAGGTTAGTGATGCCTCTCCTGACCTTTGTTCTAGCCCCAGGACCTCCTTGCCATCCCTGAAACCTGCCACGTGTGCTCCTGCCTTGGCCTCTTGCTGTTTCTTCTGCCCCGAAGACCCTTCCCCCACATAACCACCCAGCTTCCTCTCTCACTTTGCTCAGACCTCTGCTCCCATCTTACTGGTGAGGACTTACCTGCTGACCCCGCATAAAAGCTCCATATGAAAGACAGTCTTCTTTCTCTTAACTACTGAATTCCCAGTGCCTGACACATGCTGGGCGCCCAATAAACATTTTTTGAATAGATGGATTGATACCATATTCCATGTTCTTAGATTCATAAGGCATATTAACATAGTAAACCATCAAAGTAAAGACATTTTCTGAACTTACTTGACCATGCTAGAACATGCTTTGAGAAATATAGCTTCAAGTTACATGGACTGCTCTTTCTCCTAAAGTTACATATGGTTTTCTGTACTGTTCTTTAATTAATTGAATGGGTATTACTTCCCCCTCCTCCAGTTAGTTTTGAACTTCCTTGGGTTCAGAGACCATGTTGAATATTCTGTGGCATCACTCTGGTGCTTACGCACACACACACACACACACACACACACACACACACAAACAGAGCAAGATCCACAGCCGGCACTCAGGTGACTGCTGATGGGTAGATCTTTCTCAGATAAGATAAAGCCAGGGTTGAGCAGAAAGATGCAAAGTATATCCTCTTATTATAAATAAGTGTGGAACTTTAAAAATAAAATTAATACTGAATTACCATTAATAAGAAATTTCAGAAAGGAAATATTTACCTTTGTTTGCAACCATATACGTGCTGTCTCACGTCTAATTCAACTAAATATATCCTCTCCTTGAAGCTTAACTTTATTAGTTTAACAGTAAGAAGATGAATGTACCATTAAAAGAAAAAAGAAAGACAAATTCATTCGGTGATTCTTAAAAACGCATTGATGGAAAATTGACCTTATTGATGGTTTTGGACATGAAGACTGGAGAAAATATGTAGAACTAGGACTTGGAAAACATAGACAAAACCAAAAAGTTATTTAAAAAAAACCCCTTATATTTAAAAATGGATATTATATCACCATGGTTTTAGAGATACATTTTTTTTAGCTTTGAAGATGTCATAATGACTGAGTTTTGAGAAAGTAGAAATGAATGAGATGAGTATAAGAGTTTCTCTTTTTCTTAAGAAAAGTACACAGGAGAATGGCCCAGCCATAAACATTTAGTGAGCCAACCCTGGACTTTTAAGAGAATTCTGGTCTTCTCTTTTCTTAGGCAATGACTCAACTAATTGCCCAAGGAACACACAAAGTACAATATTTTTATGACAGAATTTTTTATTCTTTCACAGTGGTGACCAAAGAGAAAATTGTTTCCTGGAAACGCAGACCCATAGAGCTGTGTTTAAAAGACATAAACTGCTACTGATTTTTGTTTTTATTCTCATTTTAAAGTTTTAAATCAACTAAATTTATTTTCCTCAAGTTAATGTAAAAATTTCTTTCCACGTTTGAAAACAATCAATACACTTTTAAGATATTTTAAAATTTAGAGTTATTGTAAATCTTGTACTTGGCAATAGAGTCACTGTCATACATACTGTCATAAATGCATGCTGAAACCAAAGTTAAAAAATATATCTTCAAGAAGATGAAGGCATGAACAAACATGTATTCAGAATATTAAAATTGTCTGTTATTATTCATAAATGGGTTTGTGAAAGAACTTAGGTAAGAGACATCGTAGCTAGTAATAATCCAGGGAAAGTAAACTATAGAGCAAATGTATTTGTATGGATTTTATCTTTCATGTCTCATTTTCCTTTTCTTTCACATGCTACCAAAAATAGTAATTATTAAACTGCTTCTGTAAGACTTTTAATAACAACTCTGGCTGTATCTAAGTACTCTATCAAAACAAGGAGATGCAATGTAGAGAAAACCTTCATATTTTAAAGTAACAGACAAATGGGAATTTTAATCTGTTTCAAGTGCTAGAGTGTTATTTAAGCCAGTGTTGCCCAGATGGCACTCTGGTTTGTTGGAGGGGATGTGAGTGATGGCACTGCCCAGGGTGACGTGCCATGAGTAGGATGTGGAGAATCCTTACTCAAGAAGACAGATGAGGGCTCCCCTGGTGGCGAAGTGGTTGAGAGTCCGCCTGCTGATGCAGGGGACATGGGTTCGTGCCCCGGTCCAGGAAGATCCCACATGCCACGGAGCGTCTGGGCCCATGAGCCATGGCCGCTGAGCCTGTGTGTCCGGAGCCTGTGCTCCACAACAGGAGAGGCCACAACAGTGAGAGGCCCACATACTGCAAAAAAAAAAAAAAAAAAAAAAGGAGACAGATGAGGGGAGGCATGTCTAAGTCTATGGATGTGCAGATTGAGGTTGAAGGCACAAATATAGAAATCTACAGATGATGAAGGAATGAGGGACACAGGGGAGGGGCAAGGCAAGGGCTGGGGTGCTCTCTGACTTTCATGAGCTTGTCATTGAATGGGTAATGGATGGGTGGACTTCAGTGACCAGAGGGCATGCTGAAAGATATGACTGTGGGCAGTCACTGAATTCACTGGCCCCTGTAATAAGAAATTAGAAGAGTTCTGTGGTCCTCAGGGAATGTGGCAACATCACCTGGAGGAAACTCTCCAGCCCTTCTCCCGTCTAACTTTCCCATGTCCCACACTCACTATAATCAGATTCCAAGCTATATCCTTCTCTTCTCTGGCACTTTGTCCTTCTCTCTCAGCTCATCCCTTTTCCACTTCCATCTGCTTCCCCAAGACTCCCTAAAATACTGCTGAATAATTATTTATCTTATGAACACACTTAACCTTATTCAGTCTTCACAATTCAATGACATGTTTCTTTCTCAATTTTGCAGGTGAAAAAGTATTAGCAAACACAACAGTGAGGCCAAACAAACGGAAGCATTGGAGTTCAGAGCAGAACCAGGTCTATTGCAGGGCCAAGCAAGGAGAACAGGTGGCTCATGCTCAAAAACCTGGAACTCCCTGATGGTTTTCAGGAAGAAGTTTTTATAGGCAAGTTTTGCAGTGAGTGCTGCAGGGTGTGTGGCTTTCTTCTGATAGGTTGCTGGTGAGGTGGCTGGGTGGTGCTCCTGGAATGTTGTGCTCAGCCTGAAGTTGCAGTCCTGGGTGGAAGCCTTAGTTCCTGCACAAGAACTCAAAAGATATCGTTATGTATATCCCTTGCGGAGGACCCAGGATCCTGCTCTAATTGCTGCACTATTGTTCCTTGACTGCTCCTCCTTGGTTTCTGCATTCCCTCCCTTCCCTGATTAGCAACTGTTTGAATCTGCTCTTTGCTATTCAGGAAGGTCTAGGAGGCGAAATGAAGCCTATTTCCTACAAAGAAGAAACAGGGACATGGAAAGGATTTGTACCCGGGAGCCCCACAGGGTTCTGTTCAATGTCAGTATGTGGTGACTGGCCCCTCCTCAATCATAATCTACAAAGTAATCGGTGCTGGTTATGTTGTTAACTGTGTTGTAAAATTTAAAAATACATAAAAATTAAAAATCTACCACAGTCTAGCCACTGTTTTCATTTGGTGTGGACATGTTGTAGGAAGGGAGGCCCCTTCCAGGGCCCGAGAGTGGGCTCTTGTCTAACACTCAGAAATGAACCGGCCAAGGAGACACATGTGCTGACAAAGCAAAAGACTTTATTGGAAAGAGGCGCCCAGGTGGAGAGCAGCAGGTGAGGGAACCCAGGAGGACTGCTCTGCCATGTGGCTCGCAGTCTCAGGGTTTATGGTAATGGGGTTAGTTTCTGGGTTGTTTCTGGCCAATCATCTTGCTTGTGCCCATATTTGGTCTGACTCAGCGTCCTTCCTGGTGGTGCGCGCATCTCTTAGCCAAGAGGGATTCAAGTGAGAAGGTTTCTGGGAGGTTGGCAGGACATACTATGGGCTGGCGTCTCCTCCCTCCTTTTGGCCCCTCCCGAATTCTTCTGGCTGGCAACAGCTTGTTAGTTCCATGTTCCTTATCAGGATCAACACCAACTGCTAGATTCTTCCCTCAACCATTTCAGCACAATCTCCACTGTTATCAAATGTCGCCTAAGAAAGAAAGTTCTGATGAACGTATTCTGAGACAACAAATACTTTTGCACGTTTAATTTCCTCTATTGTCTGTGTGATCTCACAGCTGTTCATGGTTTACAGTCTAAAGGGAAGGAAAATATTGGGAAATGATGTAGGTTATCAACACACAAAATGCCTTTGGAGAAAAGCAAAGCGGACGTCAGAAAAAATTCAAATGGCTGGCAAAGTATGCTTCATGCATTCCAATCAAAGGCCAGCTTTGATTGTCTCCGTGACCTAGCTGTCTGGTTTGTCCATGTCAGAGCTAGCTTTTCCCCTCGATCTGGATAGATCTAAGTGGAGACTTATCAATCCAGTTCTGTTTCTCAGAGCTGTCATGAGCAGTTTGCTCTGGCACACAAAATGACATTTCGAAAGAAAGTCTAATTTTAACAACTCCGTTGACTTTCAAACTTCTGTGTTACCACAGTCATCAGAGTCTAATTTACTCTTCAGGGGCACTAATCATTCCATAGCCTGAGCTGGACCGAAAGAAAATAATTTGTTCACTTAACAGAAAGTAAGTCTATACTCCCCAAACAAAACAAGTCAGACAGCGAACTTAGAATTAACGGGGCTCTGCTGATGGACCCTTCTCTGTACATTTCATCAGTTTGGTGACAGTGGACTCCGGACAGAGACAAATGAGAGGTCAAGCTACCCTTCATTTTTCCAGACGATTATTTCACCCAAAGGTAATGCACAAAGAAAGCAGTAATAGTCAAGACCAGCCTGTAGGAAAACAAAAAAGAGGGTAACTAAGGAAAGCTCATTCTCTCCCCCGCGGCCCCTCCTCCCACTCGAGCGTAGTGGGCACACCCACCAGCATGCAGAGTTTATTTTTTTCAGTGAAGGGGAAAATACAAAGCTAATATGTGGCACAGATAATTGTGCCTCACATAATAGATGCTTGTGTTGCTTTTCCTGACTTTATAGCCGATGTCGAAAACCAAAAGAAAATAAAAACTTTCTGTACTCCTTCTGTGTCATAATATAGAAAACCCAGGACCATACCAAAGAATGTATGTCACAAATGTATTGATTGATTGATTTTTTTAATGAAGATAGTAGTGATAAGCCTGGAAATCTCTCATTGTGAACTCTGAGTTTTCTCTCTCCATTTTTAGGAAGAAAGAAAGCCTTCTAAACACTATTATTATTCTTACGGTATATTAAGGAAAAGGGAAGGGTTAGCCCTGTAACAAGAAAAAGCAAGCACAAAGATACACACGAGGCTGTTACAGATCTTTCTCATGGCTGATAAAATTTGATTTGTTTAACTTTACTTCCTTTCTGAGTCACCGTCAAACTTATTCTTCTATGCAAGATAGTTTTAGTTTCTTTTAATTTTCTCAGGGAAAATCTAATCCTTAATATATAAAGGACTCTGAAAAGTCCTAATTCCTACTTCTTCAATTATTTTAAATGTGTGGTTCAAAGTAACAACAGGTCTCTGAATGACTTCTCAGAGACTTGGCACTCCTTAAGGACGTCCAAGGAAACCCAGCAGTTAGGATCATTACTGGAAAAACTACTTTTAAGTAGACACACCAATTTATGGATTTTCTTTAAAATATAGCTGTGAAAAAGCAAATGGCTTATATATAGCAGAATAAAACAGGTGCATGAGAACTGAGAGAGTCCGAAGGTCATAATGACTTCTGTTTATGTGGGTATCATAAACATCACCTGTAAACTGGTTCTTTTTCACAAGGTGCAAATATTGAAAAATGTGATTTATAGTATTTCAAAAATGTTCTATCTGGGTTTTACGCTTATGTCTTATTTAGAGGTTCAAATAAAATAAAGGGGGTTCCCGTTGTAGACTGTGAAGCAGATGTGAGTGTCAGCAGAACAGCTTCAGAACCAATTCTAACCGGAACATTAGGGCAAAGTGATGAGCACGGACTTATTTTGTTCAAGGCCATGGGTGGTTCTGATCATGCGCTAGCCTCTTCCCGTCTTCCTTAACAGTCTTTCTACTGCATCCCCTGGAATGTTTTTCCAATGGGGAACACAACCCCTCATAGCCTTTATGCTCTTGTTCTCTCTTTCCCATAGCTGAGCCTCGGCTCACTCCTGCAGGAAGTGCCCCCTCTCTCTCTGCTCAGGGCTGCTCGTCCTACATGTGGCAGTGTCAAGGGGGTGCCGGGGGCCCCTCACCTCCCCATCCTCCAGCAGATGATCACTCCTCAACCCTCCTGGGAAACCGCTGCTCTGAGCCCCGCCCTTCCTTATGCCCCACCGCCATCTCTCAATCTGTAGGTCACTTCCTCTATTTATTTAATGTGTGTGCATCTGCCTCACCATCTTGCTCCCCGCCCTGGGTCTTTGCAGCATTCTGAGTCACTGCCACCTCCATCTCCTAGCTTCTCCTACCCTTGGCCTGTTCATCTTTAGTTACCTTTGCTTTAACTCCGTTTCCAGACTTTGGGATGTGCCATTTCCGGGAACTGCACACCATGGAAATCAATTTCAAACATCCCTCTTTCAGGCCACTCCAGCTATTTCGTTTAGCTACACCCACTCACCCATTCTCAGGCCTCAAGACCTCCTGCACCCTATTGTCTCTATGTGTATCACTCATGCCTTCATTTCCCATCCAGGTTGGACTTCATGGTCTACAATTTCAACCACTTTTTAGCTAGTATCCTCCAATCCCTTACTCTTTTGTTTACAGTAGCATTTTGCTGGCAAAACTCCTACCCAGGATGAGCCTATCTTCATAACTGAGCACCAAAGATACACTATTTAAGTTTTGATCACTGTAATCACATGGTGTCCTACTTCTATTGGTACCTCAATACTGCCCTGAGAAAATTCTCATCTTCCCTACTCATTTCTCCTAGGTGTTCTATTGTGACTATTCTCAATTTTCTTAATTTTTTGCAAACCTCTGAAACTTCCAACTTGCCATGTAACTAATAGATACTCTATAAATATTTTCTGAGTGAATGAATGAATAAAAATTGAATAGATACAGGCTTCCTTGGTTTTAGTCAAAGTAGCTTAACATGCTCTCTGTAATTATAAAGATATCTGCCCTCCCCAAATTTATCTGTAATTCAATGTATTCCTAGTTGAAATGTTGGTAGATTTGTATGTGTGTGTGTGTGCATGCAAATTGACAAGTAGATTTTATTTTGCTGAGTTAATTGGATATTCATATGGAAAAAAATGTATCTGGGTCTCTACCTCATGTCACACACATGGAATCAGTTCCAGATGGATTAAAAGTATAAATGTGGGAAGTAAACTATCAGGCTTTTCAGAGGAAAACACCTTCTTGCCTTTAGAATAGGAAAATACTTCTTCAACATGAAAAACACTAATATACCATTAAGAGAGTGAAAGGCAAACCACAGAGTGGGAGAGGTCTTCACAACGCATGTGTCCAACAAAGGATTCATATCTAGGATGTGAAAAGAATGCCTCCAAACAAATGAGAAAAAGGGCGATCAGGCCATCAAAAAGATGATCACAATTTGAATATAAATTTCACAAAAGAGGGTATCCTAATAGCCAATAAACATTAGAAGAGAAGCTGAACTTCATCAGTAACCAGTGAAATGCAAATTAAGTGCACAATGAGATATCACTGCACACCCACTAGATGGATAAAATTAAGAAGATGGAAGCTGCAAAGTATAGGCAAAGACACTGGAACTTATATGTTGCCAGTGGGTGGACCTAGAATGGGAGAAACTGGAACTTATGTATTACTAGTGGGTGGGTAAATTGGTAAAAGCACTTTGGAAAGCTTTTTGGCAGTGTCGTGTCTGCTAAAGCCAAACACATGCATACCCTGTGACACAGTAATTCCACCCTACACATGCCCACCAAAAGCCGTGAGCTAGAATCTTCATAGATGCAATATTTGTAATAGTTCAAAACCGGAAATACTGAAAGAATGTGGCATAGTCACACAATAGAACACTCTAAGTAGGGGCTGGTAGACTTTTTCTGTGAAGAGCCAGATGGTAAATATTTAAGGTTTTTGGGCCATATTTTAGGTTTAGGAGTTTCTGTTGCAACTCCTTGAACTCTGCCATTGTAGGACGAAAGCAGCCATAGACGATATGTACATGAATGGACAAGGCTGTGATCTAATAAAGCTTTATTTACAAAAATAGGCAGCTGGCTAGAGGGCCATGGTTTGCTAACATCCACTATACATCAATGCACTAATAAAATAATGGCATATTTGCACAATGAAATACTATACAGCAATGAGAATAAGTGACCTACAACTCTAGGGAGCAAAATGGGTGAATTTCACAAACTATAGAGTGAAAGAAGTCTTATTTAAAATTCCATATTGTTTGATTCCATTGACTGTGCAAAGATGGGTAAAACTAACATGGTCAAGGGGGTAGTTTTCCTTGGAGGGGAAGGTGGGGACTGTATGAAAGCATGAGGAGGGTTTGGCCCTACGGTCGCGCTCTGTTTCTTGATCTGGGTGCTGTGACGCAGGTGTGTTCAGCTTAGAAAACTTCAGCAAGCTGTATGGTTGTCATACGTACACTTTTATGTATGCATATTATACTTCACTTTTTAAAAATCCCCTGTTGTATACCTTGGGGAGCAAGTTAGAAAAAAAATTGGTTTGATTGAAGTTCATTCAAAGGGCTCCAGATGGAAGCACAAGCTTCTGGAAAGATCTGTTCTCATCAGGCAGTGAACTGATGGAGACTTTTTTTTTTTTTGCAGATGCAAAAGTCTTCTTAGTATAATCTAACCTACACTTTTAAAATGCAATGGCTTGCAAATATAATAAAATAACCAAATGTGTTTTGATCTATTTTTTCCTGAGACTACTCTTTAACTGGTATCTTGGGACAACTTTAGGATGAGAACAAACCCATTCGGAGGAAACTGAATGGCCTCATAGTTCTCCTCTTAGGATTCTAATGAGAAAGGGCTCATTTTCTGGCATTAGTTGAAAGCTTCTGGCATAATCTAAGACTGTATGATCACATGATTAGAGAACTGAGGGGGGAAAAAGTATCACAGGAAAGAATGATAATAGTAGTGATTTACAAGTTATACAGCAAATGTTCCTTAATGGCTTTCTTAGAAGTTTTTTTTTTTTTAACCTATGAACTATTTTTCAATCCCTTTGTTACACTTGAGCCTCATTAGTGTATGCCTAGATATTTTAATGCTGGCCACTTCAGTGCTGCTCCTCCCCTCCCCCACCCGCCAAGTTCAACCTCACAACATTGCCAACATGAATCTCTCCAAAGACCAAATGTGGTAATGTCATCACTCTGATCAAAAGCTATCAGATGGGGCTTCCCTGGTGGCGCAGTGGTTGAGAGTCTGCCTGCTGATGCAGGGGACGTGGGTTCATGCCCCTGTCTGGGAGGATTCCACATGCCGCGGAGCGGCTGGGCCCGTGAGCCGTGGCCGCTGAGCCTGCGCGTCCGGAGCCTGTGCTCCGCAACGGGAGGGGCCACAACAGTGAGAGGCCCACGTAACGAAAAAAAAAATTCGGTTCCACATTTCAAGTGCTCAATAGGCACATCACTACTGTGATGGGTACCACAGATACAGACAGTTCCTACCACTTCAGAAATTCCTATTGGATAGAACCACTCTAAAGTTACTAGTATTAATTTTCAAAAAACTTAGGATGTAATAAATACAAAGACAGTCTTCCCTCAGCTGTGTTCTAAACCCAAATAAAGTTTCTGTCTTCCAATATTTATGTATTACATTAAGCCAGTGAAACTAAGGTAAAACCTAGTGTTATCATAGTGTATCAGAGAATGACCAAATCAAATGATGCATTACTAGTTATTGATAATTTCTTGGAGGAAGCCAAAGACTACTATAGTCTTTAACTAAATGTCTTGGTTTCATTTCTTCTGAAGGCGTTGCCTTTAAAGTAGAAAACGTCTTCCAATGCACTGTATTTCAGATTTCTTTTGAACCAGTAAGCTTATACTAATTAATTTTTATGAGGTGTATATTTTGGAAATTTAAACAGATAATTTCAATGCGTATTATAATGCCATGTGTGTCCCAAGAGCCCAGAAGGGGAGTTGACTAAGTGCCTGATAGAATCAGGCAAGTGCTGAACAGAAGGTTAGGATGCACTTCACCCAGGAGGAGATGTGAGTTGGGCATGAGGGGAGGAAGAAGAATTTGTTAGGAGAATAAAGCTTGGAAGTGCAGTCCAGGCAGATGGAAAAGCAAAGCACCACCGGGAGGAAAATCATGTACCATTAAAAAATTTTAACCTGTCTTTCCCTGATCCAGCCTTTGCCAGGCTCTCTAGCCTTTTCTCCCTCTGCTCCAGCAATACTGATCACTTGCAGTTTCTCACCCACAACTACCCCATTTATAGCTTCTGTGTCTTAACCTGTTCCTTTCCCTGTGACCTGAATGGCCATATACTCCTCCTGCTACGCCCTGACTCTTTTCATCTGCCTAACTCTTAACCCCTCAAGTGTATCCTCTTCCAAGAAGGCTCCCCTGTACCCTGGAGTAGTGTTTCCATAATTCTGAGTGAATACACTTTTATCGTATTGATTAGATTGTGCATTGATTTTTTTTCCCAAACAAATGCCCATAAAAATACAGCTGTGGGATTTACTTTTAGGTTATTGTAAGTTAAACTCTAAAGAAAGTTCATGTTTAATGATAATTCAGGAAATATTCATTAAAGTTAAGTAACACTTTTCATCTATCATATTACTTTTAAAAATTTGAAGACAATAATGGGAAGGGTGGTGGATGGAAAGACCATTTGTTACACTGATGATGAAAGGATGCATTCTTGCAACTTTTGGGAAAAAATTTGGCAGTATGATTTCTTTCTTTCTTTCTTTATTTGTTGATCAGTTGATTGTTTTTATTTTTTTTATTTATTTTTTATTTTTTAATACCTTCACTGGAGTGTAATTGTTTTACATTGTTGTGTTAGTTTCTGTTGTACAATAAAGTGAATCAGCTATAAGTATACATATATCCCCATATCCCTTCCCTCTTAAGCCTCCCTCCCACCCTCCCTATCCCACCCCTCTAGGTCATTGCAAAGCATCATGAGCTGATCTCCCTGTGCTATGCAGCTGCTTCCCACTAGCCATCCATTTTACAGTTGGTAGTGTATACATGTCAATGCTACTCTTTCACTTCATCCCAGCTTCCCCTTCCCCACCTTGTGTCAAGTCCGTTCTCTAAGTCTGCATCTTTATTACTGCCCTGACACTGGGTTCATCAGTACCGTTTTTTAGATTCCATATATGTGCATTAGCATACTGTATTTTTCTCATTCTGACTTACTTCACTCTGTATGACAGATTCTAGGTCCATCCACCTCATTACAAATAACTCAATTTCATTCCTCTTTATGGCTGAGTAATATTCCATTGTATATATGTGGCAATATGATTTAAAGGTCTCACATCTTGATCTAGAAATTCAGATTCTGGGAATGAATTCAAAGGAAACATTACTAAAAATGAGAAGGGCTTTATGTACAAGAGTGACCATCATGAGTTACTTATACTTGTGAGAAATTAGAAACGGCACGTGTATTCCCTCAAAGGAAAATGATTAAGTAAAAAGCACAATATAGTCATATTCTCAGCAGAATTTTAAAATGCTGTTAAAAATTACGTGATAAATCTTGTAACATACTGTCTACGCTTGGGCTGTTATAACAAGCTGGGTGGTTTAAAAGATAAATACTTATTTCTCACAGTTCTGGAGGCTGGAAGTCCAAGATCACAGTGCTGGCAGATTTGATTCTTGGTGTGGGCCTTCTTCCTGCTTTGCAGATGGCCTCCATCCTTCTATGTCCTCACCTGATGGAGAGAGAAAGAGAGAGACAGAGACAGAGATAGTGAGAGAGATAGAGACAATGGGCTCTGGTGTCTCTTCTTATAAGGACACTAATCCCATCATGAGGGCCCCACCTTCATGACTTCATTTAAACCTAAGTACCTCTCGGAGACCCTACCTCCAAATACCATCACACTGGGAGTTAGGGCTTCAACATATGAATTTGGGAGATACACAAACATTTAGTTCATAATAGTAATGGGGGAAAATATTTGTGTTTTACTGAATAAATAAAACAGAATAAATATGTAAAATAGATGGACTGCACGGTCCTGCCATCCCTCTCTCTTCCTGATTCTTCTTTAGGTGCTCAAGCATTCCCTGTTCCTTCCCCAAGCAAGGAGCTGAGACTTGTCTTCAGCCTTCTTAATGATTTAGGAAATGGATGAGAGGTCCCTTGAGTTCCTCTGGAGTGCAGCAAAGGTAGAGCTGACAAAGCATTTTCAGGAAGAGTAAGGCTATAGGGAAGGGTTATTCCATGAAGGGGAGTAACCAAAACTGAGCAAAAGCCTCGTAGGTAAGACATGCATATTCTACTGCTCTGGCATTGGCCTGAATCCCAGGCAGAGCTCCCCTGTCCTGTGTCACCAGATGTGCAGGAAGCCTAGTACTCAACTTGTATACTACTCTACCCATTGGTTTGATGGCCATTCAGAAATGGGTCAGAAATTTCCCCTAAAACAGGTAGTTTAGTTTGCAGTGCGAAAGTTAGTGACACTTTGCATCCTGCTTTTAGAAGCTGATGAAAATGACTTTTACGTGTGCATCAAGGTGAATTCTGCAGCAAGCATATCCATGAATGGAAGCAAAGGTGCAGTTATAGAAGCATGTCAGGACTGCCACCCGGGCCCCGTGGTATCACTTGATTTCTCAGGGCAAAGCATTGCTGTGTGTGTGAAGGAGATTCAGGGAGGGTCTATACTTTAAGTTTGGTTTGCATGACTGTGGTGTGATCTCTTCACTTAATCCTGTCCCCCTAGATTGTGCACAGAGACACTTGAAGCATGTTTCCCAGCTCTGGGTTACCTAAAGCACACAATCATCCAACACAAGAGTGTTGCTGATGGCTGAGCACGTTTGACCCCAGTGAAAGTCCAGTGCTTGGATGGGATTAAATTCTGCCTCTTTCAGTAAATAGTCTAGACATACGTCATTATACTTTGGATAGTGTAATGGGCAGGTATCTATGCGGTTCACAATTTGAGCTATTTGTCAGAGCCATCATCTAGCCTTCTCCAAGGTCTTTTTGACTCTGACTCCAAACTGGTACCACTGCTAGACTGGACTGTCAGCGGGAAGACAGGTCCCAGTTATTAGAAACAATAGGAGATGACTGTAGAATAATTTTATTCCCTGGCTTTTACTTTCGCTCAGTCAACGAAATTGAGTTCTGGGACCAAACTTCTGCAATTTACTAGGAAGATGAATTTTGCTACTGTTTGAATAGTGGATGAGAGAGAGCTGGAGAGGAAGCCAATATGGTAACCCTGGTGAGAGGTGATGGTGGGAACTCAGGTGATTACAGCTAGGACCGAATGAAGAAAGTTGATTCAAGATATGTTTTGGGGCTTCCCTGGTGGCACGGTGGTTGAGAGTCTGCCTGCCAATGCAGGGAACACGGGTTCGAGCCCTGGTCTGGGAAGATCCCACATGCCGTGGAGCAACTGGGCCCGTGAGCCACAATTACTGAGCCTGCGCGTCTGGAGCCTGTGCTCCGCAACAAGAGAGGCCGCAATAGTGAGAGGCCCGCGCACCGCGATGAAGAGTGGCCCCCGCTTGCCACAACTAGAGAAGGCCCTCACACAGAAACAAAGACCCAACACAGCCATAAATAATTTTTAAAAAAAGATATGTTTTGGTGGTGGAGTTGCCGGGATTTGCTGAAAGATGAGATGTGGGTAATGATTACAGAAGCATCAATGATAGCTTCCAGGTTTCTGTCTTGAGGACTTGAATGGGTGATAGCTTCATTTCCTATAATAAGAAAGACTTAAGGGCAAGACAAGCTTGAGGAAAAATTTAAAACTCCATTTGGACACATTAATTTTAAAATTTCTGTGAGAAAGTCAAGCACAGATGCAAAATAGGTAGCTGGATATGCTTGTATGCTTGTTCGGAGCTCAGATAATAGCTATCAATGCTGGAGACATACATTTGGGGCTCACAAGCATGACAGTGACATTTAAATCCACGGTTACTGTCGATATCTGGGGGTCAGTGGAGGGCAAGAGACTGATCTGTGAAGTTCTGCAGCATTTGATTCTGGAAGAGAGGAAGAAAGCGTTAGGAACTATTGACTCTCTTTCTGACTTATTTCACTTAGCATAATGCTCTCTAGATCCATCCACATTGTCCACAAATACCTTATGACTCACCTACGTGTGGAATCTTGAAAACCATACAACCAAACTGAAGTGACAACAGACTCATAGAAAGAACAGGTGGGTGGTTCCCAGAGGGGGGGTGGGTGGGGAGGGGAATAAGTGAACGGGACTAAGATATGCAAATCTCCAGTTCTAAAAAGAATAAGCCACAACATGTACTACACAGGATAAGGGATAGGGTCAATAATGTTGTCATAACTTTTGTAGGGGGACAGATGGTTACGAGACTTATCGTGATGACATGTCATCATGTATGCAAATGTCAACTGACTATATAATGCCCCTGAAACTGACATGACATTATATATCAACTATATTTCATTAAAAAAAAAAACGATTGAGAAATAAGTGCAAGGAGTTCAGAGCACAGGTGAGAACGTGTTGCTAAGTTGCTCCCATTCTTACCCTGGGTCTCTGCAGTCTTCTCTCTCCTCCCATCTCCAGCCTGGGAGAGTATACTTTCTCCGGGCACCTGTGCTCGCACCTGTCAAAGACCAAATGGAAAATGGTCAGCTTTTCAGAAGAGCAAGTGGTTCTACTTTAGAGTGTAATCCACTCCTTTCCAAAGTTTGCATCTCTGCTAAGGAGCGAGACATGCACTCATTGGGCACATTAGCCCCCAAAGGTCTACTGACCATGATGATCCTAATAATTGGCACCATGTAGAAAGTGTTCAATGCGTACCAGGCACTAGTCTAAATGCTTCAAATGTAGTACCTCGTGTAATGCACACAACAGCTTGTGAGATTGATACTATTACCCCCGTGTGTGCACATTCAACAAATATTTGTTGACCACATTCTACCTCTGGGAAACAGGTTTCGGGGGAGGGATACCCCATGCTCACATTAGAGAAATTGGTTTAATAGATTTTCTTCCTTCTGCCTGAGTGAGAGCAGCCAGATGGAGGTAAAGCAGGTTCCAGGAATGAGAGGGAAGACGACGATGATGGGGACAAGGCTGGTCAGAGTGTCATGGTGGGGGGTTTCATGTAACTCACGTGGCATCGATCACTGTAGGAAGCCTTCAGCAGTTTCGGTTAGAAGGGTTTGAGTCAGACTTTTCACTCTTGCAATTACTGAAAAGATATAAATATATACCCATTTACCACCTGGCTTTAATTAATATACCTGCACAATGGAATGTCCATAAAAGATGTTCAACACAAGTAGACTTAGAGGAAAAAGGATAAAGAGCGTTGATCCAAATGAGTTTGATTAACACCTGTTGAACTTCTTCTCCAAGAGGGGTAAAACACTCCCAGAAATAAGGTAGTGATGTTTAGAAAATGAAGTAATTGTTTTAGACCACTAACCAACGATTCCGTGTTTTTGTGGGTTATATTCGTACTTAACCCCCGGATGTAATTCTAGTTATGAGGGGACCCCATTTAGTACAAAAATATACTCATTAGTATAATAGAGGTGGAATTCCAGAGAATTGCAATGCAAAGTGGAAATTAATTTGGAAACCTACATTCTGGCATTAAATAGTAAGAATTTACTTATTCATGGTTAGAGAATGTTAAATAACTTTTCACGTTTATATATTCACTGTAGGTGGCAGAGTGAAAACTTCACAGACAGAGAATTCATCTGATCTCAAATATATATTATTTATAAACTCTTATGAATACCAGATTTTGCTGTTTGATGTAAACAGCCAGATGTTACCCTTATGGAGTTATCGAAAATTATTAAAACATGCTTAGGGCTCATTTCATCAAATAAATACATTTCTATTTTAGAAAGACATGAGTTGAGACAAAAAAAAGGCAAGACATGAAGTTGAAACAAATTTTTAAAAAAGTACTATGTGCATCCCAAGTGTTTCGAATGTTCAAATATATCAGAAATTCTTTACAAATCCCTAAGGAATGAGCATACAAACACTGCGCAGCCAACAGGGCAGTATCATTGCAATAATGACAGTTTTATTTAATCCAGACTGCCAGAAGCAAAAGTGATTTAACTATTTTGTGAAAATGATGGAACAGTTACCGATGACGATGTTTAATGCTTTCTATGTACAAAAAATGCATATCATTAAAATAACCTCTCCTTTTCAGAAAAGAAAGCTTTCATAAATGAACATTTAGGGTTGTATTCTTTCCTAAAGTGCACCCTAGGTACCATTAGCATAATGGGAATCTTGCACTAGCATTAAGGAAAATATATCCCATTTGGGAGTCTGATTTCCAATTTGGATCCATGGCAATATTGTACCTTGTATCTTTAAATGAAATAGGGAGTTATGTGTACAGAGGGTGGTGACAAATAATATGCTAAACAGTCATCCTTATGAGATAAGAACCGATCCCTTAGGGTTTGGATTAGGTTAAAATTGAAAGCAAGCAAAGATTCAAATCAGATAGCTTAAGGCTAGGATTTTCTGTGTATTCATGTCTCTGATGTTCAGTTTTACCTGATGATTTCATGTAGAAAATGACCATAGAGACACAGAAAATTGTTTTGAATTCTTTTCTTTCTGTAACAACAAGGCATGCGTCTTTGACAATCACATAAATACTATTACTTTTCTTTTTCTTTTGCCAGCCAATATTAAGGTTGTATAATCAAAGTGCTAATCATTTCTTGCGTTGCCAAATTCACCCAATGAACTGTAGTATCTGAAAGAAACAGGGGAAAATGTCTGATTCCATCCAGTTATCTGGGTTCAGCAGCTTCAAAATGCTGTGCGTGTGTGTGTGTGTGTGTGTGTTTGTGCGTGTGAGTGAGTGTGTTGTGATGGTTATGGCTGTTCATCAGGTTGACAGTTATGGTGAATTTATGAGTAAGTGGTGATTTTTTTCTCTTGGCATAAATTATTTGCATCAGGACTGTTCTTGGATGCCAGTTCATGAAGCCATTAATTTGCGTTATGAAGGACCTCTGCACATAGCCCTCAGATCAGATTACTGGTGCTTAAACACTCGTAGTCTATCTCTTTTTTCTTGATATATTTCATACATTATTGCTTATCCATTGACCTCCAGGGTTCTGGTTCTTCTGCTACCAGGTTCTCTGCTGGTTTATAGCAGCAGTTCTCCATAGATACGTGGCCAAGATCTAATGACCATAAGTGATAGATAAAGGTGATTTTTTTATGAATAATGTGGTAGTAAGTTTCACAGATGGTGTATTTTTTTAAAAATTAAACACTATCCTTACACTATCATCCATTGTCTCAATGGCACTGTGATCTGCCTTTTTGGATAGGACAGAAGGATTTGGAGTTACATAGGTGTTTTTGTGGAATTTAGCATTATTGTCAATATGTCCATGAGGGCAAGGTAGACATAGTCCTTCCACATTGTGCTTCTGGAAAAATATGTCTGAGAAATATGGTTTAGAAAATGCCACGGTATCCAGATACAGTGGTTTGACATTTGACCAGGCAATCTATTACATTTTGTGTCATCATCACCACCACTAAAATGGTGATGGAGCCTTTAAAAATGATGGTTCAGGAGCTATGACTACATCCACAAGCTTCAAGTGCCTAATTCATCTATCTGCTCCAATTGCCTCAGAAACAAGACCAGAACCACTACAGATAGAGCAGAAATGCACTTGCCTTCACTTGTGCAGTTGGAAAATGATGGAAAACAACAGCTAACGACTTTCCTTTATTGAGTACATTCTGGAGGCTTTACATATGGTCTTTCAAATGTTTTCAATATGTCTTTAAGTTCGGATCATTGTCTTTTTTCTAGATGAAATAACTGAGCTCTAGCTGTAACTGGCTGAGCAGAGACTTCAGTATGGCTCTAAAGTCAAAGCACTTTCTACTAAATGATGCTGTTTTTCAAACCTCACTGGGGACCAAACTTCAACTGATGGACCATAATCAATTACAGGGAATTGGGCTTGAGAACAGGCAATTCCTATGGATGTCTTCCAGCAGAGTGAGACAGTCATGTAAGCCTAATAAAATGATCATTGTGACCAAAATCCCATTGCCAGCAGTGAGATTTCTAGGAAGGATGAGAAAGCCACTGATGATTTCAACACTAGATATTATGCATTTCATAAAAGTAAAACCTTTCACTGACTCCCATTCTTATTCAGTACTAAATATGGAAGTTAAAGTGTGGTATTAGATGAAATACCATAAGGTATGAAGCCTGAGAACTTAACAATGAGGAACCAATAATGGACACTGAGAAGAAATGGCCCGTGAGGGAGGAGAGACACCAAAAGGATGTGGTGTCCCTAGAAGCCAAGGGACAAGAATGTCTGAAGAAAACCAGTGATCAGCTATGGCAAATACTCAAGAAATCAAGTAGGATGAGGTCGGGGGACCCAAAGTGGAGGTCTTCTCTAACCCTGTAAGGAATTATAGTAGTGGATAATGGGTGCTGAGGAGGTAGAGTCTGTGAAGATACACAACCATTCTGAGTGTTTCTCTAGAGAAGAGAGTAAGACATGGCAGTGAGGGTGATTATTGGGAGAAAATGTGGGACCGAGAAGAGGATCTTTCCTGCTTTCTTTTCTCCCTCCCTCCCTCTCTTCCTTCTTTTTTTTCTTTCTTCCTTTCACATTTGGGTAATTGAAAACATGTCTGTTTGCTGATAGAATTATGCATTGGGGAGGAAAATTTTGATGATGTAGGAGCAGATGGATATAACTGCCAAAGTCCTTGAGTAGGTGAGAAGGTGATGCTCAGTGTGCAGAGCAGGTGGGAGGAGGCCAGCCTTAGCTTGGAGCAGGGAAAATACATTTCTTGAAGCAGGAGGGAAAGCACCCATGTAATTTGGGGTAGGAGGGAGGATGTGGATAGCTTTTATAATTACTTTTATTTTCTCACTGAAACGCATCAGCTGATTTTAAGGGGTGGTGAGAAGTTGAGGGGATGATGGATGTTTGAAGAACAAAGGGAGGTGTATTCGTTTCCTGGGGCTGCCATAACCAAGTACCACAATTAGGTGGCTTAAAACAACAGTAACTTATGGTCCCCTAGTTCTGGAGGCTAGAAGTCTGAAATCAAGGTGTCGGCAGGAACATACACCCTCGGAAACCTGTAGGGGAGTCCTTCCTTGCCTCTTCCTAGCCTTGGGTGGTTTGCTGGCAAGGCTTGGTGTTTTGTGGTGAATAGATTTGTCGACTGAAAAAAAAAAGTACGACGTGAGAGTTGTGAGTTAGGTTTTGTTTGGGGCAAAATGAGGACTATAACCCAGGAGACAGCATTTCAGATAGCTCTGAGGAACTGCTCCAAAGAGGCAGAGGGGAAGGTCAGTGCTGTATAGGATTTTAGTGAATGGGGGGCACGTGCAGTCAAGCACACATGTTAGCGGAGGCTGGCTGCCAGTCACGAGAGATGTCACTGTTTACGATTTTAGTGTTTTGCTCGATATGAGGAGATGCAAGAATTGGGCTCATAAAATCTTCTCCTGAAAATATCTAACTATCTAAAGGCCTGTTCTGCCAGTTTTTCCCAGAGCACAGAGTGCTGCATTCCTGGTCTCCACACTGAACTCCTTTCAGAGGGTGCTGACGGGCAGCGGCTCATGATTTAATCCTTGTAGAGGCAGATGGCAAGGTGCGAGCTTTTAGTTGGCAGGTTCTTCTCTCCAATCCTCTGTCGTTGCATGACGTCTTTCCTTTGTGTGTCTCTCCCTTTTTATTATAAGAACACCAGTCACATTGTGTGGATTAGGGGCCCACTGTACACCACTATGAGCTCATCTTAATTAATTACATCTACAATGACCCTATTTCTGAATAAAGTCACCTTTTGAGATACTGGGGTCAGGACTTCAGCGTATCTTTTTTAGGACACAATTCAACCCATAACAAGAAAATATGAAATAGTTGGCTTGAAGAGGGGAGTGAGTTGAGTAGGGTCACAAAGTAGTAATTCTGGTAGCTCTAAGAGTCCACTTGAGGGTTGTGTTCACAAAGCTTAAGAGATCTCTGTCGGTTTAGGTACCTTTGGAAACACAAGTGTGTTTCTTTGATTGTTCCCATGTTGGTTTTTGTGTTAGTTTAGTTTTTATTTTAAACTAATAACTTCACTTTCTTGACAGAGGACAAACTTGTCACTCCTCCCAATGATAGCATGGCCTAGCCAGGCAGATAATTCTTTGGACTGAAACTGCTTTTTTTTTGCTAAGAGTGCAAAAGATAAAACATGAAGAAACTGTTTATTTTACATTTTCGTATTCTTACAAACATGAAATTTCTCTTGTGTAGTGCAAATATACTTTTTCTGCTATTAAATCAGCAGCCGAGTAAATCATTTTCAAACCAGATAGATGGTTTGTTTTTCAGAACTCTTCCAGATTATAAACAAAGAACCCCCCATAGAAACCTCACCAAAATATCTTTCCTTTACGGGGAGGTATTTAAAGGCAACACCTGTAAAAACATCCTTCTCTGAGCTGTTTCTGAGGGCACAGGGAGAGAATAGTCTGTGCTTTATTCTTGAGAACTGGCCTGCACATTCTTAATTCAGGGGAGCGGAGAATGACCGGGGAGTTGGGAGAAGAGAAGAGAACTTTCCCAACAGTAAACTTCATCTTGACAGATGAAGAGCAGTTGAGAGAATAACTTGCCCTTGGTCACTGAGTTACCCAGCCATGGGGGTAGGATTTGAATCGAGTTCTATATAACCCTGACCTCTGTGGGCTTCCTGCTTGACCACGCTGCCAGTAGATGTGTTTTCTGGGGCCACTTTTTTCTTCTCTCTCCCTGGGCCTTTATGCATTACTGTAATTTATGTATGTGTCTGTCACCTCTCAACTGAATCTAACTGAGGGCAAAGCCTTTGTGGCGCTTCTTTTTGTAGTGCTCATGCTACCCTGTGTGTCAAGTGAGACTGAACCTGAGAGGGGACAGAATACGGCCACTTCCGGGTGGCTGACACATGACCCAGGGAATGGAACCCGGGCCACAGACTGACTGAGAGGGCTGAAGCCTCACCACTGTACCACCAGGCTGCTAATTTAGATTGTGCTAGGGGGCTGAGATTAGAGGAATTTATTTGATAGAGGAAGTCCTGGGGGAAATGTACTGGGCAGATGGCATCAGTAATGCAGGGAGCCTGAGACAGTGATCGGTGTACCCCTTGCGAGTGGAAGCAAGCAGGCCACCGTGGTTGGAGCTGAACAGGCAAGGGGGCCTGGAGGGAGTTGTCAGGTGGGAAGGCGGGGCCAGCTTACAGCACGGCCTTGGAGGCCAGACCAAAGACTCGAGCATCCTCTTCTAAATGCGATGGGGAGTTGCTGTAGGGTCTCCGAAGGGGGTGGTATGGTGATGTGGTTGATAGAGGAGGGACGTGACAATACTGCATGGGGTAGCAGAGTGGATGGTGCTGAGTCTACAGCCTGGCGCCCGGGGATTCCCACACAGAGTAAAGAGGCTGGGGCATCAGGAATCGAGGAGACGTCCTAAAGCTGCCCAGCGCACAGTGTTTGAGCTACAACGGAAGCCTGTCCTCAGTTGTGGTCACAGGCTGGTAGAGCCCTAGATTAGTTGGGTTTCACCAGGCTAGGATCTGTCATACATTAAATTTTCAGTGGGTACTTATTGAATTAAAAATATCGATGGTAAGTAACATTGTTTCTCCAAAGAAGACCAGGCAAATTCTCATGTCAAAGTTATCCCACTTTTCTTTCATCCCGTTTGGGAATGTTTTAGCAGTGGCTTCCTGAATATAATTAACCTTAAGTCTCAGTGTGGGAATCCTGCTAATGGTCACCAAAGACTAAGAGGCTGACAGCTGTGGCTGAATTCTCCTGGCCCTGGGAGTGTGGTAGGTTTTCAGGAGAGCATGTCTGGTTATACAGCCAGAGAGGAGGGCAAGTCATACTCTGTTGATGGGATGGAGGTGATAATGGGGATGAAGACACATTTGGAATCCTAGGCTGTCAGTAGCATGGAAATGAGCAATTTGCTTTCCCTCTGTAGGAGGCTGCACTTTGTGGCGGTGAAAGAACGCTGCCCTGGAAACCAGGAATGTTGGTCTTCACGGGCTTGGCCATTCTCTACCATGTGACCTTGGTTTGCAAACCACTTTTTCTTCTGGGCCTTGGATGCTGTTGGGATTAGCTAGTTTTCTATCTCCTTACAATCTCTGATGCATTTTTCCAGCATTGGTTGGGTGTGTGAATCCAAGACTTAGTGAATACTACAGGATTTATTGATTTATTTCATCACTTTCTCCTTTGGATGATAGGACTGCCACATAAACCAGGTCTGTCTGAAGACTATTAGTTCTGCACAATTTACATCTTATTTGAACAAATCTTTCCAACCCAACAGCAGAAATTAATCACTGAAATTTCATAATTGCTGCAAAGTGGGTTTCACTTTATGACTTCACGATAGGTACCAGGCTAAATGCACTGTAAACAGTCTCCGGTGTGCAACCAAAATATTTACTTAGGATCCAGAGGGGTAAGTGGATATCCCAGTCTAATAACCAGTAAGATGGAAAGGGGTCACCCAACCAAACCACAACTTTATATATTATACAACCCAGTTAGATGTTCTAATAAAAAGTAAAGGACAATGAATTTATTCGTGTTTTTAGTATAAATTGTTTTCCCACTGATACTGTCTTCAAGTCAGAGGGAGTTTTGAGAAATCAGATATTTTTTAAGCTTGTTAAGGTTTTAGAATCTAGTGTAGGGAAACCCCAAGGTTGTATCAACTCTGATTTGCTATTATACCCCTTCTAAGCTCTCATGAGGGGGGTCTGAAAAATTTTATGTGTAAGAAGGAATGCTATGTGTTTCATAGCAAAGGCTTGTGAGCCACATCCACAAAGAAATGGTTTTAGATACTTTCAATGGAAAAAAAGAAGCCTCACCTATTATTGTCATGTGCTTTGGTCCAGAGTGCTAAAGTCTTTAGGGCAAGTGACAAGAATCATGTCCAAATCTCAGCACAAAAATTATATCTTGAGAGCTAAAAAAAAAAGTCTGGCTCTAATAGGTAAAATGTAGAATGAACTACATTTTAGTTTATTTTTTGAATGGAAGTATAGTTGATTTACAATGTCGTGTTAGTTTCAGACCTACAGCACAGAGATTGTTATGTATAAATATTCTTTTTCAGATACTTGTTTATTTTACATATAGTAGTGTGTATATGTTAATCCCAACCTCCTAATATATCCCTCCCCCCATTTCCCTTTGGCAACCGTAAGTTTGTTTCCTATGTTACATTTCATTTTAGAAAGATCCTTAAAATCTGTCTGGAAAAGATACGGTGAGCAGGCAAAAGAAAAAGAGAATGTCCCTGTTAAAATGGAATCTTTCTTAAAATAATAAGTCAAATTAATTTCTTCTTTCAACAAAGATGTATGGATCACTTATAATGTGCCAGGAACTGTTCTAGGTGTGGAGCCCAGTTTTAGGCGCTGGATATGCTAAAAGACACATATCAGACAATATAAATGGACCAAATAAATCTATAAGATCATGTTTTTTTATATACATATTTTTTAACTTTTTATTTTGTATTGGAGTATAGTCGATTAACAATGTTGTGATAGTTTCAGATGCACAGCAAAGTGACTCGGCCATACGTATACATGTATCCGTTCTCCCCCAGACTCCCCTCCCATCCAGGCTGCCACATAACGTTAATTTATTGAGCATCCACAGTAGTGCCTGTAGAATGCCCAGCATTTTAAAAACTGTAGTAGCTCAAGAATATTTATAAAATGTAGTGTGCTTCCATTCAAGAGCCCTATTGTCTAGCTGGGGAAGCAGGATGCACTTATTTGAAAAATGATAGACTATTCGAAGACAACATGTAAGCAAACATGTACTAATCTGGTATAATTCATCATTCTCACATTTTGATGATATGACTTACTTTGTGATGGCGCTTGGGAGGAAAGTTTTCAGGAGGTAACTAAATGGTGAGTTATTGCTTGAAAGAAGTGGAGAATGCAGATAACTGTTATGAGGAGGAAGAATTAAGAGATGGCGTTAAGGAAGTAGTTAGAGGGGAGGATGAAGACCTAGAATACAGCCATTCTATGGAAATTAACTAACAACCAAAATTCCCGCAGAGGAAGATAAAGTGTCTCCCTGTGTTTAAATGAGGAAGTGGTGATGTGAAAACTTCAAACACATTTGCCAAGTTTGCACAGAGAGATTGCCTGATGAGGCCCTTGAGACTGCTTGGCCACTGCCCCCCCACCCCCCGTCGTGACGGGCCAAAGACTCTGTCCTCGGGTTCTAAAAAAGAGACAAGATTTAAAAAAAAAATTTTTTTTTTGCTCTCTTTTCACACTGATTAAGCATTCAGTATTTGCTTTCAAGTAAATAATTGCTATATTTGCTCTTTTTCTCTCAAAACATTTCCTCCAGTTATTTCTTTGCCTGTCCTTGTTAGTTTTCTTCAGTTTATTGCAGCAGCACTGCCTGGCTTTGAAGACCCTTAAAGCCACAATGAGAAATGACTGTGCATCCTTTCCTAAGGAAGTGTCAATTAAAAAAAAAAAAAAAAGAAAAAGCACAACCTAAAAGTTGAGAATTCTGTTTTATTTGGAAGACTTTTCAAGGACCCAAGTCTGGGAGGCAGCCTCTCAGATAGCTCTGAGGGACTGATCCAAAGAGGTAAAGGGGGAGCCACGATATATAGGAGTTTTTGCAACAAAAACCAGGTAGTCCGAACATCAAAAGATTACTGTTAATTAAAGAAAACCAGACATCTCAGGTTAAGGAATTTAGTGCTTTTCTATATATGGGGAAGATGCAAGCATCTGGGCTCATTGAAATCATTCCTTTGATATGCACCTTAACTATCTGGGGCCAGTATCCTGTTTTTCCATCCTGAATCTCCTCAGGGTGCACAGTTGGGGGTGACTGCAGTGCTGTTGGCTTGATGGCCGCAACATCCTTTGTTTACTGATACGGCAGGTGACATTCTTCTCCCACAGAAGTGTTCTGGTGGACTTCCTGCTATCATCTTAAAGGTGGCATTTCTAATATTAGATACGATTTTTATTTAAAAACATCAGTAAGGGACTGAAGCCACACACAGTCACAATGCTAATCATCCCAGAGTGAGTTAAACAAATTCTTCCTTCTAGGAGCATACAATCATCCCCGAAATCATTCAGATGATCATTAGCTCATCTCTATGATATTACTGTGTATTTTCAACTATTACACATTACCAGACAAAGCACTGTTCTGCAATGTGGTATCCAGAGCTATATACCTCATTGAAAACTGACATCAGAACCACTCAACACATTTCGTCAAATGATTACATTAAAGCCCATTTTGAATATTTTGCCAAGTTTCTCCCTTTCATGAAATAGCTATATCCACAGCTTTTCTTTGCCAGATGTATCAGCTTACGTTTTTCTGTACTGATCTCACTTTTTATCGTAGATCTACAACCCTGTCTTTCTTAAGTATATATACGTATATTTATAATGTCCCTATCCTTGTTGAAGAATAACAATCTTTAGTTAACAAGTATAAAAGGCTTTATTGGTAGATTACCCAAGAATGTTTGCATTACATGGTAAACATACTCAATGTTTTCTTTGGAAGAGAAAATGGTGACCCTCACTTTGGGGATATATATTTTTTTGAACCAACATCCTAGCACTCGCAAATACTCATGGATGTTCAAAACCTGGCAATAATTTCTAAAACTTCAGTCCAAAGTCTCTGTCTGTGAGGATACTAACTCTAATAATCCAGCAGTAGTATTACAAAGCTGAAAATGACAAGATTGGGAATGATATTGAAAGACACACATTGTATTTACTGTATATAAAAGATTATGGGGGGGGGCTTCCCTGGTGGCGCAGTGGTTGAGAGTCCGCCTGCTGATGCAGGGGACACGGGTTCGTGCCCTGGTCCGGGAGGATCCCACATGCCGCGGAGCGTCTGGGCCCGTGAGCCATGGTCGCTGAGCCTGTGCGTCCGGAGCCTGTGCTCCGCAACGGGAGAGGCCACAACAGTGAGAGGCCCACGTACCACACACACACAAAAAAAATATTATGGGCAATATGTACATATGTATTGATATATGTGTTTATGTATGTATCCGTATATGTGTGTGTATACATAGGTGTACACACATACATATATATCATAAGCCTTTCTACAAGAAACTGAGAAAAGCAAGAGGAGAGTCAGAAGAGAAAAAAGAAAGAAGAGGAATAACAAATAGAAGAATGTAAGGTACAGCAGTGAAAACTTTTAGAAATGGCAATGGGCGAATAAGTCACAGTATTCACAGAGAAGATAGCCAGTAACAAAGATAGAAGATAGAAATAATCTCTGCATTTGGAAATGATGATGGCTGTGAAAAAGTGGCTTCATTGTCCCTGAAATCATCATCATAGGAGTGGGAAG
Source organism: Mesoplodon bidens (assembly GCF_964165515.1). Lineage (NCBI taxonomy): Eukaryota > Metazoa > Chordata > Mammalia > Artiodactyla > Ziphiidae > Mesoplodon > Mesoplodon bidens. The sequence continues at coordinate 14,911,964 of NC_138173.1, read as the reverse complement.
GGAAGGGTAATGAGATGGACAAGAAAACCAAACAAAAACAACCTGCAAGGACCTCCATAGCCCCCGAGGCCCTCAGCCATCTTTAGGCCCAAGGGAAGTATCATTCATTTCTTATCAGTATGCTCAGTGGAGGTACAAGAAGCAGTAAAACAGGATTTAAAAACAAAAAAACAAAACCAAAAAATTGTGAAAGGAAGTCCTGTAAACAGTAGAATGCCAACTTGTAGTATTTCAACGTAGGCGTAGTGCAGCAGAGCCCAAAAGCATATTATAGGCACGATTGTATTATGAAAACATTAGGCCATTAGGAAAATATCTACATTTTAATCTTTATTACCAAGCTATGTTCAATGAAAGGTAAAATCAAATTTAGATGGATCTACTCTGGATATTGCCTATTACTTCTCTGTCAGTAAAATATGAGAATTTCGTTTACTTGTAATAGTTTACTCTCCCTTCCCCCACTACTGTTTTGTCCCTTCTTTGGTGAGTTTTGTAACTTGGATAAACTTAAACCTCTGCATTTTGTTCCATCAACTTTCTTCAGTATCCTTTCACTTCCACTGGGTAAATACGGTTTATTATTGCATCACCTTTATACCTCCATCCTTTCTCTCACTCCATGTCTGTTTCTCAAATTCTGCCTGTTGTACTTTCATACAAAGACTCATATTCAGTTTTGGAAAAATAAGCAAATCTCCTGTGTGTTTTATGAATAGGTTGATTCTGAAAACTGAAAGTCAATAGTTCTGGCATTATCGTGAATATGTATGTATTTTTCATTACTTAGTGAAGCAGTGGTATAAACCTTAAAAGAGAAAAACAAAAGGACTTATAAAGGGGAAAGAAAAGGAAAATCTTGATTGATCTGTGTGATATTAGTTCAATTACCTTGTACAATATTAAGACTCAGAAAACGCAGTCATTAAAATTCCTTATAGACTCCGTGTCATTCATCTAAAGCTTTTAAAAAGAGCTCTATCCATCATTAGAGCAATGCAGTTTTATAGCACTGATTCTCAGGAATCTCAGAGGAAGGGTGTTTTGCAATGGCCATTATGCTTATTTTAAAAACCAGAATATTTTGTTTTAATACCTATGTTTATTTTCCAGAGAATAGATTTAGTGCTTCTAACTGAGACAATATATAAGAAGACTTGGTGTAGATTATGAGAATTGCAGAGAATAATACCAAAGTACATAAATGTGGCTTTTCCAGACTGCTTTAGGGTCTAAGCCAGGGCTAGAGTACAGCTGTAGCTGTGCTTGCCTCCGGGGAGTCACCAGTGCCTAGTGGGGAGAGTTGCTGAGCGTAGGCAGAAGACTAGGTGTGGGCCTTTCTTACACGTCTTGCACTTCAGGCTCCACTAAGAGAAAGCCTTCGGTAATTCAGTAAATTCACCATCTTTTCAAAGTTATTGCACCTTTGTTTTTTGTTTACAAGGAGTAAACTTGTGCATGAAAATAGTCACTTTTCTCCCTTATTCTATTAACTTGTATTGTTTTGAATTAATGTTCCCTAAAATCCTCAGGTTACCTGCACCACTCATAGAGCCATTTGTGAGGAAAACCTGTCACATGGCGCTGCCGACCTGGCCACAGCTGACTGAATCACAGGGGGGTGCCAATATCCACCACAACTGGGCTCTTGGGTGCAAGCAAGATCAATTGCTAACTTATCAGAAAAGATTTTTGTGGAGGATAGATATTGGGAAGCTCATAGAACTTATAAGAAGTTTGAAAAATCATTTGTAGAAAACAGGCATGCAAGGGCAACAGGGGACATTGCCAGGTGGATGTGTCATGTAGAGTTTACTTAAGATACCACTGCTCAGGCTACTAGACTTTTGGCCATTCTGCCACCATTGCAAATAATCTCTAACTGGCCTGGGAATTTATGTTGCTTCCTCCTGATTTGAATCCCAGGAGGAAGCACCTGGTTTTCTGAGTCTAGGTTATGTGTCCATTCTTTAAGCCAAGGAACAAGGAGACGGAATTCCCTGTAGCTACTTCTAAAAACACACACAATAGAACTTTTAAATGAATAGAAGGGGGTTGGATGCAGGACAGTGGAAATTGATAAAATCCCCTCAGTACTTGCCCCAAGGGCCACCCAACTGCAGGCTCACCAGAAGCCCATAAGTTCTTCTGGGATGAGTGCTTTGCTCAACAGGGATAGTAATTACAATGGACACCAATCAGACCTTTCCTCTTAAAAAGTAGAAACGTGATTCATATGGAGTCAGTAGTTTATGTGAGGTTCTATAAGCCAAAAAGCACACGAAGAGAAGGCAGTCAACAAAAACCACAAGATAGGAGGTGCGCCTAAGCAGAAGGCATGAAATAAGACTTAGAAGTTAGTCAGTACCAGTGAAGACAAAGATTCTTTTGATCATCATGAGCACAAAACTAAAGGAAGGAGTATTGGAAAACTTATACTGAGGAAAAACAAGATAATCTGGTTTCGGGGCTTCCCTGATGGCGCAGTTGTTAAGAATCCGCCTGCCAATGCAGGGGACACAGGTTCAAGCCCTGGTCCGGGAAGATCCCACATGCCGCGGAGCAACGAAGCCCACGTTCCACAACTACTGAGCCTGCGCTCTAGAGCCCACGAGCCACAACTACTGAGCCCACGTGACACAACTACTGAAGCCTGCGTGCCTAGAGCCCGTGCTCCGCAACAAGAGAAGCCACCACAATGAGAAGCCCGCGCACTGCAACGAAGAGTAGCCCCCGCTCACTGCAACCAGAGAAAAGCCTGCGCGCAACGAAGACCCAACACAGCCAAAAAAAAAAAAAAAAAAAAAAAAATCTGGTTCCTAGAGCTGTTTGTATCGTGAATGACCTTCCCATTCTTGATCATAAAACGTGGCTATTCCTATATCCCTTATTTTCTGTGTCTTCTTAACATAATCTGTTCTTTAATTTAGGTAAAAAGCTAAACGCGTCTAACAAATAGATTAAAAGGTAAAATAGCTTACGAGAGATAGACTTTTCTATGTTGCAGAAAGGTCAGAGCAGACAGATGAGCTTTACTCCACAGAGTAGAGACACCTTTGCTAACTTTGAGACTTCCAGAGTTGTTCTAGTGATTTCCATTCCAGCCAGGAGAAAGGAAAGGAAAGAACGAGTTCTGGAAAAGCATTTTTTTCCCTAGGGATCTGGAAGTTTCCCTCAATCAATTCTATCCACATCTCAATGGTGAGAACTTAGTCACATGACCACACCTATTCACAAGGGAGGCTGGGAAATTTTTGTCTCTTGCTGGGCAGCTATATGCCTTGGAAGAAGAAAGAGCAGATTTGGGGTAGAAGGAGGATAATAAATGACCCTATTTCCTCAGGTAATCTGAGCATGTCCCAGGTCCTAATGAGCCCTACCTTTACTGGGAAGGTGTAAGTGATGCATGAACACCCCAAGGAGAAAACAAAAAGGGTTATTTTGTAGATAGACAAATGTAGACATCATCCTGATTTTAAAAGATTAATATAGTATTCTTATTGTGCTAACCTATTTCCCGCTTCCTACCTGAATGATTCAGTCTATGGAACAGGTTTTTAACTAAAAAATGTTTGGTGCCTGGCCCAGCCCTCCTTTTCAGGGCCTATGCACTGTCTTCCAGCATCCAGGAATACCAACGCCCAAAGGCTTCCAGCTCTGCCCTCACTGGGAATCACCCTTGTCTTCTAGGAACTGCCTCACCCAAGTTTATGTCCCGTCCTCTCATTCCCCAGGGTTCTGCTGATAGTCAGCGACAAGGGAAAACTCTGAGGGCCTTCTTAGGTCCAGGACTCCCTGTAGGACTGATTGGGTGAGGCTTCAGTTGCAACCACATTGTGAGTTGGCTTTGCCCTTTCCCAGTTCTGCTTCCTCACTCACTTAACAATCAATTTCCTGAGAACACTCTCCCAATAAACCTTTTGCATACAAATCCGTGCATTGGATCCTATTTTCAAGGAACCCAGACTGAGACGTGATGTGATGTGGATGAAATTTTACGAGAATTTGATCAATAATGGGTGAGCTATGAGAAAATTTCAATATTTGCTTTCAATTTTTAGATACATTTAAAACCTTGCTTTTGGCTAGAATTCCATCCCAAGTCAACAAAGAGTAAGTACCAGGGTTTCATTAAGTATGCAGGAAAAGAAACCCAGAAATTTTTCTGAGTGTTGCTGAATCCTGAAAAGACAATGGGGAATTGAAAAATGGAGGATAAAAAGATCACTTGGACAAACACACTCTTTGGCTTTTTATTTCATAATGTACTTAGCAGAGTGAGTATTGTATTACACTAACCAGGTAGCCTTCTGAAACCTTTCCTTCACTCTATCTTTAGGAAATGGAATAGTTAATAAAGATTTTGTGGATAACCACATATATTCAAAATCAAGTTCTCTTATTTTTGAACTCTACATGATTTTCTTTTCAAATGTATATGAAAAAGGTTATTTTAATCTGAATAATATTTTATATTATACAATATTAAATATCTCTGTACCATATCTGTTATAATCAATGAAATTCAGATCTTACATTGCTTCTTTATCTTACCTAGACCTGCCATGAGAAAATATCAATCTTCCAGCACCTAAAAACATGATCCATCTGTTAATCAGATGTTCAATTTTATTTACTCTCAACCCAGTAAACATGTTTATTCTATTTAGCTCCCAAAATGTGCCAGTTCAGTGAGAAAAATATTTCAAATAATGAATACAAAATGTGACTAAAAATTTGGTAGCTAGTAATTAATGCTAAGTTCTAACAGTCTGAGAATGATGTGAAAATAAAGGACATTACGCATCATTCCTATTCTCTGATGAGTTTACTTTCTAACTAGCAGATCTGGACAATTTCTTTTAATCAATTCAGGTGGGTTTTTGGTTATTTTTGTTTTGTTTTGTTTTGTTTCAAAATATGAGGAGCAGCCCCCAAAAGCAGAAACAATAAAAATAAAAATAAATCCAAATGGTTTCTAAAATATAGACGTCTGGTAACAGGTTCTCAAATATTTCGATTTTTAAAATCATACATTGTTCTGACTAAAATTTAGAGGCTTTGTGCCACTGCTGTTTCTTTAATCATAAACATGCTTTTCTTATTTTCATGACCTGTGATTACAAATCCCTTGCCTTCTTATATCCGTGTATGCTGCTTTTTTCTTCTTTAGGAGCAACTTTTGAATATTGCTTCTAGCCACTGCAATTTTCATCCTTTTCCTCATTTTAGATCTTAAATTTTCTTTCCCCAAACTAGAGAATTCCCCAAAAAGACCACCATGGACCCTACTGCATCTTTGAATCTGACGCTGATAAGCGAGTGTAAAAAACATGTGGAGGGGGCTTCCCTGGTGGCGCAGTGGTTGAGAGTCCGCCTGCCGATGCAGGGGATACGGGTTCGTGCCCCGGTCCGGGAAGATCCTACATGCCGCGGAGCGGCTGGGCCCGTGAGCCATGGCCGCTGGGCCTGCGCGTCCGGAGCCTGTGCTCCGCAACGGGAGAGGCCACAACAGTCAGAGGCCCACGTACCGCAAAAGAAAAAAACAAAAAAAAACATGTGGAGGTAATAATATTGATGACGTTGTCTGAATGTGTTATATTAGTCATGTGAAACAGGGGGAAAGTATTATGATAAGTAGTGTGCTTGCTAATGTAAGCAAAACTACAGCTATACAATCAAGGCAACTTATTTTTTATGACCCCACTCTGGGTCATTCCCTGGGCCTTGGGTGAGGCTGCAAATGGCCACAGGAAAGGGATTCTGTAGTTGTTTGTAGGACCTGCCTTTCTTCATCTTTGTCTATTTCTTAACAGACACATGGCTTTGACCTGAAAATTAAGTGTCCTATGTTTCTAGGCTTCCTGTCTTGCTTACTACCATGGTTTAGAGCTCACTGCTTTTAAATTTAACTCTGGCTTAATCTTGGGGCATTACTCTGCCCGCAGGACAGCTCCGATGAGTTCAGCCTTGGGTGTCTAGCTCCACGACACCCTTGACACTGCTCAGTTAGGTGAAGTATCAACATTATCGAAAGACACCATAACCTCAAGGTAATGATTAGGGAAATCATGATGAAGAGATCCCAGGGCTTCTAACATTCCTTCCTTTTGTCAACTCAGAATCTCTTAGAAAAGCAACTGATCTAAAATTGACAAGGCCTTCTCTTGTCACTAGATTGAAAGTCAGCTGAGAATAAATGTATCAGAAGCTATCTTCAGTGTAAGTATCTACACCCAGAGAGTTCTGGTTTCTTCATAGACAATGGTCAGGGTTGTGCACCCAGACCTAAGCTACCATGAACTCAGAGCCATTAACAAAGACATCCGCAAAACACAAGGCTGAAATTTGCCCTGGTTCACGTAGGTACTTACTATTGGTAGCTGCCCTCTGATAGATGAAGATTTACTGTCCTTGTGTCCCAGTCTGTGCCTCTAAAAATCAGGTAGGAGAGCGTGCCTTTGACACCCATGCTGTGTGCTGGCGTTTGATCTGGTACGATAGTAACCTCAATTTGATGGTTATTCTTCCCTCTGTGTTCAATGGAAATCATGATCGTCTGAAATAAAGTTCTAAATTTTCTTGTGGTATAACTCACAGTGGACAAGAAAAACAGCTAAAGTCTTTGAGTGGATGATTCTAAAATTAAACAGGAAGTATTGTTTTTATAAAGGGATTAGAAATTGAGTCAATTAATCTAAGCCCCATCAGTGGGTTAGTGAAAGGGTCGAGAACAGATTTCACGTTTTATGACATCTGGTCTGGTTCTTAGACTCCTTGTCTTCTGTCTCACTGTGTGTTCCTGGAAAAAGCACTTCCCATATATTCATTTTATGGGAAAATTACATTGAATCCATCTTATAAATGTACTAAGGGAAATCTAAAATCCCCTGAGGGCTGGGCCGGTGTCTGTTTTCACTTGCTTACACATGCATTGCTGCCTCTCCTAATTGAAGAGGGCATTCCTGATGACTTATTATCTGTGTACATTTCAAAAGGCCAACCCAAGGCAAAGTCCGTATCTCCTTAACCCACAGAACTTTTATAGACCTTCATTCATGGGATAGGTTCTAGGGATCCTGGAGAGAGATTCTGACCGTTATCCCACACATAAAATTCTTCAGACTTCTGTCTTCAAGAATTTCCACTTCCCCTTCAATTCTGAGTATTTACGTAAGAAAGATGGCATTACTTGTTAATAAATACTTGCCAACCCGTTAACACAACCGAAGCAGTTCCACTGGTCCTTCCAAGCAGCACTTTTGGAGAGCAATGGTGGAAGAGTTGGAGAGGGGAGTCCCAGGGAGAACAAAGCAACCAAGATGTTCCTGCATCAGAGCCACAAGTGGTTTTATTTCCTGACCTTGATTTTCTGCTTTGAAACTACTGTCTCCAAGTACTAACTGCAAGTCTAGTCTAGGTAAAGGAATGGAGATTCCTATTTTGATGTTATCTCCATGAATGCATCAGAGTGATATGGACCAGAAAGTCATTGAGGTCATCCACACAGACTCATGATGACCTTGAGAGCAGCCGAGGAGACACTTCTGAGTCCCCCACCCAGAGTGATGTAGTTGGTGATTCAGGTCCACTTACCTTTTAGTTCTACCTGATATTTTCAAATGGACCTACTCACGGAAATACTGCTACATCAATGTTTGTCTCTAGTTTACTGAATTCTAGAGTTGAGATGAAGTGGTGAGAGAGAGGCTGAGGAAGTTGGATTTCAGAGTCCCCACTACCATTCAAACCATAAAAATCCTGATTTGATCAGGACTTACCTCTATGATTTCGTTGCGAAGAAAAGCACTGCACTAAGTTCTTCATTCAGGTTCTTACAAATAAGATAGAACAACTTCATGTTGAAGTACAATTTTCCACGTAGCTAAAATAACCAGGAAATACATAGACATGTTCTACTTTTATATTTTCCCGTCACAGTAGAATCATTGGTCAGACTCTGTTGCAACGAGCAGGGCTCTATGTCCCTTGTTACTGTCATCATGGCCAAAAAGAGATTTTTTTCAGTAAAGTATCATCAAAACATGAACCACATCAGAAATATGAGTCATAGAGTCCCCGATACCTAATCAGTCTATTGAAACTAATGGTACCAATTAAGGCATGCCTATAGTTTCTTTCAAATTCTTCCAAAAATGGTATACTGAGTGAAATGTATAAGCTATTAAAAAGAAGAGCAAGCGGCAACTGGAAATTAAGTGCTGACATGCCACTTTAAGTGGGAACACATGGTCTGTTAGAACCGGTGTGGAAAGTAGGTAGTAAGACAAGGGATTATGAGTATGAATGACATTACAGATGAGTGTCTTTAGAGCCTTAATGAGAACTGTTTTCCTCCTTGTCCACTTTTTCCCATCATTCCATTATTCTTGGGCTATTTCCAGGTTCAGGGGGATTCAGCAGAAACAACATCACTGGCAAAAAGTCAGCACTATTGGCAACATTCCCTAAGTGAAACTTACAGATTGATCCATGGGGTCAACAAAACTAGTTTGTGTGCTATTTCATGGACAGAGCACAAACTGGACTGATTTATGTTTCTTTTGGAGCTGGAGTTTTCATGATCAATTCACGGATTTTTTTTCTTACCTACTGTAACAAAATGAGGAATCTGTTTCATTCAAATGATGAGCCTTAAGAAATCTAGTCTTTCCTTTTTAATAACAATAGTCAAAATATATAATATCCCAATGCACAATAAAGAAAAAATAGTGATGAGGATATCATAAATAATTACACAGATACTTAAGGTTATTTTCACTTAAATAAGAGGTTATTAACTTTATTTACTCAGAATATTTTTTATGAACAAGTAACATTACTTCACAGCTGAAGCCTGAAGGAGGGGAGATATTCTCTCTCCTCAGTCCTCGATATGATCAACCGCCTCACTTAGTCACCACTAGGCAAACCAACCCCAAAGAAAACTGTGTGTTAGCTATAGAATAGGAGGCATTCTGGCGACAAACACATAAAACAAAAGAATTGGAAAGAAGTAAAGGGAAATATGGCTCATTGCTCCTCTTTGCATGTATCCTGGTTGATTATGTTGATTGGTTGGGAAGATCTTTCCAATACCTGTGAACAAATTAATACTTCTTGCTAAAACCTAAAAAGATAAGCAAAGCTACCAAGAAGCATTCCCACATGTTTGGAAGAGAAGATATAGATAGAGACAGCAAACACTGATGTACCATGGCCGCTCTAGAGGGGGTCGCTAGAGATTGGGCTTACACTTATGGAGTTGTGCCATATACAGCTTCCTACTGGAGGCCTTCACTCACCAGCTAAGTAGAAAGTGGTCTTGCTTGGGCTTCCCTGGTGGCGCAGTGGTTGAGAATCTGCCTGCCAATGCAGGGGACACAGGTTCTAGCCCTGGTCCGGGAAGATCCCACATGCTGCGGAGCAACTAAGCCCATGCCAAAACTACTGAGCCTGCACTCTAGAGCCCGTGAGCCACAGCTACTGAGCCCGCGCACCTAGAGACCATGCTCCGCAAAAAGAGAAGCCCCAGCAATGAGAAGCGCCTGCACCTACAGCAAAGAGTGGCTCCCACTTGCCGTAACTAGAGAAAGCCCACACACAACAACGAAGACCCAACACAGCCAAAAGTTTATAAATAAAAATAAATAAATTTATTTAAAAAAAGAAAGTGGCCTTGCTTGAATGGAGGATGAAAGGACTATAGAAATAGAATTTTTATACTGTGTGCCATTAGAGAGACTGAAGAACTAATGTGTGAAGTCAGGAAGAACACATTTTTCTAAAGAGGCAAAGAAGAATTCAAATCTTATAGTACTTCTCATATGTATTTTACTCCAATGACTGTGAACAAATCTGTCTGTCTGAGTGCCACTTTATACAGGACAGTGTTTAAGGGCACAGACTTTGGGGTCAGGCAGGATGGTCAAACATTAACTTTGCCATACATGATTTGTTGAATCTTCGGCAAATTGTTAAACTCTTGGAATTTCCAATTACTTAGCCATTAAGTTGTATGATAAACCCCATGGGTGAGAATTAAATGAGATAGTACAGGTAAAATACTCAGTAGAATATCTAGCACGTATAAGTAGAATAACACAATACTTGGAAGAGACTCAGTTCCTCTACCAGCCTCCCTCTTTATCACCATGCTTCAGTCAAGTTCTCTTCCTTTCTCTCCTTGGGCTTCCCAGGCTCATTCTCATTTCCTACGCTGGTAGTTTTATGTCTCACCCCTCTTGTCTTTCATGAGTACATACTAACTTTCCTGTCCTTCCTGGTCTTCAAAAAGGAAAGCTTATTTGTGTCTTAGGACATAGTCTTTTGCTTTTTCTGCTGCCTAGGTAACATTTTCCCTGATTTTCATGTAGCTATTTTCTTCTCTTTGGTTTGTTCTCACCTTTTGTGTCACATACTTACTTAGTCTTTTCCTGAATATTCCAGCAACAGTAGCCTCCCTGGCTCTCCCACCACTGGCATAGCCCTATTTTATTTTCTTCCCAGTCCTTATCACTAACTTACATTGATTTTTTTTTTTTTTTTTTTTTTTTTTGTGGTACACGGGCCTCTCACTGTTGTGGCCTCTCCTGTTGCGGAGCACAGGCTCCGGACGCGCAGGCTCAGCGGCCATGGTTCACAGGTCCAACCGCTCCGCAGCATGTGGGATCTTCCCAGACCGGGGCACAAACCCGTGTCCCCTGCATCGGCAGGCGGACTCTCAACCACTGCGCCACCAGGGAAGCCCCACTTACATTGATTTTCATGCTTATTTTCTGCCTTGTTCCATAGGAATATAAGCTCCATAAGACCATTTCTGCATTGGCCAGCATCTAAAATAGGATACTAAAGAGGAGTACTAGAATCAGTCTTCAAATAAAGGAGGATAGTGGGGAACAGTAGTTATAACAGTTTTATAGTCTTTTGTTTTAGTTATCTTTTATATTTTTAATCTTTCATTAGACTTTTACAACAAATCCTTCAGTGAAGCTCTTTCAGAATTTTGAAGACTTTGGGGGCTTATGTATACCAATTATAGTAGGTATCATTGTTTAGGGTAAGAGCTCTCTAAAAGTTTATCAATTTAGAAGTTTTTCCAATTCAAAGGAGCCATCATCTGGCCACTGACAAGTAGGATCTTAATAGCATCTCAAACCAATAAGACACAAGAGGCATTCCCATAAGAGAGTGCCAGGGATGCAGCCCTCACAAGATCCAGATAATTCCCTCCCAAGCATAGTCTAAGAAAGTAAAGGCCTTTTGTTGCATCACTAATAAAGCAATGAAGGTTGAGATGACAAGGGCCTTTTATGGACCAAGACCCCTTATTGACAAACTCCCCTGAGAGTTGGTGTGATGAGACAAAGGGACTGCTCGGAATCCCAGTCTATTCCGCTAGTGGTCTGCCGAATGTCCACCAGTATGTGCAATTTCAGATGGCTGAGACCAGAGAGAATTTTCTCACTGCTCAACAAACCAAGAGTAGTCTAGCAAAGCTCCCCAAGAGTTGCCAAGTCCAGGGATCTAGCCCTATAAGTGTTTTCTCCTGCTAATCTAATTTTAGAAAAAGAGAAAAAATTGTACCACTCATGCCTCCATCAGACCATGCAGGCAGAGACCCAGGAGGCTGACTGACTTGGTAAGGCTTCTTACCTCCTAGCAGCTTTTGTCAGGTGTCTCAGGATCTCTTAACTGAAGTAGCCTTGGAGCCAGGAGTGTCTAGCCAGTAAAGTTGTATTCCATCTTTGCTGCCAACTGTCGGTGAGGAAGAAATTTCCCTCTACCCTTCTAGGTTCTTCTGGCTGGTCTAAGAATTAAATGGGCTTAAGACATTAACAGGAGAAAATCACACAAAGTTTAACAGCTTGTATACGTGGGACAGACCCAGGAGAACTGAGTAAGTCCTCGACTAAAACTTTTTAAATAGCAATAAAATTACATCAAGGAAGCAGGGAGAAAGAATAAAAATAAAAGCAGAAAAAAATGAGGTAAAACATCAAAAGTTTAATTGGTGTTTTGGTAGACAGAATAATGTGTTTCCCCATCCCTCCCAGATGTCCATAGCCTAATCCCTGAAAACTGTGAATTGATAGGTTACACAGCAAAGGGAAATTAAGGTAGCAGAGAGGATTGAAGTTGCTAATTAGCTGATTTTAAAATCAAGAGGTTATCGTGTATAACCTGGATGGACCCAGTGTAATCATGAGGGTCCTTCAAGTGGCAGAGGAAGACAGAAGAGGAGACAGAATCAGTGGGAGATGTGACTACAGAAGGTCAGAGTAATGCAGTGTGAGAAGAACTCCACCCACTGCTCTGTCTTTGAAGGAGGAGAAAGGAAGCCACAAGTGTACCTCCAGAAAGAATGGAGGTCAACTCTTGAAGACAGAAAAGGAAAGGAAATGGAATCACCCCTGGAGCCTTCAGGAAGGAGGGCAGTCCTGCCAACACCTTGATTTTGGTCCAGGAAGATCTGTGTCATTGCTGACCTTACAGAACTGTAAAATGTTAAACCAAAAACAAAACCAAGAAAACCTGTAAAATGGTTAAGTCATCAACTTCATGGTAATCTGTTACAGCAGCAACAAAAAATTACTACAGATATGTTCAGAAACTTGTCATTTATTTAAACCAATCAGATAAGGCAAACTTTTGGCCATGTTTTTAAAGAGGACAAAAATTCAATACAAATTGAGAAACATTTTAATGAGATGAACAAAAGAGAGAAAATGTGATTATAGTGCATATAATTCTATGGTAATATATTTGAAATCCTGAAGAAATAGAACATTTTACAGGGGAATATAAATTACCAAAGCTGACTCAAGAATAGTTAGAGGTCTGAATTAACTGATAATCACAGAAGAAATAGAGAAAATGTGTATAAAATAATTTCATTCAGAGAGGTCTCTCATTAGACTACTATCAGCTTATTTTTTAAATGTCAAGGAAAAGATGGAAATAAAAAAGTTTTCTCTATTATGAAAATTGTTCTAATATTTAGAAGAATAAAGAAATTGCTTCTATTCATTTTCTGAAGTTGGTAGAACCCCGACACCAAAACTGGGGAAGGATAATCCATAACAGTAAAGTAGACAACTTTATTTATAAGTATACAAATAAGGATGATTGAAATAGAAATGAGAATATTATTCATAAGGGTCTGAGACATGACAAAGGTGGCATCAACAAACAGTATTGAGAGGTGTGTAGCAGAAGGGGGATAATTATATACTCTACCTTACACCAATATATATCCCAGATAATTAAACAGTTATATACCATTGTCCCTTAAAAACCTAGAGTATGTAATGTTATGATGAAGAAAGCATTTCAAATCAATAAGGAAGGGATACTTTATTTTTAAATGGCACAGAAAAATCTGGCTATTAACATTTAAAAGATAGTCTTTGATACTTATCACACAATCACATTTAATTAAAGAGGAGATCAATTAAATGGCAGAGCTGTTTAAAAATAGAAAGTGTTGTTTTGGGACAGATAGGTTGCTCAGGATCCTGACCTATTCTCACAGGTTGGAAGACTATTTGTTGAGGTGCTGTGCAAGTGCCACTGGAGAGGTCTCTGGTCATTCAAGAAAAAAGAGCCTCCTCTGATCACTCTGTATCTCCGCCTTTTCCTTATTTTATTTATGGCATTCGTCACAGTCTATGAGTATCTTATATACTGATTTCTTTGTTTATGATCGGATAACTCTAGCGTGTATGCTTTAGGAAGCTGGGGACTTTACCTCATCTCTGCTGAACCTCCAGACTCTAGACTGGTATAGGGCAGTCTCTCAAATAATATTTTTATTTTAGATAAATGAAAGAAAGAAAGAAAGAATGAATGAATGAATTTATTTTATCTATGAGTCTTACTCTATTTACATGAAATTTAGGGTATATTCTATTGTTACTGTTCATTCATAAGTTATGTAATCCATTTATACTTGGGGTGGGAAGTAAATTTGCTTTGAATCAAGTCATATAAAATAAACACCAATAGCTTGCTCCCTGAGCTGAGGATGTAAGGAACCACTCCAGCATCCTATAATGCATCCATCCACAGACTTAAACCTGAACTCAAGCATATGGACAACAGAGGGAAAAGCTTTTATTGCTGCAGGAGGCTAAGAGAGCCTTGCATAATACAACATCTTGATCATATAAAGTTAAATTAATTGCAATGTACTAGTTACCAACCAATCAGTTGGTGGCATTGAATACCAGTTACAATTTAATATAGTCCCTGTTTACCATCTAAGAGAAAATGTCTACCTTCAGAAGTTGCTTTGTAGGCATAGTTAAATTTTTACAGTATCAGCAGACCAGTGGCAGCTTGGTAGCCTGAAGGGTACCTCACTAGGAAAACAGAATTCAGATGATCTAGGATGTCTGATGGAGGATCAAGACAGCCCTTGTGTAAAGGCTCCTGTTTTAATTTTGTCTCTTTTCCAAATTTACTTCTACATAAACAATGTTTTCTCCACTATTTAATTCTCATTATTTTCAAACATGTCATTCTTAATATTTGGCATATTTAATTTTATTTTTCTTCTTAAACAAACCTAACAGTACTATAACAGATGTCTCTTGGATATGAAGAAACAATAACATACATCACTTGATGTTTCCATGAGTTTATTTAATGGCGTACACAGGAAGTGTCAGGCTGTTAATGTTTCTGGAAAATGGGGCATTCTATTTTCATCATATACTCTGGGCTGGAAATGATCTTTTGAAAGGCCTTCCATCAATAGAACATGTGGAAAATACTGATCCTTCAGGGAGTATTGATCCCACAGAATGAACACGGTTGCCAGGAAGAACAGTATAGAGCACGCAATGTCGAGAGAGAGAAATGCACAAAACATTGCCTGGCACATAATAGAGTCTCAATAATATTTGTCTAATAAATGAATAAATGCCTTCTGTGTTAAGAAATCAAGCAGGGAGTCAGAAGTGAACTATGTGTATTGAATGGAAAGAAAATTTGGAGAGGAAATAAATTGTTTAAAATTGATTTGTCAATACCCTTTGTGATTAGTAATAAAGGTTCTGAAAAGGAACACGGACTTCCAACAATGCCTAATGAAAGAACAATAATGATTGGAACAAAGTAAAGGACAGAGAAAGTGCAAGAGACCAAACTTTCAGCAGGAACTCAAGTTTGTCACCAGTTCTTTGGTGAGAGGGTTTAGTAGAATCTGTTGTATATTCTACATTTTTTTCCTATCAAATACATCATTCATGTACACATTCAGTCATTTATTCTTAACTAACTTTAATGGAATTTAAATTTATTCTCGAATGGAAGTGGTAAAATGTTGATACAGAAGAGTGATAAGTCACACATGTGTGCAACCACTATGAAAATTATGCAAGGAAAACACTCAAAAATACTATAAAAAATCAAGATGGAATCCTTAAAATGTTGAAATAATGCGTTGTAAGGAAAAAAAGAGTAATAAAGAAATGCAAAACAGAGAAAACAAACAAAATGACATACTTATATATACCAATCAAAATACAAATAAACTAATGGAAAGATGGAGATTGGTAGAGTGGATTACAATATGCTATTTGCAAGAAATTGACTTCAAATTTTACAGCATAGTAGGTTGAAAGTACAATATAAGGATAGAAGAAGACATATCATTCAAGCATAACAAAGCAGGAGTTGCAATATTAATATCAGATAAAGTAGACATCAGAGTAAAGAAAATTACTAGTGACAAAGAGAAGCATTACATAATGACAGAAGGATCAATGCACTGGAAGATATAATGGTCTTAAATGTATGCACAAAATAAGGGAGCCTCAAAATACATGAAGCAGAAACTGATAGGGTTGACAGAGGAAGAGACAAAGCCACAAGTTAGTTGAGAACTTCAATGTTCTACTCTCAGCAATTGATAGAACTACTAATCAGAAAATAACCTGGGATAGAGAATCACTCAAATGAATCTAGTTGACATATGTAGAACAAGTACCCCAAAATAGCAGAATACATGCTTTTCCTAATCCCATGAAAAAGTTATCAAAATAGGTTATATCCTGGGCCTTAAAAGAAACCTCAAAAAATTTATAAGACTTAAAACCAAACAGAGTGAATCCTTTGACCATAATTGAATCAAAGTAGAAATTGATAGAAGAAAGACAAGAACAGCATCTCTATAGGCATGGAAATTAAATAACACACTTCTGAAAAATCTATGGGTCAAAAAGGAAGTCTCTAGAAAATTTAAAAGTACATAGAATTTAATGAAAATGGAAATACAACTTATCAAAATATGTGGGATGCAGCTCAAGTAGTACTTAGAGGAAAATGTATTGCATTAAAATGCTTACAATAGAAATAAAGTAAAGTTTTGACTGAGTAAAATTCTCAGTCAAAAATCTAAGTTTCTATTTCAGGAAAATAGAAAAAGAAGAGCAAGCAGAGGAAAGAAAATAAAGAGAAAAGAAAAAATATAATTGATAACAGGAAAACAGTAGGAAGTTAATAAAATAAAAGCTGATTATTTCTAAAGTGAATAAAACTTACAGATTTTATTTCTTTAGAAAGATTGACTAAAAGAAAAATAAAAGATATCATTACAGATCCTGCAAACATTAAAAAGATAATAAGAGAATACTAAGAACAACTTTACATTCATATATTCAACATCTTAGATAAAATGAACCAATCCTTCGGAAATCACAAACTGTCACACTCAACCAAGATGAAATTGATATTATAAATAGTCCTACAAGCATTAAAACGGTCCCCAACATTTTTGGCACTAGGGACCAGTTTTGTGGAAGACAGTTTTTCCATGGACTGGGGCGAGGGGGGATGGTTTGGGATGATTCAAGCACATTACATTTATTGTGCACTTTATTTCTATTATTTATTTCTATTATTATTACATTGTAATATATAACAAAATAATTATACAACTCACCATAATGCTAACAGGAGGTGGAGCTCAGGCAGTAATGCAAGCGATTGGGAGTTGCTGTAGATACAGATGAAGCTTTGCTTACTTGCCTCCACTTACCTCTTGCTGTTCGGCCCAGTTCCCAACAAGCCATGGACTGGTACCAGTCTGTGGCCCGGGTGTTGGGGACACCTACATTGAAGAAATTGCATTTAGAATTTTAAAATCTCCCAAAAAACTAATCTCTATGCCCAGATGATTTTACTGAAGAATACTCCCAAACATTTAACACCAATTTTACATAGTCTCTTTCAGAAATTAGGAGTGGAGGGAACATTTTCTAACTAATTTTATGAGGTCAGTGTTACCCTGATACCAGACAAGACAGTACAAAAAGAAAACCACAGTAACTAACTCTCATGAACTTAGATGTAAACTTCCTTAACAAAATACAGACAAATCAAATCCAACAGTGTATAAAAGTAATTTTATCATGACCAGGTGGGATTTATTGCACTTTTGAAGGGCTGGTTCAACATGTGAAAATAAATCAGTGTGATCACCATATCAATGAGGACAAGAAGAAAAATCATTTGATCATATCAGTTGACACAGGAAAATCACTTGAAAAATCCAATGTCTATTCATAATAAAAACTCTCAACAAGCACAAATAGAGGGGAATTATCTCAACTTGATAAAGTACATCTACAAAAAAACCTACAACTAACAGTAAATGTAATGGTGAAAGACTGGATGCTTTCCCCTATGATTAGGAGCAAGGTAAAGATGTGAGCTCTCATCACTCTTAGCATAACACTGGAAGTTCCAGCACTAAGGCAAGAAAATCAATAAAAGACATACAGATTGGAAATGAAGAGGTCAACTTGTCTCTGTAGGTGACCTGATTGTTTACATAGAAAATGCCCAGGAATCTACAAAAACAAAAACAAAAACTCCTAGAACTATTAAGCAAGCTCAGCAAGGTCACAGGATAATACAAGATCAAAAGCAACAAAACCAGTTGCTTTTCTGAATACTAACAATGAACACGCAGAATCTGAAATTAAAAACACTATACCACTTATAATTGCTCTAGTGAAAAAGAAATACTTAGGTTTAAGTCTAATAAATGTGTATGGAATCTCTAAGCCAAAAATTACTAAATGCTGATGAAATAAATTAAAAAGATCAAAATAAAAGGAGAGACATCCATGTTCATGGACTAGAAGACACTATATACTAATGAAGTCAATTCAGCCCAAATTGATCTATAGATGTAATGCATTTCCTATCAAAATCCCAGCAAGATTTTTTGTTGATATAGATATGCTCATTCCAAAAGTTATATAAAAAGGCACAGACTCTAGAATAGCTAAAAAAAAATTCTAAACAAATAATATACTTCAAATAAATTTTGAAGTATCACTCTACCTGATATGAAGGCTTACTAAGTAGCTGCAGTAATTAAGACAGTATGGTACTACAAGATAAACACATAAAGCCATGGAACAGAATAAAGAATCAGCAATCAACCCACACAAATATGCTTCTCTGATTTTTGACAAAGATGCAAAAGCAATTCAATGAGGCAGGATAGCCTTTTCATCAAATAAGCTCACATTTTTACAAAAATTAACTCAAAATGGATCATGGGCTGAAATATAAAATGTAAAACTAGAAAATTTTTAGAAAAAAAAGTAAAAAATATTTGAGATAAGAACTAGGTTGAGTTTCTAGACCGAGTTCATAAAAAGAAAAAAGATGAATCAAGCTTAATAAATCAGATGAAAAGGCAAAACTACAGACTGGGAGAAAATATTTGAAAACCACATATCCAACTAAGGACTAGTAGCTAGATAATACAGAGAACTCTCAAAAGTCAACAGTAAGGAAAACAAACAATCCAACTAGAAAATTGGCAAGAAACATGAACAGACATTTCATTAAAGAGGACACACAGATGGCAAATAAGCACACGAAAAGATGCCAATCTCACTACTATCAGGTACATGCAAATTAAGACCACAAATAGATACCACTACAAACCTAGCAGAATGACTGAAATAAAAAATGGTGACAACACCAAATGCGGGCAATCATAAGACATTAGAACTCTTATATGTTGCTGATGGGAATGTAAAGTGGGACATTAATGTGGATAAAGGATTAGAATTTTCTTACAAAATTAAATAGGATGGTATCGATTATCCAGCAATTGCACTCCTGGAAGTTTATCCCAGAGAAACAAAAGCATGTTTACATAGCCCCAACCTGGAAACAGTGCAGGTGCTCTTCAACAGGTGATGGTTAAAGAAACTATGGTGCACCCATAGCATAGCAAAGAAAGAGAACAAACTCTTGCTACAGGTAAAAACTTGTTTGAGTCTCCAATCTCAAAAAAAGTTTACATAGTATATGATTTCATTAATACAAGATTTTGAAATGACAAAACTGTCAAAATGGAGAACAGATCTGTGGTGTCAGGGATTAGGGACAGGGGTCAGGGAGTAGCTATGCAGGGGTGCAGAAGAGAGGTGGGTTTGGTTTGAGAAGAGAAGCATGAGGGAGGGACGCTTCTGGTGATAGAATTGTCCAGCGTCTTGACTGTGATGGTAGATACATGAACTTATGTGATAAAATTGTACACAACTACTTACATAGAGATGCATGCACACACAAGTACTGGTAAAACTGGAGAAATGTTAATAAGATCAATGGATTGTATTAATGTAACTACCCTGGTTGTGATATACTACAGCATTGTTCAGGGACACCATTGGAGGAAACTGGGAAATGATCTCTGTGTTTTATTTTGTAACAACTGGGTGTAAATCTACAATTACCTTAAAGAAAAATATGAGTATTAATGCCTAGATTTTTTTTAGTATCTTAGGCAAGAATGCTTAACGATTCAGTCAGGGAGTCATGTAACTCATCATATCCAGTGTTTCTGATGTGTTGACAGTTTTTCATCTTTAAATATTTGAGGGTCTTTATCAGTACATTAAGACTGCAGGAACTTTAACTTTTTATCCGTGTCAAAAGTGTCTCTCTCTCTTTTTAAATGTTAGCAGAAATAAATAGAAAAGAAGGCAAAATGAGTTTCCAAAGGTTACTTCGACTGGTGAGAACTGGCATCCTGTTTATTCATGACGGAACTGTAAAAACAACACAGGGCAGATGAGGGCTGTTTTTTAATAAGCACCAGCCCGAGAGAGTTGAGCAAACAACCTCCATTTATTTCAAGTGATCACCAAAACCAGGAACGGAATAATGAGAGGATAAACATAAGGTATTAATTGAGTCACTGTCTCCATTTCTTCCTGGGAAAATGCAAAAATATAAAACACACACACTCAAAAGGATTCATTGAAATCCCTTTAGAGTTGCCTTTCATTTCATTGGGAGACAGGAAATGACTTAAATAGATTTTATGGTACTCTTAAGAAATAAATTACCTTGAGTGATGAAATAATGTAAATCTTAAATAGTGTGTTCTGTGGAAATGTCTTGAGAAGGGTTCTATAGCTGCAGATCTTTTATCTAAAAATAAACACAAGAACAGCAATTACTCACTGCTCTGTGTAAAACCCTGAAGAATCACACTTGCAAAGTTTTTTAAGATTCTGAAGTATTCAGTTTACTGTTTGCAACACCTTTCTGATTGTGAATACACTCTACATGAGTAAAGCCAGGTTGGTTGGCAGACAAACTCTCAGAATAGTCAGTCTTAATCACAAAGTCATATGTCTATGAAAAAGTCTTTTCTTCCTTTCTGTCTATTTAGCATCTTCGTCATGTGAGAAATGAATTATTCACATTTATATCCATTTCACTTTTATGTAGAGACCTGACCTATATCAATTCTCTTTCTTTATCTTTCCTATTCAGATAGTTTGGATGGATTCAGCATAATTTATCTCCTTCCTTTAAAAGATATTCTGTACTGCTCTAATCTCTGTTTTCTATGAATGCATATAATCCCATATTCCTGAAATCTCAACTACTTTTCCAAGAAACATTTTCCTACATCATTCATGGAATATCACTTCATTATTGTATTAGTTTGGGGACTGCTGGAGCAAAATACCGCCAGCTGGATGGTTTAAAACAGCAGAAATTTATTTTCTTGCAGTTCTGAGGCCGGAAGTCCAAAATCAAGGTGTCAGCAGAGCCACGCTCCCAATAAAGGCTCTTGGGAAGAACTGTTCCTTGCCTCTTCCAGCTTCTGGTGGTGGCTCTCGGTCCTTCCCATTCCTTGACTTGCAGCTGCATCCCTCCACCCTTGGTTTCCATTGTCCTATGGCGTTCTGTCTGTGTATGTCTTCAAAATTCCCTTCTGTTATAAGGACACCAGTCATTAGATTCGGACCCACCCTAATTCAGTATGACCTCATATTAACTAGATAACATCTGCAAAGTCATTATTTACAAGTAAAGTAATTTTCACCTTAGGAGGGAGTTAGGACTTGAATATATCTTTTTGCGGGACACTATTCAACCCATGACAATTGTGAAGATACATTTCAATTCATGCTGATAGATTATGATAAGGAAGATATTTATTACCTAATAAAGTCCACATACCACTCTAAGGTTCATGAAATCTTTTCCTTCTTTGTCTTTGTTTTTTTTTTTCGTTGAGAAAGGGCTTTATTTGCATTGTTATCTTTGCTCTTGTTAACAGTGTGATAACATTTTTAAAAAGCGTTCTAAGCAATCATCTGTCTGCCTGCCTTTCTATTGATATTTTGCCTCTCCAAAACAGAGATGGTATATATATATAGTTGTGTATGTAAGTCCTTAGGCTTTGTTCATTGTGACAGCATTGCATCATGGTTCCATGAAGACTGCAGAATTTATATCCAAAAACATGCATGCAAATGTTACATGACTATGAAATCTTTTTCTGATTGTAGTTTTCTTAATGTAGTTAAACTAGTTTTAAGGAAATATACAATGTTAAAGGTCAAATGATTTTTAAGTTAACTTGTAAGGATATGATAACTTTGATGGAGAACAGTTAAATCCTGTACAGAGTTGAGCACAATTTATATGGTACTTTAAATAATCGATAGTTTACTTCTGCATGGGTGATTGGTATGAGTATGGTACAAAGTTGAAAAACAAAAAAAGGAATTTGTATTCTACCTCTCATCTTCCAATCATCTAATTTCCTTCTTTAGAAGCCAGAGGCCCGCGTACCGCAAAAAAAAAAAAAAGAAAAAAATCAAAACACATAAATGGTAGCATATTATAGACATTGTATATATTTCTCTTTCATTTCACAATAAACAACTCTCTTTTTACTCCTTGCTCTCCTCCAGGTACTCTCCTATTTCTCTTGTCTCTTTTATAGCAAAAAAGTCTTCTGGGGCTTCCCAGGTGGCACAGTGGTTGAGAGACCACCTGCGGATGCAGGGGACACGGGGTCGTGCGCCGGTCCGGGAAGATCCCACATGCCGCGGAGCGGCTGGGCCCGTGAGCCATGGCCGCTGGGCCTGCGCGTCCGGAGCCTGTGCTCCGCATCGGGAGAGGCCACAGCAGTGAGAGGCCCGCGTACCGCAAAAAAAAAAAAAAAAAGTCTTCTGTCCTCATTGTTTCCTTTTACCCACTTCCTGCTTTCTCATCACTGCCCTGCCCTCAACTACTCTACTAGAATGGTCCACGCCATCCCAAACAGCCATCCCCTGCTCCACTGTCACTGCCATTTTATCCCGCTTCCTCTGTATCTCTTATCTCTATTGTCTTAGTAACTGCTGTACTCCTAGCAATTTGATGATGAAAAATGGTACCTCATTGTAGTTTTACTTTGTGAGGTAGACGATTTATTAGATGCCTAAGTTATTTGTATTTCTATTTCCATGTACTGTTTGTCCATATCCTTTGCCAACTTCTCAATTGGGTTTTGGTTTCATTCTCACTGATTTATAGGAACATTTATATATTAAGGAAATTAGGTCTTTTTTGTTTTTTCTGACATGCTCTTCAGCACCATGTAAGAGTCCTTCCCTTCATTACTCAGACAGTCTCATTTGGATTTCAATATTCTTTGCTTCTTGAAAGCTCTCTCCATTGGCTGCGCTATTGAAACTGAGATGAGGTATCGTCATCCCCATGTCTTCTTTTCTGGTCCCTCTTCACGCCAACGTGGATTTTTCATTTACTCAGTTACTAGTAAGGATACTTGATTTCCATAAGAAAAGGTTATTTCTGTCTTTTATTCTGTGTATCATCAAATATATATATATATAAACTTGCCATCAATTGGCAACTTGAAATATTTATACATCTGTTTGCCTGCTAGAGAATGTAATTCCATCTCTGCATTTCTATAACCACTAGGTTTCTTGTTTTGCTTTCTTCCCTGGAGAGTTTTGAACCCCATGAGATAATTCCCTTCAGCAACTATTGAAGATCTTCAGCTCATAAGAATATAACAGTAACTATATGAATAACCGCAACCTCTTTTAACTTTATATTTACAAGCTACTTCAAAATCTTTTAGGGGCCTCCCTGGTGGCGCAGTGGTTGAGAGTCCGCCTGCCGATGCAGGGGATACGGGTTCGTGCCCCGGTCTGGGAGGATCCCACATGCCGCGGAGCGGCTGGGCCCGTGAGCCATGGCCGCTGGGCCTGCGCGTCTAGAGCCTGTGCTCCGCAACGGGAGAGGCCACAGCAGTGAGAGGCCCACATACCGCAAAAAGAAAAAAAAAAAAAAAAAAAAAAATCTTTTAGAAAGAAGTGACATATAAAATACATTTTTGTACATTAATACTCAAAAAGTGAGATGCTAATAATAATTCTTTAAACGCCTCTCTATAATGCTTTTCTCAAGGAAGCAGATCTTACCTAAATATAGAAGATTGTTAAGTAGTAAAATATGGCATAATTTTCCAACAAGTAATAAAATCATTAAATAGCTACAGTACACACTTTTCAGCTATGACATAAATAATGTATAAAGCGTTTGTTTATAGTTAAGTTGTGTTAGACAATGTCTGTAGCTCAAAACACATTTAATTACTGATTCACTATTCAAAACACAGCAATTACAGATTTTCTCACAATCTTCTCCTTATAATAATATATAGATGATTTATTTACCCTCTAGGATTATAAAAAATATGTAGCCCTACTACACAGAAGATGCTTGATGAGAATTAGAAGCATTGATGACCGCAATCTTATAGGAGTTCAGATCTAGGGTATACATTTTAACTCTCTGAAAAATGGAAAGGAAAGCTCAGAAACCATATCTTTGATGTGAAAAGTGTTATGAAACATTTTGCATTAAATTAGAAAGTTTCAAATTTAAACTGACTTTTGAATACATTAGAGAAAGAAGAAATTCTATTTTTAATCCAGTATATTAAACTACTAATATACATAACCTTATATAGAAAAAAATTACATAGGATTTATGTAATAAAAGTCGGGCTTGGGTTTTGCTGAAATCGGATAAAGCTTGGAGTGATTTCTTTAAACACTGAGGAGAAAATTTCAAGTGAATTAAAAATGGAAAAAAAAATAGCTTGATCTAGCCTAGTGTCATTCTGATTTTTTGAAATAATTCAATGAATTCATGACTGAGTGCCTATGATACACGCCAAAATTTTGGGGCCCTAGAATAAATGAATAAATCATGTTAATGGTCTAATATTCTAATTAGTACCTTGTACTAAACCTTGCAGGTTGTCATAAAACACTTATTTTGCTATAGAAAATACCTGCCCACCCATCTAAAAAGTTCTTGTATCTCCACTCTGACCGTTTAATTCTTTTTTTTCCCAAGATTAAGGTCAGTTTCTTCCCCTTCTTTAGAGCTTTTTCTAGTTCTTTGGCACATAAGCCTTTGTAACAAAGTATTTATTATCTGATCAATAAATACCTGTTAGTTTACTAGCAATGATACAACCAGCATTCAAAATATACTACAAACATGCCTTCGAACACATTGATTTTTATGAGACTAAAAATATGAATCTAGTACTATGTGGTAAATGGAAGTCAAGTAGGAGGGGGAAATATAAATTCCTCTGACTAAAGAATTTCTATAATTCAATACATAGAGATAACTAAATAAACCAATAGGTATACATATATTTCAACTTAAGATGGTTACATGATTTCAAGAATCAAGTCTATGGAGTAGAGTTGCCAGATTTAGCAAATAAAAATACAAGACATTCAGTTAAATTTGAACTTCAGATAAACATCAACTAATTTTTTAGGATAAACGTATGCTGTTGTTTATCTGAAATTTAACTTTAATCAGGTTTCTTGTATTTTATCTGGCAAACCTCATCCTGAGGTGTAGTTCTCCTGCCTTGGCTCATTCTTAAGGCCAACGTTGGGTTTAGTAGTGAAGAAGTTAGTGGGCACACTGCCACTTTGTGGCAGCCAAGAGCAACAGCATTGCTGCTGTTGAGAGACGAGGTGCTAGTCCAATGATGGGACATTCATTTTCATTGTGCAGAACATCTTGGATACCAAGATAGCTAAAGAGCCCTTTAAAGAAAGAAGTATGGAAATCCCCATGCTTTCCAATAATGTTAGTTTTGGTTGGCATGATGGCATGACTTATCTACTTTCTGGAGAACTGATATTCCAGCACTTCTAGATAAGCTTTTGAAGAAATGGGAAGATGACTTCACCAGTGACTACTGCCAGAAACAACATCTAAACTGTTCTCACGGGACTATAGTGATTATAAAGAATTGCTTACAAGAACATGGTGTTTTGAACAGCAAATCTGATTTTGCTTTTATTTAGCAATATCAAAGCGATATTTAGTTTTACAATACTTTGAAAGCAATTGGTTTTACCAGTAAAGAGAGAAAAAGGATAAATTAACTTCCTGAAGCTTACATATCAGGTCAATAGCAGAGCTGGAGAGAAGAGTGAAAATTTCCTAAAGTCTGACCCTTAAAGCCTTTCATTAACTCAGAATCACTATTGTTTTCATAAATGAGTCTCTTTCAAGCACCTTAAAATATTATTTCAGAAATACTAGCCATACATATGGAGCTGATAACCTTGTGATAATTTAAGGAATCCCTGTAGAAAAATCCCAAGTGAAAATTCTCAGCTATCTTCAGAATCTCCAAAGCAATCAGGACTTTCAAAAATTCATTTGCTCTTGTCCTTTTCATCTTCTGACTCATTTACTTTCATAATTATATTTTCATGTTCTCTGGAAAAAAATGAGTATTCTTGAGAGATAGTTTTTTAAAAATTCACACAAGAATATATTGAAAGTTAATTGATACTAAGCTACCAAATCCGCATTTACTAACACTATGAAAAGTTTTAATGAAGCCTGAATTTTGTGTGCCTACACTTAAATATTCAAACCTCGACAATAAGCAAAGGTAGAAAGTGGAGGTTCAAATATATTCCAAATCATTATTTTTATTCATATTAGAACTATATGTAGGGCTAGTCTATGTTAAAATATTTGAAGTTGTTTTTACCCTGAAAAATATGAAGAGATTAGGTCCCGAGGCTGTTAAACTTAAAAAAAAGAAAAAGATTATCTTAAAAAAAAAAATCATGGTTTTACTAAACGTCAGACAGAGGCAAACACTGGTAGATTTACCAGAACCACAGCTGGCTATAACATTTTACTAAGAGTGTTTCAGTTTAATCTTGATGGAAGATTACCCAATAAATCAAATTTTCAGTAATTTTGACAGTAGACAAAAATATGCATATGTCACATTATTTAGCTTAGCAACCTTCCAAACATGCCATGTAATCCTGTGATAGAAGATAAAGGGCAAGGTCACTTGGGCCTTAACGACTTACTGGCAGAGCTGTTGACCTTATGTAACACTTAACAATGAGCTGGGTGTTCCAGAAAAGAAGTAGTTAGCATTGAGAAGAGAGATAATGTTAGACTGGGTGAGAAATGATTGTGAAAGAATCTATGCTGGCCACCTCAAGTTTCTCTGCTATATTTTTGTGATTTACAGTATATGAAAAGATGACTTCAGTGAGTTTCAGACAAAATCTGTACTATATCCGAATGCTTTACTAAAATACAGGTGTGTGTCACAAACTAAGTTGATCAGTTAGTGGTTGTAAAGTGTTTCTATTTTAGAAGTAGCTGACTATAATCTCTGGACTTATTTTGCTTCCTTTCTCCATAAAGACATACCAACTATTAGGGCTTAGGTTTTACTTATGCTTTTTGTACACAAATACAAATGTGTTCCCATTTTTCTGTTATTTATTTTGCCCACTTACTTCTTTTTTGCCACCCTCCTGCCATGTTCCCTCCACCTCTTTGGTGTGTCTGAAAAATATCCAGTTCCATTCTAACCACTTCCTCCTGTTCTTAATGTGAATGAGGTCATAAAAATAATTTGTACATAAAGAGTTTCTCCTGGAACTCATGCAACAAGCCACAGTAATTATTCTATCTTTGACAATTAATAAAATCTTGAAGTATATGAACAATTTTAATAATCAGCCAATACCCAAGTCACTTAAAACTAAACTTTGTTTTGTAAAGATGCAGTCCTAAGAAGTAGTACATGTACTCAAATGAAATTATTGAAATTCAGTTTAAATAAAATGGAATTCAATAAACAAAATGAAAGGTAAGACCATTCACTTAAAATGTGTATATATTTTTTCTGGGTTTAAAAGAAACAATCAAAATACAAATTCTGAAACTCCTAACAATTAGTGGATTATTTTGATTATTAGTTCAGTTTTGATAGCATGTGAGTGGTTATTTCCTTTGGAAAAGCTAGCACTTGGATTCTTTCCTTTGGAAAAGCTAGCACTTGAGAACAATACCATCATCTGAAAACCTGCCTTTCTTGATCAACTAATATGACTTACTAGTCACTAATATGAACAGTCTGTGGAAAGTTAATTTCAGAACTGAAATGATTAGAAAACCATGGTGAAGAGATTCATAGTTTCATGCCCTGAAATGCTGGCAATGTTCCTGGACCTATGCAAGGCTTTCAGAATTATTAATAATGTTTAAAAAATGGTCCTGGAACAAAAAAATTCAAATTCAAGAAATACAAAACAGACCTTTCTTCTATTCATCTTGCTTTTCATATTGTTTTATCTGCTTCCAATTTTTATAGCATAAAATCAGTTTTTGAGCATTATAGTCTTTCTCACCTGTTCATGTATGCTTCAAGTCAAAATTTTAAGTTCAATTACTGGCACCGAAGCCACCTTTTAATGTTCTACGTGTCTCCATTTTCAAATTCAGATATGACAAAGGTGAGAAACTGACAACAGGGGAAAAGCACTGTAGGAAAATTTCCACTCCTTCCTTGTGACGTAGCTCAAATGTTACCCCTTATGTAAAGTCTCTCTGGACTTCCCCACCCTTCCAGAGTACTAGCAGGATCCTCCTCTGAGTCCTCATCACCCTCCCTGGTGTGATTCCTTTACTATACTGTACGCTCCTAGAGGGGGTTCTTCTCTTATTTGCAACTGTAGGGTCTAGAACATTGATCATGATACAGTAGAACTGTCGATCAATGTTTATTGAATAAGTGGAAGGACGAATGAATGAAAAGATCTACTAAGTACTTGGAATTTCTCTGTATAGTTACTGAAAGTGGCAACCTAAATTAGTGTAGGACCAAATACTGAGTGGTCTGATAAAATACCCAAGTCTAAGTGAATTAGAAAGATTAAAAACAAAAAACCAATAACTTGTGAATATGGTAAATATAGTTTCCAAGCTAATAGGTATGCAAATCTTCATTTAGACATAAAGTAACTGTGTTCTGTAGTCTTCCTATTTCAATGGTTTTCTATCACTTTGGGAAGTACTTGGTTATTGGTCAATACTCTTGGTTGCGAGTGACAGAAATCATCTCAAACAAACAAGTCTAAAGGAGGAATTTATTGGCTCACAAAAGGGTGGTGGAAGAGCTGGCCTTGGGCCTCAAACAAAATCAGAATCCTCTCTCTCTCTCTTTCTGCATTTTGTTATTTGGCTTCATACTCTTTTTCTACTGATGGATTTTCCTCCCTTCTTTATCATATCGAATGGAGATCATGACCACATTGCAGCACTAACTTCACATCCCAAAATTCCCATCCCCAGAGATGAAAGTGTTCTTTCTCACAGGCTTTACATACAAAATCCTAGGAAGCATTTGTGTAGTCTAGCTTGAGTTCTATGCCTCTTTCTGAACCAATTGCTGAGGCAACAGTAATGGTTTTTCTATCTTGGGTGACATGTCCACTTTGAAATTAACAGCAAGATCTACTGATAGGAAAAGAAGGAAAATATTTTGGGCAAAGACAAGAGATTATATAAGAAGAGGTGTCGTATTTTCTTTTATTTTCTCATAAAGAACCTCTTGACACTTCCAAGCAAGTTGAGAAGAGTTTGTTCTATTCTCAACCAAGATGGCTAGTCAGATCAACATAGCAGTAGAAGCCATCCATAGTGGTAGAGATGGTCTCAAATGGACACTGGTAAAGAAAAAGCCCATGGCACAGGGGCAGATAGAGAAGTAAAAACTTATGTCACAAAGAGATTGGAAGCCCGGATTCTTTCCAGCCAAGAGTTCTTGTTCATAGGGCATCATGACCATTGCCAGGATGATACTTACTGTGACCTTAGATACTGAGGCTGTATTATAAGGGATATGGACTGTCCTAAATATTTCTAATTAAGGGGCATCACAAAATTGATTTCTGCATTTATATTCTGAACTTAGCCTTTTTTTTTTTTTTTTTTTTCCCCAGTACGTGGGCCTCTAACTGTTGTGGCCTCTCCCGTTGTGGAGCACAGGCTCCAGGCACACAGGCTCAGCTGCTCTGCAGCACGTGGAATCTTCCCGGACCGGGGCACGAACCCACGTCCCCTGCATCGGCAGGCAGACTCTCAACCACTGCACCACCAGGGAAGCCCTGAACTTATCCTATTTTGAGACATAATGAAAGTTGGTAATATAGAGGAAAAAAGTAAGACAGCAGCAAAAATGTTCTCAAGACTTTTCCAAACTGATTACTGTCACATTGACTATAAGCTTTAAGACCAAGCTTTGAGGCTAGATACAGATAAATATAGTATGTTAGTATCTTGAGCTGAATTTTACTAAATTTCTACATTTAGAAACTTCTCCCAACTTTATATTCTTTAAGAATGACCCAGATGTTTTTAGACTCCAAGCAAGAATAGTATGCTATTTTGCCAAGCTTGCAGAAAAGAGTGTACTAAGGCTTCTCTACTTGTTTCCCATCATCTCATGGAATAGTTTATTCATATTTAAAAAGGTAACTTCGGGCTTCCCTGGTGGCGCAGTGGTTGAGAGTCTGCTTGCCGATGCAGGGGACATGGGTTCGTGCCCCGGTCCGTGAAGATCCCACATGCTGCGGAGCGGCTGGGCCCGTGAGCCATGGCCGCTGAGCCTGCACGTCCGGAGCCTGTGCTCCGCAACAGGAGAGGCCACAACGGTGAGAGGCCCGCGTACCGCAAAAAAAAAAAAAAAAAAAAAAAGCAACTTTGCCGTAATTATTGTACTTTGGAATGTTCTACTAAATCTTCTTACTTAACAGATTTCCTTAGTATTCCATTAGTAAGAACGTTAAGATCAGAGCATAATTACCTTCATTTTGAATTCTTTGTACACAAGTCTTGACTGGCACATGAATAAGCATTTCACACTGCTCATTTTCTATGGAAAAAAATGGTTGTTTTAAGAGAAGCAAAAGTCCAGTGTAACATTCTTCCTGTATGACATTCAGAAATCCACTTGGACATACAATCTGTTTCGGTTGTCAATATCCAGGCATCAAAATGATTGATTCCTTACAATATTTTATTAAATTTGTTTGTTTGCAACATTAAAAGCAGTAAGCATACATCAGGATTAAACTAAGTCTATTATCTCAAATATGTATTTTCATAGGATCTTAAAGAGATAATGCCTTAACTTATAAATTCTCTAATAATATAAATTCAAGGCTCTTTTAAATAACATTTTATGTAAAAAAGGCAATGAATGACCATTTAGGTGAGTAGCTTTCCTGCAACTCTGAAATCCATAGGGTTGGATTTATTTCTGTGGCCAACACTTGTTCATTCATTACTTCATTCAGCAAATTTTTCTTATACAATTATTAATTCTACAGAGCGCATTATTTAACCCCCCAGGGCAAGCCAATCTGGAGTCTGTAATTTTTTTCTGAGACCTCAAAGCCATTGATTCCGTTGTGATATTGATATATGAAGAAGGAGCTTTTCATTTGTAGGTGTGACCAATGACCAGATATCACTGCTTGGCCATGTTTAACCCATTTGGATAACTAGGGTGGTTTTAATGTAGTTCACTTTTATGTTCTGAAAAGAAAACAGAATATATTTTCCTTGTATAATAATTGACTTTGTATAAAGCAGTTTCCTATCTATTCATTCATCACGATCTCATGACAAACACGTGAAGTAAACAGAGAAAGTGTTGCAGACCTTTTGTTGATGAGGTCAGAGAGGTTAAAGGACTAGTAAAGTCATGAAGCAAATAGGTGGGAACGCTTGACCTGCACATAGACTATTTAAACCCAAGACTATTCTCCCTGAAAACCTGTTGTGTTACATCAGCCAGAGAAGAGAAGACTTTCAGGTCCAATATCACCTTGTAGTGGTTCCCTCTAGTTCATCAACTCCAAAGGCCTCAGCTAAATCAGGAGAACACTTAAAATGAGCATTTATTTATTAACCTAAATTCCAAGGTGATACAGCTAGTCTCAGAACAGCACTATTTAAAGGAAGGACTGGTATGAATTCCAGTGAAACTCTTGAA
This sequence comes from Mesoplodon bidens, assembly GCF_964165515.1. NCBI lineage: Eukaryota > Metazoa > Chordata > Mammalia > Artiodactyla > Ziphiidae > Mesoplodon > Mesoplodon bidens. Next base: position 14,880,241 of record NC_138173.1, on the reverse strand, counting down.
GACTATGCTATCTTTGGGTCATTTGCTTTTCTTGTTTATTTGAATTTAAATATCTACAGACAATCTTGGCAAAATAGGATATTTTCTCTTGAATTCTTTGCTGTGTCACTGATTAAGTATAAAGATAGAATTGCCTCTGAGGTTAAAACAAACCCTTGAGATTTGGTGGTTCACTGCATCCACTTCCTCTAAAATTCTAGTGGTTCATGTTTGTGAAATTTCCTTGAGTTGACTGAAGTTACTTGATATAGAAAATCAACTACACTAATCAAATTCAGTAAGCATCCCATTATTTTCCTCTTTGGGCAAACTGGAAATCATGTCAGTTAGCTTCTTTAAGACTGAGTATTGTGACTGGCAGAAGAACTAAGGAACTAATTCAAAGCAAAATAAAATGAGAAAGTGGTATAAAATTAATAAATGACAACAAAACCACTAGTCATTCTAAAACCTCCCTCCTCTAAATGCATTTTATATTCAGACTTGTATTTTTTTTTTCCACACTGATAAATATTGAGTTTGAATGTGTCCCTTTTTCTTTGTGAGTTTATTGTAAAGCAATCCCATGCTGAGCTAATGAGCAACAGGATTTCAGGACTGGTGTCATCCAGTCTCCTTTTAGTGGCACTCATGTCTCGCCACAAATCCGTTTTGGGGGGTGAGTAATACTAACAAGTTACTTAATAAAACACATATAATTGCCATACTTAATACAAGTTTGGTGATTATGAGAGGCTAGAGCTGCAGTCTACCTCCTGGTAATTAGCTCCATAACACATAAAAGAAATATTGAGTATTTTTCCCTTACATCACAAATGAAATCGAATCTAACTCCAAATACCTCTGTGTGCTTTATAAAGATCTCTTCCTCAATAAATCTTATCCTGCACTGTACTTGACATAAATTGAAATCATTTTCAAATATTTACTATATATCAAATAAACCCCTTGCCACACCATCTACGCCTAAAAGGCTATGGTTTTTATCATTTTCTGTTTTCTGAGCGTTCTATAAAACATATTATATATCTGAACCACCATAAAATACCATTCTTGCAGCTTTGCCAATTTCAAAATGCTGCTTTGAATAGTTTATCATTGGTGTTCTCCATTTCCTTTCTTGATCCTCTTTGAGAACCAGCCAAGCAAATACTAGCTAAATTTATTTGCATTTATTAATGTGTCTTAGCCTGAACATTTCTTACTGAAGGGAAATCATAGGGCCAGAAAGAATAAAATTCAGTACTTGGCTGAGGCTCCCCTAGCATGGGGTAATATTCGATGAAAAATAGAGACTAAGGGAATGTAAACTCTAGTTTATTCAGTTCAGCTGATTTTCTTCCTATTAAGGTATATTCTGTTAGATAGTTTCCCCCCTGCTTACTAAATAACTAAGCTCTGACATCATAAAGAAAACTGCAGTTCCCATCACTAAGGCTAATATCACCCAAAGATAGCTTGCTATTTTAAATAATATGGAAACTACATTGGGATGACAGATAAGTAAAACAATCCACTTTATTTTTAACTGCTTTTGATGTGTTCCAGACTTTGAATATTCAGACAAAGAAATAATGGAAAAGTTTTTTTTTTTTCCTTAAATCACACCTCCACACCCCAAACTACTATTCCTCCATCCTCACCCCTTGACCTTTTCGGACAAAATTGAAGAATACAACTCTTCTTTTCTTGCCAGGAGGATAGTTCTGGGCTTAATTTCAGAAGGTCTCAGGTCACTACCATTCTTTTTAGAAGAGTCCTCCAAGGTATAACTAACATCCTTTCTCCTGTTGGGGGAAGTTGGAGTTTTCATCCTGGTGCCCTATCAGCTCAAGGCTAGACTCAAGTCCTGAGATGCTCTGTCATTTGCCTTTGGCTCTCCATTTGTGAGCACTTGTGCTGAGGCTTCACAGTAGGACCACATTTCTGTCACAAACCAGCAGTGGAAAACCGAGATCACACCTACAGCTCACACTTTTCAGCTTGTTGTTTTATACAACATTGTTCCTGTACCTAGATCTCGGGCATGATTTTCTATTAACACCATTGTTCAGTACAAAATAGATATATTTCATCTCACCAATGAATCTGCCTACAAGGGGATTTTTAAAAAGCACTGGTTCACAGCAGTCATTATTATTGCCTGTCTGTTTAGAAAACTTCCATTAGCCATTTTTTAAAGCTAGTAAAGAATTTCTTCTTTTTCCTTCTGAGAATGTCTTGACTTTTTCCTCATTCCTGAAGGATATTTTCTCTTTATACAGGATTCTCAGTTGACAGTGCTTTTCTTTTAGTACATGAAAAATGTTGTGCCTCTCTCTTTTGGCCTCCGTGGTTTCAGATGAGAAATTTGCTACGCTCAAATGGTTGTTCCCCTCTAGGTAATAGGTTGTTTCTCTCTGACTGCTTTCAAGATTTTTTTCTTTGTCTTTAGTTTTAGCAAACTTAATTATAATGTGTCTTGGCACGGATTTCTTGGGGTTTAACCTGTTTGACGTTTGCTCAGCTTCTTGAATGTATAGGTTGACGTCTTCTACCAAATTTTTGAGCATTTTTGGTCATTATTTCTTTGAACACATTTTCAATCACATTCCTTCTTTCCTTTCCTGTCCTTTTGGGACTCTGATGGTGTGGATGTTAGAATTTTTATTTTTTTTTTGTCACACAGGTTCTTGACACTCTGTTCATTTTATTTCAGTCTACTTTCTGTCATTTAGATTGGGTAACTTCTATAGATGTCTTCAAGTTCACTGATTCTATACTCTGTCATCTCCATTCTGTAAATAAGCCCATCCAGCAAGTTTTTTATTATCAGTTATAATATTTTTCAGTTCTAAAATTTCCATTTGGTTCTTTTGTTTTCCCAGCTTTATTGAATTGTAATTGACAAATAAAATTGTAAGATATTTAAAGTGTACAATATGATAATGTGACATACATGTACATTGTGAAAGGATTCCCTTCATTGAATTAACACATCCATCACCTTATATTTACCTCCTTTTAAATTTTTTCTTGAGAACATTTAAGTTCTGCTCTGTTAGCAAATTTCAGTTATTCAATACAGTGTTATCAACTAGAGTCATCCATTCTTTTTGTGTAGCTGTTACTTCTCTGCTTAGATTTTTTTCTTTTTGAATTGTGTTAAGAGAATTCATAACTGTTTAGTGAAGTACGTTTATGCTGACTGCTTTAAACTCCCTGTTTCTTAATTCCAACGTCTGATTCATCTGGGTATTGTTGCATGTTGAATGTCTTTTCTCATTCAAGTTGATTTTTTAATTTGTCTTCTGAAGATTTTAGATATTATGAGTCTCTGTATTCTATTTAATTTAGTTTGTTTGTTTTTAGGCAGCCACCGGGTTGATGTATTGTGTGAAAGCCTGGAAGATGTTCATGTTTAGCTTCATCACTTTGTTGCTGCAGAGTTGGGTTAGAAGTTCAGCTCTCACTGATGACACCAGGAGAGTTGAGAAGTGGAGTGCCAACTTCTTAGGTCACTTCAGTGAAAAGTGAAAATAGTGACTCATGCTATTGGTTGTGTGCCACATTGAAATGAAGATTTCCTCATTGTGGAACCTTAAGTGAGCCTAATTTAGAGTTTAGCTGACCAATGATCGACATTTAAGTGAAAGACAAGTTAACTTTGTCACTTAACACCACTGACCTTTTTGGTGGTTGTTTGTTAAGGTGGCATAATCTATCTGGTTATCATCACTAACTTTAACTGATCATCACTATATGCCAGGCACTGTGCTAAATGTTTACATGAATTATGTCATTTAATATAATTACCTACAAATTTGGTTTTACTGTCTCCATTTTACACATGAAGAAAGTGAGGCTCAGAGAAGTTAAGTAAGTTGCCTAAGGTCACACAACAATGTTGTGGCTGAACTGGGAAAGATGTCTTCATCTCAGAATGCTATGGTGAATTGTGAAACATACTATTTTTAAGTACTTTAAAATTGTTCACTTGAATACAAGCCATTGGAATAATAAACAAATCTCATCTAGTCATTAAGCCAGTTCTCAAGAATCTGTCCTTATCAACTCTTGGGATGCTGAGGATGTAGTGGGGAGTACCAGGTGTACAGGACATATGGTTTCTAGTCATTGGTTTCTAGTGAAAAAATCTCACCTTGGAGTTTTTCCTGTGTGACCTTGGACAACTTACTTAATTTCTCTTAGTCTCTCTTTCCTCATCTACAAAATGGGGTTCAAAATACCTACCTCAGTGGACTATTCTGAGAAGTAAAGTAATTACATATGCAAAGGATTGGTAAGTTAGTTCGTTTCCCTTTCCTCAAGTGAGGGATTCTCTCTCTCACTCTCTCTCTATCCCCTTTCATCTCTCCTTCAACACAACAGTGCTTTAGAAACATTCTATGATCCAGTCTGTTCAATAATTCACAATTTTCCAAGTTTCTTCAAATTAGTAAGAAAGGATTTCAAAGGTTGGAAAAGAAGAGCTTTCATTAAAAGTTTCTCTTGTGGATTTTCTTGCTTAAAAGATTACAGGATAAGAAATACAGTGCTTTGTGATATATGAAGTAGAAAGGCAGGTTTTAAAATTCCAGCCATATAATTTCCTAAATTGTCTGGTTTGAAATTTTGGGCCATTTGGATTGCCTGTGCCATGCACACATGAGTAGTTCTCCATTCTCTGGGAGGGTGGTCTTTTCCAGGAACTTTCAGTTGCAAACTATTACAGGAAAACTATTCTATGGCTAGTGCTCTGGTTCCCTATTTCCACTCGAGCCTGTTTGTCAGTCAATAAATTGCTGCCTCTTGCTGTGTCTCGATATATCCGGTGTTCTCCATTAAACAATGAAACACCCAGGCTTTTTCCACTTTCCTGACTTGGGCTGAAGCTTGTTTGGCAAAGTACGGCCGTCACTCAGCTTGCCCTTTATGGCTTAATGGGGAGAAGCGATTGCATGCCAATGTGGATTTCCTAGATGTTATGTTACGCTCGCTGACACCAATGGGTGCTTTCTTCTTAAATAAGATGGAATTTTCTGATATTGCCAGACAATTACTTGATAGTACTTGGCTTTTGTTTATTCACTTACCAAGGGTCCCAGCGGAGGCTCCCCAACAGGAGAAGTGTTGGCCAAACTAAAAGAGCTCTTGGAATTTCAATAACACGGGCTGCTTACTTTTCCCCTTTGGTGTTTATTTTCAGTCTATAGTTTGATTGGATTAAATTTCCTTTATTTAGACTTCAGCAAGAACAACTGACATAAAGGAAGGTAGGGGAGTTGAAGGTTAATTTGAAGAGACAGTCAAGTAAATCACTGACATAAAAATATCAGATCACATACACGGGCTTATTCACCCTGTGAGCCAAATGACCTCAGTGAGACACCTCTTTAGTTCCAAAACTAGGACAATATGCGTCCGCAGGTCCACTGGTATGTTGGAATTCAGAGGAAACGCAGCTCTCTGATTTTCTACTTGGCATATATACTGTAGCTTCGTTGTAAAGTTAAAGTTTGGCAGTGTGCTCCACATCAGATGGAAATACGTGCTTTTGGTCAACTCAACACTTGCGAGGTCCTGTTCAAAGTACTCTGAGTATATGGCTTTGAACTTTTTATGCAAGAACAGGAAGAAATTCAAACTGATGTGGTGCGCTAATATAGCTGTTTTCAAGATTCACTTGTTCCATTATTGGAGACTGTTCAGTGGGCTTATGCAACAGTCTTCCAAAGCAAGGGTGCTTTTTATATTGCAAGGGAAACCAAGTGGATGGGATAGAGTTTTTCACAGTGTCTAAGGTATGATTCGTTATGTCACTAGGATAACATTTTGCAACTGTGGGCTTCTTTCTATTCTTTTTTTTTTTGCAGTACGCGGGCCTCTCACTGCTGTGGCCTCTCCCGTTGCGGAGCACAGGCTCTGGACGCACAGGCTCAGGGGCCATGGCTCACGGACCCAGCTGCTCCGCGGCATGTGGGATCTTCCCAGACCGGGGCACGAACCCGTGTCCCCCTGCATCGGCAGGCGGACTCTCAACCACTGCGCCACCAGGGAAGCCCTCTTTTTATTCTTGATGTTATTACTTTTATTCAGTTACTCATTGTCGCTCAATATTTAACCACCAGTCTTCACCTGGATTATTATAGTAACGTTTTGATAAGTTTCCTCACTCTAAGGTATTCAAAACACTGCAGTTAATTTAGTCAGAATGACTTGAATATCATCTACTCATCTCTTCAGACACTTTGACGGCTTCTGTCATCCCAGGAATAGCCATACCACGCAGCCCAGAATGCAATCCTTTTACATGGTGATCCCTAACTTCCTGTTGAATCTACCGTAGCTCCCTTTCAGGTCCTAACAAGGCTGCCGAGCGTCCCCCCACACACCCACACTTCCCTGCTCCAGTTTTTGCGCTCTATGCTGTTTCCCCAAGAGGATCTTTCCTCTATTTTTTAATGCTTAGAGTTTATACGTTTGTCACCACCTACTCAAATTATACTTCCTACATGAAATCTTTCTTTATGCTCAGAGTTTTGCAAAGAACCCTCCCCTCTTGTAATATTTATTTCTCAAAATTAGTAAGAATTTCTTTTGCAGACAGCTAACATATCTTTTATTGGAGCTCTTTTTTGTGGAATTTTATTTATGAATTTTAGAAGGATTTATGAAATAAAAATGTGGGTTTTTAAAAATGTTTAGAGGGATTCCATTATGGAAGTTCTTTATATGATTTTTAAAAATCTAATCTTTCAAGTTACCTCCCTACAGAGTGGACATAAGTAGCTCTCCTTCCCCAACTGTATAATTCTAAGTTAAAATAGCCTGTTGCACAAGTTATCACTCACTTGTATCAATAGCAAAAACCCTTCATAAATATAACAGTAAGTGTACCATTTTCCTAGTCATTTATTTCTTCAACTATGTACCATAGTTATTTATACAAATGTCTCCTTTAGCAGCCTCTTAGCTTCTTGAAGTAAGAATGTGTACCTGATTTATCCATGATTTCCTGAAATTCTGGATACATAATGTTATATAAATTATGAGTAAAATAATCAGGCTTCCCTGTTGGCGCAATGGTTGAGAGTCCCCCTGCCGATGCAGGGGACACGGGTTCGTGCCCCGGTCCGGGAGGATCCCACATGCCTAGGAGCGGCTGGGCCCATGAGCCATGGCCCCTGAGCCTGTGCGTCCAGAGCCTGTGCTCCACAACGGGAGAGGCCACAGCAGTGAGAGGCCTGCGTACTGCAAAAAAAAAAAAAAAAAAAAAAAAAAAAAAATCAATCAATCAATTGTATAAGTCATTGGTGTCCCCTCTCATATTACTAGAGTAGATCCACAATTTAAAATTTATGTAAAGGTTAGTTTTACAAAGCAAGCAGAAAACTGTGCAAAACAAAAATATTTAGGAAGATAAAAAATGGATTTCAGATCGGTAAATAATTTAGAAAATTTTATTTGGCTTCCATAACTTCACAGATAAGTAGGCAACACACTTAAACTTTCTTCATAAAAGCAGATGTTCAGAAAAAAATCAAACTGAATAAAGAATTAAGTAATATTGTATTTTTATAAACCTCATTTTTGAAAAGTTCAGCCATATGTTTTTGTCACTTATCTGTGTCATTGGCTATGGTGTCACTTCATGGATAAGATCCCAATATACACATGCTGAGTATTTGGAATAGTATTAATATTTTGATAGTACCGAGAGTAGGATATCTGAGTTAGTTAATTTCTGTTCCTCCATATAAGAAAGGGTTTTAAATCTGCTGTGAGCCATTCTACACTTGCTATGGGGATTAATGAGAAACACCGTGAGACCAAATCTTGATCGTCAAGGATGTGAGGGGTAGAAGTTATTAGCTATTACTTTCCATTTTCTTTCCACAACCTCACTGACAGAATTGCCTGCTCAGTAAAAAGAGAGGTTATGTGACTTGTTACACCTCTCTCCATGATCTGGAATATAGGCAACTAGAAGTGGCATAGGGTGCTATGTAGGCCAGAAGGAAGCTACCAGTATGCAGTAAAAAAACAATTTGGTTTACTTGCAACCCCCCTGATCTGGTCACCTATGTTTCTAGATTCTTGGAAGAATGTACTGCCTACCATGAATTTAAGGCAATAGATTATCTTAATCACATTTTCCAATAGAACAGATTAAACCCAGGAAATAATCAGCAAAGTTGTTTGTAAAAAAGCAGAAACCAAACTCCTGCAATACTTCACAAAAGCTGGTAGCTTATAGTCTTCTGGGGGTAGATTAAGATCCAAGATTGCCATAGTCTTCATTTTATTGACCCTCACTCCACAGTCTGGTTTGAGAAAAATGAATGAGAGTGAAAGAGGAAGGGGTCAGGGAATTATTATTGTTAATTGAAAAGCATGAAAGGAGTAGCATGAGCCATAAATCATGGAGCTCACATTTCACAGTTTAATCAAGGAACCAAAGAGAACAGCTGCAGGAAGCCTGCAGTCGCTCTTGTGGGAGCAAAAGAAAGATGCTGCTGGGACCATTTTGAATATTCTGGGATAGTACTTGTTTTTGCTCTGTACTCAAAGCTATATAGTGATGCTAGTTTCAGTGAAAAGGGAATTGTCCAAAATTTCTGTGGATTTCCCCATCAAAGTTTTGAATAGAGTATTGTGTTCTTTTCTTTGGATATTATGTGGTCGAAAATTTTGAATAGCTGAGATATCGCTGGTAGCCAAGAGTATAGGAGTGTGGCAGGAGCTGCTCGGTCAACTCCCACTGACATGTGACTAGGCTCTTTTGACCCACCTGGGCAGATGTACAATGATTAGAGCAGATGTCACTGCTAGGAGGGTGGGTCCTTGTGGCCACTCTAAGAGTAACCACTGCTGTAGAGGGAGCCAAGCTTCCAACTGGGTCGGGCTGGGGTCCAGGAGGAAGACTGTTCAGGTCCCTCCTCTGTTCCCTTTGTCACTGGTTTCTGGTTCACCGATAGATTTAAAAGTCCAACTATTTATTAAAATTATAGTTGCAAAACACTGGTTTCTTTACTTTCTGATAATGGGCCAAGATCTGCACTTTGAAAGAAGTCTGAGGTGGAGAAAGAATCAAGGCGAACATGGATGAGGATGTTTAGGATAAAACACTCTCTCTTTCTTTCTAAATGGTTTACCACAAAAGATCTAAAAAAGCAGCTGTGGGACCTTGTTAAGTACATAGCTGGGACAAACCCAAGAGCCTTTTATTTTCCTGACAATAAGATACTCTATGTTGCATGCCGAACAAAGCATATTTTTGATAGTAAAAGATAATGCATCCCCCTAGTTGCACTGTTTCATATGGATAATTTATAGTGATTTTCCCATTATGTGGCTGTTACATCACATTCTCTGCTTTAGTTTGTGGCTACAGATTTAACTCTAAAAGCTTTTCTTTTTAGAAAATTTTTTAGGAAGAACTCAAATTCTTAATATTGACTGACATTATTACAAAGTGGAAAGCATTCCTCTAAGGGTCAATGAAGTGTTATATATGTAGAAGATTACCTATAGCCTATTTGCCATCATTTCTTGTAACATATGATTTGGAAAACATTGTGGTATGAACAGAGCCAGAACCAAAATTGCACAGAGTTGCCTTAATCATCCCAGTTAATGCTCAAGAGTTTTCATTTGAAAACAAGAATCAGCACATTGAAATCAAGATGAAAGCAGACCTTATTTATAGAATCTCCCACTACTGTTTCATTCATTATTCACAAACACTGTGAAGGAAGGTGTTCAGGTACAAGAAATCCAGGGTCCCTGCATTTCCTGTTCCTTTGTAGCCACCACCCTTTGAATGCTTGTTTGCTGGAAGCTGTAACCCAACTTCCTTCCCCAGCCCTTACCCCCCTGACACATGCCACTGTTATGTCTGGACTAGAAGCATCATCTTAGGTCACTTATTTTATTTTATTTTATTTATTTATTTATTTTTGCGGTACGTGGGCCTCTCACCGCTGTGGCCTCTCCCATTGCGGAGCACAGGCTCCGGACTCGCAGGCTCAGCGGCCATGGCTCAAGGGCCCAGCCGCTCCGCGGCACGTGGGATCTTCCCGGACCAGGGCACGAACTTGCGTCCCCTGCATCGGCAGGCGGACTCTCAACCACCGCACCACCAAGGAAGCCCAGGTCACTTATTTTAAAGCAGAAAACATTATTGTGTGCTAGCCAGGCAGAGTTTTAGAGGAACAGACAAGTGTTTACTTGCCTCAGATTGCCAGCTTATTTTCCTAAATCCACTCTTTTCCAGCCATCTGTCTTTCTTTCCAAAGATCCCCAGGAAGCCTCTGTTTCCTAAAGCCACCTGATTCTGCCTGTGATACAATGGTAAATTTTGACTCATTTCCACTAGGTCTCAAGAAAGCAGTCGCTAAGTGTGATTCCTCATTTCCCATCTCTGGCTCTTGTACATGGCTGGTCTTATCGAATTTTCCTGATGTCTTCCTGAATTTTTCAGCCTCTAGAGAAAAATGATTTCTCTCTCTCCCCTCTGATTCATTTATTATTCTTTGCTTTCCACATCAAAGTTAGGGTTGTTCATTTCTATGGTTCATCTGAGATCTTTTTCTTCTCCTCAGGCTTAAAAGCTGAAACTCTAACATTAACTAATACATACATATTAAAATAGATTCATTCAGAAGAGATGTACTCAAAAATGATATCCTGTTTACAAAGACATCATAGATGTATTGCACTGGAAATGGTTTTTCACTATTCTCTATGACAGTCACGTATTTTAGTTTTGCCTTTGTAAGTCTGGCTACCATTAAAAATGTCCAACTTATCTACAGGTAATATATTAGAACTTAGAATTTTAAAATGTTTAAATTGAGTTAATATGATTATTTTCTTCTTTATTTGATACTACTGATCTTTCTCCACACTGCTATTTCTTTGTTGACCTATAGAGGAAGTAGAAGACTAGAAAGCATTTCATTCATGGTCACACAAAAAATGGGAAGACGCTAAAACTAGTGAGAAACCTTTCCTAATAGAGGATCATTATCTGATTCTTATTAAAATGCCGTTACAAAGTGGCCTTTTGTGTATGGCCCTCTACTAGGTATAATGGAAACAAAACTGCAAAACATTGCCCTACTCTCTTGTTATAAAATAAACTTTAGGGAGTTATTATAAGGGTTATTTTATATATTATAAAGATTGGGGATGTGTACCTCCCCTCCCACCTTGGGTTGTGGGAACTGTCCAAGTGCAGTTTCAGTTCTGGCTAAGATGGAGTGAGTATACTCCATTTGGCCTATACCTCTAATGACGACAAAAAACCCAGGGCAGAATATGTAAAGCAACTATTTGAGGACTCTGAAAATAGATAATAACAGGTAGATTGGGGGCCAATATAAAAACTAAAATGAACCGTTATCTCAAAAGGATACCTGCACCCCCATGTTCATGGCAGCCTTATTTACAATAGCCAAGTATGGAAACAACCTAAGTGTCTGTCCATGGATGAATAGATAAAGAAGATGTAATATATATGTGTACACACACACACACACACACACACACACACACACACGTACACACAATGGAATATTATTCAGCCTTTAAAAAGGAAGGAAATCCTGTCATTTGTGACAACATGGATGAAACTGGAGAGCATTTTCTGACCATAGTACAATAAAACTGGAATTAAAAATAATATACCAAAATAAAAAAATAACCATTTCAAAATTAAAATCCATATGTCAAAACAACCCTCAGATCAAGCAAGAGCTCAAAATATAGTTGCAGAATATCTAGAAAATAATGTTTCAAACACTGTGCTCAGATTCTTTGGGAAAGGCTAGCATCATGCCCATTCAATTCAGTCTTAAGTGTTTATGTTAATAAGTAAGAAAGAAAATTAATTAATTTGATTCAAGAACCGAGAAAAAGAAAAGAAGCCAAAAAGAAGTAGAAAAATAAATTAATAAATATTAAAGCAGATGTTAATTTCATCAAAAACAGTTTAATAATATTGATAAAATATTTGCTAGTGCAATCAATAAAGAAGGGAACAAGGAGAAATAGCACATTTTAAAGTGAAGTAGGAGAAAAAATGTAAATTCAGAGTAATTTAAAACTATTAGCATGTATTTCATAAAATCCATGCAAATAAATTTGAAAACCTGGGCTATCTGTACTAATAATATACACTAAAATTGACTACAGAAAACCAAAACAGATCAATACTCATGCAGGAAATTGAGAAAACTGTAAGAAACCTATCCATACTTTGCTTCTACCAAGTGTTCTTCAAAAGTGGCACACTCAAACAACTTCATGAATAGAACGATTTCAATTTAAATTATTCTAGAATTTAAACTTCGGTTCAAAACTCCTTAATTGCTTCCTACTGTATTTATAACACCATTCAAATTTCTTACCATGGCTTACAAGGTCCCCCACATGCTAGGGTGACCAACCCTCGTGGTTTCTCCAGGACAGAGGGGTTTCCTGGCACACAGTACTTTCAGTGCCAAAACCAGGAGTATCCTGGCAAATTGGGATAGTTGGTTACCCTGTGCCTTGGACTGTATCCCTGAATTTAGGGATTCCTTATTATTCCCTTCCTTGCCTAGCTCCAATGACCCTGACTTCATTATTGAACTATACCAAGAACATTCTCATGTCACAGAATCTACACTTGTCCCCTGTCCCCTCCAGGTCCAGAATGCTTTTTGTCTAGATATATGAATAATTTTTTCTTTAATGGTTCAAATATTGCCTCTTCATAGAGGACTTTCATGTCCCTACCCAAACAATATCTTTCCCACAACTCTTTTCTTTAACCTTACTTTATTTTTGTTCATAGTATTTATCATAAATATATATGATATATGTACCTAGTATACCTATTCATACATATATATGTATAAATATATACACACCTAATATATGACATATATATTTAAAATACATATCCATACACACATACCTACATACATATGTATACACATACATTTGATTATTTGTTGTCTGTTTTGACCACTAGAGAAGGCATAACCTTATTAAGCACTGTTTATATCCTCAGCACCTTTAATAAAGCTCAGTATATATTAGATGCTAAAATTATTCATGCTGAAAGAATAAGGGAAGGAATAAGTTAAAATTATTTTACAGTCAGACCAATACAAAATTTTCTCAATGAGAGAAAATTACAGACAAATGTCACTATAAATGTTAACACAAATAAAAAACAAATATAAATATGTTTCAACTGTAACTTAAAGATAACTTTCCTCCCATCTATCCCAATAGTGATATAGCAAAATAGAAAAAGATAAATGTTTCCTTAGTATAATTAAAAAATTGTAGGCCTCATGCCAAAAGTAGGAGTAAGAATAGCATAGCACTAAAAAACTTTTATTAATGTCAGGGATAAGGCAAGGATAATACATTAAAAAGAAACCAAACTGCTAGCCAATGGAAATAGACAAAAGAAAAAAAATATGAGCACAAATACTGGAAAGGAATAACTCGAAACACCATTATTTCCAGGGGGTTTGACTATGTAACTAAAAGAACCAACTAAAAACAGAAACAGGTATAAAATTCAGTTCAGTGATTGTTTATAAAATTAAAATACCCAGTCAGATAGCTTTATTTCATATAAAACAGAAACAGACTAAGGGAAGAAAATATATCATACACCAAAGCATCAGCAATAACAACAAATTTAGTAAGAAACTTCTTTTAACTATTTAAATTAAAATATGTAGTATTAAATTTAATTTAAAAACTCCACTAAGGGACATAAATAAAGACTTGAATAAATAAAATTAGTGTAAAAAATTTCGTATGGTCTGTTAATTCTCTTAACTAAGTGTGAACTTAATAAAAATACCAAATTATTCTAATAGCTTTATGAGATATAATTCACATGTCATACAATTTACCCATTTAAAGTGTAAAATTTAATGTTTTAGTTTATTCCTGGAGTGTGCAACCATTATCACAATCAATTTCAGAACACTGATATTACTTCAGAAGAAATCCCATCACCTTTAGCAGTCACTTCCCCTTTTCTCCAACACTCCCTCCCCCAAACCCTAGGCAAACTCTATTTTTTGTCTCTATAGATTTGCCTATTTCATATTAATGGAATCATAAGATATTTGGTCCTTTGCAACTGGCTTTTTTCACTTAGCATAGCACGAGACTGGTAAAAAATATTGATAATATCTAGTGTTGGTAAGAATATAACTTGGTTCAACTTTTTGATGAGTAATTAAGCAGTATTCATCAATTAAGCAATCTTAGTTGCGTATTTTTTTGATAAGCATTATATTACTGAATTTTTCCTTCAGTGGCTTCCTTTAGCAAATATTATGGCCCAAAAAATGGGGGATTTTACTTTGTATTTTATACAATTAAGTATTATTGTGTGTGTGTGAGAGAGATTGCTTTACAATATGTATAGATTATACTTTATAAAAGCCTTTTAAAAAATAAGATTAGGCAGCAAATTTATGTCTTCATAGCGACCACAGTCTTATGAGGTACAAAAGGTCAAATAGTTTTGGATGTTTCTCAAAATAATCATCGCTACTGACCTCAGAATGGAGCAAATAAACTAAAATGCCTTTAAGAAAAGCAAAACTTATTAAGGGTGAATTGGTAATTAAACCCTTATTTCTTCCACTCTGTCAAATAATACACAATTAAAATAAGGGTTTCTGAGCAAGGCTGTTTCTACATTGTGAAGCGCTAAGCCAAATAGCTTTAAAACTACCAAGTGGTCAAGTGAAAATAGTGAAATATATATGTAATAAAGTAGCAATATTTGGGGACAGAAAAAAAGGCATAACATTGCTTCAGAGAAATCCCATAAAAAAAACTTAGCTAAACTGCATCCTTAAACATGATTTGGATTTTATTTCTATGCAAAGGTAACCTTCAAAACCTCACACAGTGACTCAGACACCAACTCATTAAACTAGTGCTTGACATTCACAACTGGGCTAGGAGTACTGGTTCTTATGGGCTTCATATCAACTCTTTTTAGGTCTGAGTGTCTTCAACATGAGCAATCTTTAAATGTAACCACTCATGCCTAAGTACAAAACCAAAACGTGCAGAATTCCCTCTTCCTGTAATTCTATTTAAAAATTGATCTTTTGGCCAACCTTACCATCTCAAGTAAGTCTTTTTGAATTCTGGAAGTTTGGGTTGATGACAAGTTGTGGTCAGAGGTTTTTTTCTCCTTTCATGACCCCAAGCCATGCCTCTTATCAACCTGACATTGACAGGGAAGAGGAAAGCAAGCATCTTAGGAAAAATCACCTGTTCGCAAATAAACAAAAGCACCCACATCAGAAATTCTTAAACTGTGACTCTGAAAGTTTGTCTCCAAAGCCTTACATGCGTATCCTGCTCATGCAGCAATGGGTCCATCAACAGAGGCTTCATGACTGCAGAGTGTTCCTAGGACAAAAAGTTGCAGAAGGAGGTCATGCCTGCAATCGTTGTCAGGAAGACTTTGGATAGAACAAACAAACAACAGCAACAATCCCTTCTGCTGTTGAGTCCAATGGACATCCAGCAAGCAAGTTTTTTCTTCCCTCTACCTTGATGTAGAAAATACAGAAAGGTTAAGTCTGAGGTAGATAGATTCTGTCATGATTTGGAAAAGTAAAAACTGAGAGGTAGGAGGAAGGACAGATAAAATCATAATGAAGGTTGACGTGATGGTTAATTGTATGTGCCCACCTGACTGGGCTAAGGGATGCTCGGAGAGCTGGTAAAACATTATTTCTGGGTCTGTCTGTGAGGGTGTTTCTTGACGAGATTAACATTTGAATCAGCAGACTGGGTAGAGAAGATTCACCTTCACCAATGTAGGGGTGGGGTGTTTCACCCAATCTGTTGAGGGCCTGAAGAGAATGAACAGGCAGAGGAAAGGGAAGCTTGCTCTCTCTCTGCTTGAGCTTCTGTTTGTTCCTCTCCTACACTTGGACTTCAGAGCTTCTGATTCTTATGTCTTCAGGACTCTGGGACTAACACTAGTAGCCGGCAGCCTGGGGTTGGGAATTACACCATTGGTTCTCCTGGTTCTCCAGCTCATAGATGGCAGATTGTGAGACTTCTTGGGCTCCATAGACACATGAGCCAATTCCTGTAATAAATCAACTCTTTACCTGTCTATCTATCTGTCTGTCTACCTACGTACCTACCTACCTATCCTATTGGTTCTGTTTCTCTTGAGGACTCTAACACAGATGGTTAGCAAAATGATGCTTGGCTTCTTTCTGAGGTGGAGAGAACATTCATACTACTTATATTAAATTATTAAGGGAATAACTTCTTTATGTTGGAGGAAGGTGCTAGAAATATTTCTTCCTGGAAAAGGAAGACAGACAATCTCTTTATGGCCTCATTTGGATTCTCCTCCTTAGATCCTTATTTTCTTATGTTGTTTTCTCCCCATGAACAATAGAGAATTTTAAATTTTGTCTTTTTAGTGGGAAAAGTAGCTTTATTCACCAATGGTTTCCTGGGGTTGTTCTCCTGACTCAGATAGACTGTGAATATGTGGGCATCTGTCTCTGAGGCCCACTTGCCTTCTGTTTCCCATGTTCTCTCTTGATGCTCGTTGCTGAAGATTTCCTGTAATGTTTCCCAATATGTGCCAACCTCTGACAGTTACCAAGTTCTGAGCCAACTCCTGCTCATACTTTTTCCACTGATTACCTTAAAATACCATTACATCTGTGTGTGTGCAAGGGAGGAGTTCTTTAAGATAAAATACTTGAATTATACAAACCTTTATTGGTCAAATTCCAGGCACCTTTCAGGACCATGCTCCATGTCATACGTTCTTAGCCTGATGATTATAGTTAAATGTATATAATTTTACTGTCACAAAATATGCTTCAAAACATGATTTTTTAATGGTTGCAGTCTATTCTATCTAATGGAAGTGCTCTAAATTATGGAACTTTTTCTCTTTTGCTGAATATTTGTGTTAATAATAATTTTCTTTATAATTAATAATATTATGATAAACGACTTGAAAAAATCCTTATTCATATTCTTTTCCTTAAGATAAAAATTAGAAGTGGAATTATTGTGTTAAATAAAAACACTTTAAAGAACATATTGTCATCTTTTTCTACCTATAAGCAGATTAGAGGAGCTAAATTAAGGAAAGATTAGATCTATGCCATATTATGATTCAACACAAAATCAAAGTTCACCTAAGTTTTCACTGTGACAATATTTGTTCCAATGAGCTTCCCCAAATGAAAAAAATTGAATTAAATTTTCCCAAAATACTGTCTGGTAATATACGAGGACCCAAACTTACTTTTGTACACAGATAACATGGCACGTTCTGGCAGAATCAGAAATTAAAATATCAAAAAAAGAAGCCAGCACACAAAATAAATTACACACCCCTGAAGGCCCAGTTGGTGTGAATTCTATGCATATAGTCACTAAATAAGTTTAAAATAGCAAATCGAAATGCAAACTGCTTATGGGGTTAAACTTTCCTTGTCCTTTATTTTTTTGCTTGTACGGTTTGAAAAGCAGCTGAAGCGAAACACCCAATATTTTTGGTTCCAGCTGTCAAAAAATAGGAAGTAAGTAAATTAAGCCCATAATTTCAGTTCTTTCTGAGAAACTCTTTGATATACCTAAGATCTTATTAATTACTGAGAATGATAAGTAGTTATACTTAATTTCTCAAGGTTCTTGCAATTCTGATACAGCAATCTGCTGAGACTGATGTCTGGCAGGGGTATAAGAGCTGCACTTAGAGAAGTGAAACAGAAATGAGGTAAATCCAAATACAAAAACCAAAATTATTTCTCAAATTTTCTTTAATACGTCTTCTGTTGGCAGTTGACTTTGAGGTTATACTGAGAAAAAGAGAGCTATTTTCATACTACTTTAAGTTTGAAATGTGTTCACAGAAGAGGTGTAAGATTCTGAAATACTTTGATGATGTATCAAAGGCTTTTGACTCCATTTTAATCTAGAATATACAATACCTCCTGGATCTATATCAAAATGGCTTGGAGTTTCAGACTACACATTTCAGAAGAATGGTATATTGAAAAGTTGAAAGGAAAATTGTTAAAATGGCTATGAATATATAAAAATTATTTGTTTTATACATTGGATACTTTTTCTTGGTGGTAAAAACCTGGATTTAATCCAGTTGAAATGCTATGCTCAAAGAAATGAAAAGACTCTAGTTCTCTTCAAACAATATAAATCTTTTATTTTTTTATAATCTAAACTATTTTTAAAGTCAGGGGTTATATTTACCTTTATAGAAAATCAGTCTAGCTTTTATTTAACCTTAATTATTGGATTAAAAAAGAGGCACATTTTGGGCTTCCCTGGTGGCGCAGTGGTTGGGAGTCCGCCTGCCGATGCAGGGGACGCAGGTTCACGCCCCAGTCCGGGGGGATCCCACATGCCGCGGAGCTGCTGGGCCCGTGAGCCATGGCCGCTGAGCCTGCGCATACAGAGCCTGTGCTCCGCCACGGGAGAGGCCACAGCAGTGAGAGGCCCGTGTACAGAAAAAAAAAAAAAAAAAGGCACATTTTATCTATTACACACAGGTCTAGTAGTGTGTTTGTGTGTGTGGATGTGGATGTATTTGGTAACATTGACCTATTATAAGACCCAGCAGAATTGTTCAGGGAATAAAATAACATGGGATTTACGTGCAAAACAACTGGGCTTCATAAAATTAAATCAATTAATTCAGATTATATTCAACACAGCCCTTTCATTCAAAATGTTAATTGAGCATCTTATATGCTGAGGAGGGAATTCTTCAAAAATTGTTGAACTAGATTGAAATTTCCTTCAATTTTAAAATTTTATGACATTACTCTTTTTAAAAAAAAAACTGTCTTTTTGTGATTGTTTTAATTTGTCTTCACATCTTGATTCTACCCTCAAAATAACACCATTTTTTAAAATCTCCGAATAAGAAAATTTCAGTGTGTGTTAGCAGTTTTAGAGTTTTCGACTGTTAGTTTATATACTCTTCTAAAGGACTATGGGAAATAGTTACATTTCCTGTACAAAAAAAAGACTGTATGGGAAGAATCTGCACAAGAAGATTGGTACAACAGTTTGTTAGCGTTGTCTGGATATTGAAATACATTTCCCAAAGATTTCCCAAACCTGATTGTGTTTCCTGACTAGATTACATTTGTAACAAAAAATACCAGAAAGTAGTATTTATTACAGTAACACAATATAATAATATAATAAGAAAAACCCACAGCAACTAAACTGAGCAACAGTAGGAAAATTAATTTGTTTTTTAAAAGTTAATGTTTTTTTTTAACCAGCAAAATGGGTTTATTTGGGAATAGCAGAGAATTTCACTTTGGGACAAGCAAGCTATAGCAAAACCATAGGCAAATCTGGAGAAACAAAGGAGAGAAACTATCTTTTATTGAGGAAAAGGGAAGTTGGGAGTAGCTGTTATAAACAAATAGTCCATTGGAGGAAAGAGGGAGTTTGAAGTGTAATGGCTTTTCATTGGCTGAGTTGGGACAGTCTCTCATTGGCTGGGTTGTGGCTGGGCAAAGTTAATCTTGAATGGCCAACATTTGAAGACAAACAAGCTAAATGGAAGAAGAGGGTAAATAGAGCTATTTTATTGAAATTCTAAAAGCACAAAACAAAAGTTTTGAAACTTAGATGTTATATAAAAGAGTAATTTTTATTTTAATATTGGGGCTCTAGTTAGTGGAATAAAGATTTAGGGGGCTCCTGGAAATACATGCATATTGAATGCCTCCTGGTGGTATGAGACATGGGTAATCTGCATACCTACTTGCTTCAGAAAAACTCACTGAATTTTGGAGTAAATGTGGATTAAGGAATTTTGGGGAGTAAATCAGAGGCTTTTGACAGTGGAACTAAGACTCACAAGCAAAGGAATAGGTGGCCACTCCGACATCAGTGGAGTTGACAGGAGTGCGGGGGGTTGGGTGTTAGATGGCGCGATACTTGCTGTAACGAAGAAGGATATTCTCTCTATTTGTCTGTCAGACCGGAAACACCTATGCCTCTATCACTGCACTAGTGATTACCAGTGGGGATAAATGCTTTTGAGTCTTTCAAATGTCTTCCTTCATGTTTTGTTCCATGCAGAGTATATCCCAAGTTCCTTAGGAACCATTGTGGCATTTAATAAAGAGTACAGCAGAGAACTCAAGGAGTTGGCATCCTAGGCTGCAAAAGTGACAAGCAGGAGGAGGGTCTGGGAAGGAGAGAGATGGGACAAATGAGGACAGCAACAGAGGAAGAGGAAAGAGTGGCCATAGCTGAATGAGGCCCAACCCACCTGGTCACAAAGGCCAGCAAGTGTGATGGAACAGTGGGACGCCAGTGGCGAAGAAGTAGGAAACCTTTGCCCGTAAAGACAACTGTACTACGGAAACTGCTTCATCCGTCCATTCCTGCACAAGGTCAAATCACTGTAATAAACTTTATCTATCACTCTGTCTATCTATGTATTTATCTCTCTCCTAATGTTCTGCTTGTAATTGACATACCCTTCCTTCCGTACTTTTTCTCTTGCATACTTTTTTTTTTCTTTTTTTTTTGCGGTACGCGGGCCTCTCACTGTTGTGGCCTCTCCTGTTGCGGAGCACCCGCTCTGGACGCACAGGCTCAGCGGCCATGGCTCACGGGCCCAGCCGCTCCGCGGCATATGGGATCTTCCCAGACCGGGGCAAGAACCCATGTCCCCTGCATCGGCAGGCGGACTCTCAAACACTGCGCCACCAGGGAAGCCCTTGCATACTTTTTTTGTCATATCAAACTAATTCTAGCTGTCTTAAAACACTTGGTGTTCTGTCTTATCCACAGTTTGAATACACACTTTGTCTGTGCCTAGATCTTTTTCCTGCTCCTTGATGGCTAATCTTTGTCCCATTGTTTAAGGGTCAGTTGAGTTGACACTTCCATAGAGTCTGTCTTAAGCTCCTTCGTTTCAGCTTTAGATCAATTCCTGCAGTCTTCTCTTTGGCTTATGTCTCTCCTTTACTAGATTGCTTAAAAACAGGGACTTCCTCTTTTACTTAAATTTCAGTACAGTATCTGGCGTAATATAAACATTCCAATAACTGCATATAAATTTAATTGAATTCTGTTTTATTTTCTTCTTAGGCCTAGATAAATTTAAAATATTTGATTATCCTTGATACGCAAATAATGTATCTGTGTTTTCTATTTTAATGGCCTATATATTTAATTAGTATTTGCAAACTCAAAATATTATACTGAATAGATTTTAAAAATTCATTTATATGAGTACTTATTGACAGCACTGAATTCTTTACCTTCATGGAACTTATAGTCTAATGAAACACTAGGAGATTCTAGTGATATATTTAAGACACAGGTTGTTAAAAATGTAGATTCCTCTTAACGTAATTCTTACTTGGTGCAGACTGAATATGTGCTTTACTACTTGGGGGTGAAAAAATATAGTCTTAACCTCTATGACTTTTATTGAATTGCTTGATTCAGTACCTTCCTTGATAGTGAGAATTCTAGCATCTTCTCCTCAGGCTGGATTCTCCATGAACCCTAGGGTCTTATACAGCCCTAAAATGGAACATGGGACTGTGAACTGGCTTCCACATTCAATTCCAGCCAGCGCTGCAGTCTGCCTATTGCTGCATCTACTTCTTGCTGCCACGTGGCCCTCCACTGGCCCTCCACTGTCTGGCAACAGTAGCCCATCCTGGTTTGATACTCCCATGGCAAGATCTCATTCTCTCTCTCTCTCCCTTTCTCTCTGCAAAATCAAGTATAATTCCTCTCTCTCAAGACTAAATTTAAACAAAGGAGCCCATGCTTGAATTCCTTAAATCTCAGCTCTTTTAGGTTGCATACATATCTCGTTATGCTCACCCTCTCCTCCACCACCACCAACCAAATGCCAGAGTCAGCTGCTAGCTCTCAGAGTAACATCTGGTCTCTCATAAACTCGAATTCTCTATCTTATTTTCCATCCCCCAAAATTCAGATTCTAAGGCTTAAGAATTTAAGTCCTCAAAACCAGAATCTAATATATATTCAGTCCCTGGTCAATGAGACTAGTGACAGCTGCCTCCCAACCCGGGGGAGGGTACCCTCAGTGACCCTGTGAGTCCTTATGCCAAGACTTCTGGAAGAACCTGCCTTCTCTTAATGACAGTGACAACATTGTAAGGACCTCCCATGCCTGTATCTTGGAATTTCCCATAGATTTGTTTATATTTAAATTTGGAAGAGGGCGTGGGTCAGTAATTCACATAATACTTTTTTCTTTCTAGCTATTTTCACATTATACTTATTTGTTCTTCTTTCGATGAGATTCTATTATTGTGCAGTGTACTCTATCTGATCTCTCCAAAGTTTACTTTTTTAAAAAAAAGACGTTTGTCCACATCCTCCCTTAAGAGAGGTTTCAGGCCACCTCATCCTTTCAAGACCTCATATTGGGCTGAGAGTCATAAAGCAAATGATTACACTGGTCACATCCTTGTCTCCCTCTGATTACACCACACTGAACCTCCTGGCACCACCTTTCAGTCTGGCTTCGTGGTCACACTAACCACAAACCAAATCTCACATTTCTCTCCTGTTTGGCTTCTCTGACTGATGAGACAGTTTGCATTGACACTACACACAGTCTGTAACTGTGTTTGAGGGATGGGAAAGGACTCTGGGAAAGACCAGCTTTCTGGCACGATGCCACCAGAAAATTATCCGTTTAGGAAACAAATTGACAACCTCTTTCTAATGCTTTCCTGTTTCTCCACTTAGAACTGTTTCTTACTAGCACACTTAGGTTAAGAAACAAAAGGCCATGCTTAAAAAAAATCTTCCCTCAAATCACCACATTTCCTGAAGAGAAACCATTCAGTAATTCCAGCCTTCAGTGCTTTCCTATTCATGATGCTTGAGTATTTCTTATATCCAGATTTCGTTGATAATAATGGAGCAAACCTACTCTATCCAAAGTGGTGGAATCAGAAGTAGATGATAGGGTTTTTCCTGAAAAGAACTGATGTGAATGGAATGCACTCAGAAATGTTAAAAAGGAAGTACAAGTACATTGATTAGGACAATTTAACTGTGAGAACAGACTCCAGAACAGGCCAGAGAATGAATCAGAAACGACTTTGCCTAAACTAAAATTCCACACTCAGAGACCTTACGGGACCTTGAAGGAGAAGAACTTGAACAAGCAAGCTGAGGACCAGGAGACCACAGAGCCAAGAATGTCATAACGGAAAGCAAAACTGCCATGGAAGACCTCATGCTGGATTTACAGTTTCAGAAGGGACAATTATATGGAAAGAAGAGCTAATATTTATTGATTACTTATGATAGGACATTCCACCATCTTTAATCATCTTGACAACCTCTAGAGAACTATTATCGTTTATAATTATTTTACAAAATGAGGAGTGTTTAGCCCAGGAACGTTAAGTGATTTGCCCAAGTCTACATTGCTAGTAAAAGGCTGAAGCAGAATTTGGCCTTGGATATAGGGTAATCAACTTGTTAGAGAGCCAATCTGGGATACAGCCATACCAAACAATAAAGAACATAACAATATAACATATAGTTAATAATCAGGCACATACATGTTATTAAAATTGTTGTTATTTATTTATATAGTGTTTCTTATTATTGGTTTTTTATTACATAAGTGCCATTATTGAAACAAAGCAACAATAAGACTAGTTAACAGTGGCAACTAGTAGTAATTAATTAGTAGTAGGACTTATTAAAAATGATATGTGTGAGCAAATAACAATATTTCAATAATTTTTTATACCTGCGATACAGTAGGATATTTCTATTATTTCTATTTCCTCTGCCAAAAATACTTCTCTGAACTGCCTGAAACCTTTAGGAAATCTTCTCTTTTACATGGTGGTAAATTGAATGCAGTCAAAAATGAAATGTGTGTTGACTTGCATCTCTATTCTTATCAAGCCCAGATTACCCTGATTCCTGGTATCCTTGCAATGTGATGACATCAAGCTATTAAGCCTCTCCACAAAAGCATCTGAGCATGAAATACTTAGGATTTGACTTCATACCAGCAGAAGGTAAGTTTAGACTAACAAAATTAATTTTTGGATCTCAAAAAATGTCCACTTTTTATCTACATCCTGTTTTGATAGACCAGCTGTTTGTCAATCAGGTCCTTTGGGTCTACAAATATATCACACAGGCTCTCTGTGTCTAAAATGGCCATCATTTTTAAACCCTGGGAGGCACATTGAATGCCATCCTAAGTTATAAATTTCTTTCTCAGGGAAAATTTTTTTTTTAATTATTATATAGATAATTTAAACTTGTGAAATTAAAGATGGAGTCTTAGTAAAGAAATTAAGAAAGTCCTGTTTATTTTGACTGCCCTTTGCTGCTGATGTTTTTTGAGTTCTGAAGCAGTTTTTATTCTCAAAACAAGTAATTTTTTACTGTATGAGTTTAACAAAATACAGATAATAATGAACTACTCAATTCAATCTGTGCATTTTTTTCTAGGCTTCTTATGCCCTCTTCACAGGTCAGCAAACAATTTTGGAAATACAGCATATAAATTTATGTTTTCCTATTAACTTTTTCTGCATCCTCATCCTCAAAATGTTTCCAAATTAGATGATATTCTTCTTGTCTCATATTTTGAAAATAAATATTACAGCAGGCTTACTTAATTTAAACATCTTTATATGTCAAGCAACAATGATGCCCTTCGTGAAAACATATGTCTAGGGAGGCTATCTTCTTCCATTTCTAGAAAGTCAAAATTATATTAATTGTACATTTTGAAGAAACTAACAGTGACCCCAAACTTTATGTCAACTTCAATACCACCAGTAAGCAAATCACACCCATATTTAGCAACGTTGTATACCAAGTATGCAGGAATGTGCAGATGAGATCTTTTTCTTGAATAAAAATTTTATATACTAAATTAAAATTATCAAAATTGCATATAAGTGAGAAAAGATTAGTTTATATTTAGACAAGATATCAATGAATATTGTTTTATGTTTTCTGTGGTTACACTAAAATCTTCACAAAAATCCAGAAGATGATTTGATTTCTTAAAACTTTATTGAGATATAACTGATATACAAAAATTGCATGCATTTACACTGAAGAAACCAAAGAGGAAATCAAAAAATACCTAAGACAAATGACCATGAAAACACGATGATCCAAAACCTATGGGATGCAGCAAAAGCAGTTCTAAGAGGGAAGTTTATAGCTATACAAGCCTACCTCAAGAAACAAGAAAAATCTCAAATAAACAATCTAACCTTACACCTAAAGGAACTAGAGAAAGAAGAACAAACAAAACCCAAAGTTAGCAGAATGAAAGAAATCGTAAAGATCAGAGCAGAAATAAATGAAATAGAAACAAAAAAAAACAATAGCAAAGATCAATAAAATTAAAAGCTGGTTCTTTGAGAAGATAAACAAAATTGATAAACCATTAGCCAGACTCATCAAGAAAAAGAGGGAGAGGACTCAAATCAATAAAATTAGAAATGAAAAAGGAGAAGTTACAACAGACACCACAGAAATACAAAGCATCCTAACAGACTACTGAAAGCAACTCTATGCCAATAAAATGGACAACCTGGAAGAAATGGACAAATTCTTAGAAAGGCATAAACTTCCAAGACTGAACCAGGAATAAAGAGAAAATATGAACAGACCAAACACAAGTAATTAAATTGAAACTGTGATTAAAAATCTTCCAATAAGCAAAAGTCCAGGACCAGATGGCTTCACAGGTGAACTCTATCAAATATTTAGAGAAGAGCTAACACCCATCCTTCTCAAACTCTTCCAAAAAATCATGGAAGAAGGAACACTCCCAAACTCATTCTATGAGACCTTCATCATCCTGATACCAAAACCAGACAAAGATACTACAAAAAAAGAAAATTACAGACCAATATCACTGATGAATATTAATGCAAAAATCCTCAACAAAATACTAGCAAACAGAATCCAACAACACATTAAAAGGATCATACACCATGATCAAGTGGGATTTATCCCAGTGATGCAAGGATTCTTCAATATATGCAAATCAATCAATGTGATACACCATATTAACAAACTGATGAGTAAAAACCATATGATCATCTCAATAAATGCAGAAAAAGCTTTTGACAAAATTCAACACCCATTTATGATAAAAACTCTCCAGAAAGTGGGCATATAGGGAACCTATCTGAACATAATAAAGGCCATATACTACAAATCCACAGCAAACATCATTCTCAATGGTGAAAAACTGAAAGCATTTCCTTTCAGATCAGGAACAAGACAAGGATGTCCACTCTCACCACTATTATTCAACAAAGTTTTGGAAGTCCTAGCTATGGCAATCAGAGAAGAAAAAGAAATAATAGGAGTACAAATTGGAAAAGAAGAAGTGAAACTGTCACTGTTTGCAGATGACATGATACTATACATAGAGAATCCTAAAGATGATACCAGAAAACTACTGGAGCTAATCAATGAATTTGGTAAAGTTGCAGTATACAAAATTAATGCACAGAAATTTCTTGCACTCCTATACACTAATGATGAAAAATCTGAAAGAGAAATTAAGGAAACACTCCCATTTACCATTGCAACAAAAAGAATAAAATACCTAGGAATAAACCTACCTAGGGAGATGAAAGACCTGTATGCTGAAAACTATAAGACACTGATGAAAGAAAGTAAAGATGACACCAACAGATGGAGAGATATACCATGTTCTTGGATTGGAAGAATCAATATTCTGAAATTGACTATACTATCCAAACCAATCTACAGATTCAATGCAATCCTTATCAAATTACGAATGGCATTTTTTACAGAACTAGAACAAAAAATCTTAAAATTTGTGTGGAGACACAAAAGATCCCGAATAGCCAAAGCAGTCTTGAGGGAAAAAAATGGAGCTGAAGGAATCAGACTCCCTGACTTCAGACTATACTACAAAGCTACAGTAATCAAGACAATATGGTACTGGCACAAAAACAGAAACACAGATCAATGGAACAAGATATAAAGCCCAGAAGTAAGCCCATGCACCTATGGTCAACTAATCTATGACAAAGGAGGCAAGGATATACAATGGAGAAAAGACAGTCTCTTCAACAAGTGGTGCTGGGAAAACTGGACAGCTACATGTAAAAGAATGAAATTAGAACAGTCCCTAACACCATACACACACAAAAAAAACTCAAAATGGATTAGAGACCTAAATATAAGACTGGACACTATAAAACTCTTAGAGGAAAACATAGGAAGAACACCCTTTGACATAAATCACAGCAATATCTTTTTTGATCCACCTCCTAGAGTAATGGAAATAAGAACAAAAATAAACAAGTGGGACCTAATGAAACTTAAAAGCTTTTGCACAGCAAAGGAAACCATAAACAAGATGAAAAGACAACCCTCAGAATGGGAGAAAATATTTGCAAACGAATCAACGGACAAAGGATTAATCTCCAAAATATATAAACTGTTCATGCAGCTCAATATTAACAAAACAAACAACCCAATCCAAATATGGGCAGAGGATCTAAATAGACATTTCTCCAAAGAAGACATACAGATGGCCAAGAAGCACATGAAAAGTTGCTCAACATCACTAATTATTAGAGAAATACAAGTCAAAACTACAATTAGGTATCACCTCACACCAGTGAGAATGGGTGTCATCAGAAAATCTACAAACAACAAATTCTGGAGAGGGTGTGGAGAAAAGGGAACCCTCTTGCACTGTTGGTGGGAATGTAAATTGATACAGCCACTATGGAGAATAGTATGGAGGTTCCTTAAAAAACTAAAAATAGAATTACCATATGACCCAGCAATCCCACTACTGGGCATATACCCTGAGAAAACCATAATTCAAAAAGAGTCATGTACCACAATGCTCATTGCAGCTCTACTTACAATAGCCAGGTCATGGAAGCAACCTAAATGCCCACCGACAGATGAATGGATAAAGAAGTTGTGGTACATACATACAATGGAATATTACTCAGCCATAAAAAGGAATGAAATTGGGTCATTTGTAGAGACATGGATGAATCTAGAGACTGTCATACAGAGTGAAGTAAGTCAGAAAGAGAAAAACAAATATCGTATATTAACGCATATATGTGGAACCTAGAAAAATGATACAGGATAGCTGGTTTGCAGGGCAGAAATAGAGACACAGATGCAGAGAACAAACGTATGGACACCAAAGAGGGTAAGCGGCAGTGGGGTGGGGTGGTAAAAAAAAAAAAAGAATTCTTTTTTACACTTCAAAAAGTTAAACATAGTCCAGAATAGGAAAATCCATAGAGACAGAGAGTAAATTAGTGGTTGCCAGAGGCTAGGGGAAGGGGAGAATGGGGAATGACTGCTAGTGTGTACAGGGTTTCTTTTTGGAGCAATGAAAATATTCTGGAATTAGACAGTTGTAATGATTGCACAACTTTGTGAATGTACTATAAACCACCAAATTGTACACTTTAAACGTGAATTTTATTGTATGTGAATTACATCTCAATAAACCCATTATTTTAGGAAAAAAAAGTACTATGTCAGACTTCCCTGGTGGTGCAGTCATTAAGAATCTGCCTGCTAATGCAGGGGACATGGGTTTGAGCCCTGGTCCGGGAAGATCCCACATGCCACAGAGCAGCTAAGCCTGTGTGCCACAACTACTGAGCCTGCATGCCACAACTACTGAAGCCCACTTGCCTAGAGCCGGTGCTCCACAACAAGCACATGAAAAGAAGCCACTGCAATGAGAAACCTGCGCACCGCAACAAAGAGTAGCCCCCACTCACTGCAACTAGAGAAAGCCCACGCGCAGCAACGAAGACCCAATGCAGCCAAAAATAAATAAATAAATAAATACAAAAAATAAAAATATACCAAAAATAAACCAAAAAAAAGAAGTGGTCTCTCGCTGTCAGTTTTCTTGCTCCCCTCTAAAGGCATTAGCAAATTATCCCCTGTAGCCTGGCGCTGGCAGGTCAGGCAGTGACCCTGTTGGTATCATCCTTCTGTCCTCTGTGGTGACTTAGAATAGTTAATAAACCCTCTGATATTTGGGGTTGGAAACAAATGGACAGATGATTTATGACCAGTTCTTCACAGCCCTATGCATTAAGTTCATCGTTTAGATACAGTTTTTCTTTTTTCTCTTTTATTTGTCTATTACTACCTATTACTTTCACTCTAGTCAAATTGGATTATCTTTATCTCCTCAGATATATCCTGTGTCTAGGGTATACTCCCTTCATGTAGATCACTTTATTTGCTCACCCCAAGCCACCAAATACTGTAACAGTATACAGATAATACATTGTGGTAGTTAAAACCATGGACCCTCAAATCAGATGGACCTGGGTTTGAAATCTTGCTTTATCCCTTACTTTGTCACCTTGTTTTATTTTCTTTGATAAATTACTTAGGATTTCTAATTCTGTTTCCTTATCATCAACTGCAGGTAATAATAGGATCCCATCTGAAAAATAAATGCAACAACGTATATGAACTGTTCATATTTTGCCTTGAATATATTAAGGACCCAGTAAATGGTAGTCATTATTACTGATCATTGTTCTAAAGGACTTTCCATCCTAATAAGTGAGATGGCCTAAGTGAGACCAACTAAACCCACAAGTATCCCCATCAGGATAATAAAAATGCTTCCCAAATAGAGAGCAAGACATAGAGGGCATGGTTAATGTTCTTTCTTTGGCTTTTTGACAATTTCTGCATGTTCTTTACAGTACATAGAATGATGAAAGCTTGATAATTTATCAATCCATCAAAGTCTGGAAAGAACAAAAACTGGAAACCAGAAACAAATTAGCGATTACCTCCATGCATTTACTTTTAAATTTTATGATCATTATAGAGAGTTGTGTGCTAAGTAGGTAACACCATAGTTGCCTTTTTAAGACTACATTTCAGATGAAGATAAAAATGCACGTATCCCTAGTTTTGTTGTATAAAATTTTAAAGGCAATTAACCATTTACTTTAGCATCAAAATATTCTTGCCTAAGGTTTGTGAAATTTGAATTACTTCAGAGATTGTATTGGGCTTTCTTAGCCCTTTAAAATCAGTTGGATGAAACTTATTGCATTTGTTTTGAAAGGCAATTGCCATTTTTTATTGTGTCCTTGGAATTCTTCAGAGGTGGCTTTAGAACGGCAGCTTGCTGTATAGAGGATTTCACTTTTTCATTCCCAAAGCTGTTGATTATCATCTCTCGCATTTTCAGCGAGAACTTATGGTCTTCTAATTGGAACTAGCCAAACACTTGCAAAAATCAAATAGGTAGCATAACAACTACATTGATTTAGAAATACAAGGAATTGATTTAGGTTCAGTGTCTAACGGTAATGTTTAGGGACAGTATGTTTTCAGCTTGGATTTTTGGCTGCCTTTGATTCCAAAGTTGTTGGTAAATAATCTTGTCTGATTCAGTCAAGAATCAAAGTTCTCTTCACACTGGTTTCCCTGACTTGTTTGCCTGTCTCATATTGAGCCCAGGCATTATTCACAAATTTGGTATGATTCATTACTTGGGTTATAGAAAAGGCATTCACATTCCACTCTAGGGCTGTCACCATGAAGCCCACAGAGGAAAAATAAATAAAAGACTTCCAGTAATTGGGTGGAGAAAGGTGTAGGTCTGAAACCTTCCTTAACTCTTCTAAAAGAAATCATTTTAGTGGAATGAACTCATGTTGGGGGGTGAGGGTTGGTTCCTCATTTTTAATTTTACGGGGATTTACACCGCATTCTTCCTTCTTAACAAAACAGTGGCAACAATAGGGGCATTACCTGCCAACATTAGCTGACGTAAAACAGACATGAAGAACCCCTTCCATTGTCTACCCTAAAACACCCACTCATTATATCCACTCCAGTTGTGATTAAGGATCCGATTTTTCTGTAAATGTCAGCCAAAGCCTGATTTGCTTTTTCCCCAACAGGATTTCAAAGGTTACTCAAAACAATGTTTCAGAGAAAGTATAAAGAGACGGAGGTTTTCCTAATGAGAATCTGATCTCTGTGACTTGCTTTTATTATAGCGTTCTTATATGCAAGCTTCTATTGACTCACCCCTCAATAGTTAACCTCTGAAGTCAGCATTGGACATCTGGCTTCTATGTAACTAACACCAATTTGTGGCCGGCAAAATATGATTTCAAAGGCCAGTTACTTTAAGAAAAACAAGCTATTTTTTAAGCTGAAAAAGAGCACCACAAACCATAATCGGATGTGCAGCATTTTTCCTGTATTTAAAATATAAACGTACCGTTTTATAGCTAATTCATCTTTCAAAGAACAAGGAATCATAGCAGATGATGGCTATTGTGTTTTGATTGTATTTATTTGGGAAGATTTGAAGCTTTGGAAACAAAGACTTCCTTTTGTAAACAATAAAATCACATCTTTTATTCACCCATTCAACAATCATTTATTATTTTTGCTTTATTCGTGCTCAATCACGTTGTCAACAATTTTGTACAGGATTATGCAATAAAAATGAGAAGACAAACCGGTTTAAGAATCTTCTTAACAAATTCTACTTAGAGATCAATTAACTTTTATGAACAACGGTAGCTCTGTCCTTTACAACATGACCCCTGGGGAGGCAAGGGTAAAAGTAGATTAAAGAGGGATGTTAGCCCTAATGCAAATTTTTTGGAAAGCCCCCAAATTTGGATGTTTCAGAAATTGCTTCAGGCAATTTTCCTACCTCTGGTACTAGAATGGGATGAATAAGAGTAAAAATAATTCATAGGATCTGTCTTCTCAATATACCTCAACAAGATTTTTTTGAACACAATGTTCATTCTCTTCTTTGTTTTTTTTTTTGGTTGTTTTTTTTTTGCGGTACACAGGTCTCTCACTGTTGTGGCCTCTCCCGTTGCGGAGCACAGGCTCCGGACGCACAGGCTCAGCGGCCATGGCTCACAGGCCCAGCCGCTCCGTGGCATGTGGGATCTTCCCGGACTGGGGCACGAGCCCATGTCCCCTGCATCGACAGGCAGACTCTCAACCACTGTGCCACCAGGGAAGCCCCATTCTCTTCTTTTCACTTGGTTTTTTGTGTTACTCTACCTGGAATATGTTTTCTTCAGTTCTTCCCAACTAATCCAAAAATGGTATCATTTTTGTGACACCAGCTAATGTTCTAGCTTCTACTTAAATTCTAACCAGATTGCTTCACTTCTCAGGTTTGGCCACCTCTGATAGTAGCATTGAAACTATTGTTCTGTTTGTCTTGTCTACCAAGCAAGAGAGTAAATTCCT
The DNA here is from genome assembly GCF_964165515.1 of Mesoplodon bidens. Taxonomy (NCBI): domain Eukaryota; kingdom Metazoa; phylum Chordata; class Mammalia; order Artiodactyla; family Ziphiidae; genus Mesoplodon; species Mesoplodon bidens. Next base: position 14,847,883 of record NC_138173.1, on the reverse strand, counting down.
TGAGTTCCTGACATGAGACTGTGAAGTGTTTATTTCATATCCCTATCTTCTCTGTCTCCCACTGCAGGCATGGTGAATGTGTTATAGAAATAACAGTTGGAGGACACTTAATGATCATCTTGTTTAATGCTAAAACTTTCCCAATAAAAGGTTGTTGAACACCCTGGAGACAGATTTTATGACTCACCGAGGCAATCCATCTCATTGTTGTACAGCACTAACTGTTGCGAAGTTCTTCCTATTCAGAGCCAAACTGTCTTGCATGTTGTACTGAATGAAGCATCACTGGCCAATAATTTTAAAAGTTGTGTTCCTATGGCAGTACAAGCAGACAACACATCTGCCTCTCTGTTGAACCCAGGTATTGATTCATTTAACTGGAGGCACAGCAAACCAAGATGTGCTCTCTGGACTTTGATAAATATGAAATTAGATGCATTTTAGCACATAAGTGCTGTTTTGTTGGTGGTGCTTGTTCATTATGAACAGAATTGCTTTTATATTTAATTTTTGATCTCCTGTTCTCTATTATTATACCCATTATTGTCCTTTTTTTCTTCATTTGCCAAGTATATCAATAAATAGGTTTCTTCAGAATCAATTTAGTCTGATTTTAATTCTGCTGGTTTTTAGACTTCTACATTTTTTTTCTTATATTGCCCAGATTCCTTTATTCTCTGCCTGTTCCTGCTCTTATTCAGCTTGCTATATTTTCTTCTAAGCCTACATCCTTTACATGTCTACCCATTTTCTTTGGACCCCTATCTGTTCTTTATTTTGACACCATGACCTTTCATCATATAAGTAATGTGTTTTTCTATTTTGTTCTTCTATTTTCCATTTCTTTTTCCTGTTTATTAGGTTACATCAGTAACAAAAATGATCCCCCCCCTTTCTAATAACTCAGTGTATTTCTACTCTTGTGTGGTAAAATTTTTTCCTTATGTTGTAGAAATTTATATATATGTATAAAGAAACTTTTTTTTCTTTTTATCCACCCTTGAAATAATGATGCCATGTAAATCATTCAGGGTCTAGTCAAGAGACAGAGACCACACTAATTGCTTGAACAGTGAAAATTTAATATAAAAATTTGTTAACTAGGAGGAGGTTGTAGCTCTCAAGTGATGCTTACCTGCTATCTCACCTCACTGTGAGAGGCAACATCTACCCTGATGTGTGTGCTTAACTCTCTGATGAAGGGCTATGGCTTCTGGGGGATCCCACATCATCATAGTCAGAGGCAACAAGAACGGATACAAATTTCAGTCTATTCTAGGGAGCTCCAGCATCACCTTCTCTTTGCATCCATCTTCTCTTCTGTTCCTGCCTGCCTTGTGGATCTCAGACTCCAGCAACTGTTGTAACACTTTTGGAGAAAATGTTCTTCCAGAGACAGTTTGATCCTTTCCCACAATTGTATAAGGTCAGATTCTTGCAACACACCTTTCTCTCTCTCTCTCTCTCTCTCTTGCTCTCTCGCTCTCTCGCTCCCCCTCCCTCTCTCATCTGCTACTGATCTGCTTCTCCAGTTGAGCCCTGATAGATACTGGCATACAAGGAAATAAACATACCTAGCCAGGTGCAATGTTTGCCAACACATAGATATGTGGATTGTCCCAACTTCTTTCATTATCCTTGAGAGCTCTGCTAAAATTTACACAATTCCTTAGCTAGAGAATCTAAGAAGGTAATACTACATATTATTTACAACTGCATGTTTTATTATAAACTATATCCCATAGCAGAAAATTATTTTTCCTATTTTCACTACATTTCATGAAGAGTTTTGTTTTCTAGGATACTTTTGGAACCTGTAGGATATTTCTAAATATGTTGTAACCTATTCCAGTCTACCTCAAGTCTTATTTTTCCATTTAAGTTTAGTCCCAGGATGGATTAAAGTGACGTACTATATGGAAGTGTTGATGGAAGCAAGAGACTTGTCACCATCTTTAAAAAATTCTTGAAGTTTATGTGCAGCAAGGTAGTAGACAGAGGCATGTATTGCATGGTTTGTACTTGGTACAGTTCCTGATTTTTCAGAGCTAGACAAGTATTCAAAATACTTTAATTTTTCTTACTAATTTTTACTTGACCAGGGTGCTTTTATTATTTGAGATCACAAATTTATTTCTTAATTTATTTGCACTGATGGTAAAGAATAATTCCTTTGAGATTCTGGTCAATTATAGCCTTGCTTCTGCTTTTTGAAATTACTGCTAAGTTGTGTCCTCTTGAATGTTGTTATATAATTTAAACAGAAATGAAAGAAATACCACCATTTAAACCTGAAGTATCCTAATTGTTTTTTCCTTATAAACTTACAATTAAAAATTATTACTAAAGAAGGAAATATGTATAAAATAATAGAAAATATGGATATGAAAATAAAATAAAAAGACTCTTGATGCCCAGAAAAGAATAATGTTAAAATATTGTGGTAGACTCTTCCAGATAATTTCTCTTAAAAATATGTACACAGGGCTTCCCTGGCGGTGCAGTGGTTGAGAGTCCGCCTGCTGACGCAGGGGATACGGGTTCGTGCCCCGGTCTGGGAGGATCCCACATGCCGCGGAGCGGCTGGGCCCGTGAGCCATGGCCGCTGAGCCTGTGCGTCCGGAGCCTGTGCTCCGCAATGGGAGAGGCCACAACAGTGAGAGGCCTGCATACCACAAAAAAAAAAAAAAAAAAAAAAAATGTACACATACTGGAGAGAAAGAAAAAATGCTGATTTAATAAGTAGAGGTAGAATTGTTCCTAAGTAAAGAACACACTGTCTTGTAAAACATGAGAATGGCTGGTTTTAATTATGGAAGATGGTCTTCATGGAAGATGGAAAGGGTGGGTTAGGGCTAAGACAAAGAAGACCAAATATAGAATCCTTACCTCCCTTTATGCCCCCTTACTGACCCCTGTATATAATATAATATTCTTGAATATCTCCTCTACATATATTTAGAATCACATTAGTGGTATAATTTCAAAACCATCAAACATTTTAGAAAACTCAAAAGAAGGAAAGTCTATTTTATTTACTCATTTTTTTTAATACTGTATTCTTCTTTCCTGATGTTCCAAAGTTCCTTCTTTTATTGTTTCTTTTCTGTTTAGAGAACTTCCTTTAGATATATTTTTGGGGCAAATCTGCAAGCAACAAATCATCTTAGTTTTCCTTCTACTGAGAATGTCTTGATTTCCCTTTCATTCTTTTTTTTTAAATTTTTATTGGAGTATAGTTGCTTTACAGTGTTGTGTTAGTTCCTACTGTACAGCAAAGTGAATCAGCTACGTATACATATATCCCCTCTTTTTGGATTTCCTTCACATTTAGGTCACCACAGAGCACTGAGTAGAGTTCCCTGTGCTATACAGTATGTTCTCATTAGTTATCTGTTTTATACATAGTATCAATAGCATATATATGTCAATCTCAATCTGGGTTGACAATTTTTTTCTTTCAGCCTGGCTTCTGCAGTTTCTGATGAGAAATCTGCTCTTTAGTTGTTTTTCTCCTACTGGTAGTGTCATTTTTCTATGGGTGCCTTTAAGACTTTTCCTCTCTTTAGTTTTCAGATGTTTAACTATTGATGTGCCTTAGTGTGAATTTCTTTATGTTTATCCTGTTTGAGTTCCACTTACTTTAATCTGTTGGTTTATGTCTCGTCAATTTAAAAATTTTCGGACATTATTTCTTGGGGTACATTTTTAGACCCACTCTTTTTCTCTTCTCCTTCCAAGTTTCTGATGACACCTGTTCTTTTCTCTTTCCTCTGAGATGGTTCATTTGGATGATTTCTCTTGTTCTGTCTTTTAGTTTATTGATTCTTTCCTATGTCCTTCTATTCTGGAGTTGATTTCAGCCACTCAGCTTTGATTTCAGTTATTGTATATTTCAGTTCTAAAATTTCTACTTGGTTCTAATATCGTCTATATCTTTGCTGAGATTTCTATCTCTTTGCTGAGGCTTTCTGTTTTGTTTTATTTTTTAATTTTAAAAAATTTGCTTCAAGCATGTTTTTAATTGCTCGTTGAAGCATTTTTATCATGGTTGCTTTAAAGGATTTGTCAGATTATTCTCACATCTCTGTCATCTCAGTGTTGATATATAGTGAATGTATTCTTTTTATTCCCTTTTGAGATCTTCCTTGTTCTTGGTATGATGAGTGATTTCTGATTGAAACCTGCATAATTTCATTATATGTTCTGAGTCTTTGGATCTTATTTAAACCTCCTCTTTTTACTGGCTTTGTTTGGCACTTCTCTGGAAGAGGAAAAGCTGTCTCAATACTGTCAAGTGGAGAGAGAAGTTTAGATTCCCCACTTCGCCTCTGTTGACACCTGACCCGATTAGGGGAGGTTCTTCATCGCTGCCGGGCATGGATGTTTGTGTTGACACCATGGTGGGGGTGGCCTCATTATTACTGAGAGATGGTGAAGGCCCTCACTCTTCACTAAGCCTTCTCTAACGCCATTCCACTGGGGAATGGGAAGTCACGGAAGTCCAGGCTCCCCATATGGTCTCCATTTACACTGCAAAGGGATCTTGTTACTGGCTAGAGGGGATAAAAGTCCCAGGTCCCTACTTGGCACCCTCAGATACCATCCCTGCAGGGGCATGAGAGCAGCACCTTATAGCCTTGTGAGGGAGGAAGTTTAAGCTCCACACCTGGTCTTTGCTGGCAGGGGTGCTGATGGGGTCACAGGTTTTACTCTGAATTTTAGCTGGAATAAGGTGGTTATGGACTAAAAGTTTAGTCTGTTCCTTTCCTGGTCCTTTGTTAGAGAGAGTGATCTTTTGGGGGTCCTTTTTCTACCCTCATTTTTATCTCTGAGTTGCTGGCTTTTCAGCTCCAAGTCTGGGGTGGTATGAGAGAAGAAGAAAGCCCAGGAAACTCACCACCATATTACTCTCTGACTGGGATGCCTTTGCTCCACATTTCAACTGCCTTCTTCTTCTTCGTCTTCTACTTCCTCCTCCTCCTCCTCTTCTCCTTATTCTTCATTTAAAAAAATTATGTATAATATCCAGGGTTTGTTGTTGAACTTAGGTGGTAGAATAGGGAAATGTGTGTCTAATTCAGCTTCTCCAAAGCAGAAGTTGTCCCAGGCCTGGTATGGCCTCATTTTTGTTATTTAACTACTGCTTTGTGTATTTTTTTCTTCCAAAATGGCACTTGGTTAAGTTGTTTTGAGGAGACTTGTACATTAAGGTTATTAACTCTTTTGTCCTCTATGAGCAAATATTTTCTGAAATTTTTTGACTATTAATTTTATTTAGGTTGTTTCTTTCAGCCACATAAATTTTAAAACATTCTATGGGAAAATGTCTGTAACAGTTATCCTTTATGAATTCTTCCATTGTTTTGAACTAATGTATTTTATGACCATTCTGCAATCCAATAAATTTTTTATGAATATTTTTTTCATTTTATTATTTTAAATTTGTTTCTTTTGGTTTAAGTTTTACATTTACTTCTTTAATCCATGTGGAGTTTGTGTGTGCAATACAGGTGAAGCCATAATGTAATATTTTGTTTTATGAAAATAGTTAACAAGCCATACCACTATCCTTATTAAATAATCTCTTCTTTCTTTAGAGCCTAGAATTAACTCTGTGTGCTCTGATTTCCATGATGTGATGCTATTTTCTGTATTTCTGATAAGGTCACCACTCCATTTAACCAGAGGCCTTAATCTCTTCTCTCTCAGTCTTGCTTTGTCAACAAAGAAAATGCCATCTCCACAGTTCATTAATTCCTAATGCCCTCCAGTCTAACTTCCTCCATGGAGCAGCTGACTATCTGGGAATGAGAAAGTCAAGACTACTATTTATTTTTCTTTTGTTAAAACAATGGCATTGCCCATTATTCTGCAAAAGAAACACTGTGTATGGTGCTCATGCTAAAGGACACTGAAATAAAATGGCAAGGGGAACATGAGTATTTAAAGAGAAGGGAGTCAAGAAAGGTCTTTTTCTAATTCTTCAAGATATGAATTATGGAAGTTTCTTGCATTTCATTTGTCTTTAACTAAAGATGGCAGTTAATACAATAACTAAAAACACTCAGTTATTTTACTGAAGGGTAATTGACTTTGGAATAAAGCAAATATGATTTTGAAGCTACCTGGTTTCTGCCATGTGGAAGTTAGATGTCCAAAAGAAAGTAAATTTGCTCCTTTGAAAATTGTTTTCTTTACCAAACATATTGGTTACCAGTGGGAAGAGAGAAAGGGGGAGGGGCAAGATCGGGGGTAGGGGATTAAGAGATACAAACCACAAGGATATATTGTACAGCACAGGGAATATGGCCAATATTTTATAATAACTTAAATGAACTATAATCTATAAAAATTTTGAATCACTCCTTATTATCTGTGAGGGTTTTAGACAAGTTATTTAATCTTACATGTCTTAATTTTCCTCATCCATATATGGGGCTAATGTTAGGAGTCACTTTGTAGAGCTATCATGGCTGGCACATAACATGTTCTCAGTAAAATATTAACTATCACTATTGACTTCAAGCTCTTCATCTTCCAGATGGGAAGCTGATCCAGAGGATGAACCAAGTTGGCAGAGCGAGGACGACAGTTCTCACTTTCTGATTCTCAGCCACCCAAGATGGCCCCCGAAGAATCTCAGAGCAAATCCTTCCCAAAGAGGCAAATGAATTCTGCTGTTACTAAGAGGGAAGAATTATCTGATCTATAAATTAATGTGAACGTGAAGCATGTCTGATTTTTGAGGCATCTAGAAATCTAGAATAGACAAATCCTTGAAAAAGAGGGATTTTCTTTTTTTGCATGTCCATCTTTTCTGCTTGACACTTAAGAAAATTAAAGTGAAAATTGAACTTATGTTGATCATACAGAATACACACAAGAGCCTAAAGTATGCTTTTCAAAAAGAAGAGACTTTTATGCCTCCTACAAATACTCAATATTCTCTGCTCTTTCTGTCAACAGAATATCAGGTTCTAGATAAACAATTCCACCCAGATTTGGGGGTGGGGAAAAATACTACTTAATTTAATTTTAATCTTTTTACCAAAAGCATTATATTATAAAATATGGTTTAGAGTTTAAACTGAGATAAACCTTGTTAATGATCAGGAGGCAAAAGTAAAAATAATAATTAAAAAAAACACCCAAACTATGTCAGTATATTCTGTAGTTGGTTTTTTTCATTTGGAAAATAAAGACAGAGCTAGTTCTTCATGTTCAGCAAGCACATGTAGACCATTCTTTCTATGTACGCCATCATTTCTTTAAGAAAACAGAACATGTTACATGAATAGACCTTTCCATAGGGCCACAATTTAAATTTTCCAGAGTTTGGAGAAGCAACATCCATCAGGTTCCCTCAATAGTTGAGAATAATGCTGTTTTTGTCATACACAGGGTCTATTTTGAGCTCAAATGTGCACACCGACTGTAGACTATAGGCTTGCACACCTGTCAGCACAGTGCCCCATTACAAATTGTCCCTTTAGCAAGATGACTTCATTTTAGCAGCCTGCTCTGGTTACTACATTCTCCCAGGTTTCACCAAGTCAAACAAGGTGATGGCATTTTTAAGACTCTAGATTTTAGTGGTCTTCAAATTAACATAGGTGGCCAGGTGCTATTTCAAGGTTTCATCAGGCAACCTCGTGCTAAATTTGAAACTAAAAGGGGGTGCTTTTTTATACTGGAAATATAAATATTGGCATTTATGCAAATGGCTGCTGTAACAGGAAGTGACTTCATATATCATTACCTGAAATAAGATTATAGGAGGGTCTACCTTTAATCTGAATGATTGTTAAAACCTGGGACATGTTATTTCTCAAGAAGACTGTGTTAGAATCCAAGCAACCTCTGTTTGCATTTTGATCCTTCTACTTATTGGATGCTAATAAAAACCCTGTACTTTAATTATTTCACACATTACCGGTACATTTTCTAATTTTCTGTGAAGATGTAATCATGTCTGAAACAGATACATACCATGATCCATAAACAACTATGTCTCCTCTTTAAATTGTATCCTTTGTCCAGGCATCAATTTTGCTCAAAAAAGGACCATGTCCATACATGGGCAAAGAGAGTCACATGAAGATTATGATAGGTAGAGATAAGTTAAAGAAGAAACACTTGGAGTCACAAGACCTGAAAGGAATTCCCAGCACTAGAAGAAGTGTATGAGTAAAGAAAACATTGCTTAGCTTATTTTTATTTTTCATTTTCTTCCTCGAAAATAGTAGCAGTAATAACATCTACTCATAGGCTGGTGAGTGTTTAAATGAGACAATGCAAGCAAAGAGCTTCACAAACAACAACAAAGAATATTATCTATCCTTCCTCTATGACAGATACTCTGCCAAGTCCTTTTTGAACCTAAGTAAAAGATAGCATTAAATGTGCAATGTGTACATACATTTATGTACATAATTTGAAATGTTCGTCACTAACTGTAACTAAAAACTAAATGATTGAATGTATAAAACTTGCTGTTTTGCTTATTGTTTTCTTCTTCAGCTCAGTGATTTTAGAATTTTCAAGTTTACTTTGGTAAGTAAGCTCTCTTGTCTACTACTTTGTATAATTCTCTACTTTGTTCATTGAATTCAGTGAAACACATTCTGTATGGGAGTTCATTCTCAAAAGCAGAACTGGCCTCAGGAAGGTCTTTCATTCTTATATCCAACTCTGTCCCAGGTGGGTATGCATCTGCCCAAGTTTTGGAGGTGTTTTGCCGATCATTTAGAACAATTCAAAATCAATAAAATATTAAGAGTTTGAAAAGCAGACTATTAGTAATGTAAAAATAAAACTACCTTTGGTTTTCTAATAAGCTTTTGTAAATAAGTGAGCAAGAATGAACTTTTGGAGATCTCACAACTTTGCTTTGATAATTGAAAAATGCAGCAGAATCAGTGTCTAAGTAAATTTTTTAGCTAGAAATTTTAGGACATTAAGCCCTATAGATAAGAGAACCAGGGACTCTAAATATTCATAAGATGTTGGCATTCATTTAAAATAGGATTAATCCAGAGGACATTTATCTACACAATAAACATAAATAAATGTTCTTTGGGTGTTCTGGCTATTCTTTCTATTCTAAACCTACTTGTAGGCTGAGAGAGACTGATTTCTTAGTTTTATAAATACTACATAAATTTATAATCTCAAATTTTCATCTTCAGTTCAATCTTTCTCCTGTACCTTATATCTGACATCCCATTCTATCAGCCCCACTCTTTTTAAAAAATAAGTTTTCTGGATTTCATAGTTACTGTTAGGGAACAGAAACCTTGCCATTTAAATATTTTCTAGGTGGCGAAAGAGAAATGTGATCAGAAATAATTTGTTTTTTAAGTTTAAATCTAAATGAAGGCCAGCTTTCTCTTCTTTGCTTCATTAGAAAAGCACAAAATAAAGAATAACACATTATTTTGGTCTTTTTTTCCACTTTCATTGGAAATAAAGTAATGTTAATTTCAAGTAGTAAATACATCTTAGCATAATTAAATTATGCTATGACACTAAATTTATAGAACAATAGAGTAAAACTAACATGGAGGAGGTTGCCAATAAACAGAGAATCTGTTTTAGATTCTTATTTTTCTGAGTAATATCTATAGGTAAGCAGTGGCTACCTGTGTTAGTAAATTTAATATTTAATTCATTCGACTAACATATTGTGAGAACCAATAAGGGACTATTTGCTGAATGAATAATTCAATAAACAAATGCTTAAAGTAAAATGGTAAGATGCAGAGAGGAATAGATAGCATAGCTTAAGAAAGAGCAAGGTTGTAGAGTCCTACAGTTACTGTTTTAATCTTGACACTGAATTTGAATCCCTCCCTTTCCTTTACTCTGGCCCTCTCTTCACTATTTTCTCCCTGGAAGCAGAGAATCAATGTGAGGACTCTGAAGCCCTAGGAGAGCACAGAGCCAGAGAAAATGCCTGGTTCCTTAAACGTCTGAGCAGTGGAGAGTTTCCTGGTTGATCTACATTGGACTGTGAGGTAAATGAGACAGAACACTCGCATTACATTAAACCTCTGGGATATTGGGTGGGCTAGAAACTGCATCCAGCCTATCTTGGCTAATAAAACTACCTTGAAGGGCTTCTCTGGTGGCGCAGTGGTTGAGAGTCTACCTGCCGATGCAGGGGACGCAGGTTCGTGCCCTGGTCCGGGAAGATCCCACATGCCGCGGAGCGGCTGGGCCCGTGAGCCATGGCCGCTGAGCCTGCGCGTCCGGAGCCTGTGCTCCACCACGGGAGAGGCCACAGCTGTGAGAGGCCCGCGTACCGCAAAAAAAAAAAAAAACCCAAAAAACTACCTTGAAGGGTTGATGTTAAGAGTAAATAAAGATAATATTTAACTCACCAGCACAGAAGCCCTTTCCTTTGATACATAGAGACACTAAAAATATCAGTGGTTGCCAAGGGTGGGATTGCAGGGAGGGAGGAATGGGAGAAACACAGAGGATTTGGGGGGCAGTGAAAAAACTCTGCATAATATTATAATGATGGAAATATGTCCTTATACATTTGTCCAAGCCCATAGAATGTACAATGCCAAGAGTGAACTTTAAGGTGAACTGTTGACTTAGGTTGATTATGATGTGTCAATATAGGTGCATCCTTGGTCACAAATGTACTGTTCTGGTGAGAGATGTTGACAATGGGGGAGGCTGTGTATGTGTAGGGCAGGGGCATATGGGCAATTCTTTATACTATTCTCTCAATTTTTTTGCAAACTAAGACTGCTCTAAAAATAATCTTTAAAAGAAAAAAAATTAGGAGGGAACAAACTGGAAGATTCTTTGGTTTAAACTTGAAATGAAACTATATTTCACTTGATGGATATTTTCTTTTTTTTAACAGGAGTAAAAACTACATTTTAAGGATTACCAGGTGATATTGAAATGCTCCTGGCAACAGGGAGAAAGTAAGTGTAAAATTTTTTAAATAATGCGAAAGAGAAAAGAGAAATTCTTCACCAGACAGGGTAGGGGTTGGAGATAATTCTTTATGTTATAGTAGGATCTTAATACATATAATCAGTTGATGTGCATGAAAGTCACATGTTTAAAAAAAGCTTATTAATGACTAATGTAAGAAATATTTTATGGCCAGTAGTGTGTCCTCCTCCGTTTTTATCTATAGAGTGTAGCAGATTAGCAACTATAACAGATAGATACTAATAATGTTTGTTGGGCAATTGAGTAAGTGAATTACTGAGTGAAAGAATAAATTGTAGGACCATTTCTACACAAATGGAGCTTCCAGAAATTTGCATGAGAAGATACTATTTTTTTAAAATATAAAAACCATATTTTCTTCTCAAATTAAGGGGGAAATGCAACCCTATTCTTTATTGATATCTGTTAAAACTATGGTCTTTTCAGGTATTTACATAAGATCACCTTCCAGATGTGCTGTTCAGTGTCACACGGGAAACATTTATCTTCACGTGTTTCTACATCTCTCTTATGTGATTCATACTGAATCTCAGTCCAACCACTTTAAAAAAAATAAAAACAAACATTCCCTAAGGTGCTCGAGTTCATGCAGTTTCAATACACCTTATAAATGGCCATAAACCATATGCAGCAGGACTCTAGAATAAATAGTCCTTTTAAAAACTGAGCTGCCAACAAAATTGAGATTCCATTTTTAAACGATCTTCTGCAAAGTAAACATTTTTCAAGCTTGATCTTTGTGTAATTTTTCACTGGCACTTTTCAAGCCAGAAACAACCTGCACATGTTCTTTTTGTAAAGAAGGGTTTAACACTCCACTGTGTCACCAAGTCCCAGGGAGCTAATTTGTTCTAAAGACAACATTACTACATCAATACAACGCAGCTTAACCTTCAACTAACCTTATTCTGTTTGCTTGCCACATTCCTACTGAGATTCTCAGCCAAAATTTTCCCTCAGTTCTGGGTTCGCTTCTCTCTAGGTGGAAAATATGTGCATATAAACTATGCTGCCTTTGTAGATCAGAGAAAGGCAATATTCACACAGTCCAACAATCACACACACACACAGACACACAGAGACACACACACACCCCTTGTTCCCTATCTTACAAAATATGGATTCACTTTAGGGAGGCAAAATACTTAACACAGAACTCTACCTTAAAGCAAAGTCCCCAAAGAGAAATTGCCAAAAAAACCCCAAAAACAGAAGAAAACCAAATCCTACTGTTTAATGTTTTGGCTTGTGTGTTCATTCCTTCTTTTCTAAGGCCTTTTGTTCTAACAGCCTTTCCCACATGAGCAAATGATGACTGTTCTTGGTGAAACTTCCATGAAACTAGTTCTTACCTTAATTTCATCTGTTATTTCTCCCTTAGCTCTCCTTCTCTCCCAGAGCTGTGATAAAATAGAAACAATTTCAGTGTTTCTTCACTTGTTGAATTCTCAGATTCAACTGATTTGTCTACATTTGAACATGCTAGAACTAGATTCTCCTCTGTGCTGATAAAGTGATGTTATTTTCTAATTTTCCACTGAAAAAATCATGGAACATTGGTATGCTGAAACAGTTTTGAATAACTTTATTCAGACTTTATGCTAGTTAGACAAGTTGACAGGTTCTCAATTTTTTTCCAAAGATAAAAATTCTAGTTAGAAATTGTAGCATGAAAAAGAGAATGTTCTATATCATTTTTAAAGGATCAATTTAGTCAACTAGGTGGTTTGCTGAATGTTGAGGTCGAATCTCACTGTCTCAAGTGACCATATATGCCCAAGGACCTGACATTCAGCTGTCAAAAAAAAGAGAAACAATAAAGAGAATATGAGCCCAAATGAGCTTGATAACAGAAGAATCACAAAGAATACCTTACCCTCAGAATGACGGATTTCTTTACAAAATTTGTCTCAAGGCCGGACAAGAACTCATGGGCAATAGAAATCTTTTTATTAGGGAAAACTTGATACTTTTAGCATAAGATGACACTATCCTCTCACCATCATGTGAGTTTTAAAATGTCCCTAAGTCAGTGCTTTCTTAAAACTTAGTGTGCAATCAATTTCTCATGGATGTTTTGCAAATAGAGAAGCAGTTGTAAAATGTCTTAAATGCACTTTGATCTGACTAGAATGGTCAATGAATGAACTACAGAATCCAATTTCTAAAGTCTTTAAGATTTTAAATAGGATTTATGTTAGGTTCGGGATAATTTACATTACTTATATTTTATTGAATCCTAATTCCTTGAGAATTGACAATGCAGATATGACCAATGGCAATGTATTTTTGGAGAAAAACAACAGACATCTCATGTTACCAGTTGAATTGTATCCTTTCAAAATTCAGGTTGAAATCCTAACCCTCAGTGCTTCAGAACATGACCTTATTAAGAGATAGGAACTTTATGGAATTAGATTTGAGAGGAGCCCTAATCCCATGTAACTGGTGTTCTTATAAAAAGAGGAAATTTGGACAAAGACATGTACACCAGGAGAACACTATGAGAAGATAAAGGCAGACATCTACAAGCCAAGGAACGCCAAAAATTGCCAGCAAATCACCAAAATCTAGGGGAGAGGCGTGGGACAGATTGCCCCTCACCACCCTCAAAAGGAGCAAATCAGACTGGCACCGTGATCTTGGACTTTCAGCCTCCAGAACTGTGAAATAACGTCTCTGTTGTTTAAGTTGTAGTACTTTATTAAGGCAGCCTTAGCAAACTTAGCCATCTGATCATCTCTTTTTCTAATACTTTCCTGAATCTCAACGTCTGAATGAATTGAAGTTTACATATTTAAGTCAGTGATTTTATATACTTGTTTTACTCAAAGTTACCTGTGAAGGTTTTTCAAAACACACATGCTCAGGCAAAACCTCCAACCTGATGAATCAGAATCACTGATACGGGGGTCAGAAATCGATATTCATAAAAAGTTTCACAGGGATGATGATGCACATCTTGTTTTGAGAATCACTGGTCTAAAATATGAGTGGATCCCACAGTTCTGGGGGTGCTGTTTGTTCCTTATTTTGGAGAGAGTGCTCTGATTTTGTCAGTCATGGGAGCTTCGTGGCAGTAACTTCATCCTTGGCTACACATTAGATTTGTCTGGGGGAGCTTTTAAAAACCACAATTGCAGGCTGTACCAGGATCAAATAAAAAAGAATCTCTGGGGTGAGATCCAGACATGGGTATTTTTTAAAATTCCATGTGGTTGCAATGTGTACTCAGAACTGAGAAGCTCGGTTTGAAGGTTAAGAAGTAAAAGTTGTGGGCAATGATGAATCAGTTAATTAACATTGCAGAAGATCAGATAACTCTCTGTAACCCAAATAAATCAAGTAGCACCTCAAAACGTACTGAGCCGATTCTTTCCTCCTGTGTTCTCCATTTCTCCCCTTTTCTGTATTCTCTCTTGATTTCTTTCTCTCCATTCTCCTTCATCTTTCTTGGTCATTCAATGCTTTCCCTTTCATTCTCATCCCATCTCATCTCTTCTCCAACACTAACTTGAAAAAAACATGAAACTGAAGACGGACACACACATCATATTTTTGACTCAAACTTTATTATCCCTGATCTTCTTTTGGAAAGTGTTTGAGCTGAAATATATTCTATTTCTTTAAGAAATAACAGCATGTTCCAATTCACATGGGCTTGACATGTACACACCGCTATATTTAAAGTGGATAACCAACAAGGACCTCTGTATAGTACAGGGAACTCTGCTCAATATTCTGTAACAACCTAGTTGGGAGAAGAATTTGAAAAAGAATAGAGACGTGTATATATATAACTGAATCACTTTGCTGTACACCTGAAACTAACACAACATTGTTAATCAGCTATACTCCAATGTAAAATAAAAAGTTAAAAAAATTATAGATCATAGACCTACTTGAAAAATTGTATTAGCCACTAGAGTTGTTTTGTTTTTTTTTTCCAAGAGAGTATGCTGAACCATGGCTTGAACTGTAGTTTTATGGTGACTAAAACTGTTGATAGCACACAAAAAAAAAGAAAGAAAAAAGAGATAAATAACAGCATGTTCCAATTCACATGTTTTCTTAAATATACACACCTCTCACTCCCCACCTGTCCTTGAATGAGTGACTGTGGATACTCTGTAGCCTTAGGATATTTCAGAAAGTTGTTCGGTTAAACATCAGGCTTCTGGCCTTAAAGAGCTCAGGAGCATCTTGGGGATGATAAAGTTTTTCCATACCTACGTCTAGTTCCCTGGTGCAGCTCTGAAGAACTTAGAAGACTTCACGGGGAACATGACAGCAGCTGCTAGAAGGCAGCAGGAAAGTACCATACGTTGCACTCAGAAGAAGGCGTTGAGAGGGTAGCAATGAGTTGTCTCACCACTGGTGAAACTTTGAATGGTGCCAGGAGTTAGGAACTGCCAACAAAACTTAAGACTGTGAACAGCAGATAAAGTTATTTGGGGTTGAGTTTAATTCCCTGGCATTCTTTTCTAGGAAAACCTGAGTCTTCAATTCCTCGGGACTAATGGCTTCATGCTCTTTCTCTTGTAGTATCTTTTGTAAAGGAACAAGATCTGTTTTATCGGACCAATACTTAGGTTCTAGCTGGCTCACAGGAATAACTCCTCAGTCATTCTGGAGAATGTACTGCAGGCATAGTAAGACATCAAATCTATTCCCCAAAAAGCAAACCTGTATTAATGGTAGATGAGACCAAGCAGAGAATAAGTTATCTGCCACCCATTCTAAACTTTTCTCTTTTAATTTCTCTCTCTCTTTTTTTTTTGGTTGGATGCCTTTTCCCACTTTCTCCTCTTTTTCTTCCTTTGTCCTCACAATTGTAATAAAGAATATAGTTTTTAAAAGTCTCCTGTTCCATGGATCCATGTGCATGAACAAAATCAAATTTCATTATAAAGTGTGTTTCAAAAGTTGGCCATTTAGAAGTACCTAGTAGAACATAGGACTGGGAAACAGTGGCCCAGATGATACCCACATAATTAATTAACCACACTTTAAAAAAATTCACCAAGTAACTAGGTTTTCATCCAAACGACCAGTTGTTTTGGTGGTTTTTTGGGGAGAGTCATGGTTTATTTTGTAGGAAAAATGCTCATTTGCTTGGTCAAAGTTTTGGATGTTTTGTTCTTTCTGCTTGGTGGTAAGTACTGTAGCTGTCTATTCTGAAGCTCTGTGATTAAAAAGGAAACACAAAACTGTCATTTGGAAAACAAAACAGTTAACAACTCAGGCAACTTTAAATGACAACATGATTTTTGATACAAAGGACTATGTAAAACCACAACGAGCCACCCTCTGTCTCGCTTGCTTCTCCCAACATACAGATCTGTAGACACCAATCTTATTAAGCTCAGCGAGTGTACTAGTGTCTCAGGTTGGCTGTAACAAAGTGCTAGAAATCCAGGGGCTTAAAACAATGGAAACGTTGTCTCACACTTTTGGCGGATAGAAGTCTGAAATCAAGGTGTCATCAGGGTTGGTTCCTTCGGAGGGCTGGGAGGGAGAATCTGTTCCATGTCTCTTCCCAGCCCCTGGTGTCCCTTTTCTTGTAGAAGCGTCTCTCCAATCTCTGCCTTCATCCTCCACATGATACTCTCCCTGTGTTTCTTTGTATCCAAATTTCCCACTTCTTAGGACACCAGCCATCTTGGATTAGATCCCAACCTAATGGCCTGATCTTAACTTGAATACATCTTCAAAGACTCTCCAAATAAGGTCATATTTAAACAGGTACCAGGGAAGGACTTTATCGTGTTTTTGAGGGACACAATTCAACCCATAATCATGGCTTATAGGAACATTTGCATATGTCCTTATACAACAGCTGGATTTCAATGTTAGAAAAACAAAGTTTGGGGCAAAGAAAACTGTAAGTATGCATCCAGTATAAGGTGTGTTGATAAACTATTTCTGCCTATTTGAAAATTACTCAGTGTTATTTTGGTCCTCATTCTAGTTCTCACTTTCTGTGAATTCTCTCTTTATTATTTATTCTTACAGTGGTGAAATTCATGTGTTGGTTTGGCTTTTGTTTTAGTTTTTAACCTTTTATTTTGGAATATTTTAACATATACAAAAGTAGAGAAAATGATGTAATGAAAGTACATGTTTCTATCCTCCAGCTTAAACAACTTTAACATATGTCTAATCCTGTTACTTTCACACCTCTTACCCACTTTCCACACCCTTCCATATTATTCTGAAGCAAATCCTAGACATGATGAAATGATATATTTTATCCATAATATTCCAAAATGTGTCTCTGAACATTAAATATAACCACAATGCCCTTATCTTGTCTACAAATCTAACAATCATTAATATTATTAAATGCTCAATGTCCAAATTTTCTTACACCTTTTCATTACAGTTTATTTAAATCAGCATAAAATATACTTAATGTATTGTAATTAGTTGATATTTCTATGAAATCTCTTTTAATCTTTTTCATTTCCTCTATTTTATACAAATTTCAAAAGGTCATTTGTACGGTAGTGCTGCGCTAGTCAATGTACTACTGGTCTACATAAAATAAGGAGATTACCCCCGAATGACAATTACATACAACTTCCTTCAGCTGAACTACAGAGTGTGCTTAGTGGTGTAATTAACTTACATTCTGACACAAGCTCCGTATCTCATCATGGACAAGTACAAACAGTTCCCAGAACTTTAGGGGCTCTAGGGACCACATTTTGAGAAGCACCATTGTCAGGGTGCTATTCACTGCATCCCCAAAATGTCAGTTAAGATGCTCTTTTGTCTCCTGTCTATATATTTTTTTGAATTGACAGGTTGGTAGTCCATCTAATGTCTTGATCAGATTCAGAATTAATTTTTTGCAAGACGACTGCCTAGGTAGTGTTGTATACTTCCACCAGCAGACATGAATGTCTGGTTATCTCATCTTTTGTGGTGTTTATTGCCATTTAGTAATTATTTCTTAGATTTATTAGTTCATAGGTGAAGGCAAGATAAAATGGTCTAATTCTATCATTCCTTCATCACTTATTAGCTGGGAAATTTCTATATTGAGAAACTTCTTTTTATCCACTATTGGGTTACATTGAGGTACAGTTTATAGGGGGAAGGCAGGATAAATCTTTATTTTCCTTCATTACCAGTTTTCAAAATACTGAGATGGTTTACTCAATATCTTCTGAAGGACCCCAATGAAGGTAATGATGGATGTGTGAGTGTGTGTGTGTGTGTATGAGAGAGAGAGAGTGATGTCATGGTTTTAAACATATTAAGTGCCTCAATACACTGCACTTCCTGTTATGGATGCTCAAATGATCCCATCTTTAGCCAGTGGGAGCCTTTTCAACTTGATTCCTGAGTCCTTTCGATATACCCTTCAGTAAAGCTTAATAGATTTCTTGATATCTGACACAACACAATGTCCCAGGTTCATCTGTATATCCCTTGTGCCTGACCCGAAATCAGTCAAGTCTCTAAGAAGCCCTGGACCTTTTATGGCCTCTGTCTTTTGACTGCATTTTTATAGTACTATTCTGGGATTCAACTGCCCTTTAGATAGTATTTTGAGCTTCTTCCTATATTTTATAAAGGACATTTTTTTTCTCTGAAATAAAGATGTTTGGAGATGCAACAGAGCCCCTACAGTCTTTGAGTTATTCAGATAAAGCCCAGATGGTTGGTCATAATAACCACGATAAAATTTAATTTTAAAATTTAATAAAGGGAACTTAGTGATAAAGTTGCGATGGTACAAAGGGTACATTTTGGGTCCTCATCTCCCCATTCATACCATTAAAGGTATAGCTGAATACCTATGAGATTCAGTTCTCTTTAGCTATGACAGTAGGTCCAACTGTAAATCCCCCTATAGAGATTTAGCCAACAATCTTTCAACAAACTAGTGCCGGCCAATTTTGGGGGGTTTCGTTTTGCTTTTAAATCACCACGTGGAGGTACTCTTAAGAGTCTCGGTTGTTAATGATGTTAATTCCAGATTCATCCATTTATTTATTCTTTCAGCATATTTACTGCACACTCCTTAAGTGTATAGTGGGCTGGACATTCAGAGATGACGGAGAGAAAGACCTTGCCATCACATTACTGATACTACATGGGGAAAGTAAGTTTCAAACAGTTTCTGGTTTATACCACACAATCTAAGCAGCATAAGGGAAAATTAAATATATGTATGTTTTGATTCTTTAGTTAAACAGGCTAATTCAAACATACAAGAAGTTACAATCTTCTTACTTTTCATTGTTAAGATAGATTATGGCAAAAGAAAAAATTCAATTAATAAAAAGAAGTGTGTATTTTAATGGCAACAATCGGACTTTGAGTTAAAGAAGAAAAAAGTGGGGCTTTATCTGCTAAAACTGTGAGACCTTTAAGTGCAAAGTACCAGACATCTGGTTACAGCAGCCTCAGGGCCACGGCAAGAAGCAGGCCAGAAAAAGGACTGTCATTCTTACAAATCCTGACCTCAGGCTTGGCATGAAGCCAACGTGTTTTAGTATTTGGCCGTGTTATTTTATTGATGCCTGTCAAATACTTCTAATTTACGGCCATTTATTCCGACATCTTGAGGTTCAGCTTTGCAACACACAATGGAATTCAGTACAATGACAATGTTAATATTAGAGTCAAGCAACATGAGAACTAACTTTTATGTCGAGCTTCAGGAGTAACAAGGAGAATCATGAAGGGTTTAAGTGTTTTGGTTGTTTTACTAATTCTGTGGCCTGTGAATGTACTTGTAGCTTTACTAGATGTAGCATGTTTTACATTAAAAAGCCAGGGATACAACTTGAGTTAATAGCTTATGACTATAAAATATGTCATAGGCAAAAGATTGAAGTTTACATTAGGTAAAAAATAATCCATGGAAAGAATTCTCAGTGAGGGTCCAATCTTGATGAAAGAGTTTACACATTATTTTTGATAGATGAATATCTTATTTTTGAAGGAATCTCGGAAAAGTCATCTCAGTTTCACTCTGCCATCTATGCCAGTATTGAATATCATTATTGTTGGCCATTTTCTCATTTATTTTCACATATTAGGCAATTTTCCATTTAAACCAATAACTTCTTATTTGTTGGTCCTAAAACTGAAATAAAGGTGCACAAAATGAACAACTCTGGGTTAATTTTCTGAATAGCAATGCGCCGGAGTCTGTGCTCCGCAATGGGAGAGGCCACAATAGTGAGAGGCCTGCGTACTGCAAAAAAAAAAAAAAAAAAAAAAACAGAAGAAACCTTGCTGCTTAATTCTCTTAAAATGTATTTAACCTGTATGGTTACATTTTCATTTAGATAATTCAGGATCATTAGTTTTAATTCCACTTTAAGTTTTTATTTAATTTCTTTCTATATTAACCCTGAGTCAAGTATTTTTCTGCTCTCTAGCAGAAGATACCTTCAGTGTTAGCATTTACTTTACAAGTTGTGGTGAGGGTTTAGGGAAAAAGTAGGAGGCTGTTATGGACTAAATTGTGTCCCCTGCAAAATTAATATCTTGAAGTCCTAACCCCCTATGTGACTATTTGGAGATAAGGCCCTTAAAGAGGTAATGAAGTTTCAGTGAAGTTGTAAGGCCCTAATGCAATAGACTGTTGTCCTTATAAAAAGAAAAGACACGGAGGATGAATGAATGTAGGCCAAAGGCCATGTGGGGAGACAGTGAGAAGCCTGCTGTCTGCAAGCCAATGAGAGAGGCCTCAGGAGAAACCAACCCTACCAGGACATTTATCTTGGACTCTGGCCTCCAGAGGTGTGAAAAAATAAATTTCTGTTGTTTAAGCTGTTGAGTGTGTGGTATTTTGTTGTGGCAGCCTCAGCTGACTAATACAGGTAGATAGATGGAAAAGATCTTCATGTTTGTTCCTTCAAGTTCTCTGGCCACATTTAGAAAAACTGACATCATTGTATTTCTCTTTAAAAAATTACTGATTGCAATCTATTAAACTGATTTCATAACCCCATTAATGGATCACAGTATAAAGTTTTTAAAACAAAGATTTGTTCTATTGTGTCAACTCCAGGTCACAAGACAGACAGAAGGGATGACACACCACTTGGTGTGACCATGAGGCATGCTTCCAGAGAGGGCAGAGTTCTCACTGGGTTACCATCATATGAATGGAAAGGCCTGCTTAGGCAGACTTCCTGCTGCCTAAGACAAGATGTTACCTCATCCCCAGGCCAAAAAATGTTGTGTTGGGTCACATCTTTAAATGAACTAAGGCATTCAATCGTTCTCTATCTCAGTTTATCATTGGTAAAATGAAAACAGCCCCAAGCTTAATAACAGACATTGTTTGGTTAAAATGAGTTACATGTGAAAAATGCCTGAAAAACAAAAATTTAAAATATATGCCAAATTATATTTAATGGTTTATTGTTTATGTCCCCTTACTATTTTCTCTTGTCAAAATACATAGAAGGAAGAGATCATAACAATAAAAACAAATTGTTATAAAATAAAACAAATGTATCAGTTGGTAAATTTGAGAAATTCTTACCAATAAAGTGTTCCATCCTTTGATCTTAACTTTTTTATCAAAGGAAGGTCTATTGAATGCATCATGTGATTTTTAAAAAAGGAACATCGTTAGGTTATGGTCCAGTAAGTGGATTGCATCAAATTAACTGCACTTCTTTTTTAGTAGGAGGGCTTACTGTTTTGATTTTTTATTATAAAATAATATAAACAGTATAAAATTCAAGGGCTATAGTGAATTATTTTTTCTGTCTCTAAAATCACTAAAATTCCACCTCTCAGAGATAAAGACCGCTATATTTAGTTTTGTTTGTTTGTTTGTTTTTGTTTTTGTGGTACGCAGGCCTCTCACTGTTGTGACCTCTCCCATTGCGGAGCACAGGCTCCGGACGCGCAGGCTCAGCGGCCATGGCTCACGGGCCCAGCCGCTCCGCGGCATGTGGGATACTCCTGGACCGGGGCACGAACCCGTGTCCCCTGCATCGTCAAGCGGACTCTCAACCACTGCGCCACCAGGGAAGCCCCTTTTCTGATTATTTTGAACTCACTGTTCTTCCCCTCAATGACATGCCTGCAAAGGTGTTTATTGAATTTAAATTTAAAACACTGCATTTTAGGAATTTAGCTGGTTCCAGATTCACTAGATTATAAAGTAAAAGGTTACTTTGTCTTCTAAAAACAGAATTTAAATATATATGACACCTGACTATCTTAATCCTTTCCCAGGAAAAAGAATCACGACGTTTTGTTTTTGTTTTTAAAGAAAGCCTTCAGGTCTCTCTATGATGTGGTACTGTGGTATAACCATGATAGTAAACCAACACATCCATGAAATACAAAGAGCATTCCTAGATATTAAAGGAATTGAATGATAATAAACAAAGGATATTCAAACAATGACAGAGGAATGAATTACTCAACAAATGGCAAGGGAAAATTGTCTAACTATTTAAAGAACATATACATACAAATAAATCCAGATGAATTTAAAAATTGAACATAAATGAAATCATAAAATGTAGAAGAAAACACGAGTGACTATGTAATTGATTTTGGAGTATAGAAAGCCTTCCAAACATGAGAACAAATAAAAGAATTGTCAAGGAAAAGAGTTTAAAATGCCACTTTGTAAAAATGAAATATTTCTTTATCCAAAGCCAACATTAAGTCATTGTTAATGAGAGGGTGAACTGAAATATTTGCCTCTGTGTCTTTCCAATAATCACTCAAATGACATAAATTGTTAAAGGAACAGAAATAGTAAACTCACAGGGCAAAGAGAAGAGGAGTGAATATGACGAAACAGGACTTGGAAGCTATGAAGCAAAAGGATGATTGATGACTGGTTTCGCAAACTGAGAAAGCAGAATTCTAAGTCAGCAGCAGAGAAAGTTGAGAAGCAACTTGGTGTGTACTGCAGGCCCCAAAAGTTCAGGAATTGGTGGTAGCAGGTACCTCTTGAAGTGGGAATGAGGTTGGAGCTGAAACATGTCAACTGAACAAAAAATGCACAACTTAGAAATGGAGAACTATGTTTTATTTGGAGGACATACTGAGTACTCAAATGTAGGAGATAGCCTCTCAGATAGCTCTGAGGGACTGTTCTGAAGAGGTAAGGGAGGAACACGAGATATAGGAGTTTTTGCAACAACTCTAAGGTAGATGGAATGTCAAAAGATGACTGTTAGTTTAACGAGAACTAGACATCTTAATGTATTTAGCACTTTTCTTTGTATGGGAAGATGCAAGGGTCTGGGCTTATTGAAATCATTCCTTTGATATGCACCTTAACTATCTAGAGCCAGCATCCTGTGTTCTCCATTCTGAATCCCTTCGGGGTGTACAGTAGGGGGGTGGTTGCAGTGCCTGATGACTCGATGGCAGCAACATCCTTTGTTTACTCTTGTGGCGGGTGACATTCTTTGTCCACACAAGCCAGGAATGATGTGAAGTTCTGTCTGGAAAGCAGTTACCTCCATCCCTAATCACTGCCCCCATGAAAAGCAGCTGGGAGACTCCCCTTTTTCAACCTGGCAGACAGCTGGAGCCATGTTCTCTGAGAAGAGCAAAAGAGATGTTTTCTAGGTTGGAGGATACCAGGTACAATCCTAGGTGGATTATTATGCTGCAAATAGGTAGATTAGGGATGTATACAATTGAATGCTAAGAAACTGTTCCCTTTACCCCTTGTAAATGTATGTGTGCAATTTAGGGAGCATTTGGGAAAGAATTAGACATGAAAATGTATAAGAGGTAAGTAAACAAAAAGCAAGAAATTATTAAAACTCCAAGGGAAATGAAAAGTCCTAATGAAGAGTAAAACGAATCATAGATTAGCTATGGTTTACCTATGATACCATTGCACAGTCATGATGTAGACATTGAATACTGGCCTGAGAAATACTGTCATTGTATTGCCATTAGACAGATGGGTAGTATGTTTGTGGATGGTGGGTGGTAAGGGGGCAAAGAGGGCTAAATCTTCATCTTTCATAATAAAGAGTCAAAAGGTAATGACTGACACTTAAAAAACTGAAGAAATAGAAGTATGCTATTTAGAGATATGAATATGAATGCCAAAAGAAAATTTTAATCCCTCTTAGAATAAAGACATTTGTAGTCGGAGACTGAGATATAGACAGACATAGATGACAGGTAGATAAGATAGATGATAGATAGATGGATAGATTGATAGAAAAACATGATAGAGGATAGAATGATTAAGCTTTCTAGAATCACTAAACCCTAAATTATTTGCATGTATATCTTCAAAAAATTAAAAGTATATTTAAAACATGTAGAAACTGAAAAGCAATAGTCAGAAGTAGAAAACTACTTGTAACAAATATTACCCAAGGCTAACATTCGTAGAATGTAAACTATTTTAAATTTTAATTTAAAAATCAGTAACACTCCAGCAAGAAAAAAAAAAAGAAAAAAAGACCAGAGGAGAGGTAATACGCAGGGTAAGAGATGTCAAAAAGTACAATTGTTTTTAGTAAAAACAATTGAAGCAATAATGAGATTTTTTTTTAACAGTCTTCTACACTGGTACAGATGCTCTTCCATGGACTCCTTTATTGGATCTATGAAATGATTTTATCTTTCCCAAAAGGCATTTACCAATATGT
Organism: Mesoplodon bidens; assembly: GCF_964165515.1. Classification (NCBI taxonomy): domain Eukaryota; kingdom Metazoa; phylum Chordata; class Mammalia; order Artiodactyla; family Ziphiidae; genus Mesoplodon; species Mesoplodon bidens. Next base: position 14,823,272 of record NC_138173.1, on the reverse strand, counting down.
ATAGAGAACTTTAAAAATTCTCATGTTATTTAACCAGTAATTCAATTTCTAGGAATCTTTCCAAAGGAAATAAAATCAGAATTGTAAATAAAGTTTTATGTGTGGGGAAATTGGAAACAACTTAAACATTCAAAATGATGCTGTTTTTGTGTGTTTCTTAGTCTGGCTGCTGGATATACCAGTGTTTTCACTGCATGAACATTTGTTGAACTGTAGAATAATAATTTGTTCACTGTTCTGTGTGTGTGTGTGTGTGTGTGTGTGTGTGTGTATAATGCAATAAATGTAACTGTAAAAAGAAAATGGTTAAACCTCTAAAAAACATATTTTTTAAAAAATCAATAAAGTGAAAATGTTCACATTATAAATGAAAAAGCAGAAGTAAAAATGGTATTACATATTTTTCTAAAAAAGTAACAGCATACAAAGTAAATACACAATGTGTTATAGAATCTTGTGTTATAGCAACATATTATTTTTATTTAATAATGGCATCTAAAATAACAATATTGAAAAAATGATATTTGTGTGGCAAGTTTTGGCAAATCGTTTTGTAATCTGATACATTTTCTCTTTTTCCTATCAAAGGCATCTGTTATCCAGGTCATTGTGTAACTAGCTCAGTACATTTTCTCTCCTTAGGTATTTATTTTCTGAAATTGTCCTTAATTGCTCCTCTAAACATATGAATTTTTACAATGAGAATATAACAGAGTTCAGCAATGTTACTGGATAAGCAAAGAAAAATCATTAGCATTTATTTACATCAGAAATTCACAGTAGGAAACAAGATGCAAGTCACAGGAGCAAGAAACTAAAACTTAAAAGAACAATGACCCAAAATGTCTAGGAATAAACCTAAAAATTCACAAGCCCTGTATTATAAAATTAAAAAATCTCGAATAAAGGATTTCCTTAATTACTGCATATGAGCAATACGATCAAATATTTGCAGGATTTGTATGTTTGTTTTTGAAACTTACAAACCGATTCTAAGATGCATATGAATAAAATTCCAAGGCAATTTTTTTTTTTTTTTTTTTTTTGCGGTACGCGGGCCTCTCACTGTTGTGGCCTCTCCTGTTGCGGTGCACAGGCTCCGGACGCGCAGGCTCAGCAGCCATGGCTCACGGGCCCAGCTGCTCCGCGGCATGTGGGATCTTCCCGGACCGGGGCATGAACCCGTGTCCCCTGCATCGGCAGGCGGACTCTCAACCACTGCGCCACCAGGGAAGCCCTCCAAGGCAATTTTTGAAAAAAAAAAAACAGCAAAGAAGGAAGCTTTCTCTATCAGTTATTGACATGCCACAAAACTATCATGCTTAAAAAAAAAACCCAAAAAACTGGTTTTAGCCCAGCAACTGTCAAATAGACCCACTGAAAAAAACAGAGCTCAGATTCAAGCTTTTTATATATGACTACGTGATAAAGATGATGTTACAGAAGCTTCAGAAATGAGAAATGATTCAGTAAATGATAAGGAATAATTAGTTCACAGTATGGGACACAGATAAAGTCAGATTCCTATCTCACACCATATATTACTGCAAATGAATTGTCAGGCTAAATGTGAAATATAAGGGCAGAGGAAGTTAAGTGTATTATAACTCTTGGACCATAAGTAAACATAATGTAAATGATAAGGAATTTGATAATATCAAAAGTATAGATTCTATTCAAAAAAGAATATCAAAACCAGAATTGACAGATAGGTGACCAAATAAGGTATTTGCAATCTCTAAAACTGACCATGATTTAAAAGCTAGAATATACAATCATTTCCTGTAAAACCGCAAGAAAAAAAAAGTACCCAAAATACTGAAAAAAGAACATGAAGAAATATTCAGCCTCAGTAGTAATCAGATAAATGTACTTCAACTAACAAGATAACTTTTTAACCCCACTAGAAAGGCAAAAAAAAAAAGGATTTTTGAAAGCACCTACTATAGGGAAATATATAGGGAAAAGAAAGCCTTCAAGCTTTTTTTTTTTTTTTTTTGCGGTACGCGGGCCTCTCCTGTTGCGGAGCACAGGCTCCGGACGTGCAGGCTCAGCGGCCATGGCTCACGGGCCCAGCCGCTCCGCGCGCGGCATGTGGCATCCTCCCGGACCAGGGCACGAACCCGTGTCCCCTGCATCGTCAGCCGGACTCCCAACCACTGCGCCACCAGGGAAGCCCCCTTCAAGCATTTTTGATGGGAGGCTGAATTAGACCAAGATTTCTGGAGACAAATCTGATAGCACTTAAGGAAATTAAGTATATGTTAACCGAATAATACAGCGATTCCATTCCTGGATGTGTAGCCCTGAGAAATTTTCACTGAGCTCCCTAAGAGGACGAAAGATGTGTTGACAAGAAGTTGGAAACAGTCCAGATCTCCATCCCAAGGAGTCAATGAGCAAATTGTGATTCTGAATGGGACAGAACATGTTGTGGTAGTCACTAAGTAAACGTGACTACCGGAATAAAAAGAACTCGAAGGAGATTTACAGCACAAGGTCATACATGAAAAACCTAATAAAACACACACATACACAACGACATTGTTTATTTTTCAAGGAGGTGTATATACTTAAGGACCACACAGAAGGCAGATTAGCAGGACAAGAGGGAAGAGATATGGGAACATATGTATATGTATAACTGATTCACTTTGTTATAAAGCAGAAACTAACACACCATTGTAAAGCAATTCTACTTTTTTACTTAATAAATAAGTTTAAAAAAAGTATACTAGGGTCACCATATTTGCGGGACTTGGGAATAGGAATGAGAAAGGGGATGAAGAGGAAGCATCAATATAAAACAAAAGAGGGGCCCTGTAAATTACAAATGATAGCATGCCAGGGACTGAAGATTATAATCAACTCAATTCTGTGACCTTGAATCTTTATTCTATAAATAAGTATATGTTTAAGATTCTAACCACTTGTTTTCAACAAGCACAACAGGTGAGTCTTCAGCAAAAGGGCTATAGCCCACACTTCGACAAACACTGATAAAGTCTGAAATGCTAGGGTCCCACAGTGCTAAGCTCTTTGGAATTTCTCCTCACAAACAGGCCATGCTACTTCTCTGCGTTACCCAGAATTCTAACCCTCCACCTCCACCCTGATCCCCGCCCCCTGGTATACACATACCTTCTCCTAGGTCTTTGATCAAATACTAATCTAGTTCCTGCTATGAAGAGATTTTGTGGTGTAGTTAAGGTCTCAAATCTGTTGACCTTAACACAGGAAGGTTATCTGGTAATTTTGATTTAATCACATGAGCCCTTTCAAAGCAAGGAATTTTCTCCAGTAGACCACAAAGAAGTTAGAGAGAGACACTTTCTAGACTGGAAGAAAGCAACATTGTGGCTGTGACGTACCATGTGGCAAGAAATGGAGGGTGGCCTTTAGTTGCTGAGAGTGGTCTCCAGCCAATAGCTAAAAGCAAACGTGGACCCAGTCTCACGGCTGTAAGGAGGTGAATTCTGCCAACAACCAGTGAACTTGGAAGAAGAACCCAAGTCTCAGACAGAACTGTAGCCTTGACTGACACCTTGATTTCAGCCCCTGGGCAAAGAATCCAACCAGCTGTGCCCAGACTTGCCACCTACAGAAACTGTGATATAATTAATGTACAACATTTAAGGTGACTAGGTGTGTGGTAATTTGCTGTGAGGCAATAGAAAATCAATATAATCTCCGTGTCTTTGCCTGTGTCACTCTCTGTGTTGCTGATATCCTAAGGTTTTCCTCTGCTCACTTGGTTCTGTGATCCTTTAAGGCTCAATTCAAGATTCCCCTCTTCTGAGATTCCCTTGATATGTCCTCATTTATCCCCCTACAATATAATACATGTATTTCTATTGTTTCACTGACAATACATTATTTTTAATAATATATTTACATGACAGTTTCTCCAGCAAGTATAAGCTTGTTGAGAACAGAAACTATGTTACATTTATCTTAGTGTCCTTAGTCCCAAGGATAAAGAATGGCACATCCTAGGCTGTGAGTAGATGCTTGCTGAATGAATGAAAGTCAAAGAGAACATAAAGTAAAACAGGTTTCTGGATGACTCAAAGGATGGTAATTCCATTAACTAAAGCTAGGTACAGTGACCATGTAATTTATTGTCCAAATTGGGGCATTTTCAGTGAAAAGGTGTGCTATTAATAATCACTCAAGGATAACTAGGATTCTTCCTGGGTCATAGGGACCGAGGAATGTACTGGGATGTACATTCTAGCTTCTCCTAAATATAGAGAGACTACAAAAAGCCCCCTTGTTGTGTAAAAGTTTATCTCCTCTAACTTGGCAAGTCACCCCTTTTAAAAACACTTGGTTTTGTCTTGAAGATAGCTTATTTCTTTAACATAATTTCTTTGTCTCCCATGTACCCACTCAGATCTGGGTTTCTCTTTAGTTTCTTGTTTCTTAGAACTGCCTAAGGGATTATTTTCTTCACCGTACTCCCCAAATCAGTTCCAATACTAAATATTTAAAAGGTAGACACCAGTATGATTATGGGCAAAGCACACTTCCCAAAGTTTAAAATTGGGCAGTTCCCTCTACATTTTACATCCTCCTGGGCTGTGAAGTGGCAGAAAAAGGTGTCCAGATTGTGAGGAATTTTTATATATAATCTCAAAATGATTAATTCAAACATCATGATGTACCAGGGACTATCATTTTTGTATAAACATGAGACTATTTATAATAATAACAGTGAGCTCCTAACATGTCAGACAATTACTAAACAAGATGTATATGCTAGTTCTTTATGTAACTATGTCGTATGGTTTCCTAACGCTTCTGCATGTTGGCAATATCACACAATGAAAATGTGTTTAATTTTGAAAGAGCGTTATGAATTAGATAGTTATAAATAATGAGGATGACTTGACCTTTCATCCTATAGTTATATACATTACCTGATTTAGTCCTTGTGAGCACGCTGAAAAATTCCAGCTTCGTCACTTATTGATTATGTAACCTTGGGAATGTTCTTTGATTCCTTTTAATTTCAGTTTCTTATACCTAAAATAGGAATAATAAAAGAATTTATCTCATAGAGCTGTCATTAGGATTAAATACATAAATGAGCCTAAATCACTTCAGAAGAATCTGGCACATGGTAGTTGCTAAGCAAGCAGTTTTTATATTGTTATAATATCCCATGTTTTACCAGAGGTTACTAAAATTTAGAGAGATTAAGTAGAGCTGGGTGTAAAGCCTTAAGGTTCTTGATCTTAGTACAATGCATTGTGGATATCCTTATGCAATGGTAAGTTTATGGATGTATTAGTAGATGGTTGGAGTGGCAGATTGTATTTTCCAAAGATGGCCACACAAGGGACTTCCATCCCACGTTCTCTTTTGAAATGTGACTTTGTCATTCTCCCAACGGATAGAGTTTATTTCTCTACCCCCTTGAATCTTAGTGGGCTCTGTGACTGCTTTCCCTAATAGAATACAGCTGAAGTGACGTTTTGCCACTTTTGGGTGTAGCCCTCAATGGCCTTATAGCTTCTCCTTTCTGTCTCTTGGGATGCTCCCTCTTGGGACCAACGGCCATGCTATGAGAAGCCGAAGTCTAATGAGAGGCCATGTGTAAGTGCCTTGGTTGTTTGCCAGCTGAATGTCAAGAGTCAGCATCCTGCCAAAGATGTGAGTGCCCATTTTGGCCATTTCCGCCCATCCAGCCTCCAGATAACAGCAGCCCAATATAACGTCACATCACTTGAAGCAGAAAACCCAATAAGCTCATAGAATTGAGAGAAATAATAAAATGTTTGTTCTTACTATGTTTTTTGGGGTGGTTTGTTGTGTCGCAATAGACAACTAATAGTTATTATGTGTCTACATTGTTTAAATAGAATTTTAGGGCTGGACCATGATTATATCAATAATTTAAAGCACTATTTCTCTGGGAAATGCTTTCTGGATTCTAAACAGCTGGCATATAAGTCAGATTTCAATAATGTATTTGTAAGTTGGCACCACACATATCAAAATTCATCCAGGACTTTGAGGAATACTTGTTTTTTTTGTGGGCAGAGCTCCCCAGGAGAAAAGCTAAGAGTGTGAATTAGACATGGTTTGTTACTGGAATCCAAGCCATCCTATTTTGCTCTGTGTTCACCCTCTTCTTCTCTTCCCTTCCCTGATCTTTTGAATGTCTAGCTGCTACCTATGACTCTCCAACTAGGAATTATCTTGGTTCCAGGCTCCAGATATTTCCTTCTCCCCCTCAAACACACCAAAACCTATTTTCAGTGAACTTAAAATACTCTAATAAGGGCAGTGGTTGAGAGTCCGCCTGCCGATGCAGGGGACACGGGTTCGTGCCCCGGTCCGGGAGGATCCCACATGCCGCGGAGCAGCTGGGCCTGTGAGCCATGGCCGCTGAGCCTGTGCATCCGGAGCCTGCGTGTCCGGAGCCTGTGCTCCGCAATGGGAGAGGCCATAACAGTGAGAGGCCCGCATACCGCAAAAATAAAATAAATAAATAAATGATGAAATGCTGCTGACTGAGATTAGAATCATGTCTATGAAACTCCCTTCAGAACTGTGTGCATTTCAATGAGGATCACAAACTCCATTCAAAGTAATTCATGCCTAACGGTGAGGGTGAATGGAATATTTTTCAGGCTGAAGGCTTGATCATCATTTCTACCCAGGAAGCTTATGCAGACACTGGTAAGATCTGTAAGAAAAACCCAACAATCAACATAATACAAACATATATACCTAAAGCAATTTCAGAAAAATAATTCATATGATGATGTCAGTGTCGACTGTAAACAATTTTTTCCTTTGAACTAGTAGGCTTTAGTTCATTCATTTATACACATCCATACATTAGGCATACACACTTGAATTTCTAAAAGGATGTTCACATTTCACATGGTATATTTCTTGGCTGGGACCCAGCTTCACACACTGATTTACACAATGCAGTTTGAATTAAGACAGAGGGTCTGAAGCCAGTCACTAACTTTACTCTATAAAGACTATAAATAGCTTCCTGATGAATATGTGTTAGTGGCTGTCTTCTGTCCTTGACTGCTGGCTCTCTGTTTCTCAGCTATTTTATAAATGTGGCTGTTTATGTCCTCAATAGCAAATAACCATACATTGAAAATTCATTGTATTTGTAGTTCTATTGTGAAAATTAATTGCTTATTACCTTAAATAAAACATTCTGCCTGTTTTGGAACTCTGCTTTCCTAAAAATATTAACTTAGGGAAGTTCTTGAGGGAGAGTGAAACTATCTGAGTTTTGCATACACTTGTGAAATTCCAGGACATTATCTCCTACATTATGACTATCATAAACTAAGAGGCCTGCTGCCTAAAGTTAAAACACGATTTATAGCTGAAAAATGGCAAGTATTATCCCCATTAAATAATCGGTTAGGAGCAATGACTCTCATGGACATTAATCCATGTTTAGAGTTTAAGTATTTGAATACATGATAGGCTCATATTAAATATCATAAGCACATCTCTGGATAATTAACCATCTAATAAACCTTGATAGAGAAAAGACAGATTGTTCCAAGTAAAGCCTTTATAATTTAGATGTTACTGTTTGAGAATTCCAAGAACCTTCCATATGCTCAGTCTAGTGATGTTCTAATTTATCCTCAGTATTTCAATTGGTTAAAAAAATTAAAAATACTTCTTCCAATTACTGATACTGTTTCTCTCTGGGTGAACATTTCTACAAGATTAACCTGAATCACCTAGTTTATAATTTTTTACGACACTTAAAATGATGGTTAGTCATTAATCAAGTATGTAACTTCAAAAGTTATTATTATTATTTTTTTGCGGTACATGGGCCTCTCACTGTTGTGGCCTCTCCCGTTGCGGAGCACAGGCTCCGGACGCGCAGGCTCAGCGGCCATGGCTCACGGGCCCAGCCGCTCCGCGGCATGTGGGATCTTCCCGGACCAGGGCACGAACCCACGTCCCCTGCATCGGCAGGCGGACTCTCAACCACTGTGCCACCAGGGAAGCCCAAACTTTATCATTTTAAAGTGCACAATTCAGTGGGTTTTGTTCTTATTTTTCTAATTTTTATTTTTTTAAATAATTTTTAACAGTTACACTCCATTTACAGCTATTACAAAACCTTGGCTATATTCCCCATGCTGTAGAGTACCTCCTCAGTGGGTTTCAATACAGTCACAGGCTGTACAATCATTACCTCTATCTAATTCCCATACATTGTCACCCTCAAAGAAAATCCCATAGCCATTAAATAGTCACTCTCTACTTCTCCCCCTGCTCCTGGCAACCACCGATCTGCTTCCTGTCTCTATGAATTAGCCTATTCTGGATATTTCATATAAATGGAAGGATACAGTATGTGACCTTTTGTGTCTGACTTCTTTCACTTAGTATAGTGTTTTCAAGATCCATGTATTTTGTAGCTTGTTATCCATATTTCATTCCTTTGTATTGCTGAATAGTATTTCTTTGTATGTGTATACCACAGTTTTTTTATTTGCTCATCCGTTGATGGACATTTGGGTGGTTTCCACACTTTAGCTATTATGAATAGTGCTGCTATGAACATCTGTGTACAAATTTTTGTCTGAACACCTGTTTTCAGTATGCTGGCTATATACCCTAGAGTGGATTTGCTGGGTCATATATTAATTCTGTGTTAGACTTTTTGAGAAATCATCAAACTTTTCTACAGTGGCTGCATCATTCTACATTCTACTGGCAAAGTCTGAGGGTTCCAATTTCTTCGCACCCTCACCAACACTTATATTCCTCTTTTTAAAAAAAATTACGTCTATCCTAATGGGTGTGAAGTGAAATCTCATTGTGGTTTTGATTTGCATTTCCCTGATGCCTAATGATGCTGAGCATGTTTTCTTGTGCTTGTTGGCCATTTGTATATCCTCTTTGGAGAAACACCTATTCACAACCTTCACCCATTTTTTAGTTGGGTTGTTTGTCTTTTTGTTGTTACATTGTAAGAGTTCAGTATATATTCTGTATACTGGACCCTTATCAGATTTGCAAATATTTTTTCCCATCATGTAGGTTCTCTTTTCACTCTCTTGATAATATCCTTTGCTTCACAGAAGTTTTAAATTTTGATAAAATCCAATTTATCTGGTTTTTGTTATGTTAGTCATGTCTTTAGTGTCATATCTAAGAATCCTTTGCCAAATCCAAGGTCAGAAAGACTTATTCCTATGGATTCCTCTAAGAGTTTCAGGGTTTTAGCTCTTATATTTAGATTTTGTTCCATTTTGAGTTAATTTTTGTATATGGCATGAAGTAGATGTCCAACTTCAGACTTTTGCATGTGGCTATCCAGTTATTCCAGCACTATTTGCTGAAAAAATTATTTTTTCCTCATTGATAGGTCTTGTCCTCTTTGTCTAAAATCAACTGGCCATGGAAGCATGGGTGTATTTATGGGTTTTCAAGTCTATTCCACAGTTCTGTATTCCTGTATTTTTATTCTGATACTAGTTCTACAATGATTTGATTACTATAGCTTGGTAGTAAGTTTCAAAATTGGTAAGTGTGAGCTCTCCAACTTTGTTCTCCTTTTCCCAAAAAATATCATTTAATCTTAATTATTTCTTATAGGCCCTCTCTCCAAATACAGTTACATTGGGAATTAAGGCTTCAACATATGAATTTTGAGGGGACACAGTTCAGTCCATGACAAATATGATGTTAGCTGTAGGTTTTTTTCATAAATGTCCTGTATTATGTCGATAAAGCTCCCTTCTATTCCTAGTTTGCTGAGTGTTTTTAATCATGAAAAGGTGTTGCATTTTGTCAACTGCTTTTCTGCATCAGTGGAGATGATCATGTGGTTTTCCCCCTCATTCTATTGATGTAGTATTCTGTGCTGTATTACACTGATTAATTTTTGAATTTTGAACCACCCTTGCATTCTTGGGGTAAATTTCACTTGGACATGGTGTATAATCCCTTTAATATGCTACTTGATTCAGTTTACTAGTATTTTCTATAGCATTTTTACATCTATATACATAAGGGTTATTGGCTTTCAGTTTTCTTTTCTTGTGGTATCTTTTTCTGGCTTTTGTATCAGGGTAATACTGGCTTCAAAAAATAAGCTGAGTATTGTTCTCTTCTGTTTTTAGGATTGGTTGAGAAAAGTTGGTGTTAATTCTTCTTTAAATGTTTGGTAGAGTTTACCAGTGAAACCATTTAGTCCTGGACTTTTCTTTGTTTGGTGGTTTTTGATTACTGAGTCAATCTCATTACTGGTTATAGATCTACTGAGAATTTCTACTTCTTCTTGGCCAGTTTTGATAATTCATGTTTCTAGAAATTTGTCCATTTCATCTAGATTATCTAATTCGTTGGCATATAAATGTTCACAATATTTTCTTATGATCCTTTTATTTCTGTGAGCAGGGTTAATTTATAATGTGACATATGCTGAAATCCACTTGGTGCAATGTCTGCATATTGAATCGTGTGTTACGTTGACGTCTTAGAGAGTGACAGTGCCTAGAAACCAAGACCTTACATGTTCTTTGCTTAGCACCTGGCTTCCTGACATTCAAGTAAAGTGCTTTCATTTGGAGAGACAATATTCCTCTCCATCTTATTATGTATGCATGAAAAACTGAATATCATGAAGGGTAAGAAAAAATAATGGAGTAGAAATATTAACGATATCTGCCATTATGGGCTGTTAGTATATCCTAGGCACCACACTAAACACTTTATTTAATCCTCATTACAACTCTCCAAGGTAGGTACTACTTTAACCCCCTATTTACAAATGCAGGGAAAGAAATTGAACCTAAAAAAGTTAAAAAAGAAAAACATGACTTTTATAAGATCACAGAATAAGGGGAAGAAATGAAACTTGAAACCAGGTCTTTCTGTCTTTCCTTCCAAATGACTACATAGAAGCAATAGAAATTAGTTTTAGTGGTTTTCCACAGTTCCTGGACATTTTGGCATTTATTTCTCATAGAAGAATAAGTTTCTCATTTCTCCCAATGACTAAGTTGGATTGAGAATGTGTTTGAGTTGTGATTATTTCCTGCTTACAAAAAGAGAAATGTCACAGGAGTTTAAGATTGTTGACATGCTTGAGACATTCTGGAAAGAAGTAAAACCGTTTTATAGCTGAATAGCATAGTTATTTCAAGGTGAGAAAGTTTATGAAGTTCTAAAAATTTCAATGTAGCGTGAAGCACACGAGGTAAAATTGTAAAAACAAATATACCATATTTCAGTCTTTAATGACTCAGTAAGGTTTTTATTATTCCAAAGTGGATTTACTTAGACCAATAAATCCAATAATCTATCTAAAAGGTTCTTTTATTTTCTTTTTACAGCTAAGCAATGAAATGAATTCTATCTAAAGACAAATGTATTAAAAGCAGATAATAACATTTTTTAGGGAGAAACTAAGAGAAGACTCACTGTGTCCAAAAGTATCAGTGGCCTTGCTGTAGACATTGTATAAAATGATTTCTGATATTTTTGGTATAGGGATGGTAGTTTTATGTGTCTTGGAGCTTATAACCCTACTAGATAGTACACACTTGATTTCACAATTGATGGAAAAAGGATGGTTGCAAAAAAAAAAAAAAAAATCCAGACCCATTATAATTTGGAACAGGTAGTGCCTGATCTTAAACTATTGCCATCTCATTAAAATGTTAGGTTTATGACACATACTCAAGATGATAATAGAATAACTAAAAAAGTACTATAATCTGCCTTAAATCAAGGACTAGTAATAACAATGTGAAACCATATACATGAGAAAACATAAAGGAAAAAATGTCTCTGCTATCATTTTAAGTTTCATAATTCAGCACTTAATGAAATGTCTCTCTTAGAGCAGACAGGAGACAATTACATTTTTATGATTTATGTAAAACTCTTGTACTTTTCCTCCAAATATTTTTAAACCTAATTAGAAGAGCAAATTACTCTAAGCAGATATTAATGAAGATAGAACTTTGTCAAGTGAATGTGGGACAGTAAAACACTACCTTCATAAAAATTATTCCTGGAATTCCTTTCAAGTAAATTATTCTTCCCACAGCACCTTTTCTCAGGAATCCCAGAACATAAATGATGGTAAATAGGTAGAAGAAAATGGAATTTCACACAGGAAAATTCTCCAGTCAAAATTCTTTATGCTTTCTCTGATCTTATGATTACTGAGAACCTATGGCATGTAGCATAGTTAATCATAGTTAAAACAATGATTCTGGGGCTTCCCTGGTGGAGCAGTGGTTGGGAGTCCGCCTGCCGATGCAGGGGACGCGGGTTCTTGCCCTGGTCCGGGAAGATCCCACATGCCGCGGAGCGGCTGGGCCCGTGAGCCATGGCTGCTGAGCCTGCACGACCAGAACCTGTGCTCCGCAATGGGAGAGCCTACAGCAGTGAGAGGCCTGCGTACCGCCAAAAAAAAGAAAAGAAAAGAAAAAAAAAACAGTGATTCTGAACTCAGACTGTCTGGTTTGAGGCTTGTCTTCACTAACGTGTGGTCTTGGGAAGGTCCCTTAACCTCTCTCTTTCTCTGTTTTCTCATCTGTAAAAGAGATGAAAATAATATCTATTACATAGAGTTGTGAGGATTAAATGTTATGTTAAATTCTTGGAACATCATCCAGCACATGGTAAGCACCCCAAAATATCACCTGTCCTTATTATTTTTTTCTAAACTACCTCAGTGTTCTTCCACCAAATCTCCCTGGTGCCAATCTTATCTCTCTTCCATCCATCACCCATAATTGACTACAGAGATCTTTCCTTAGGAAGATCACCACCAGGGAATTCCCTGGTGGTCCAGTGGTGAGGACTCCACACTTTCACTGCCGAGGACCTGGGGTTCAATCTCTGGTTGGGGGACTAAGATCCCACAAGCCACATGGTGTGACTAAAAAAAAAAAAAAAAGATTACTACCAGGTGACATCTCTTTGATGGCCATTTAGAGCTTTCCTGTTTTTTTTTTTTTCCTACTTTAAACATTACTGTAACAAGCATCACTGTGTATATCATCTAGAGCATTTCCTGAGCATAGCTATATATACCTATAAGTAAATTACCAGCTTATAAGGTCTGTATGCCTTCCCAGCATTCTCCATTGTCTGCTTAATTTTTCTTCACAGCATTTAACTTCATCTAATACATAGTTTTCACACACACATACAGCTTTTACATATGTATATATTTTACATAGACGTACAGAGCATTTTCTTATCCATTTCCTTTATTTTTCGTTTTTCTTTTTCCCAATGGAATATACACTCCAAGGGCAAGGATTTTTACCTGTTTTGTTCAATATGGGCAAGATATGTACTGGCAAATATTAGAGTGTAATGCAGTCTGGATGTAAAAGTCAGACTTTACTGGGCAAACACAAAAGCCAAAAAATCATTAACAGGAGGCACACAATCCCCATTCTCTCATTATTTCCCAGAGAAACATTCAAGATATCAGACATACCATAGGGCTGCGCTCCACAGGATGAAGCCTGGCCCCTGGTCATGTCTTTTATGGTGGTAACAGCCTTGTGTATGTCTATTAGTCAACAGTCAGGACTGTGACACCAAGAAGCCTGAGTAGAGGCAGTTAGTTGCCTGATAGCAGCAGGTGTTAGCGCCTGGTGATCTCATGAGCAGAGGCTACGTGTTGAAGGTACATGCTGAATGGCAGAAAGGAAGCCTCTCTCTCATTCTCATGGAAAGCTGAGTTCAGTGGTTGAGTTCTGAGACAGGCTATTCCATTAAGAGAGTGGAAACCCCTCTCTCCCAACCTAATAGTCACAGAACTCCAAATTTCAGGGGACTCATTGCCAGGCAACCTGAGGTTCCAGGATAATTCCTCAGACAATTCTGCTTGTCTCTCTTCAGTTATAATATAGAAAGTTAGTAACTTACACCTTTATCAGCTTACATTTTAGTAGGGGCAGACAGCTAAAAGCAAGTCTTAAGTTATAATCATAATAACAAGAACAACCATTTCTTCAGTCTACAAATTCCCAGCTGTGGCTAAGCCCTGAGTAAAATTTTTATATATATTATTTCACTTAATATTTACAAGGACCATAGGAAGCAATTATAAATCACATATTACATGAAGGGGAAGTGAGGCTGAAAGGGAGTTAAAATTTTTGTTTAAGATGCTAATAGCAGCTTTCAGGTGAAATTTTGAATTAAGATTTGAACCAAGATGTGTCTGACTCCAAAGTTCATGGTATTTCTAGAATAAAACCACACGCTCTATTTCAGTGAGATGCAGAATAGACATTTTTGGTGAAAATTATTTGGAGATGAAGAAGGTTAGAGAGAGAGTGAATGAAAGGAGAGACAGGTAGATAGGAAGAGAACAGACTTAGTCCAATCCACTCACCTGTCAATTTAGGTTTTACTCCTCTGGCATCATGGAATGACATTAATAAGAAAAATATTGACCTTTGAAATATTATGACATACTTATTGCCCTGGTTTCAGTGGATATGTCTCAGTCTAGGGAAAATCATTTGTAGGAGGGTCATTAACTTTTGTCAAATGTTTTTATAATTAAAGATCCCTATGGCTCTTGAGATTTAGGCAAAGTATGCTGTGGAAGCCCAAATAGCTCCCTGAGGTTTAAATAAGCAAATGGGGGCATTTATTTCCATGTTTATCTTTGCTCATTCCTAATGTTGAATTTCCTTGATTTCCAAGTACACACAGAAATATGCACATACACAGACACACACATTTACACACACCAAAGCTTAAAATTATATCAGGCGTTCCAGTTTTTAAAAATCCTTTCTACTTCCAAACTCTTGAGGTTTCTCATTGGCCCTTCCCCGTAGGTTGTAAAGCCTCTAGGTACTTAACTCCCGTTCTTCCCTTCTCTTCTCCTCTCTCATACATACTCCCTTTACTTGTTTCATTGAGAGTAAATCAACAATCACTATGGGCTTCCTGGGCTCTGACACCAATCCATGCCTTCAGGACTTTATCTTAGTTACCCAACCAGGGATGGAACCTGGGCCCTCAGCAGTGAGAGATCAGAGTCCTAACCACTGGACCACCAGGGAATTCCCACCCCAAGTGTTTTTTCATGTATTTTCTTGAACAAAGACTATTTCCTATTTGGATTAGTTATCTATTACTATATAACAAATTACTCCCCAAAACTAGCAGCTTAAAACAAGAAACACTTATTATCTCACCATTTCTGTGGGTCAGGAATTGAGGAGCAGGTTACCTGGGTGGGTCTGGCTCATGAGGTTTCTATGAAGACAGCATCCAAGGCTACAGCCATCTGAAGGCTTGACTGGGGATGGAGGATGGCCTTCCAAGATGGCTCCCTCACATGGCTGTTGGCAGGAGGCCTCAGTTCTTTGGACTCAGGTGGCCGGAGGCTTCAGTCCTCACAACACAGACTTCTCTGTAGGGCAACTGCAGTAGCCTCACAGAACGGCATCCAATTTCCACGAAGTAGGTAATTCTAGAGAGGAAGCCTCAATGCCATTTATGCCCTGTTCTTGGAAGTTCAACACCATCACTTTTGGAAAATTCTATTTGTCAGGAGCAAGTCAGTACTTACAGCCCTATGTCTAGGGAAGGGGTATTGAGTTCCACTGCTTGAAGGGAGAAGTATCAAAGAATTTGTGGACATGTTTTAATGCAATCATACTTTTGAATAATAATTCTCATGCCAGAATGCATTTTTCTTCTCATTACACATAAACATTTTGCTATAACTGAGTATAAATTCTTATAGCAATGTCTATCAACATAAATGCTGAACTGAGTGAAACATTTGCTTTGTTCTAGAGTGGGGTTCTTTTTACTACAGGAAATATTCAATAAATATTCCATGTAATTTTTGCAAGGACTTTGCCTTATGAGTTCTTTAATGAGTGTGGTCAGGGCAGCAAACATTTCTTTCTAAACACCAACAGTACTGAATGGTAAGCAAGTGACAAGTGCAATAACCATAGGCAGTGTTATGATGTGTCCATGATGTCTGTCTAAATATGCTGACTTGTTTAGGATCATTCTGATTTTTTAATCTCCTCATGGATACTGCCAAAATATTTTTTACTAGAAACAAAAATATTGATAATCACTCTCCAATTTTTGGTGATTTCATTTATCAACTACTGGTGTGGCCCAAAGGTGAAAAAAAAAATAGGGAATGTGTTCAGTTTAGTTAAAAAGTCAAAGACAATTAAGTCTAGTCAATCTGATAGTCATCCTCTGCTTTCTCCCCCAAAAGAATGTTGCTCGATCAATTGAAAAGTTAAAAAAAACAGTCTACTAATCAGTTGTTTTGCTATATGAAGAACAAGAAATTAATTTGGCCATTTCTATCTTTTAAAGGAACCAAGGTGATGTTTTGACATCAAACATGTAACACTTTCTCTCTGAGCCCTCTTGAGTGAAATGATATCCAAGTGAACTGGCTTTATTTAACCTAGTTTCTTTTATTAAAAATAAACAAAGCCTGTCTGAGAGTGAGGCCAAATGCCCACATGACCACTGCTACTGTATTCTGTTGTCACCATATGACTTGATCCATAAATAGCTGTGAGTTACTCTCGCTGAGAAATCCAGGGGCCCTCGGTGAAGATTTACCTTTCTGACGGCTAGATGAAGAACACAGTGGGGATTAGACTCCAGAACTGCTGATTCATCATTGTTGATTCGAATTTTCACTTAATGTCTTTGTTCAGGTTGGAAAAGTCTTTCCTGTGTGGCCAGTAAAATATGTGAGGAATGCGGGGCTCCTCAGTGGGTGGATTCCATCATGGGTTTCTGCCAACCTTCTTCTTGGGGTTGTGGGATTCCAAATGAGACACAGGACAGCTGCATAATCCTCTTAAGCACCACATGAGAGACCTCCCCCCCAATAATACTAAACCATGGTATTTAACTCGTCAGTAATAACTGTTGGGCTTCAAAATACAGTGGCATTGTTTAACCAACATAATTTCAGGGAGTCACAGAGAATCATAATTACTAAGTTCTAATCTTCCAAACATATCTCTGCAGGCTGGGACTGTCGATGTCAACATAATAGACTTTTCCAACTCTGGGAATCTGTGTGGGTATAGGTATGTGAATTTCAATCATCTATCTGTATTTCCGGGCTTATGGGTGTCTTTTTCCCTGATAACGTAAGTGCAGAAGTAAACTCTTGCAAGGGAGAATTTTTAAGGAAAATAAGAACTCCAAGTAACTAAAATAATAACATGGACATATTCACTTGTGCCTCTAGTTTCCAGAAGAAAAAACGGATTCTGAATAAGCCAGGTGAGGTGCCCCTGATCTGCTTGAGCTCTATGTGGTACACTGGACTCCAGAGCAGTGCTGCTGGTCCCCAGGAGAGTCACTTAACCTTTCTGTTCTTCACATGTCAATGGGGGTAGAATAGTATGACTCAAGCAAAATCCTGAGAACCGGATCTGGCACTCAGTAAATTGTCAGTAAATGTTATCTATTATTATATTGCAGAAAACAGGAGGAAGAAAAACAACCAGTTAACCATTTAATAGCTATTGAATTGTTGCTCTTTAAAATTTCTCAAACCTTTTTAAGAGTTTAGCCTTTGGCTATGTTGTCAGGACTTTTTGGTATTTTCCCTGCAATATGTCATAACTTCAAGGATGCAAATATGGGCTAGTGGATTACCCTCCTATCAACCTTGGAGGAAATATCTTTATTGGACAGCATAGCTTTACTTGTAAAGTAGTTATTTAAAACTATCTAGATGAGATTTGTTTTTATTTCTTTCATCCTAGAAGTTTTTCATCCAAGGTTCGTGCCATCTTTTAAAACAATTGCCGACTTTTTAGAGACACAATTCTTATCCATCCATTTATTTATTCTGGTTATTGTTTTGCGAACAGACTGAAGGGGGATATAGGCAGAAGCTGGGAGACCAATTAGGAGGCAAGAGGTGGGGCAGCAGCAGGACCAAGAGAAAAGATCAAATTCTGAATATGTAGTATTCCAGGTTAGACCCAATAGAATGTAATGATAAATTAGCTGTGATGTTGAGAAAAAGACGTGCATCAAGATGACCATGATGTTTTCGGTTTGAGCAATTAGAAGAATGCAGTTGCCTTTTAAGGAGGTGAGGGCGTCTCAAGATGAACTGGTGTAGGAAGGAATGTCCAGAGCTCAGTTCTGATATTTTATACTTGAGATGCTCTTGCACATCCAAATGGAGATGTGGAGGTGTTAGATGGTAGGGAGTCAGATAAAACGCAGGACACCCAGGTAAACTAGAATTTCAGATAAATACAAAACAAATATTTCATGGCACATACTTCTACTAAAAAAAGTTATTCATTGTTTGTCGGAAATTCTAATTTTACTGGATGTCCTATATTTTTATTTGACAAATTTGGTCGTCCGATCAAGTGGGCAGTTGGATAATGAGAGGTCAACCTAAACACCATCTTTAAAGCCATGTGACTGGATGAGATCATCGAAGAAGTGAGCTTGGACTGCAATGCAAATTGATCCAAGGAGTGAGTCTTGGCACTCTGTGTAGAGGTCAGGTGATGAGGAGAAATAGTAAAGGATACTAAGAAGGAGAAGTCAGAAAGTTAGGAGGCTAACCAGGTGAATGGGGTATAATAGAAGCCAAAATAAAGCAAGGGTTTCAAGTGGGAGTGATCAACTCTGTCTATTGCTGCTAATGGGTGAAGGGTGATGAAGGAGGGGGCTGAGAAGAGGTAGATAAAAGAAGAGATCCTGAATGGCATCCTTAATGACAAAAACATTTTTTGCTGGGCTGTGAAGGAAAAAATCTGACTGAGAGTGTGTTCAGAATTCTTTTGGATATGAAAAGGAGGGGCAATTCTTTCAAGGAGTTTTATAAAGTGAAGAAAAAGAATATGTCATCACCTGGAGAGGAAAATGAGGTCAAGAGGTTTACTTTTTAAATAAAAGAAATAAGAGAGTGTTTGTATGGGGATCAGTATGATCCAAAGAGAGAGAAAACTTAATGATGCAGGAGGTGGAGGGGATAATTGCCCCCAAAATGTCCTTTTATAAAAAGAAGGAATGGGATCTAGAGAGAAAATGGTGACTTGACCTTGGCTAAATATAGAGGTCACCAGTGATAACCTGTGATAAGGTGGCGTTTAGGGCAGGGGTGTAGGGAGGTAAGTAGAAGTAGTGGTGGTATTTCATGGGAGTTCTCCTCTGATTGCTTCAATTTTCTCAGTGAAGAAGGAAGCCAGGTTGTACTTTGCTGAGAGTGAGGGTTAATGAGAAGGTGTAAGAGGACTAAACCACTTTATTTCTTGTCTCTCTCTTAACGTTTTTGCAGTTTCATCTTTTCTGAGTTTTTTCATTCCTCTCTTATAAAACTTCTGACTTTCCGTCTTGTTTTCTTGGTGGTGCACATGTCCTATCTCCCCTCAGAGTTTATAAACTCTCTGAAGGCAGAGTTCATGCCAGTTTATCTGTGAATTCCTATGCCTGGATCGTAGTAGATGATCAATGAAAATTTATTAAGAGAATTAAGTTTTTAAAAACAAAATGCACTATAATCCCCAGAAACTCTTCTACTTAAGCTAAAAAAAAATTCGTCTTTTTTTTTCTGATGATCCACTCTATACTGTGGAAGATTCAGACAAGTTAAATCAATTCTTTGATCCAGCAGTTAAAAAACTGTGCATTACAGAAAATCCTGTAAAATTGTATTAGCACCCTACACTGAACCAAAAAACCACTTTAGTGTGCGTAAAATTATCAAATAGCATAAACATATCAATTAGGGTTCAAAGCGGAAAGAAAAATTCTTGAAATAAAGCCTTATAGATTGCAAATCGTAAGCAGTGTATTCTACATAGATCTTTAAATACAATTTTAAAACATAAAGTTTTTTAAAATGTTGCCAACTACGTTCTTCTAAAATATTAACCAGATGAAGTTATGTAAATATTTTCAAAAGGGTAAGAAAATATAAAGAATTATTCTCAAGAAATCACCCTATATTAGGGGCTAAAAAGTGCTGATATGTTAACATATTTACAAATAAAATAATAGACAGTTGTACTTGGTGAGTAGATTAGGTATTAACTTCAAAAGTATACATAATTATGGCTCTGCTTTATTTTAGAGTATAGATCTAACCACACACTATGTAAATTTAAAAGATATTATATTCAGTGTTTATGTAATTGTGTGGTATTTCCTCTAAAATTATAGTGAAAATATCTATAATTAAATAAATGCTCTCTCCAATTACTGTAAAGTCCCATAATCTTGTTGCTGCTATAAACAAAGAGTTACTGTAACACCCATATGAGAGATAGCCACTTCTAACAGTTTCACCCATTTCCACTTTCTTTTAGAAGAAAGAAGTAACCAATTAACTCTGCAAAGATGAGTTATCACCTAAATACACTAAGCTTCAGTAATTAGCGATAATGCCAGTGTATTCCTCCACTATTACAGATTGGCTAATTGTCTTTTAAATTTACACATTGTGCCTTTAACACTAAAACTGTTTCACATATTTCAAATAGGAAATGAGTTTCTAGTGATTTTTAATCAAATGATCTATCTTCCATTTGCTCATGCAGTCCCAAAAATGTCAAAGGAGCAACTACATCTGGATTCATTTTCAAACTATTTGATGTAACTATTTTCAAAAGACTAGCCGGCTCAATAAAAAAATTAATCAATTTAAAGTCTAAGGTTATTGTAAACAGCTGACTTGCAAACATGTGACTGCTCAGAGCTATCAGTCCTGTTCATTTTACTCTTCTTAGTTTCATTTTATTTTCAAATTCATTCTTTTCCTTTCTGGGATTAAGCATTTTTTTTAATTCAGGAAAAATTAACTTTATGTTTTTGGTATGATATGAGGCTGAGACTTCACAGTTGAATATACTCAACATGCTAAATCTCCAATGTCTGTAATATGCCCCCGGCTATGACTTCCTTGGTGCGCTGTCATCATCTGAGGCTGCTTCCTTACTTCTGGCGTCCTTCTCTAACTGGAGCTATTTCATTGGAGCTGCTGAGCGTTACCGCTCTCCACGACTAAGACAGAAGCAGAGAATGCTAGAGCTGGAATGGTCTTCAGAGTCCATCTTGTCTACCATCTTCTTTATGGCTGAGGAATGAGGTCCAGAGATGGGATTTAACTTGCCTTATACACTGAAGAGTGAGATAACCAGGACGAGAATCTAAATCATATTACTCTCAACTGGGTGCTCATATTTCCATGTGCTTTGAATTAAATTTACTTTTCCATCTCCCTTCTTCATGAATTGCCCAAGTTCATTTTTCTTTACTCTCCACAAAAGATTTCATGCTGGAGCATTGTTCTGTTTTCCTTCTTGGTATCGTATTCATGACCTAACTTAGAGCTTATATAAATACCTGCAATATTAGCATACCAGCTACCTTCCAGTGACATGTTTTTGCTTTTTTTTTTTTCCCTCCGAGCAAATGCCATCTAAACAGGGGATTCTCACCTATTTCTCTTATGTGTCTCCTAAGTTTCACGTATTATCTTTATTAAGGCACTCATCACGCTGGACTGTCACTGTTCACTCAGTTGCCTGTCCCTCGTTAGAGACAAACACCTAACTCTGTGTTCTCAGTGGCCAGGCAGCCCCCTGAATCTACTCCCCAGCCTTGTCCATCGGCCTGCCTACAGCCATGGACCCTGTCTGAAGGCAATAATGTGTGGCCCACCCATGTTTTCCTCTCCTGAAACAAGAGTACCTTATCCAACAGAAAGAAGTTCCAAAAAACCTTTCTCTCTCCTAGCTTTTCTCCAAATCAGATTCCCCAACTCAGTGCCCTGTAGAAAATCAAGCAGTCATTTCACTTTTTCATAGGAGCTGTTTTTGGAAGTAGCCAGGGTGCCACTGTTTATTTCCTTAAGCTTTTCCTCCTCTACCAACTCAGAGGCTGCAACCCCAGAAAACGTTCAAGGCAGAAAGAGGAACGGAGGAGGCTGATGGAGATGGTGGAATGCTGTGTTCTGAGAAGTATCACCTTCCCTGTTTTTGTGTTCGAAGTAAGAATAGATACAGGAAGAGCCCTGGAGGTAGGATAAGATGGGTGTCATCATTTCTAATATAAATCTGTTTTCCAGAACCTCAAAGAACCAGGCAGAGGCAATGGCCCTCAGCTTGACAACACCTGAAGGCCCAGCCACACCGGGAGCTGGCAGGAACCATTCCGATCATCCTCCCATTTCGCTGTGGAAGGTCATCTGGCGTGTCCCAGAGAAAGTCGAATTTCCTGAAGGAGAGATGGGCTGGGAAATGCATGTCAGATAGAGGAATCTGAATGCAGTTGCCTCTTGACCATCTAGCACAGTGGTTAAGGATTAAGCATCCTATTTATCTGGAATCATATGGTCTGGGTTTCAATCCCAGATTCATCACTTTTTAGCTACATGGTTTTAGCTGGGTTGGTTTGGGGCCTTAATTGATGCTCCTGAGTTTCCTCTTCTGTGAACTAAACATAATAATACTCATATTTCGGGTCACAAGAAAAAGTAGCCAAGTGACTTCTATTGAAGCTCACTCTGCCAGGTCTCTGGGTCTACAACATTATATTATTGTTATTTTATTTTCACAAATACTTTATGGGTTGCTTCTAATACTTGCTCCATTTTACATATGAGCAAACAGGTTTAGAAAAGTTAAGCAACCTGTCCAAGGTCATGCA
The DNA here is from genome assembly GCF_964165515.1 of Mesoplodon bidens. Taxonomy (NCBI): domain Eukaryota; kingdom Metazoa; phylum Chordata; class Mammalia; order Artiodactyla; family Ziphiidae; genus Mesoplodon; species Mesoplodon bidens. The sequence goes on along the minus strand of NC_138173.1, from coordinate 14,800,574 downwards.
ACAAGGAAGTGGTAGGTGTGGGGTTTGAACCAAGCCCCTCACCACTGCACTACTCAAGCAGCATCACTAACACAGAGTCAGGAAGGCCAATACACGTAAGCCCTCAGCACAGCTCTCACACTCAGTCACAGCGTTCTACAGGCAGGAATGCTTATTCAGTATTATTATTATTTTTTTTTTTTAAAGGGCTTCAAATCCTTGGCTTTTTATTTATTTATTTATTTATGGCTGTGTTGGGTCTTCAATTCCATGCTAGGGCTTTCTCTAGTTGTGGCAAGCGGGGGCCACTCTTCATCGCGGTGCGCAGGCCTCTCACTATCGTGGCCTCTCTTGTTGCGGAGCGCAGGCTCAGTAGTTGTGGCTCACGGGCCTTGTTGCTCCGCGGCATGTGGGATCTTCCCAGACCAGGGCTCGAACCCGTGTCCCCTGTATTAGCAGGCAGATTCTCAACCACTGCGCCACCAGGGAAGCCCTATTCGGTATTATTTTGAGATATATACATATTACGGTTCTCTGAAATCATGACAAGGTACATTAAGGAGTAGGACATACCTCAGTTGTTGTTTTATTCTTGACATGCTCTAATTAGCCATAGTGTAACTTTAGCCAAGGTTCTTATCCTAATGGTATCCCCTCTTTCTTCATCTAAAAAATGAAGTAATGTATAGCAATTGGTTATCTTATAGTAAATGTGGGTTTAAGATTTAGGGGTCTTCTTCCTGGCTCTGCATCTGACCTCAGGCCTCATTTCAAAGTGGAGAAGCATTCTGCTTCAAAATTTCTACAGGATAACCTGAACAAAAGTGGTATTGAGAGTGTTAATACTAGGTATCATCTAAAAATATTATAAAATCTTAGGTTAGAAATAATCATCCTTGTTAACAGAGTGAAATGTTTTGGTATATGGAGATATTTGTGTGTCATCATATTTTCTTGTACCTAATCCAAAAGACTGTGCTGGGAATTAGGATATAGTAGATAATTTTTTTTTACAGATATTGACTGCAGCCCAAGAGTTAGGCAGGAATAATAACAGAAAAAGAATACTAAATAAAAGATGCTTTCTAGTGTAGCAGTTTATTGTAATGATTAATCTTACGGTAAGACTTTCAGAATCTGAAGAAAACATACAAGTTGACTAGTAGTGCAGGCTATATAATTGTGTTAGTTCTTAATTTAAACTTTGGAAAGTCCTTCTCGAAGATCTGGATCAAGTCTTAGAGACTTGATCCAAAATTTTCACTTTTTCTAAATGACTATAGAAGAAGAAGCATTGTTATAATCTTTATATATTAATAAGAATGCAACTATTTGTTCTTTAGATGACCCTTGTTCCCAAAGTTATTGTATTTAAAAACCACTTCCAGAAAATCAAGCAGGGGCCAGTTAAAGAACATATGGTATGCTAAGGAAATCACAGCTTTGTTCTAAGGTGTTATGGAAAAGAAACATTTCTTTAAAGGTCCCATATGAATAGCCTATCTTAAAAAAACCAATGTTAGGGTCTGGACATGAGCAAAAATTTGGTGATAAATATTAGACTGGTTACTCTTTTTTTTTTTTTTTTTTTTTTTTTTGCTGTACGCGGGCCTCTCACTGCTGTGGCCTCTCCCGTTGCGGAGCACAGGCTCCGGACACACAGGCTCCGCGGCCATGGCTCGCGGGCCCAGCCGCTGCGCGGCATGTGGGATCTTCCGGGATAGGGGCACGAACCCGTGTCCCCTGCATCGGCAGGCGGACTCTCAACCACTGCGCCACCAGGGAAGCCCTAGACTGGTTACTCTTGCCAAATACAAAGGAAAGCTTTGACATTTTTTTTCCAGTTGGGCATACACACCAATTTATGTTTATCATCCGTCTTCTGTATTGATAACAGCTTACCTCTCACAAACTCTCTTTTGTAGAATAAGGGACAAACCTGATCCAACCCAAAAACAAACAAACAGAAACCCCAGAAAATATGAATTCTTTCAGTAGCTCTGGAATTAGATACACTGACCATTTTGGAAACTGAAGACATTAATATGCTTTTAAAAAGATACTTCTGGGCTTCCCTGGTGGCGCAGTGGTTGAGAGGCCGCCTGCGGATGCAGGGGACACGGGTTCGTGCCCCGGTCTGGGAAGGTCCCACATGCCGTGGAGCGGCTGGGCCCGTGAGCCATGGCCGCTGAGCCTGCGCGTCCGGAGCCTGTGCTTCGCAGCGGGAGAGGCCACAGCAGGGAGAGGCCCGCGTACCGCAAAAAAAAAAAAAAAAAAAAAAAAGATACTTCTGCTCCATCTAAACTTAGCCAGCCCAAAGAAATAAAAACAGCCAGAAGTAAAGTAGGCAGATCAGTCAAAGTTAGGTTTCTCCAAGGATGACCCACAAGTAGAAATCATCTTACAGGTTGTTAAAACTGTCCATTTCCTGGTTCCCCAATCCAAATTCACTGAAGCCTCAGGAAAATAAAAGCACAAAATGTTACCACATGGGACCATGAACCCGAAAGTGTGGGTCCAGGGAGAAGGTTGAGTGTGTACGCGATTCACTCATGAAAACTATTTGGATGTCTGAGTTTGCTTTTAATTAAAAAGAGGGATTATTTCTAAATACCTCAGAGAGTCTGAGAGTTGAGAGTCTGAGCTAGGTTATCACCTGAAATATAGTGAGACCTCAATCAGGTTAAATTTTTTAACCTCAAGGATGGTGGAAGGCCTGAGAGACATAAAATCATTAACTTCTCTTCAAGAGACCATGCTAGGGGGCTTCCCTGGTGGTGCAGTGGTTGGGAGTCCGCCTGCCGATGCAGGGGACACGGGTTCATGCCCCGGTCTGGGAGGATCCCACATGCCGCGGAGCGGCTGGGCCCGTGAGCCATGGCCGCTGAGCCTGCGCATCCGGAGCCTGTGCTCCGCAACAGGAGGGGCCACAGCAGTGAGAGGCCCACATACCACAAAAAAAAAGAGACCATGCTAGGAAATTTGAAATGATTGGGATAATGAAATACAATGCACAATCAACTGATAGTTCAAGATGGGATCTCAACCTCTCTTTGACAGGGGATGTTAGAGTGTGGAAAAACCTGCAGGAACCAAAGGAAGTGGACCCCCCGGCATTACAGTCTTTTTCTGGGGTGCCTGTGAGGAACAGTTGAAGAGCTATATAATCATTTATTCACCAGATTTAAGCATATACCTCACTACACATTCTTTCTGTATAGAAAACTTGCCTGAAGTCAGGACTTAAAACAAATGTTTTACATGCTACCCTTTAATAGTTAAGACTTTTTGTTAAGTGAGATAGTAAATATCTTTCTTTTAATCTACTTAGAGTTTGGTCTTCTTTTACTATGGACTGAAAACATCCCAACTGATATATCAAACTTAAGGACATAATTAGAAACACAGATGTAATTTTTGTATAAAGATTGCCATGTTGATTATCATGTCAAAAATGGAAGCAATAGCAATCCAATTAGTGTAACTATGACATGACACGAACATTAAAGATACTCTGAATATTCCAAAGAATATTTAATTGGAAAACAGATTATAATATTTTCACAATTTTCATTTGTACGTAGAGGATAAGGCCTGAGTGTGTGTGTGTGTGTATATATACATATATATACATATACATATACACAGAGAGACAATTGTTAACATTTTTATATTTATCTCCTTGTTAAATAAAATAAATATATATATATTTAAAAGGATATAAATATAAAAATGCTAATACTTGTTGTCTCTTAATTTTAGATAATTTAAAATTTCTTTCTCATCACACTTCTAAATGTTCAAAATAACTTAAAGTGACTAAGAAGTATTTTATAATCAGGAACACATGTGTACATTTAAAGAAATGCTTCAGGAAGTGGAAAACTTTATTTATGACAAGGTAACTGGGAATCCAGTTAGGAGTAGCTGGGATCCTGGAAGGAGAAATTAAAAAATCAGGGATTAATGACCACATAGTCATCATTTTGAATAAAACTAAGGAAAAGATCTGCCCTTCCATGCTGGACATATGATAGGGATTTCCACAGTGTTATGTGCTAGGAAGCAAGGCAGAAGGGAGAAAAAGACATATTTAGATGATACCTTTTTTTTTTTTTTTCCTGCAGGGGGATGGGGAGTATCTGTTATTGGAATTCTTCTTAGAAGGATAAGGAAGTAGGCATGAAGACTGTGAGTAGGCTCATGGCCTTGGCATTTTCAGCAACCGTAACCCCGGGCGTGTGGCTCAACCCTGAGCACAGCCTTCCCACTGCAGTGTTTCCTAGTCCCACATGCTTGATGCCTGAAAGTTACTCTCCTGTCAAAGTGTAACACTGAGCCAAGTGCTAGAATCATATCCCTCCCTCTCAAAATATTTGACCAACAAAATGGGATTAAAGTTGTGTTTGCAAAGGTGGGTTATAATGATTTTACCTATTGGGAGCTATTCATCTGTATGTTGTTTTTATCATTCCAGATGTTGTTTGTGGAAGGAGAATGTGATTGCTAGCCAAAATCTACATTATGTCATCTGCTCAGTTCTATAAACAGATTACACAAGCTGTACAGACACATGCTGTGGGCTGTGGTTAGCTAATTACGTTTAATGCAAATATGCACATGTATAATTCATTTTAAAGGGATTAATTATAAGTGCTATATTATAGTTAGGAGGGCTTTTGGAAAGACCTCATCATAGAAGTACACTAGAGCCATTTAACAGCTTTTTTAAATGAATACAAGTCATTTGGGATATTGTATACAAAACTGATTTTTGTCAAAATACTCACTAACTACATTGACTATGAGATAAGTTGACAAAAATGCTAATCTATATTGCGGATAGATGTGGTCCAGGTGTATCTGTTGTCAAAACATAGCATTTCTATTTTTATTTCTAATCTAGGGTACAGACTGTTTCCAAATACAGTCATCTGACTATTAAATATAAACAATGAAGCATAGCATTTGCCCTGGCAGCAAATAACTGAGCAAATACATTTGTTCCTTGGGAAAGTAAAAAAAAAAATTGCATCATGTTGAACAGATACAATGTTTATATTGTTCACGCAAACTTCTGTTCCCTGTGACACTTTTGCTTGCCCACTCAGTGTCTGTTCTCCCCTTCACCTGTGGTGATGTCACCTGATTTTGATTGAGGCAGTATGTAGCCAGGTGCAAAATTAAATTTCCTAGCCTCCCTTTCAGCTACAAGTGGTCATGTGATCATCCTGGCCAATGAAGTGAAAGTGGAAGTTTGGGGGAAGGAGTTCTAAAAAAGTTTTTAAAATGAGACTCAATTCCACTTGTATACAACTTTTGTTCTTCCACTTCTTCCTGCCTAAAATGCTGGATGTGGAGAATCCAACCTGTGAATATGAGATAACAACCGTGCATATGAAATCTGCACCATGGGCTACAGGGCAGGAAGTTGGAAGGAGCCTGCATCACTGATGGTATTACAGGGTTGCCTATACCAGTTCTGAGCAGCCTACCTCTGGGCATCTTGTTTCATGAAAAAAATAAAATCTAGTCACTTGAGTCCCTATAATTTGGGTATCCTGTAAAATGAGGCTAAAATGCATTCCTTCCTGATAGAAGTACCAGTTATGATTGTTAACAGAAGTTTATTGTTTAGTAGAAGTTATTAAACTCACTTAAAATTGTCCATTCCCAATTCATAAAACAAAGAATGTTTGGGTAACTCAAAAGTCTAGAGTCCTTCCTTGTCATCACCCAATACATTGCTTCTTTGGCTTTAGGGGAAGGCTTTTTACTTCTGAAGACTATTTTTCCATATTACAGCATTTAGAGCCTTCTTTATAAACCATGGTTTCTTAATATAGATGTTTGTGGATGGGCTTCATGTATCTTAAGTTTGTAGATTTGTTCCAGTATTAGATAAGACATTTTAATACAATGAATTGATGTTTACAATGAAGCTGTAAGTGAATGTTCATCTTTTTTTTTCAAATTTTGAATGTTTTAAAATTGAAGTACAATTGATTTACAAAGCTTCAGGTGTATATATATTCTTTTTTAGATTCTTTTCCATTCGAGGTTATTACAAGATATTGAATATAATTCACTGTGCTATACAGTAGGTCCTTGTTGTTTATTTTATATATAGTAGTGTGTATCTGTTAATCCCAAATTCTTAATGCACAAATTTACAAAAGTAGTATAACATTTATATGTTTGGAATATTGCATTGTCTCCTTTAGTCACATCTAAAATATATTAAATGAATCATTATTAAGTGAATTACAAAAATCTTTAACAGTGATTGCGTTGGAAAATAAGTCATACAATGATCATCAGGTCTTAGGGAGACATGGCTACTATAGCTTTATGTGATTAAATTGGAATAACGCTTATGTTCAAACTATCAGGTAAGTTTCTACAAATCGGTATTTCCAAATACATGAAAAAGGACAGAGACCTCTTTTCTCTCCACTTTTTGTCTATCATCACTTCTGGTACAGATGTCTATACAGATAATAACACATATACTTTTTTTTTTTGTAATTTACTAATTTTCAGGCATGGGGAGGTTGTCAGTGATTGCATTTTAAAAGAGATGATGTTTAAATAGGGTATTTAAAATTAAGTAATAATTCTAAAATTCAAATGAAGAAGACTAGACTGTGGGGTATGCGATATTAGGCAAAGGAAACAACATAAACAAAAGCAGTAAGGCTGAAACCATTCTAAGATCTGAGCCCTATATCTAGTTCAGAATTGTTGTTGAGAAAAGTCTAATAGGAAAGAGGTAGAATAGAATAGTAGACAGGATTTTGAAAGATAACAGATGTTATACATATCAGACTTAGCTTGTCTAAATGTCTTAGGTGTTCAAAATAATATTAGCTTATATAGGAAAGAAGTTTATTTCTCTCACACATAAGTTATTCCCTGAGGAAGCCAGTCTAAGGCAAGTTTGGAAGCTCTGACCATTATCAATTCGAGTTCTCTCCAGTTGCCCCACTGTCTTTAGAATCTCACCTCACAAGTTCAAAGAGCTAGTCTGGCTCCAACCCTCATATCTACAATCCAGTTATCAGGAAACACAAAGGGATAAAGGAAGGACATGCTACCTCCCTTTAAAGATGCTTAGCAGAAGTGGTACTTGAGGGCTTCCCTGGTGGCGCAGTGGTTGAGAGTCCGCCTGCCGATGCAGGGGACACGGGTTCATGCCCCAGTCTGGGAAGATCCCACAGGCCGCGGAGCGGCTGGGCCCGTGAGCCATGGCCGCTGAGCCTGCGTGTCTGGAGCCTGTGCTCCACAGGGGGAGAGGCCACAATAGTGAGAGGCCCGCGTACCGCAAAAAAAAAAAAAAAAAAAAAAAAGAAGTGGTACTTGACACTCTTGCTTCCATTCCATTGGCCACAACTGAGGCATATGGTCACAGTGAAATACAAAGGAAGCTCTGGAATTTAGCCTTCAGTGTGGTATGCCATGTGCCTCCTACAAAAAGGGGGGGGGGGCTATTAGTAAAGAAAAGGAGAGAATGGATAATTTGAAGACAACCAGTGGTGTCTGGCAGACCAACCAAAGAATCTTAGAATGAATTCCATAACGCATACAGAACAGGCAGCTTTCAGGAGGGTGAAACACAATCAGATTTGTTCTTTGGAAATGCCTTGGTGCAAAGGATGGATTTGAGAGTTGCAAGGGGAAAAATGAACCAAGAAATTGGTTAAGAGTCCACTGTGGTAAGAAATGACACGAGGGCAGTGGGTAAAGAGAATAGAGGATGGGTTTCCAAGATAATTTGGGGG